>NW_022631017.1:1171376-1771376 GCF_010015895.1 Lontra canadensis | reverse complement strand
AGGTAACCCGTGTTGAGAGCTCACTCCTTGGCTCCGTCTCTGTAGCCAGCTTCCCCGCTCTAATACCTGAGAACTCTGCAACACTCAGACATTCCGATCATTCTGTGACCCCATGGGACCTGACACTACTCTGTCCCCACGTGGGCTTCATTCCGGCTTAGCCTCTGGAGCAATGTCCCTCAGTGGAGCAGACTTTTAAAAGTTCTGATTTTGTGCTCCATTGCTCCACCACTTGCTGGGAGCCGCCTCCTCCCCCTGTGGTCTATCTTCCCATCACCTTGGATTCACTTCTCCGCAGGTCCTACCTTTCAGAAAGTGGTTGATTTTCTGTTTCTAGAATTGCTGCTCTTCTTCTCTTTGATCTCCTGTTGGATTTGTAGGTGTTTGGAGTGGTTTGATAAACTGTCTAGCTGATCTCCTGCTGCCTGATGTCATCTCAGCCTGTTACTCCTCCGCCATCTTGATTCCTCCGGTTTGTATGAGTTTCTTTTCCCCCCAGAAGGTCAGATGTTTAGGAATGTACATGTAATTTCATAGTAGAGATTGCACAGTCCTATAGTATTCCATTCTGGGTCTTTATCACATTTTATGAGGTAAAATAGGACCATTTTTTATTTTTTAGCTATTGAAAACAATGCCGAATATCCTTTTGTAGGTTATATACATAGTTGAGAATTTGCTGCATCCTAGGTTATGCATATATTCAGCTGTATTAGAGTATTAGACATTGGCTGATTTTTCAATAATTACACCAATTTATAAATTCCTACCAGTACTATAAAAGAATTTATTTCTTCCATTTCTTATAAACATTTGATACTATCAGATTTTCTTTTTTCTAATACAGATCTATAATAATATCCACATTTCTGTGTTTCATTTTTGTCATTACGAGAGAAGTTAGGCATCTTTTCACATTTATTGGCCATTTAAATTTCTTTTCCTGTGTCTTGCTTGTGTTCTTATATTTCTGTCCATTTTTATTGAGTTCTTGCTTATTCTCATTGTAGTACTTCTTATTGCGAATACTGTGAATTCTGTATTTTTACTGCTAGTCCTTTGTCTTCCTTCTGCTTATGTGTCTTTTCTCTTTAATAAGTGCTTTTTGTGGCTTGTCTAAGTATAACTTGGGAGCAGGGAGATTTTAAAGATAATCTGTTCATTAGTTTTAAGTTTTGATTTTTCAGTGTAAGTCTTTTATCTCGATTTACTTTTGGTACAGATGTGATTTAGGCAGTAATTAAATTTTTTCCACATAAAAAAATACTGAAGAGTCTACTCTTTCCTCACAGGTTTGTAATGTTTGAGAATTGAGCTAAAATTGGGAAGAAACTTGCTACTTTATCAGATCTTCCCTCATTCTCAACTTCAGTATTTTGGACTAAAGTAGAGAGTGTCAAGTGTCTGATTTAATTTGTTTGTGTAAACTTTGAGATTCAGTATCAGAGTTGTGACTTGTTGATATTTGGCACTTTGGGTCTTTGTAATTGAGATGAGACAAAGTAAACACTCGTGCATTAAACAAATGCTTAGTGATTGAAGTATTTTGGGGTGTGGTGAGAAGAGTTCCCACAACTTAATTTATTGGGGGGGATAACAGCATGAAAACAGAAGGATAAATTGCAGTGCCTTTTTGGCTGAATGTCAGGTATGTGGTAAAGATGATGGGTGCTAAAGGATCTTGGGAAATTTTTTCAGAAAAGATGTAACATTTGACTTGGCCTTTAAAGATAGGAAGTTTGATGTATAATTCGTGTGCTCTGTGTCTGGCAAAGGTGCAAAGTGTTTTGTGGGAAAAATAATGGACTACTTTGGTTGAATGAAAGTTTTCTATGGGGGTGTGTATAATGGGATTTAAGACCAAAAGTATGGATTAATGCCAGTGGTTCCATGCATTTTGAGTATCCTGTAAAGGTATTAAGTCTATTTAAAAGATACTAGGGAAATCAGAGTTATTAGAGACAGGAGAGGGAAGATAGAATGTTTTAATGGATTAATCTTAGTGCTAAGGAAAGGTTTTATAAAAGAGGAGAGAGTTGAGGCTATAAACTATAGTAATGGAGATCAGAGTTGTACAATGAGAATGGAAGTAATGGGATAGTTAATAGGCACAATACCTTTTATTTGTGTTAAGACTTTGCAGGTTCCCATACATTTTCTTACTTTATTCTGACATCTTTGAAAGTTAGGATAAATATGTTGTTTACGGCCAGAGTCATGGTGGTAGTAGTTGATGTACTAAGGACTTGGTAGTTGATAGCTCTGTGATAGGCAAATGTCAGCCTGTTTTTACATGAGAAATATATTTTATATAGTATATGCTGGTTATTGGAGAAATGTGATCATTTTTTAACATTCTGTTGTTTTAAGAATCTAAAGACAAAGTTGAATGAATCTTAGCCATTGAAATTCTCAAGTAGCATCAGCATAATTGAAAGATGTTAGAATTACAATATTAAATGCCTTTCATAACTTTTAGAATTGACCGTTGAAGAAGAAAATTCAAACTGCTTCCTCAAAATGCAATTTTATGAAAACAAATCCACCCCTCCCCCAAGACTAAACTTGAGATTTGATGTGAGGGTGTTGCCAGGACCAGAGATGGAATAGGAACATGCAGAAGACATATAAATAATGAGATATTTGGAAAATGAAGCAGGACTTGCAATGCTCATGTAAAATTGTCTGTCGGTAACTTTGTAAAATGGAATCAGTTTTATACATATTTTTTATTACCTCTATCCCTAGAAATGATGCTGAAAACAAGGTTTAATAAGTAAAGTAGAAGGCCCAATGTATCAGTAAGAATAGGATAGCTTAGGGACGCCTGGGTGGCTCAGTGGGTTAAGAATAGGATAGCGTACACCATAGTAACAACATTAAAATCTCAGGGGTGGCATAACACAATACATGCTTTTGTACAAAGTTTCATGTAGTCCAAGTAGTGAGTTATGTTAAATATAAGTAAAATAAGAGCTTTCTTTATTGCAAATAAGATTAACAACTTTAGCCCCAAGTAAGGGATACTTCTCTGTAAGATGTCTTTGAAGCCTGTAGTTTTCATCAACCACATGTCTCTTCTTGCAGCAGTCAAAGCAGGGTTTTCAGTTCTTTTTAATAATGATACTCTTTAGTATCCCTGATAAGAAACCAGATTTTCAGGTCTCCTGGCTGGCTCAGTCGGTTAAGAGGCTGACTCTTGGTTTCGGCGCAGGTCATGATCCTGAGATTGAGCTCCACTTTGGGCTCCCTGCTCTGTGTGGAGTCAGCTTGAGATTCTCTCCCTCTACCTGCTCCTTCTTCCACTTGTGGGCTTGTGCCTGCTCTCGTTCTCTCTGTCTCTGAAATAAATAAATCTTAAAAAAAAAAAAAAAAAAAGGAAAAAGAAACCAGATTTCCCTTTAGTAAAAAATCTGTGGCAATACTGTGTCAGATCCTCCCCATAACGTAACTCTCCATTGTTTTATTCTTACTGTTCGCCATTTATTCATTTGTTCAAATACTTACTGAGGTTCTTTATAGGACTCTTACAGTCCTGGGTACAGTCCCGTGTTAGGACTTTTTATAGATGCTAGGGACACAATGGTGGTTAAAACAGGTAAATTCCCTTCTCTTCTAATGGTGGGAGGAGACAAACATGAAAAAATGAATGAATGAATGAATAAGATAATTGTGGTAGTCAGGAGTGCTTTGAAAAGAAAAAAAAAAGGGTTGTGGGAGATGGAAAATGGCATTTAATACTTTAATTCAGGTATTCTAGGATAGTATCTCTGAGGTGGTTTGGCCAGAAAAACCCAGAAGGGTGCAGAGTAGGTAAGGAATGCATTCCCTTTGAGAAGGATCTTGAAATTAGAGGAGAGTAGGCTTAATGTGATAGTTGTGGTTGCCAACTGCTCTACTAGAGCTATGTTAAGAAGATAGCATGGCATTATGAAAGAAATATGGCCTTTGGAGTCAGGATATTAAGACCTCTATTAGACTTCTCATCCCCTATTCCCCCATACCCACCCACATGCTTACTGGGTGTCTTCCTTGAAGATTTTTTACTCTAGAGTATGAACTTCTTCAGTGTGAATTTGGGAATCCCACTTGTGGGTAGATACATTATGGATTTATTATTTTATCCTGTTACTTTTTGACTCAGGAACTGCCCATCCATTTCATAAAGGGAAAATCAGAGAAGAAGATCACCTAAATTGTTAATTTAGTCAACAATTTTTTGTTTTTTGTTTTTCCTGGTGCCTATTCTATACCAAATACTGTTAAATTAAATGTTAATAATAAAATAGGTAAGTAAGTTAGAACTTTTCTAGTTTCTCTTTTAAAAAACTAATAGTTTTTACTTTTTTTTTCAAAGATTTTATTTATTTGAGAGAGTGAGAACACTAGAGAGAGAGAAAACACTAGTGTGGGGCAGAGGTGGAGGAGAAGCAATCTCCTTGCTGAGCAGAGAGCCTGACATGGGGCTTAATCAACTGAGCCACCTAGGCGCCCCAAAGCTAGTAGTTTTTAAGGAAGGACAAAAATAAAGAGGAAAGTAATTAAAATGAGAAAAAAGGGGAGACAAGCAGTTACCTTGATTAGCCTATTTCTCTAAACCAAATCTATAGTATTCATGGTGGTTGTGGTGGAGCAGATCAAGTCTTTTAAAAGTGGGCCAGCTGTGTGTCAGAGGCTAGACAATAAAAAGGCTTTTAATGTGTTAGGATTTGTGTAAGATCTAGCTCCTTATGGTATTTTGATAGGTCATTTCTACTAGAGCTATGTCAAGAAGATAGCATGGCATTAGGAAAGGAACATGGCCTTTGGAGTCAGGATGTGTTTAGAAAAGTGATCTGGTGGAAATTAATTTTTTTTTTGTTAAGTTATTTGGAATGGAAAAGGTAGTTTTAAGAAGATAAAGGGGCTCAGCTAAGATGCCTTTGGAAAGTTGTTTTAGTTACTGAGAAAGGAAAGAATGCCGACATTCATCACGACAGGTTACTAAAAGCTGAGGATTTGTGTTCACGTCCTGGTAGAAGTATTGGCAGTAAAAATATTTTTTAAAAATCATAACATTGGTTGAGGACCCTGAATCTACATTGAAACTGTATTTTACTAAAGAGAGAACCTGTGCTGAAAAAAGAATGAGTTACCTCCAAGTCCAGTTCCGTAGTCTTCTCTGTTTGACACTCAGAGAGGGAGGAGCTCCTTATTACTGCTGAGTAGGGTAGGAGTTGAGGCTCACTAGTCCTCCATTGAATCCCCCTTGATGAAAGGGCTAGTGTGCCTTCTTAGTGCTGCCTTGTGGCCTCCACTGACAGAGAAGAGAAGGAGACTAATTCCCACCTGGTTGGTGGGAGAGTTTGGCTCTCCAGTTGGCCTTCTCTGACACCACTCTGGCTGGAAAATGGGGTAGTGGTAGTGAGTGGGTGGTCTGGTTACAGCCTGGTGAGGGGGAAAGTCCAGGCTTCCTGCTAGTTTGATTTATTTTTCCCTCTCTGTATTATTTGACTACAGCAGATTGATTTCGGTCTTGCTAGGTAACTCTTTTCTTGGTCCTTCTGGAGAGAGCAGGCTTTTCTTAGAGGTTTTTTTTTTTTTCCCCTCTCCTCTTATGGGCAGTAACAGTTGCTGGTTTGGCAGTAACAGTTGGTGGTTTTTCCAGTACACAGTCTAGAATATTTGAGGCGAAAAGAAAACCTAATAGACTCACTAACCAGTTTCTAAGGAACCTGGGCTCTCTTGGCTGGTCCATCTTCTTTTTTCCACTTTTCAAAATATTTTTATGTTTGTTTTTAGTATGTAATGTCCATAATGTCCAGAGTTTTTAACTGTACTTAGTGGGAGGAATAAGGAAACAGTTTATCTATTCCATCTTTTCATGAGGGAAATCTAGATGGTGATGCATTTTTTTTTACAGTTTTTATTTTAATTTCAGTTAATTAACATACAGTGTTACATTAGTTTTGGATATACAGTATGTAATATAGTAGTTCCATACATGACCCTGTGCTCATCACCAGGCAAGTGCACTTCTTAATCTCCATCGCCTATTTCACCCATTCCCCCAAACCTTCTCCTCTCTGATAACCATCAGATAGATGGGTATGCGTTTTAATAGATTGAAATGCTTATCTTTAAAAACTCATTATGTAGAAAGAATATCTCCTTTTAGAAATGGTGTAGTAATAGCTAATTTTTCTTGAGAAAAGCAGAGAAATATCAGTGAAATAAGATATTAAAAGAAATGAACAAATACTTTTATTAGTTGTACTTATAGAGTGTTAGCAGAACAATGTTTGTGGATAAGGGATGATAATTTGTGAGCTTCGATATAGCTTTCTTGTGCGCTCTATACTGATTGTATTATAGGTTATTACATGATATATTTTTACTTTAAAAATAAGTGGGTATATTCATAGAAGATGTCTCAGATGTTGGTAAATGAATTGCTTTTCCCCATCTTTTTAAATTTAAAATGAAATTTTGATCCCTTTTGATGAGTTCTCAGAGCTTGATAAAGTGTTTCAGACTTGATATAATTAAGGAACAAGGAAACAAAAGTTATTAACATTTAAGTATTTTTGAGAACTGGCAAGTGAATAAAAGTCATTTGAATATTTCTTTATTTTTACTTAAATTTCTAGCATTTTTTTCTCATTTAGAAAAAGATTTAAATCACCGAATCTTTTCTTTTTTTAAAGTTTTTTTTTTTTGTTTGTTTAATTCAGAGAGAGGGAGAGCGTGAGCAAGCAGCAGCAGAGAGAGAGGGAGAAGCAGATTCCCTGCTGAGCAGGGAGCCCCCTGCAGGACTTGATCCCAGACCCCTGAGATCATGACCTGAGCATAAGGCAGAGACTTAACTGACTGAGCCACTCAGGCACCCCTCATTGAATTTTTTTTTTTTTTTTAGATTGGGTAGTTTGACAACTTACCTTGCATTTAGGAATGTTTGTCATTTTATGTCTGTATTCCATGGGTTAAATGGTTAAGCAGAATTAAGGTTAAGTCTTTATGTGTGTTTAAAAACTTTTAAAGAAAAATGGCAATATTGGGAATAAGATGATGATCTGATGATGTATGTGGCTAGTTTGGAAGTATCTTAGTCATTTCTTGTTTTTTAAGTATTATTTTTCTAGAAGAATCCTGATTTTGTGTTTTTGTTATTTTTTAAGATTTTATTTATTTATTTGTCACATGTAGAGCCAGTGAGAGAGCGCACAAGCATGGGGAGCTGTCGGCAGAGGGAGAAGCAGGCTCCCTGCTGAGCAAGAAGCCTGGGACTGCATCCCAGAACCCTGGGATTATGACCTGAGCTATGGCAGATGCTTAGTGGACTTTTTTTTTAAGAGAGAGGTGGGAGGAACCAAGGGAGAGGGAGAGAGAATTTTTTTTTTTTAATGTTTACTTACCTGCTTATTTATTTATTTTAGAGGGAGCCTATGTGTGAGGGAAGAAGGGGGTGGGAGAAGGCAATAGAATCAGAAGCAGATTCCCTGCTGAGTGAGGAGACCTGTGGGGCTTGATCCCACAGTGCTGAGATCATGATCTTAACTGAAATTAAGAATTTTTTTTTAATGAAGGAAATAGCAACATTATTTTATGTTACCTTTATATTTTTGAATCCTTTATTTTATGAAACCTGTTTTTTAGGTAAACCTCAGTGATGTTTTCAAGTTTTAGGAGATGTATTTATTGGTGACTTTAATAGAATAGTTCAGGCAGTTGGCTTTGTATCAGGGGAGAATTTTGTGTGTGATTTACTTTCATTATTTGGAACACATTCTATGAGAAAACAACTAGAAGACAACTTGGAATTATAGTAAAAACAGTAGATAAAACGTCAAAGTTGTATATAGCTATGATACATTGTAGTACATATTTTGTTACATACTGTAAAACATTAAGTGTACATACACACTGGTTAAGAGCAATTTTTTCTGTGACTTGGGATATTTTTGATAATATTCTGAATCCTATGTAGGCTGTATTCACTGTGTTAAAGAAATCGTTAAGTACAGGCAATGCTAGAAAAAGATGTGAATCTTTTTTGAATCTTTTGTGAATCACTGAAATAATACATATTGAAACAAAATTCAAGGAATATAGAAGTGGCTATTGTGAAAAGTACATTTCTTTCATTATAAACCTCCTCCAGCCTCCTTCTGCATTTAGGAATGTGGTAGATGTAGACTGTTACCTGTAGACAATCTCTTTAACTGAATTACTCGTATCCCCTTCTCCTTTATATCCTATATATAAATGATAAATTTAAATTTAAGACATTATTGTATAAATCATGTTAATGTTTACCTGGGACTTAACTGGAAAGTTAAATTCTGATTTTTTCCTCTTAAGGAGTTAATAAATTTTGTTTCTGCTAAGGTATTTCAAATTGTAGAAATAATTAAAGCCTGGAACGTTTGAGAGCCAGAACCTGGGCTTCTGGGGTATCTCCTGATCTTGCTTTTTGGATTGGCACTCATTGCCTGCTTGTTAATGTCATCTGTGGCCTCAAGGAGTCTAGAAGGTTTAGGAGAAGGATCTCCATGTAGGTCTGATGTCTTTTGAGTCATACATATATTAGCCCTCATTACCTGCTATTCTTCTCCTAAAATCCCTTCATCCTAGAACTGCAAGCAAAAATAACATTTTTAAATCCATGTAACTAGTGTGAAAAATATGACCACTATAAATTATTGGGGGTGTTTTCAATCAGTGTAGTATGCCTGAGTTCTTTATTTAGTGTTTTTCCAACTCTACTTCACTTGGCTCTCAGTAACGTTCTTGTGATGGAAAAAGAGAAAGGAGTAGGATTCTTCTGAGAATGAATGTACATAACTTTTTCTCTCTCTCCTTACTTTTGCCTTTTCCAGTGGGGGAGGGGCAATTGCAATAGGAAGGCCCTTTGTCCAAGTTGGAGAGACAGCAGTTATGTGGAGAGTAGCATATTTGGGGGAGAGAATAAATTTAGAGGCTTTCAAAATAGTCCTGTTATATCTGTTATTCATGATTTTGATATCTTGGCACTGAGAAGGTATATACTGATTTCATATTAAGGAGATTTTCTCTTGTTGGCCCTTTCACTTTGGACTTTAAAATTTTTTGCTACTATCTGATTTAATTTAGACATAAAAATGAAAATCTAATGACTTGAGATAGATGATTCCTATGTACTATTACTTACATTCTAAAAAACAAAGTAAAAACTTTAAGTATAGGGTAAACTTTAGGCATAGGGTAAACTTTAGGCATAGGGTAAAATTTTTGTTAGGTTGAAAACCTCATTTTTCAAACGTGGATCTAATGGATGCAGCCAAAGCTAGAACAGTGGACATATTAAATAAACATTTAATTCTGCTTACATTCATACATCTTTAGTAATAGCACTTTTCCATTTTTTCTGATTTATGTTTCTGTAAAGTTGGAGGTACTAGTTTTACATAACACTTTTGGAAGTCCCTAATGTTATATTCAAAATATTAAGTGTATTCCTTAAGTTTTAATTAGCATAAGAACTGTGACTCAGCTTAGAATTGACCTCTTTCATTTGAGAAACAAAAAAGACTCATTTGCCCTTTAATCTGGTTTTTATTATTCTTTGTGATGTTTATTTAATTCTGTGATAAATAGAAATTAATTGCTTTCTTTTTTCAGATTATGATCATGCACTGGCTATGATTAGATAACCAAATTATTATGAAGATATATTAAAACATGAAGAAGTGGTTTGTGAATTTTATTGATCATCTTTTAAGTTGTTTTTTGTTAGTGCAATCAGAGTTAAGTATCTCTGGTTACCTTAATAGATAAAGAATAACTATATCCTTTCCAAACTTTAGCTCCCCCTCTCATTTGCTTATATTTCTTACCTTCCTCTAAATCGCCTTTTCTATGAAACAAATTAGTGTAGTTGCATTCTTATTTATATGGAGATTATCCACATTGTCTTTTTCTTGGCCAATTTTGCATTGATATTACCTATTTTGTGGGAGGTTTTTCTCATTTGTAGGACGAAATTCAAAGTTTTTCTCAGCCAGTACATGATACTTTCCAAATGAGGATTCTTTTTTTAACTGTATTTCTTGGCGGAAAGGAAGTGAAGTTGGTAGAAAGTAGATACTACTATGTTAAGGCTGTTTAGGTAAAAGGAAGTGAGGGCAGAAGGAGGAAGAAACTCTGGACACCTGAGTAGCACTTCATAGGAGTCTATCAGATTTGCTGTTGAAGGTGATAGCCAAGGAGTAATTTTTTTTTCTTTTTTTAAAAAAATTTTTATTAACATGTAATGTATTATTAGCCCCAGGGGTACAGGTCTGTGAGTTGTCAGGCTTACACATGCCAAGGAATAATTTGGAGGGACTGTGAGGCCAGGAATTAGGGAAAAATTAGGTTTGTGAGTGAGTGAATGTGTGTATCTGGTAGTGGTAGATTGTGGGAGGAAGAGGTTCCAAGAAGAAGAGGTGGAGCTCAAAGCAAACTTTATTTGTAGTTTTACTTAGAGCTTTGGTACTAGTGATTAAACATCTTACTTGGCACTATGTATTTGGGAGGTTGTAAACCTGAGTCTTCTCTGTTCAGTGTAGACTGTATATTTCTAATTCGCATTCTCCCTTTCCTTTTATGTTTTGTGCCCTCAGAAGATTTATTATATTGTCTCTGAGAATACTGAAATATTAAAGTGTTTCTAGGTCTTGAGCAATATGTTATAAGTTTTTTGTCTTGTTTTGTTTTGTTTTTAGAAACAAGAAGCATTGTGTCAGTATATCATAGTTATTCATGTGGTAAATTTTTATTAAAAGATAACACAAATATCTTAAGTTATACAGCCAGTTAACAGGATAGAATCAAGATTTGTACCCAGGTCTTCTGTCTCCTGAGCCTGTACTTTTAATGATATTTGGTTAAATTGGAATTACTTTCCTAGAGGAACAAAATTTGAATGTCAGGCCAAGTTCTTGGTCCTTGTATTAGAAAACAGTAGCTCTCAGAGATACGACTTTTAGTTTTTTAAAATGTAGACAGCTCATGAGACAGAAGAATTCAAAATGAATACTTTTTAGCATGTTGAAGTTGTAAGTACTGTTCTTTATGAAGATTTAATGCTTCTATTAGTTTGAAAAATACTTGGTGCAATTTGAAAACTGAGATTTTCATGTTGATATCTTATTTATTGATAGCAAATTGGCGTATTTTTCCTTAAGTGTATTACCAGTAAAAATGAAGCAGCCCATTTTGTGAAATAGTTTGTATTTTCCATGATTTATACTTTAATGACTTTTCACAACTCTTGACCAATGTAATAATTTTCCCAATATGAAAAACATTTTTTCTCATTGTAAGATGATATGCATTGTTAAAAACAAACATGAAACAATTCTGAACAGTATAGAGAAGTTAAAATTGTCTGAAATCTTACCAGCTAGAGAGTAACAACTGGTTAACCTTGTGGTAGATATAAACACCCAGAGTTACAAATTCTTTGTTAACTTTGTATGTGAAAAATATCTTCTGGTTAGTGATTTTTTTTTCTAATGGTTACTTTTAATGAGCAGAAATTTTTAAATTGTCAAATGGGTGAGGTAGGAATCCCGTTTTCTCCCAACTCCTTAAATATGGAACATTAGTTTTATGAGCATCATGTTTGTCTTTGCTTTTCGTTAAGTCACGCTTTTCTGTTTGTGGACTATTTTGTTTCATTCATTGGTATGTCTGTTTTTATGCCAGTACTGCAGTAATTATATATAATATCACATAGTTTTTCTTTATATCTTATTAAAAAGAAAAGCCCCCTCACTTTGTTTTCCCTGAAGTATTCTGGCTGTTCTTGGCATTTTGTTCTATACAAATTTAAAACCAGTTTATTGCTCTCCCAAATCTGTGGTACAGCTCTTAGAATTGTAGTGCACCATTGTGTCAATTTTAGGGAGAATTGATATCCTTATAATAATTGAGCTTTTAATCACTGAACATGGTATGACTTCCCATTTGTCTTCTATTAATTTCATACTTCTTTTCATGATTTTTTTTTTTCTTTTTTTAAGATTTTGTTATTAGGGTGCCTGGGTGGCTCAGTGGGTTAAGCCTCTGCCTTCGGCTCAGGTCATGATCTCAGGGTCCTGGGATTGAGTCCTGCATCGGGCTCTCTGCTCAGCAGGGAGCCTGTCCCCCTCCCCCGCCCCGCCTGCCTCTCTGCCTACTTGTGATCTCTCTCTGTCAAATAAACAAATAAAATACTTAAAAAAAAAAGATTTCATTATTAATTTAGAGAAGAGGGAGAGAGCATGAGCAAGTAGGGAGAGGGGCAGAATGGGAGGGAGGGAGAATCTCAAGCAGATTCCCTCCTGAACAGGGAGCTTGACTTGGGGCTCCATGACCTTAAGATCACAACCTGAGCCAAAATCAGGAGTTGAACGCTCAACCCATTGAGCCACCTAGGCGTTCCTTCTTTTCATGAAGGTTTGCTTATCTTCTGTAATCTGAACATCACCTATTTTTATAACACCCATGAGCTGAGAATTCTAGTTAAGAATTTTATAAATAGTTGGAAGAAATCAGAAGAAAACATTTAATGTCATGTAAAAATTATATGAAGTTGAAATTTTAGTTTCCATAAATAAAATTTTTTGGAGCATAGCTATGTTCATTCATTTAAGTATATAACTGCTTTTGCAGTACAAATGGTAGGGTTCATTTTTCCATTAGAGTTTTGTTTTTTAAGATTTTATTTATTTATTTGGCAGAGATCGCAAATAGGCAGAGAGAGAGGGGGAAGCACGCTTCCCACTAAGCAGGGAGCTCGACACGGGGCTCAATCCCAGGACCCTGGGATCATGATCTGAGCTGAAGGCAGAGGCTTTAACCCACTGGGCCACCCAGGTGCCCCTCTGTTAGAGATTTTATGGCCAACAAATTCTAAAATATTTTGCTATTTGGCCCTTTATAGAAAAAGTTTGCCCACCCTGATTTAGAATTATTGTTTGTTTCATTCTTTATATATCTCAGAGTTTCTTTGTATCTTGGGGTGGAGGGGGTGTTTCAGCCTATCTTTCTTTAACTGTGTCTCCAGTTCTGGTAAGACTTAAACTCATGAGTCACTGTTACCAAAGTGTGTTGCATTCTTTGGGTATGTGTGGGCAGAGAAAAATTTGATGTCATGTTGTATATAATAATCACTATACATATTTTTTGGTATTTTATATTTGAAGATTTAATTTAATAAAATACAGCTTAATTTGCTTATTTGCTCATTTCCTCTTTTATAGGAAATTAAGAGAGAGACAGAATCTAAGGACGACAGTTTGCCCATTAAACGGGAAAGACATGGGAATGTGGCAAGTCTTGTACAACGAATTAGCACCTATGGACTTCCAGCTGGAGGAATTCAACCACATCCACAAACCAAAAACATGAAGAAGAGTACGTAAATAATTTCTTTCCTGTTTAAATCAAAATAAAGGATGTTTTATAACTATTCATAAGTTATGTTAAGGAAAGTTAGCTTAACCTTTTGCAGCGGACTGTAGAAACTTCCTACATATTTATGTGTTACTAGTTATTGGTGCTTGTAGTCATTCTTCATACAATAATTGAGCATGACCTGCTGACAGTTATTTATAGGAATTAGAAATTAAAATATGAGGCTTTGTTTTTCTATTAGCCGTTGAATAGTTGATTCTTTGCCTTAAATTTATTTTAAAACCATTTATATCATAAAGTTTATTTTATGCCAAGATGCCTACTCATCTTTAAGTAGTATAGATGTGTGCATTTTGATAGTATGTTTTCTTCATTGGTTAGATCTCTGAACATAGATGATCAGTTTCCCAAGGTGATTGGCCCAGCACAGTCCTTTCAGGTATTTAGTACTTTATAAACATGGTAGAACATTTTAGCATTAGAGGGAGAGCACCACATTTGAAATCAGACATGAGTTTGAATCCATCTTATGACCTTTGATCATTTAATCTCTTGAGTTTTATTTTGCTGCTGGTGAGAAAGTGCTAAAAAAGACACGTGGTATTGCTGTTTTTCAAAAAGCTTAAACATTAAACATGTACAAAATACAGTATTTATGGAAGCAGATTGTTTTTTAACATAGTAAGACCTGAAGCCCGTTGAGACATTGAATACTGATAACTGTGATTAATTTGAGTTAATAAGTAGCTTATGAGTATTTAACCACATTTATCTTAGATCAGTCTCTTTGATATTGTGGTCTGTAAGTCCCTTGTGGTACCAAGTAGTCTGTAGTAAAGAAATTATGTTTATATACATTTTACAAATATAAGACTATTTATGATTTTTATAGAGTCTCCTTATATCTTGCTACTTCTGTGCTACGGTCCGTCAAGTTTGGGGGAAACCTTCACTTTCTGGGTTCTGTCATCCTTTGATTATTTTCATAAGATAAAAACAGATTTTCATAAAAATCAAAAAAAATTTCAGGACAGTAAGGCAGACCAATGAAAGGATTCTCTGTTGTTTCCCAGTAAACGCATCGCGCAGGCAATATTTAGATACTACCCATACTGCTTTCAGACTGCTGCTGAAGGCGAACAGTTGCAATAATTTTAATTGTTCTGGACGCTCAGACTGCGTTTTAGAGACGGCGGGGGTGGGGGACAGATTACTGAGAGTATTCCATATCCTACAGGTGAGGCTCTGTAGGGAAATTTGTACACAGGAGAATTTTTAGGCCCACTGGAGAGTTATCTATGACCTCTGTCTATTATAAAATCCATGTACCACTTTCTTTAGTTTTACTGAGCTATAAAGGGATAATTTTCTTAAGTAGAGACCAGACAAAGGACTTCAGTGTTAGGATTATTTTATTCATTTTGTCTCCTGATAGGAAACGACACTCTTAAATTTTACCTTCATTATTCTTTTTCTTGTAAAAGGAAAAAACCATTATGTAGTGGTGCCTGGAGGCTTAGACTTTTTCCTGAGGATCTTCCATAACTTGCTTTTAAGTGCATGTGCTGCAAAGACTAAATTGGTCATTTGCAGCTAGCTAACATGTAAAACAGGATGCAGGTTGTTTTTGCTTTCAGACTGATTTTCCAGGAAAAGCAAGCCAATGCTTTTTTTTTTTAAAATATGACTTTTTTTGTTATTGTTTGTATCGTATCCTTAATTCACAAAATATACCAGCTATTCAAAAGGTGGTATATTGTAATATTAAGTAATAGTGGATACTACTATCCAGTATTACTTATACATAATAAAAACTGTTTTAAAAGTTGATAATACAGTCACTGCAGTGTGAATGTTCACTAATCTCTCTATACCAAGACAAGTGAATCTGCGTGTGTATTGAATTTTGTTTAAGCACCTTAAGAGAGTTTCAGTTACATACTATGATTAAATATCTGGAAACTAGGCATGTTAGCGATTTTTCTCTAGTCTCCCAAGCCAAAAAAGTTTTGGCTTTTTCATGAAGTCTAGTCATAAAGCCATTGAAACTTTGCTTTTGTGTGTAAGTTAACCATAATACCTGTGTTAAAACAAACAGGTATTTTTTAAGAGTGAGCACAGAATAATGTTTTCCAGGACTATTACTATAAGTTGCTAAAGTTATAGAAGAGAAAAATTTGCACATCTCATAGCAAAAACTGGTACGATCACATTGCTGCTGAGACCCTTATAAAATCAGGAACAGAGATAATGTTGTAGAGTAAAATTACTTAGTAAATAATTGACATCTTCCAGCAGCCCAATTCTGGATTCCATTCAGTGTGGAATATTAGTAGATACTTCAACTTTGCATTTGGAAAAAACTGATGCCAGATGTGAATCTACTCTTACTGTGCTGGAGGGAAGACATCAGTTTTTGTAACTTTGTAATTCTTATTAGTGGAAACTGTCACAGAAGTATTTTTTATCTAGTTAATAATTATGTTGAATGTAAAAAATACATTGAAATTGATACTGATAGATCACTAGTAGTAGTTGCTACAGAATTGATGTTGCTGCATGAAAAATTAGTTGACCAGAATGCCCAGTCTTCAGTGCTTCATTTCTAGAAAACAGTTGTTAGCAAATAGTATGCCTGCTGATTTTGAGTCAGTGCTAAAGAAAATAGTGAAAATTCAGAATACTGTCAAAATATGGTCACTGACTATACATTTTTACAGCATACTTTAAAAAAAATAGGGGCCTATTAGCTCAGGCTCTGCTCTCTAATAATAAAATATTTTGACTCAAAAGGGGAAAAAGATTCTGAACTGACTCCTCTACAGCTGCAGCTTCTCAAATGAATGGGGTAGGGTATTCTAACTTCCTGTTTTCTATAAATCTTAAAGAAAAGTTGAAGGAATAATTGTGCAATGAATATTTTAAATGCTTTCAGTTTGTTGTTAACATTTTTCATGTTGTCTTTATATCTGTATATATATATATATACATATATATATACACACACACATATTATATATATACACATTTTTTAACTGAATCAGTTGAAAGTATATTGTAGACATGAAACCTCATTCCTAATCACCTAGCTTCTTATGATGGTGGATGATAATATCTTCTAAGATTTTGATTGTTTTAATCAAACAGTATATCAGCAGTATAGCTAGAATCTTTGAAAGTGTGAATCTTTCAGTTAATGGTCTAAGCAGTATGAGATTTTTTATTGCTGAGTGTAAGAAAAAAATTTACGTATGATTCAAGCTTATAGCAGTGACTCTGTTTTTAGCATTTGATTATTTTCTTTGCTTATTGGAGAAAGAAATTGACCAAAAAATCTTGACATTAGAAAAATTTAAATGCTGCAGTAAAACATGAAGATGTAATTTCTGGAACTAAATGGAACCAGAATGGATCATGAATCCTTTTGCTGCTGTTTGTGAAATTTTAGCATTCATCTTCCCAACTTCTGAATGTGGTATACTCTTGGGGAAATTGAAAATCATAATCTTAAATGACAAATGGTTCTGTAATTTAAGAGGTTTTTTTTTTTAAAATCTGAATATTTAGGTCTGGTTTTCAGAACCATGAAAATATTTGCTATCCTTAATGGATCTCCATTTGAAAACTTAGGATTTTCTGTTTTAGTAGGAAAAATAGGAGGTAACTTTACTGAGTCTAAAATTTTACAGAATTTGTTTTTTTTTCCAAAAAATACAAAATATTTTTTAACAGTTTTTTTTTAAAGTTTTCAACATTGATATCCTGAATGCTTTAATATCTGTGAATTTGAAAACCATTAAAACAGTGTTAATGTGGGCAATCAGATCTGCCAAATAAAACTGGGTATGGATTATGATTAAAAACTTGTCAGTCTAACAGGAAAACATCAAGTTACTGTAAAACAGTGGTGATAGTAATACGTCATAGGTTTTTAGAGGTATCAGCACATCAAATAAATATTAGAAGAAGTGCTCAATAAATGTAATTATTATTAGTGTTTATACTATTACGAACCATATTAGAAATGTATAAAGTATGTAGCTCTGATGAAAATAAGGGGCAGTTCTGTAGTGGGTTGTCAAGCGAGGTATATCTTAAGCCTTTCTTAGGTAAGACATCTCATTCACATGAAGATTGGGGATTATGACATTATGGGTAGAATTGCTGCCTTTAAGACCCATGGAGACTAGCAGGTACATGGTATTTACAGGTAGTAAAGGATTTGGTAGACGCTTAACCTTCTGAGCCACCCACGTGCCCCCAAAACAGTATATTTAAATCTTAGAAAGAAAGATTTATTTTCAAGCAATTAGAAATCAGTGTAATTACATCATTGAGTACAAGATTGAGAATCATCTAGGGAATCTTAAACTGTAGATTCTAATGCAGCCTGCTACTACTATAACAAAATACTCCAGACTAGATGGGTTAAACAACACAAATGTATTTTCTCATGGTTCTAGAGGTTAGAATTCTATAATCAAGGTGCTATCAGAGTTGGATTCTGGTGAGGCCTCTTCCAGCCTTGCAGATAGCTGCCTTTTCTCTGTATCCTCACATGGCCTTCGTGTGTGTATGCCCACATGCACATGTGCACAATTAAGTGTGAGTGGGGATTAGGGCTCCACTTTTATGATGTTATTTAACCGTGAATATGTCCCCAAAGGCCCTACCTTGCAGTATAGTCAAGGACACAATTCAGTCCAAAGCAGGTTGTTGGTCCAAGGTGGAGCCTGAGATACTGCATTTCTCTGAAGCTTTGGCATGATGCTGCTGGTCTGAGGAATGTACTTTGAATAGAAAGAAGTTATCCTTGAATCAGTTATACCTGATCATCTACCCATAGGTGCTTTAATGATTTGGTTTTAAAGATGGGAGTGAATCTGAGTTCTCAACTCAAGAGTTTGAAAGAAGTTATAACCACAAGCCTGTGTGGTTATAAATGATTGTCACTTACCTAAATAAGTGAAACTTGTTTGAAAACTTAAAATTGTTGTCTTTAACTAGGTGAGTTTGGTTTTTATCTGTCAGAAAATAGAACTCTTGAAGAATATAAGGTGTATTTTGGATTTGTTCATTTTGTGTCTTTTCAACACAGACACTCTTACAATAGTGCATTTTGAGTATTTCCAGACTTTGATCAGGAAGTAGTCTGAAAATTACTGGCTTGGAAGACAGCTTATCTGTGAAAAAATTTTTTGTGCCAACAGTGTCTTTTATTGTTGATATTTTTAATCTCAAAATTGGCATTTGTTATTTTACTTTGGTCTAAGTGGTGGGATTAGATACATAAATAGATTTCATGGCTGGGAACCTTATACCTTATTTGTATTTGGTTTGAATTTATTTTGGCACGTATAATATGAGGCAAGGTGAAAAGCCAACCAGAACGGATTGTGGTTAGTTGCTTAGAATGCTTACATGTTCTGTTTTTATTTGTATATATGAATTCAGTGGCAATAAATATGGTGTGTAAATAAAGGTGCTATTGTTTGTTTTAATGGTCTTTGTTAACCTCATTTTTTACTATGTTATTTCTTTCAGAGACTAAGAAGCGTCAGTGTAAAGTTCTCTTTGAGTACATTCCACAAAATGAGGATGAACTGGAGCTGAAAGTGGGGGATATTATTGATATTAGTGAAGAGGTAAGGAAAACATGTTCTAGAGATAAAGTAGCAATTGCAATTAATGCTCTGGGTATTAGAAAACTGCTTTGTAAGAATATTAATTTTTCATTAGACTTTTTTTGTCAGTTTCATTGTATTTTATAAAAATTTTAAGATACAGGTTTTAAAACAGATCTTTAATGTCTTAATATAAGGTTGTCTTATCTGTTGGAATAAAGCTTTACTCAGCTTACTACACCTGGTATTTGTGTACTATATATGTGTTGACTTTAGGAATAAAAATTTTTAAGCTAAAGATTAATGTAATCTAAGTAGCTAAGAATAAAAATAAACATTTCAATTCTGAATTCACTTTAGGCCCAAAACAGTAAAAGAGAAGCAGTTGTACCTTCTGCATAGCAAAGGGATACAAAAACAGAATCTTTTTGAAAGCTTTGCCTTATTTGAATTGTCACATTGAAATGTGAACCAAAATACACTTTTCCTACATTTTAATATCTTAGAATGAGATTATAAAATATGGTAGATACAATTTTTCATATCTCTTCTTTTACTATTAAAAGAATATTAAAATTTTTATTTGTCAGCCAAAGATCCCATTTTCAAAGTATATGTTTTGATATCAGATATAGTTCTAGGGATTGATTTTATGTCATAACATCATGTAATATAATTCATAACTTAATGCTCATATTAAATTCCAATGTATATATATGAGACAATTCTGTTTTATTTCCACCGAGGGGCAATAATAATAGTTAATGTTTATTGAGGCTGTATGCCTGAAGCATTATGCTAAGTGTTTCACATTTACTACTTTCTTTAAATTTTTTAACAACCTAAGGAGACAGGAATTTTTATATCCATTTTATATATGAAGAGATGGAGTCATGGAAGATAAGTGATTGGCTGTTCTAGTTACTGTTGCTGCATAACATTATGACCCAAACTTTGTAGCCAAGAACAACAATTTTACTAGGTTCATGGGTTACATGAGTCAAGAATTCAGATAGGGCACGGTTGGATGGCTTGTGCCTCTTTTCCATGATGTCTGGAGGTCTCAACTGGAAAGATGCAGTTTGGGTGCTGCTGGAATCATGGGAAAGCTCCTTTACTGACATGATTGGGTACCTAGAAGGCTCGAAGACTGCCTGTGGATACCTACTAGGTAGCCTCTCCATTTGACTTACTTTCTCACTGTGTGGAGCCCCAAGATAATTGACTTATTGCATGGCATTTCAGGGCTCTTAGTGTAAACATTTCAGCAAACATGGTAATAGCCTTTTATAATCTGCCCTTGGAAGTGATAGTGTCATTTTCACCACATTTCGTTGGGTACAAGCATGTTAAAAGGCAGTGATATTGAAGGCAGTGGGGGCAAAGACCACCTGTTGGTGGAATGTCAAGATTACCTTGTAGATAATCATGTGGGATAGGAGATCTTGTTTCAGCCATTTTTCCCCAAGTCCATATGCATGGGATGCAGGGGAGCTGGAATCTGAATCCACATAGTTTGAGTCTTTGTTCTTTACTGCTGTACTATCCTGCCTCTTAAGAATTCCTTAATTTATAGGAATTGTAACATTATTTACCCTAACTACTCTATTGCTGCCAATTTGGGATTGCAGGTAAAGACAATTAAGTTTCCTGATGTTTTTCTCAGTTGTATCTGTTAGAGTTTGGTCTGTATATCTCCATCACCGTAGTTTGAAGAACTCTGAAACCTTTGGTGTCTCCTTAAGTCTGCTAAAAAATTTCTAAACTCTTCAGTCTTACTGCCTTCTGTTTCTCCCTCAAACAGCTTGTGTTCTAGCCATCTTGTATTTCAGCTGTATATATTCCAGTAATAAGTCCTTTGTTTTTATGTCACCATATTTTTAAATTGGTTTGTACCTAGTAAACTCTTATTCAGCCTTTAATATCCAGCTTTTTTTGTCATTTATTTAGGGGAGCCTTTTTTTTTTTTTAAATTTTTAAACCCTTCTTTTGTGCTCTTACAGCATTTTGTTTATACTTTTGTTGTAGCACCTCTTACATTATATTGTAATATCTGCGTAGTGTTTGCCCTTGAGTGAAACAGTCTAAAGAAAATAGATTTCTCATATGCAAATCCAGTTTTTCACAGCAGTTAACACCATGGCTTATATATAGTGAGTGCCTGTTGGATGAATAACTTATTAAAATTTGCCTTGTAATTCTGAGGTGAAAAACATTTAAAACATATTTTAAACTAAGTAAAGAGCCTTCCCTAGCAGCAGTATTTCATGTTTTGCTGTTGACAGTGAATAGTTTACTCTTACCTATTAAGACCTTTTAGTGTCCTTAGCAAAAATTACACATTCTAAAACAGTTATTAAATAGTATTAAATAACCATGATAATTAGTAACCTTGTTATTAGTGAATGTAAATATTTTTCTAGAGAGTTTGGTTCCCAGGGATATTTCTGGTTGAGGTGGGGCAAGTGTTTAGAAGAGCCTAGCTTCTGGGTTTTAAAAATAAGGGATTCTTTTTCTTACTTGTGTTAAGATTCACTGATTAAGTAAAAGTCTTATAATTATATGGGCATTTGGGAAGTTATATTCTTACATTCATCAAACTTCTTCCAACTCTCAATTTTCATATATTTAATAATATATGAAATATATTACAAATATTGAAGTAATTAGGCTTCAAATTGAGGCTCAGTGGTGTTTAAAAGAATAACATTCTACAAGAGAGCTCTCTGCTTCCAGCTATTAATATCTTTTTCTTGGTTATCTGATATTTTTATAAAAATTACTTACATGGTGGATTGCAGTTGATACAAATTCTCATTGGAAATGTTGTTAAGTGCTACTGATATGACTAATCCTATATATGATAAATCTAATCAACTTAGATTTAATCTACTTAAAATAATTTTTCACCATTATTTTCTTACAGATTTAGAAGGATTATTTTGCATCACTAACTTCGTGCTCATTTACTTATATAGCTTAATTTTCCCATAGCAGGAAGATTTTACTTAAGAGAACTTTTTATTATTTTTGAGTTGTGAACTCTTTCAGGTAGAAGAAGGCTGGTGGAGTGGAACCCTGAACAACAAGTTGGGACTGTTTCCCTCAAATTTTGTGAAAGAATTAGAGGTAACAGATGATGGTGAAACTCATGAAGCCCAGGAGGATTCAGGTAGATTATTTAAAAAATTTGAATAGATTTAAATAAAATTATGTATTATCTAGTTTTTACTTGGTATTTTTTCAGACTGTTCTTGTTGAACTATGAGCTTCTGTTTTTCTGCTTTTAAAAAGCAGCTTATGACAGGGACTTAAAATGAACTAAATATCTAGGCAAATAATTTAATATGTTTCCTTCTCTGATGTCTGTTTCAACCCTAAGTAAATGTTTAGTATGCTGATTATGAATTATACTACTTACATTATCTGATTTCTTTCCACTTAAGATATACTAATATAATGTTTTGATTTGACTTTGCAAATGTCCCAACTACTTCAGAGATTTTAGAAATTAAAAAAAACTTGCTTTTATTTTTGTTCATATTCAGATAATAAATTACATTTTTTGTGCAGCCAGAATGTCATTTAATATATTGTGGTTGCCCTCATTTGTAGGCTCACCCACAAATACATCTTGAAATTGTTCACCATTTAAAAGTATGATTGAGAACAGGGGTGCCTGAGTGGCTGAGTGGGTTAAGCCTCTGCCTTTGCCTCAGGTCATGATCTCAAGGTCCTGGGATCGAGTGCCGCATTGGGCTCTCTGCTCAGCAGGGAACCTGCTTCCTCCCAATCTCTCTGCCTGTCTACTTGTGATCTCTTTCTCTCTTTCTGTCAAAGAAATAAATAAAATCTTAAAAAAAAAATTGCTTTTAAAAAAAAAAAGTATGATTGAGTACATTTTATCCCAAAGCTAAATTTATTTTATTTTTAGGAATTGCTGTGGAATTTATTTATTTTTTTTTAAAGGTCTATTTAATTATTTTAAAGAGAGACAGAGAATGTGTGAGTGAGCAGTGGGGGAGGGAGAGAGAATTTCAAGCAGTCTCTTCACTAAGTGTAGAGCCTGATGTGGGTTCTGTCTCACAACCCTGAGATGATGACCTGAGCTAAAACCAGGAGTCTGACACTGAATTTACTGAGCCACCCAGGCGCCCCTTTTTTTTTTTTTTTTTTTTTTTAAAGAGAAATTAAATTCACAAGTGATAATGCAGGTTAAAGTAGATCTTTTTCTGTATGGAAAAATACGTGTAGTGAGGTTCAGTGTATTTTCAAAATGAAGACATTAAATATTGTCAGTATTTAATATTGACAATATTATTTAATTCATAGTTGACATATGGATTTAAGTGTTTTAGTATATGCTTTGTATAGCTGGTTTTTTCCTCCCAGTTCTGGACAAGACCATGCAGGGAATTTATTTCCCAAGTTTCTTTAGGATAGTTTCCCAGTCTTGCTTTGTTTTTCTTGACAATTTTGAAGGGTTTATACTGATATTTTATATAATGGATCCCAGTTTGGGCTTTCTTTAGGTTCTTCATGATTAGTTTCAGGTCGTATTTTATTAACAGGGTTACACATTGCATTGTATCAGGAGGCACATGATGTCTGTGTGCTCTCTTTTTGGTGATGTTCAATTTGATTACTTGGTTAAAGCTGTGCTGCAGTGTAAGTGTACCATTGTTTCCTTTATAGTTGTCTTGTGGGAAGATACTTTGAGACTACATAATTGACATTCTTCTCTAAAGAACTTTTCTTTCTGTTCAGTTTGTTTATTTATCAAACAAACTCACCAGTGGGTTCTAATTTATTCACTGGGTGTTAATCTGGTATTCTTATTTATTTTGATATCACCAGATTTGGCCCATGAAAGCTCCTTCAAATTAAGTTTCTGTGATTTTTTTCAAAAGCCAACTTTATTGGACATTTATATATAATCTGCCTATTTAAAATACTTAGTATGAGTTTGACAGATGAATGCATCTATGAAAACCGCTGCCACAATGAATGTACAAGACATTTGCATCATCCCCCAAATATTCCTCATTCCTTGAGCTGTCCACATCTCTTTTTCTGCCTCTGGTTTCAGGTGATCGTAGGTCTGCTTTTTTCTCATTATGGATCAGTTTGCATTGCTGTGTCCTCTGGACAGGGGTCTTCTTCATTGTTTGATCACTTTATTTTGTTGAACAAGATGTTCCAGGCTCATGTTCTACTTTCCCTACTTCACCTCAAATCAGCTACTTATTCAGGCAAAGATGATTTCTTTTAGAGAAATATAGTAGTTAGGCAGTGAGATCTGCGTAGAAGTGTGCTCCTTGATCCTGGGGTGATATTGCTTCTAGGTACTCTTAGTAGATAAAATGGAATGCTTACACGTGTACACACATGCCCACATACACGCGCACTCCTGTATCTCTTTACCTATCATCCATTTCTCTACCTACCTGCCTATTTCTACTGGTATCTCTAATTCTAGTTTAATACCACAGGGTACATTCTAGTCTGCAGTGATTTTGTCTGTAAACCCATTAGCCATAGAGATGAATGAAATAAATAGTAGAGTTTACTTTACTTTTAAGGGAATTTTCAGGAAAGGGTTTTAGAATAAATTTTAGTAATAATAGGCAATAGAGTGAAGGTATGAATCAATCTGGTGAGTAGTTTTAACTCTAATCTTATTTTTAGCATTAAAATAAATGACCTTAGGAAGCAGTAGATGACAGTTTAATTAGTGAATATTTCTTAAGCCTTCTATGTGCTAAGTGCTAGATTGGTTTTGTGAGGGCACAGAATCCCCTCTGTAGTCCAGAAGCTCAAGGTCCAGGCCTCTGAGGGATAAAACAAGTATGAACTCAAATTAGTACATTTCAGTATGGATTAAAATGGTCTGAGTATAAGAGGTGCTGGTGGAGAACAGTTCGAAACAGAATACGTTGTCTGTCACTTAAAAGAATTATTTGTACGTTTTCATCTTTTTCAGAAATATCCCAGGAAACAAATATAATCTGCAGCTCTGACTACAACTATTTTAGAAGGTGTTATTTTCTAAACTTCTGTTCTTTTTCTTCTAATTGTTCTTCCCCTTGTTTTCCTCTATATAAGCTTTTTTTTTTTTTTTTTTAAAGATTTTTTTTTTTTTTTGACATACAGAGATCACAAGTAGGCAGAGAGGCAGGAGAGGGAGAACCAGGCTCCCCGGTGAGCAGAGAGCCCGATGCGGGGCTCAATCCCAGAACCCCGGGATCATGACCTGAGCTTCAGGCAGAGGCTTTAACTCACTGAGCCACCCAGGCACCCTGATACAAGCTTTTTTTTGAAAAATGGTCAATTTTTATAAAAAACATTATATAGAATTACCATCTTAACCATTTTCTTTGCATAGTTCAGTCGTGTTATGTATATTCACATTGCCATGCAGCTCTCCAGAATTTTTTCATTTCAAAAAATCAGAACTCCATATCCATTAAGTAACTCCTCATTCCTTGCCCCTTGAACCACCATTCCACTTTCTGTTTCTGTGAATTTGACTACTTTAGATACCTCATATAAATGAAATCATACAATATTTTCTTTTTGAGACAGGCTTATTTCAATTAACATAATGTTTTCAAAGTTTGTTTATGTTACGGTATGTGACAGAATCTCTCAAATTGAATAATATTCTGTTATTTGTATGTACTGCATTTTGTGTAGCCATTCATCCATTCATGGATGTTTGAGTTGTTTCCCCCTCTTGGCAGTTGTGAGTAAAACACGGGCTGTTAAAACACAGGCATACATTCATTTGAGACCTTGTTTTCCATTTGGATATATACCCAGAAGTGGGATTGCTAGATTATATGCTAGTTCCATTTTTAACTTTTTAAGGAAATGCCATATTATTTTCCATAGTGTTTGCACTATTTTATACTTCACCAATAGTGTAAAGGGTTCAAATTTCTCCATGTCTTCAGCAAACACACTTGTTTTCTGTTTTTATTTTTTTCGTTTTTAATATTAGCTGTCCTGATGGATATAAATATCTCATTGTGATTTGGATTTTGATTTCTCTAATGATTAGTGCTCTTGAGCATCTTTTCATATGCCTTTTTTTTTTTTTAAAGATTTTGTTTATTTATTTGACACAGAGGCAGTGGGGGAGAGGGAGAGGAAGAAACAGGCTTCCTGCTGAGCAGGGAGCCCACTGGGTCCATCCCAGGACCCTGGGATGATGACCTGAGCTGAAGGCAGTGGCTTAAGGACTGAGCTATCCAGGTGCCCCTTTTCATATGCTTGTTGGCCATTTGTATATCGTCTTGGGAGGAGTATCTGTTCAAGTTGTCTATTTTTCAGACAGGTGTGTGTGTGTTTTTTTTCCTTTTGTAGTTGTAGTAATTCCTTATATGTTATGGATATTAATCCCTTATCAGATATATGATGTGCAGGTATTTTCTCCCATTCTGTTAATTGTTCCTTTGATGTAGAAAAATTTTTCATATAGGTAGCCTCTTTTGTCTATTTTTTTCTTTTGTTGCTTGTGCTTTTAGTATCATATTTAAGAAATCATTGCCAAATCCAATGCTAATAAAACTCTCCCTGTGTTTTCTTCTAAGAATTGTATAATTTTTGGGGTTTTGTCTAGGTTGTTAATTCATTTTGAGTAAATTTTTGTGTATGATTTAGTACAAGGGTCCAATGCATTGTTTTATGTGTGGATATACAATTTTCCTAGCAGCATTTGTTAAGGATGTTATCAGATAGAGAACTGGTTCCAAGCTCAGGTTTGGTTGCTTGCTGCTAGAAAAATCAATACTCAAAGGACAGGTGATGGTGGGAAAGGAAAGGTTGCTTTATTCTGGAAGCTGGCAACCTGGGAAGATAGTGGACTCATGTCTCAAGGACCATCTTCACTTTCCAGGTGAAGCTGGAGAGTTTTAAATGGGCTCCTCCTAGGCAGTGTAACCGGATGTTGACATGTCCCGGAATAGACTTGTATCAGTGGCAGCTGTTTTCAAATGCAGTCAGGCCTTCTCTTCTGGGAAAGTCTGGTCCTTTAGTCCTCAAGGTCAATTATCTCCAGATTTCAAAGAAAGTTAAGTTCTGCTGCAGATCAAGGGATTTAAATCAGCAAGCAATAAATGCATAAACTTGAAGCAAGGTTAATATTTATCTTAAGACCTGTGGTAATGCTGTTACAGAGAGTCCTTTCCCCATTGAGTGGTCGGCCATAACACCCTTGCTGAAGTTCATTTGACCAGTCTGTGCAGACTTTTATCATGGCACCTGTGGCTATTTATATGTTTCTGTTTTTCCTCTCCAATAGACTGTCAGCTGTTACAGAGACTTTGTTTGCTTACTGCTTACTATAGGTATGATCCAAAAAATGAATAACTTATGATCTGTTTAATTTTTATTTCAGAGTATTACATTTTCTTTCATGTCATTTATGTGCCTCTTTTTTTGGACCAACACTTTGGGGAGGGATAGTGTAAAAAAAATTTTCATAATTTATATATGATAATCATAATTTATATATAGCCCTCATACAGTTGATTATGTCATCTGTTTTCTGGAGCATAAGGGAATGGTATGGGTTATTCCTAGGGAGAGTAAATGAATCAATCTCTGCTATGGTTGGTTAACCTACTTGCGTGGAGCACTGTGCTTTTCAGATTAGGGGCTTGATCATTTAGCATTTGTGGTAACTATTGTATTCCTAATTTGATGTTCCATCTTGATTATAGGGAGGGCTAGAATATTGCTTTTTTTCATGTTTCTTGGTTCATATACATCTTTGAGAAGCAGATGAAAGCTGTATACTCTGAAAAGTGCACATAATAATGAGTAAAATTTTACAAATAGTTCATGTGGTACATAGTTCATATATATGACTAGATAATATATTGGTTCAAAAGTTGTCAGTATGTAAAAAGATATACATTATAATACTTGTCTCCATCCATGCAAATGACCAAGAATTTGTACTTTCTTGCTGTTTTCCCAGCAAGGTACCCACAAAAACATGCAGGTACCCACAAAAACATCTATTTATTTGAATATTTCCTTCTTTCTTAAATAAAATGTAACATATTATGTTGTTCAGGATAGGCTCCAGTGACAACAACCTGAAAATCATGGTGGCTTAAAACAAAGACGGAGTCAGTTAGGGACTTAGACTGATAGAGCCTCCTTTTTTTTTTTTTTTTTTTTTTGAAGATTTTTTTTTTTTATTAATTTATTTATTTGACAGAGACACAGCGAGGGAGGGAACACAAGCAAGGGAGTGGGAGAGGGAGAAGCAGGCTTCCTGCTGAGCAGGGAGCTGGATTTGGGGCTTGATCCCAGGGTCCTGGGATCATGACCCGAGCCGAAGGCAGATACTTATCGCCAGAGCCACCCAGGAGCCCCTAGAGTCTCCTTTTTGACACATGGCTTAGACACAGAGTTAGGGAAAAAGGAACATGGCTTATAAAGCTTCTGCTCCAAATCTGCACATATTGCTTCCGCTAATATTGTATTGGACTGTCAAGGCTATGCCTGAGTGAAACAGAGTAGGGATATGTAACTTTCCTACAAGGTAGGGCACTAAGTGTGAATATTAATGCAATCTACCACATACACTACCATGGATCCTCTTTTAAGAATCCTGTATTTAAAGCTCATTGGCCTTTCAGAGGAGCTTCAGTGTCTTCTTAGCCCTGTACATATGCTAAAAACTAATGAAAAGAACAACTAACTTCATGGATATTTAGTATGAATGATGATGGCCTTCTGGAAGATGCAAATTTCTGTTTTTAATTTGCCTCCCATTTCTAATGCTCTTCTGCTGTATGTATTTTTTCTCCTTAACTTTGCAGTGAACTTTTTAAGGTTCTAAATTTCTCTAAGGCTCTACCTTAAACTATGTGAATTAAAGAAACAAGTAATTGATTCCTTTAAAAGCTTGTCTTTAGTCAGCTTCTGTCTAGTGTCCTTTTTAAAATTATTTTATTTTATTTTTTAAATATTATGTATTTGACAGAGAGCGAGAGAAGGAATACAAGCAGGGGAAGTGGGAGAAGGAGAAGCAGGCTTCCCCACTAAGCAGGAAGCCTGACTCGGGGCTCCATCCCAGCACCCTGGGATCATGACCTGAGCCTAAGGCAGATGCTTAACGACTGAGCCACCCAGGCACCCCTAGTGTCCTTTTTTAAATCAATACCTCATAAAGCAGGCCCTCATTTTTCAGATTATATATAGAGAGAAAGAACTTGGCATAATACCTGGCAAATTTTGAAGCATAGTTGGTATTAGTTCTTTCTTACCAGCTGTTTTATTTTTACTTCTTTACCCATTCTTTCCTTTAATTTTCCTCTTTAAAAAAATGTGGAGTTAATCATTTTGAATAGTGACATGATAAAGTATTAATAAGCAGACCAGTTTTTAATACTGGGAGTTATAGTGGGGTGGGGTTAGGACATTGAAATCATTCTTTCAGTGCAGATGCTGATTACATTGAAATATAGAAAATCATTTAGATAGGAAGATCTATGAGTCATAAAAACATACTATTTTATGTTATACTTATTTGAGAATACTTGATATTCTGAAGTCAGAACTCATCTAAAGATGTGTAAAAAACATTGAGAACAAATAAATATTGAAAACATCTGGCTTAAATTTAGTGATACAGTTATTACTTAGACTGTCTCCTGAATTACTTCTGATGCATGTTTCATAGGTATTGGATCTGATATTTATTTTTAACATTTGGGGCAGTTGGTGGCTTACTTTGTTAAGCGTCCAACTTGATTTTGGTTCAGGTCATGATCTCAGGGATGTGAGATTATGCCCTGTGTGGAGCTCTGTGCTGGGCATGAAGATTCCCTCTCCCTGTGGGGCCCCCCCAAATTGTTATGAATTGAAGCTTACAATGAAATGATGTTTATGATGCCATGTAAACTCAGCTCTTAAGATATGTACAAAATTTTTTTCAGGATTTTATTTATTTGACAGGGAGAGGGAGAACACAAGCAGGGGGAGTGGCAGGTAGAGGGAGAAGCAGGCTTCCTGGCAGTCTCCCTTCTGAGCAGGGAGCGGGATGCAGGACTCTATCCCAGGAACCGAAGGTTATGACCTGAGCTGAAGCAGACACTTAACCAACTGAACCACCCAGGTGCTCCCAAATTTTAGGGCTATATGGGGCTACTAGTAAAAGAAGTACAACTTAAATTTTATTATATTTTATTTTTCTACATTTTAAATTATATTTATAAATTTTTAAATTTTTATAGTTAGAAATACTTTGGTACTTTCTTGCACTATTAAACCTTATTTGAATTTTAGTAACTTTGCAGAAATATGTCTTTTAAAAAGGTACTTCCTTGCTTGCTTAACCTCTTTAAAATAACACTACATTCTAAATGTGGAGCTTTGTGATTATGGAGTAGGAAGTCAGTGGTTGAAATACACTATAATTCCCCCCTTTTTTTAAAAACTCTTAACTTTTAGGCAGAAATTTTTGCATATTGATTTGAATGCCGGGAAGTGAACACTTTATGAGAACTTTAGAATTCTTGTGATGAAAGAATATAGATCTTTAAGCTTTGATTTAAGAGTTCTTAATGCATCTTATGCATTATTATGCATTATTATTTACAGAATTGATGTCCACTATTCCTTGCCCTAATGAAGTGTAATATACTCTGTCTATAATTGGCATTCTTACAGTCTTTTTAGTTTTTTTTTTTACTTATTTAGATAAATATCTTCTAATACTCAATTTTCAGGAAAAGCTTTGCTTCTGTAAAGAAGTGTTATGTTTCCATTTTTATAATGAAATGACTCCTTTTTTGTTTTGTCAAATATATGTAACCCCTTTTATTTAGAGTGTCCTTTATCATCTTTTACGTTTCACTTTATTTGCTAAGTAGGACCTGCTTTCAGTTTCTCCCCATATTCTATAAAGCCAGTGACTATAGCTTCTGGTATTTTCCTCCCTCGTATAAGTCTTTTCCCCACCGTAAGCCTATAAAATCTCTGTTTAGATGTTAACTAGGCATCTCAAACTTAAGATAGTCAAAATTGATCATCTGTCCTTTTCTGTTCATCTTGATTTTGCTCTGTACAGTCTTCCTTGTCTGAGTTAATGGCAACTCCATTCTTCTTTTACTAAAACCGAAAAATTGGATTCATCTTTAACTCTTCTTTTTAATCTCACATTCTATACTTGATTCATTAATGGTTTTTCTTAGCTACTAAATAAATGTATAGAACTATTTTCAGGGTGCTTGGATGGCTCACTCGGTTAATCATCTGCCTTCTGCTGAGGTCATGGTCCTAGGATCCCTGCTGAGCAGTGAGTCTGCTTCTTCCTCTGACCCTCACCCCACTCGTGCTCGTGCTCTCTCACTCTCTCAAATAAATAAATAAATAAAATCTTAAAAAAGAACTATTTTTTTTAACTGTCTCTGTTGCTCCTACCCTGGTGTAAGTTACCTTTTGCTGTACAAATGCAGTGGGCTGTTAATTTGCCATTACCTCCCTCCTGAATGTTAATGTGCTCACACTCTAGTAGGTACATATTTTACTTAAAGTAAAAGTCAAAGTCTTTTTAAATGGATGACAAAACCCTCTGACATGGCACCCCCAATGACTTCCCCCACCTCTCCGACTTTGTCTGCTACTTAACTCTCCCCTTTGTTCATGTTGGTCTCCTTACAGTTTTCTAAAGATGTCAGGAACATTCCTGTTTATAGCCTTTGTAGAAACTTTGGAGTTAGAAGAGATCACCCATGGAGATTGTCTAGAGTGAAGAGAAGCACTCTGGACAAAATCCTATTTAGCACCATTTATGGTATGGACTTCGAATTACTAAAAAGAATACCAAGAGGGCACAGAGAGAGCCAGGAGAAAACCTATGAGTGTGTGGTAGTCAAAGGAAGAGAGTTTTTCAGAGAGGACACAGGCAGTAATGTCTGATGCTCCTTGTGAAGTTAAGGTAAGTAATATAAGAGAGAAAATGTAATCCTGGATTTAGGAATGGAGAGATCATTAATGACCTGCATAAGAGCAGTAAAGAAAGGTGATTGGGACAGAAGCTGAGTTGATTGTGGGGAAGGCAGTGGAGAAAAGAAGTATAAAGCAGTGTAGCAGTTGAAGAACAACATATATTCAAGAATGGTTTTGTTCTTAAGAAGGAAAAGTCTTGATCATTTTTAAATGCCAATGGCAAAGAACAGGTAGAGATGGAGAAGTTGAAGATGCAAACTTGGAAGAATGGGATTTATCACCAGACCAGGATTTACCCAGAAGATAGAGGGAATGAGATTCATATTGTAGGTATCATGATTAGTCTCAGTTGATAAGTGATACATCAGAGTTAGTGCCAGGAAGCTGAGAGAAAAGTGTTTGACTTCTGATTTTTTTCTATAAAAGAGGAAAGATGCTAAGAATGGGGGGCAGAATTTTGAGGAGGTTAAAAGGGTCCCACTAGTTAAATGTTTAGAGCCATGCATCCCTCTGGGTTTTACTGGGCTACTAGAGGGATGCATGGCATAAAATGTTTAAGAAACCCTGATGGATGTTTTTCAGAAGTTTTGGTTTTTTATGGGTAAAAGTAATCATTCTCTTAGGAGAAGTCAGCAGTGTTTTACTTTGATTATTCAAGCTCTAAAAAGGAAGATACTGCTTATTGCTAGTGAGGCACAGGATTTTGGGAATGATGTTGTACACTGGTTGTGCCAAAGGTGGTGGATTGAAATTTGGTGGTCTACAGCTTTGTCTGCAGAATATAAGGTGGTGCATCCTTACTTTGGTGTCTGTAGTCCCACATTAGCATTTACCTCGAACAACCTGAAGTAAACAGCTTTGTAAGGAAAATTGTTGTGGGGCTTTGATGCTTTTACTGGTAATACATTATTAGTCTTTATAAATTAGATTATAGCCAGATGCTATTTCTGAAGATTCTGCTTAGGAACTAAGGAATACAGATTTTAACTACTTAAAACACATGTAACTTTTTCTTAGGAAATGTAGGATTATTTTTAAAATCTCTGAATGATGGTGGAAGATATTCTTTGGCATAAAAAGGGGGAATTTGCGCCAGCAACTTTAGATTCTAAGTCTTTCTCCTTGGTTTACATGTTTTACTTTAACATATTCTCTCTTGTTTTTTTTAAGATTTTGTTTATTTGACAGAGAGAGATTGCGAGAGAGGGAAAACAAGCAGGGGGATGGGAGAGGGAGAAGCAGGCTTCCTGCTGAGCAGGGAGCCCAACTCAGGGCTCCATCCCAGAACTCTGGAATCATGACCTAAGCTGAAGGCAGAGGCTTAACCACTGAGCCCCTACTCAGCACCCCTACTTAGTTCCCCATTTAGTTTAATAATGAACTTTGATTGCTTCCATTAAATGCTTTGTATTTTCAACAAATTTCTACTTTGTATTACTATATTAAATCAATATTTTATATTTATATATAATTAATAATTAATATTAAATTAATACTTTGTATTACTTTAGCACTCAGTGTAGCTCACATAAAGATTATTGGTTTTTTGTTTTTGTTTTTGTTTTCCCTAACAGTTGTACTTTGGGACTCTTGGTTCTCTTAAGTCATTTTGTATGGAGGTATAAGATGTTAAGTGGCTTTTGCTGTAGAGATTTAATGAAAAACGGAGAAAGAATTTTAGGCCTAATAGGAAGACTTGCTTGTTATGTTTTTTGACTGACAGTGGCACACCTAAAATGTAGATACAATTTTTCTACAAACTTAGAAATTCAAGGACAATCTGACAGATAAAGTATATAGGCATAAAAATATTGGGAGTACCATATAGATTTCTGTTTTGTCTGATTATAAAACCTGTTTGGCCGCTTTCCCCATATATATCTCTTCCTTTCTCTCCTCCCCGTTCTTCGCCCATTCTTTCTTGTAGTGGTTAAGACATATCCCTTTTTTTGGTTCTTCTGTGTGATCATGCTCTCTCTTACTTGAATGGTGCTCAGCAATACATCTTTAAACTCTTCAAAAATAATAGGCACTGAACTGTTAAGCACTTTATAGGAATCAGTTTAATCCTCATAGTAATCCAATAAAGAATCCTGTTTTATAGGTAAGTAAACTAGGCACATACAGTGGAGGAGGTGATATGAATCAAGAAGATTTGACTCTAGAGTTTGTGTGCTTTATTACCACACTCTGGCCTTCAAGCCATTGATTCAGTAGTAATTGCAGGGGTGCCTGGGTGGCTCAGTCAGTTGAGCATCTGCCTTCCGCTTAGGTCATGATCCTGAGGTCCTGGGATGGAGCCCTGCATCAGGCTTCCTGCTCCTCTTGCCCTTTCCCTTTCCCTTTCCCTCTGCTACTCCCCCTGCTTGTGCTCTCTCATGTGCTCTCTCTTTCTCTTTGAAATAAATAAATCAAAATCTTTAAAAAAACAGTCATAGTAGTTTTGACAGTTTGCAATGAGCTGAAAGTAATCAGCCTATCCATTAGTGTTTAGGTGTTTTTAATATTTAGGCATTTATTTTAATTATATGTCTTAGTGTCTCTGGTAAAGTTTACAGTCACTAAATCTAAAAGGAAATTTTCATTTTATGGCCATAATTCTAAAAACTGAAAATTGTACCTTAAAAATAATTTGATGAAATTGTCTTTATTAATGTGAGGCTTATTAATATCATGGATTATTTCCAAAAACGTCTTTCAGGTAGATACCTCATATACTGTTCTGTGTTTGAAATTTGTTTTATCTGAGAAGCTGGTTATTGAAGACGTATATTACAATATTTAGAATGCATTTCAGCAGTGAGGAAGTAAGACAGTGGAATTACCTTCCTATGATACAAACTGGGAAATGGAACAAATTACAGAAAACAAATGCTCTCAGACAACAGGCAGCACAAGAATGAGATTCTTAAGAAAAGGGAAACAGGGAAAATCCTATCATTGTCCTAGATTTCTACCAGGAGGTAAATTTTAGACTGCAGTACAGAAAGGGTGAAACTCAGCAGAATGTTGTCAGTTTTGTTGAGGAGTTAAAGATTTGAGTTCAAGGAAGCCTAGGTAGTTAGAGTTGTGGCACTGGTTACTGTGAGGGGGCGGTGGAGAGAGAGAGAGAGTTAGGGGGCAAGAGGAAGCACTTCAACAGTGTGGTTAGGGGGTTTCTTTAAGTGTTTGGGTAGTATCAGTCTGTGAATACATAGAGCGAAACCCCATGAGCTAAGACACGAACAGTTGGTGAAGAAAAATAGATCACTGGGACTAACATGAGTATTCCCAGTGCTTACACAAGATCAAGAATTGTTTGAATTCTCTCCATCTGGTTTTGAGAGACTTCATTGAATACATGGGCAGTTCAGTGAAAGGGTGAAGTGAGGGTAGATTGGTGTATGAATGGAAGCTGTTTTCTACCCTGAGAAAGCTTCACACTAATATGCAGGTATTTACCTGTTTGCCAGAAAAAGATCAGCACTCTTTTTTTTTTTTTTAAGATTTTATTTATTTACTTGAGAGAAAAAGAGAAGGGGGGGGAGGGGCAGAAGCAGACTCTCCACTGAGCAGGGAGCCTGATGTGGGGCTCAATCCAGGGACTCCAGGATCATGACCTGAACCGAAGGCAGACGCTTAACTGACTGAGCCCCAGGGCACCCAGGTGCCCCCCAAATCAGTACTCTTTAATTCGGGGTTTCTCACCCTTGTCCTTAGTAATTTTGGGGTAGGATAACTCTTTGCTTTGGGGGTTTGTCCAGTACATGTAGAATATTTATAAACATCTCTGATCTAAACCTGCTAGATACCAGTTGTGCTCTTCAGTTGTAATAACCAAAATTGTCTTCAGATGTTCCCACATATTCTTTGCGGGGGAGGGGATAAAAGCAACCCAGGTTGAGAATCACTGTTTTGTTTTTTTTTTAATTTAAAAATTTTAAAAAATTTTCTTGGGGGTTAGGGCCAAAGGGAGAGGGAAAGGGAGAGAGAGAATCTGAAGCAGGCTCCATGCTTAGCACGGAGCCTGATGCAGGCTCAATCCCATGATCCTGAGATCATGACCTGAGGTAAAATCAAGAGTCGGACACTTAACTGACTGGGTTACCCAGGCGCCCCAAGAATCGCTGGGTTTTAGAGGATTATAAGATCTAGCCCTCAACAACATTAAATAAAACTGAATTACTAGCTGTATATCAAGAAGTAGCAAAATGTGACCCAGAATTTGGAAGAAAAATTAATTGACAGAAAGTGAACCAGAAACGATTCAATTAGCAACAAGGTTGTTAAACATAACTATAATAAAAATGCTCAGTATGCTCAAGGATGTAATGGAAAATATGAATGTAATGAGGAGTGAAACAAGATATAAAAAAAAGAAGCAAGTGGAACTAACTGCTAGGGATGAAAAACACAGTATCTGAAGTAAACTGCTTCTTTTGGAATTTCAACAGTAGACTAGAGAATGAAGAAAAGGTAATTGAAACTTAAATTAAGTAGCAGTAGACTTCATCCAAAATGAAGCACTAACAGAATAGACTGTGGAAATCTTGGGATAATTTTAAATAGTCTAACATGTATAGCTTGAGTTACAAAAAAAGAGTAGAGAAAGGGTGGTCAGGAAAAATATCTGAAGAAAGAATATTAAAATATATCCAGATTTGATGTAAACTATAAATCCACAAATTCAAGAAGCACAGCCCCCCCCACCCCATACCTCACCCCCTCCGACACACTACACAGGGCTTGCAACAGCACATCATAATTAAGTGCTGAAAATAAACAATATAGTGAAACATCTTAGGAGTTAGAGGAAAAAGGTACAGTAAAGTGGAAAATCTTAGGAGTTAGAGGGAAAAGGTATTTCAGGTAGAGAAGAATGAAGGAAAAAAACGCAGGTAATCATCAGAAACTAAGTATGGTAGAAGATAATGGAATGATATCTTCGAAATGCTGGAAGAAGAGAAGTCAATCCAGAATTCTATTCTCCAAAATAAAGATGAGGTTAAAAAAAAACGTTTTCAGACAAACAATAATAGAGAATTCATTGCTAGCAGACCTGCTGCGCTCTAAAGAATTAAAGTTCTTTAGGAAAACAAGGTGGAATACTAGGTGGAAACTTAAATTTATATAAGTGGAATGAAGAGGGACAGAAATATAGGTAAATATGTGGATAAGTATAAAGCACTCTTTTCCATTTTTAAATTTCTTTAAAAGATAATTGACTTTAATGTATTATGGGAAACATAGCTCCTGTATAAGTAAAATGAATGACAACAGTAGCTGTAAACACAGAAGAGATGAAGTGAAATGTATCTATTATAAGGCTGTTATATATGAAGAGGTATAATCTTATTTGAATGTAGATTTTGGCAAGTTAAAGATGCATATTATAAGCCTAGAGCAACCCCTAAGAAAATAAAACAGGTGGATTCCTAATAATAATAAAATGAAATGCTAAAAAAATACTTTAAAAAAGAGAGACATCAAACACAAAAATCAACTCAAAATGCATTACCAAGTCTTAAACAAATACCTGAAATTATAAACTCCTAGAAGAAAACCCAGGTGGTAAGCTCCTTGACATCGGTCTTGGAGATGACTTTTTGGACCTGACTCTAGAAGCAAAGGCAACAAAAGCAAAAGTAAACGAATGGGACTATATCAAACTAAAAACCTTCTCCACAGAAAGGAACCGATCAATGTTATGAAAAAGCAGCCCACGGAATGGGAGAAAAATACTTGCAAATCAGCTATCTTATAAGGGGTTAATATCCATAATACATAAAGAACTCATCCAACTCAAAAAACATGATTAAAAAATGGGCAGAGGATCTGAAGGCTATTTTTTCAAAGATGACATGCAGGTGACCAATACAGACATTAAAAGTTGCTCAGCATCGCTAATATTCAGAGAAATGCAAACCAAAACGAAAGCAAGCTATCACCTCACACCTGTTGGTGGAATGGCTGTTTCAAAAAGACAAGAAGTGTTTGTGAGGATGTGGAGAAAAGGGAACCCTCCTGTACTGTTGATAGGAATGTAAATTGGTGCAGCTACTAATGAAGACAGTATGGAGGTTCCTCAAAAATTAGAACTACTTTGTGATCCAGACATTCCACTTTGGGTCATTTACATAAAGAAGAGGAATACACTAACTTGAAAAGATATCTGCACCCTTGGTTCGTGGCAGCATTGTTTTCATAATGGATAAAAATGTGTTTTATATATGCACAATGGAATATTTTTCAGCCATGGAATAGAAGAAAAACCTTGCCATTTGCATCAACATGGATGGACCTTGAGGACATTATGATAAGTGAAATAAGTCAAACACAGTAAGACAAATACTGTATGAACTCACTTAGATATGGAATCTAAAAACAAAACTGAGCTTAGGTATACAGAGAACACATTGATGGTTGCCAGAAGTGAAGGGTACAGGATGGATGGAATGGATGAAGGTGGTCAGAAGGCACAAACTTCCAGTTATATATAAGTTCTGGGGGTGTAATGTACAGCATAGTAACTATAGTTAATAAAAATGGTGTTGTATATTTGAAAAGTCCTAGGAGAGTAGATCTTGAAAGTTCTCATCTTAAAAAAATTTTTGTAACTCTGTATGATGATAGATGTTAATTAGACTTACTGTGGTGATCATTTCACAGTATGTACACACGTAAGGAATCATTATTTGTACAGCTGAAACTAATAAAATGTTATATGTCAATTATATCTCATTTAAAAAAAAAAAAAAAGAGACAGCAGAGCCCACCATCTTTATATGCACATTCTGAGGAAAGGCCATGTGAAGGCACAGTGAGAAGACAGCCATTCGTAAGCCATGAAGAGAGGTCTCACCACAATCCAACATGCTGGCACTCTGATCTTGGGCTTTTAACCTACAGAGCTGAAAAAATAAATGTCTCTTGTTAAAGCCAAAGAAAAAAGAAGAGAAAATGGAGCAAAGATCAACTGGGCAAATAGAAAAGAAAACAAATAGCAAGATCGTGGATTTAAGCCACATCAGTGATTACATTAAATGGTCTAGGGGTGCCTGGGTGGCTCAGACGTACGTTTGATCTCAGCTTAGGTCTTGATCTCAAGGTTGTGAGTTGAAGCCCCATACTGGGCTGCACTCTGGGCATGGAGCCTGTTTAAAAAAATAAAATTAAAAAAAAAAAATTAAATGGTCTAAAAACTCTAATTGAAAGGCCAGTTGACTGGATAATATACTGCCTACTAGAAACTTGCTCAAAATATTAAGATACAGGTTAAAAGAAAGAAAGAGCGTATTCTGTGCAAAGCATAAGCAATCTAGAATGCTTACATTAATAATAATACATTAATATATGAAGGAAAAAATAGGGATAAAAAGAAACATTTCGTAATGATGGAATCAATTCATAAAAATTATATAACAGTTATAAATATGTATAACCTAATACCAGAACTACAAAATACACGAGACAGAAACTGCCAGAACTGAAAGAAACAGACAAATCCATGCGTAGATTTGAATGTTTCTCTCATTAATTGATAGAACCAGTAGACAAAAAAATTAGTGAAGATACAGAAGAGTCAAATGATTAAATAAGTGGATCTGGTTGATGTTTTGAAATAGTTAAACCAGCAACAGTAAAATACACATACTTTTGAAAAGTACATGGAATAGTTACCAATAGAAGCTTAATGTTTGGGCATCAAACAAGTCTCAGAAGTTTAAAAGATTTGAAGTCCTTGACAGTAATTTTTGTGACCCCAGTGGAAATATTTCAGTCATGGATACTTGGGAAATTCTCAGTTGCTTGGAAATTAAGCAATATTTATAAATAACCTGTGGATCAAAGAAGAAATTATGAGGGAATTTAAACTGGATTTTCAATGAAACAAAAGAAAGAACAATAAAAATTTGTGGAATGCAAGTAAAACAGCACCTATAGAGAAATTTAATTGCTTTCAGTGCTAATACTAGAAAAGAAGAAAAGTCAATAATCAGAAGTTTTTATTTGAAATGAGTAAAAGAAGAAATTAAACCTGAAATAATTAGAAATCAGGAAATGAGAGCAAAAAACTATGAAATAAAGAACAAACCAAGTTTCAAGAAAATCAACAAGTTCAACAGTTGACTTTTTAAGAAAGTATAAAATTGTTAAAGCTCTAATGGTTGCTCAAAGAAAAAAAATATTACTGATAATCAGGCATGAAATGTATTTTGTAGTTCTGGTATTAGGTTATACATATAACTGTTATGTAATTTTTATGAATTGACTCCATTATTATGAAATTTTTCTTTTTATCCCTATTTTTTTCCTTCATATATTAATGTATTCTTAATGTAAGCATTCTAGATTGCTTATGCTTTGCACAGTGACAGTGAATATCATTACAGATCAGACATTATCAGGGATAATGAAAAAATATACTTACAAATTTTATAACTTAGATGCACACATTCCTTGAACAGTACAACTTACCGAAATAGAACTGATAGTCTTGAGTAGCCATATGAAGAAATTTGAATTCATTATCAAAAATCTTTACATAAAATACTGCCGAATTCTCTTAAGGATTTAATTTTACACAAAGTTTTCAGATTTCTTAGGTTTGTATGACTTCGATATAGAAATCTGATTAAATCATGAAAAAATGAATTATAAACCATATCTCATGAGCATGAGCACAAAAATCAAAACAAAGCATTAGGCCATCAAGCCCAGCAAAATATGCAAAGGTTATACATTATGATTAATGGGATTTATCCCATTCATTCAAAAGTAGAATATGGAAAGGTTATGTATTATAATTAATGGTATTATCCCATGTATTCAAAAGTTAATATACTATATTAAACCATTTAAAAGATGGCCATCTCAGTAGGTATTTTATGTATTTTATGTATTCAACACTCAATTTCAGTAAAAAAAGCTCCGTAATAGCAAAAGTAGGAAACTATAAATTGGACAAAGCTCATCTATGAAAAACCTGCAGCTTACATTCTTAATGCTAGATAAATAGTGATATATCTGTACAGTGGAATACCGGTCAGCAATAAAAAGGAATGAAGTAGGAGTGCGTGGAACAGCATGGATATATTTTATACATTCTGCCTAGCAAAAGAAGCAGACATGAGATGTATGTGCTGTATGATTAAATTTACTTGAAACTCTAAAAAGATACCTGTAGTGACAGAAGGAAAATCAGGGTTTCTTGAAGCTTGAATTTAGGAAGGATTGATGAGGGTGGTGTATGAGTATCCGTTTGGGGTGACAGAAGTTTTCTAGATCTTGATGTGGTTTCCTGGTGCATACATTTGTCAAAAATTATTGGAATGTCCATTTAAAATTGGTTCGTTTTATTGTATGTAAACATCCTAATAAACTGATTTAAAATATATTACAAAAAATATGTGGCTTAGGCTAATAATGAAAGTGGTTAGAATAGATCACCGTACTTGCTAGCATTACATTTACGTTAATAAAAGTTGTTTCCTTTAATTCTTAAATGTTTCAGATGTGTGAATGGAAGCTTTTTTAAAATTTGAACCATTATTATTAATAATTTAATGATTATTATCATTATTAATAATTTAATGATTATTATCATTAGTAATCTTACTAAAATGTTTGATTCTGGAATCATCTAGGATTCAGTTCAACTGTTGGCTTTGTTACTACATACATGACTTTGGAAAAATTTTTTTTCTTAATATCTCTTTACCCAGTTATTTTCAAAATGAGGAATGATAGTTCTTAATGTTAAGCCTATGAATGATTATGTAAATTAGTATAATTCATGTACAGTGCTTAGCAAGTACCTGGCATAGATTAAGCCCTGAATAAATGTAAATACCATTTTTATTAATTACCTTGTTATTCTTACTGTTAAACTTCAACAGACTCCTTTAGTTCAGTGAACTGATAATCATGTGTTTTTCCCACCCCTCAACCCCATTCTGAAATGTTTCTGAAATTTTCTTGGATGATATACTCTAGAACTTTTTAGATTATAAGGCCTTTTGAGAATCTGATAAGAGATATGCTTCTTATACCCAGAAAAATAAGCTGAAAAAATACCTGTACAGTTTTCCATGGATCGTTCATAAACTCCTTAAAGCCTATAAATAAGATCCTTTGCTGCTGAGCAAGATTATAGAAACAACTTTCTTACTTATTATATAATGTTAAACTTGCTTAAAAATTTTTTTATTATAATTTAAATTTTTATTGGTTCAAATTTAGGCTTACTCATTTATGAGTTGAAGTGATCTTAAACTTTTAAGAATAAAAATGGAATTTTTAAAATAAAAATGTGCTAATATCACTAGTTACTATATTTGGAAACTCCCATACTTTGATCAAACTGAATCTTCTATGACTTAGAAAATAGTTTTTGTCTGTAATGTTTTGTTCTTATATTCTGCATGTTTGACCAAGAGCTGTGAATTTTGACATGCTTTTGTTAAGGACCTTGTATTATACGACTTCTTGAATTTCTTAATTAGCATTTTACTAACTAAATATTCCTAAAATTGTTATCATTTTAAACAATATCCAGAAAAATCAGGTTAAGTAAATTTTACATTTTTGGATATTTTAGTGCTCCATCATTTAATTTTTTATTTTTATTTTACTGTTTTTAATTAGGAGGTATAGAATGTAAACAGTATGAAAGGGGAATGCCAAGATCTTTGTGATTCTACATTCTTCAAAAACAAATTATTCTTTCAGAAACTGTTTTGACTGTGACTACCTCACCTTTACCGTCTCCTGGGAATGGGAATGAAACTGCTCCTGGATCAGTTACACAGCCAAAGAAAATTCGAGGAATTGGATTTGGAGATATTTTTAAAGAAGGCTCTGTGAAACTTAGGACAAGAACATCTGGTAGTGAACTAGAAGAGAAGAAAACAGAAAAGGTGGTAATGATGAACTTCACTTAGGTTAACTGCACTCATTCGCTCTTTAAGTATTTTTTAAAATGTAAAAGTTAGTTTGCCACTCTGTTATATTTCCTTTTTTGAGATCACTTATAATTGGTTATGAATGAGAAGACTGAGAAACTGCAACTTTATAGTGATTGATGTTTAGGTTTTTATAAAATGAGAATGTTTACTGATAAATTTAACACAGCTTTTCTTAGTGGAAACTTCAGAGTTTTTGGTTATCATAGGTAGAAATAGAAAAGACAGTTGGTTTTTTTTTTTTGTTTGTTTCACCTTTTATTTATTTATTTAGATTAAAAAAACAATATAGAGATCACAAGCAGGCAGAGAGGCAGGCAGAGAGAGAGAAGGGGAAGCAGGCTCCGAGCAGAGAGCCCCATTCGGGGCTCAATCCCAGGACCCTGAGACCATGACCTGAGCCAAAGGCAGAGGCTTTAACCCACTGAGCCAACCAGGCGCCCCTTGTTTCGCCTTTTAAAAGCTAAAATTACATATTGTTGTCTTTTAATTTGAAATAAGCCTGACATGGGTCATTTTAAAATGGGTTCACAATGAGATACCAAGTTAATTAGGCTCTACTTAACTTTCCTTTGGATTGTCAGCAATGGTGAACTCTGCTAATCTCCCTCTCTAAATATATGGAGAACTTCATTTTTCATTCGCATTTCACTGGCATTGTGAAATAAATCAAAATGAAGGTACCATAAATTATAACACCTTATAACAGATTTTATTTATTTTACTTTATTTTTTGCCACTTGGTGAGATCCTTATTTTTTCCTTCCAAATTAATAACAGATTTTAAAATAAACCCATAAGTCTTTATTTTGGGGGAAAAAAGCTACAATATCTGGAAGACTAATTGCAAGGCTGTTGTTTCTGAGGTTCACACCTTAGAGATACAGACTACTTATTTCAGATAGGAGGTTTTTCCATTGACTTTTAGGGTGTTGTTTCATTTTAGTTCTCAGTTGTATGCCTGTATATAACTTAAAAGAGTTTAAAGTATTTCAGTATTTGCTTGCCTAGTTCAGCTATATTTCACTTATAAAACTGTTTTGGTTGATGAAATATATTCTCAAGTTTTCTTCTAAAATGGTTAGTTTCAACATATTTTTTCTTTCTCAGCTTGCTACATAGTTTTTCATGTAATAATGATTTGGATTCAGGAAAGAGAACTTGTACTTTTTCCCTGTCCTCCTAGCTCTGAGACTGTCTGGCAGTAAGATTATGGGGCCTGATTGATTCTTGGTTTTAAAGGTAAAGATTAGAATTCTTGTGGTTTTTGGAATGGTGCTGTATAGCCATATAATAGCCAGGAATGTTGGAGAAGCAATGTTTGTGTTATGAGGAACATTAGATAATCTGGGGCTCCTTTCTAACTCTAAAGCTTATGATTTATATCAAATAATTTTATTTAATGATTATACTAGTACTCTTTCAAATGCCACTTAAAATGTTCACTACTCAGGGTGCCTGGGTGGCTCAGTGGGTTAAAGCCTCTGCCTTCGGCTCAGGTCATGATCCCAGCCTCGCATCAGACTCTGCTCAGCAGGGAGCCTGCTTCCCTTCCTCTCTCTCTGCCTGCCTCTCTGCCTACTGTGATCTCTGTTTGTCAAATAAATAAATAAAATATTAAAAAAAAATGTTCACTACTCAAGAGTTATTATTAGTGAGAGTAGTCTCAGGGTCACCCTGTATGATGGCCTTTTGAGCCTTGCTTTGATCACTGACCCAGAAATTGATAAAGTAGAGAGCACATTTGCTATGTTTGTAGGTGACATCAGATTAGAAGAAATGATGGTTAGAATTGGGAGAAGTTAAAGTGAATATCTTTTTTTTTTTAATTTATTTGACAGAGAGATCACAAGTAGGCCGAGAGGCAGGCAGAGAGAGGTGGGGAGGGGGGAAGGCAGGCTTCCCGCTGAGCAGAGAGCCCTATGCGGGCCTCTATCCCAGGACCCTGAGATCATGACCTGAACTGAAGGCAGAGGTTTTAACCCACTGAGCCACCCAGGTGCCCTAAAGTGAATATCTTAAAAGATAAACAGAACATGCAGTGATAGGTAGTTGGTATATTTAGACTTTTAACTAATGATAGCTAAGGTCAAATGTAATGTTATTTCTGGGGAGAGAAGTCAAGGAAAGCATTAGTATGAAGGACTTACTTTAGTCAATACAAGGTAAAATTTTCTACTAAACCGTAGTTATAGACGTTGTAACGTTAGCTAGGTAATTTCATTCATATAGCAGCAATGAAGTATAAAGACTTTCTTTTCTTCCCTATGTCATCATAAGGAAGTTTAGTGCTGTTGTTTAAGAGCCACTTTCTGGAGTCAGACTTTCTATGTTCAAATCTGGGCTTCACTACTAAATTACTGTTATTGTGGGCAGGTTACTTAACTGCTTCCTAATCTATAAAAGGAGCACATAATAGTGTGTACTTTATGCAGATTGTTTTGAGGATTAAGTTATAATGTATGCAAAGTATTTTTCTCAGGGATTGGTATTCAGTACATTTTCAGATACTATTTTTTTTTTAAGATTTTATTCATTTATTTGTCAGAGAGAGAGTGAGAGAGAGCACACAAGCAGGCAGAGCAGGCTGAGGGAGAAGCAGTTTCCCTGCTAAGCAGGGAGCCCAACACGGGGGTCTGTCGATCCCAGGATCATAACCTGAGCTAAAGGCAGATGCTTAACCCACTGAACCACCCAGGCATCCCAAGTGCTATTATTTTTATTGATTTAAGAGGTTTAAAAGTAAATTACAGCACTGTATTCTGGGTAGCCAAGAATGTGTATTAACCTTAAGAGAGGGAATTTTTAAAAATGTGACGTTCTGCGCCATCATTTAGGTAGCTTTTATCATCTTTATCTTTTCATTGCAGAGTTTTCATTCACATTACTAACTTGGCTATAGGTATCATTAGGGAAAGCTGGCTAATGCAAATGGAAATTTTGTTTAAGAATATTATCTTAATTCTCACCTAAAATAGTTGATACCATCCTTTTCTGTTGCAGCCCTTAGTTATACAGTCAGTAGGATCCAAAGCACAGAGTGTGGACATAACAAAAACAGACATAGAAAGTAAAACTAAAGGTAAGTGTTTTAGTAATATTTGCATATTGGGAATGAAGCATACTCATGTACATTATTAAAGTTTTTGAAGATGTTTGTTAACACTGTACTACTTGATCAGAGTATTAAATTCTATGAGATGGAAGTACTACAGGGTCAGAGGTTTTACTGTGTGTGCTTTGTTCACCCATGTATCCCCCTGCAGTTAGAACTGTGCCTAGAAACACAGTAGGCACTTAGTAACTATTTGAGTGCATGGGTTAATGAAATTGTTACTTAATCCAATGTATAGTATTGGCCAAAATTATTCATCTATCTTTAATAGCTTCTAGTGTACATGTTTTTACACAAAGTAGAGGATTAATAAGTATTGTTGAAAGAATCAATTTATTCAAACTACATTGTTCACATTCTTTATTTTAGCAAAGGAATATTGTAGAACATTATTTGCTTATGAAGGTACTAATGAAGATGAGCTCTCTTTTAAAGAGGGAGAGATAATCTACTTAATAAGTAAGGTAAGATAGTTCTCAATTTTTCAGTGCATTAATTTATTCATTCTTACATTCCTTCTCCTTACATTCCTTCTGCTCTAGAGGAGCTGGAACTTTGTCTTATTTCTGTGTCCTGATATGGCACATAGTATTGCCTAATAATTGATTTATTGGGGATTTTTTTACCATCATGTATGTTTTTTCTCTAACCTCAACTCCTCCGGGTTTCTGTTCTCACTTCCTAGTTCACCTCATTAAAATTTTTCCCCCCCTCTAATGTTTGTTGTTTATAATGTAAAAAGAAAAAGAAGAAAAATAAGGAAACAATTGAAATTGCATCAATATGAAAATGTTTATAAAACCATACAATGGAAAGTGATGCGACTATTTCAAAGTATGAATATTCCAAAGTATAACTTGGAATAAATTATAGCAAAAGAAAACGAAAACCCAGGAGTTTTTGTGTCTGGGTAAAATCCCGTAACTATTTGTAATAGAAGAAAATTATAAATATTTTGGTTTTGTTCTAACCATATAGAATAATTTCTGAAAAATATCCCATTGTTTTAAATTGACTTTGTTATCAGATAGTTTAGTGAATGTAATTTTTAATATCCATACAGTTTTGGATCAATAACCACTCAGTTTCTCATGGGGGTAGGTATTTGGAAAGAATTGTAGAATATCTTGTTAATTTCTAAAGCAAATGAATAATGTCTTTGTTTTTGGTATATAAAGTATTAAGTAAATTAACTAAGACACGTTTAGAAAATCATATTCTCTCTCCACCCTCTTCTCCCACTTTTCTTTTTCCTTTCTCCTTATAAACTGAATTTTAAAATTATTTGACTTATTTTAAGAAAAAAATGAAACCCAATTTTATAACTACTGCTGGAAGTAATATATGGGTAATATTTGCTTTTAGGGAGGACTTTATGATCTGTTTAGCCCTTTTTTTCCCTTGTAAAAATAATGGAATTGAATATTTTCATGTTTTGTTACAAACTTTTTTCTTATTTAAAGATAGCCCCAGTTTTTAAAATTATTCCTCATTTTTCATTATAGGAGACTGGAGAAGCTGGCTGGTGGAAGGGTGAACTTAATGGTAAAGAAGGAGTATTTCCAGATAATTTTGCTATTCAGATAAACGAACTGGATAAAGACTTTCCAGTAAGCTTTTTTTTTTTAACAATGTTAATAATAGTTTAATGAATCTTTTGCCACTATTTCTTTAAAAACAGGTGTTTTATATTGTTGCTAAATAACTTTATGAGGGGGTTTCCAGTTTATATATTGAGGTAAAATTGATTTGAACTGTAGTAAAATAAAATAATATTTTAGTTCTGTGTTTTACTTCTGGTGTTCTTTCCCCACTGACTGTATTGAAAAGTAACTTTAGACTTTGTTACTTTATTATAATTAAAAGAAAAAGTCTCTCATTGTAGTTAGACAAATTAACACTTGTCCTGGAAGAAATTATACTTTAATTTTTTTGGAAAATCGTGTTTTTAGTTACTCTTAATCTTACAGGATTACTCTTGTTAATGCATTTTTGGGAGGGTAAGAAGCAGTCTTTGCTTTCTTACCAGATTTAAAGTGACGCTGAGTTATTCATTTGTGATCTTTTGCTTTTCTGCAACTTGATCTCTTTTTTCCCCATAGAACAGTGGACCTCACTGAAGATTGATTGGTTGATTGACTGAAGTATAATTGACATACAATATCCTATTGGTTTTAAGTGTTATAGATCATAGAGATTAGATATTTTTATATATGACAAAATGGTCCCTACGAGAAGTCTAATTATCACATCACCAAAGTTATTATAATATTATTGACTATGTTCTCTATGCTGTACATTACAGCCCCTTGATGGACTTATTATAATTGGAAGTTTGTATCTCTTCCTCCCTTCCATCTTATTTCACCCGCTCTCTAGCCACTTCCTCTTTATGGTAACCAACACTCTGTTTCCTATGTCTGTGAATCTCTTTCTGTTTTGTTTGTTCATTTGTTTTTTAGATGTCACAATAAAGGAAATCTTACAGTATTGTCTTTATCTGTTTGACTTATACCACTTAGCATATTATCCTCTGGGTCCATCTATGGATTTCATTCTTTTTCTAGTTGAGTAAATCCACTGTGTATGTATATATCACATGTATATGTATGTTGTCCTCTAGTAGTGAACAGTTTTACTTCTTCCTTTCCAATTTGGATGCCTTTTATTTTTTTTTTTCTTGCCTAACTGCTGTGGCCAAGATTTCCAATACTGTGTTGAAGAAAAGTGGTGAGAGTGGGCATCCTTATCTTGTTCCTGATCCTAGAGGAAGAGCTTTTAGCTTTTTACCATTGAGTGTGATGTTAACTTTGGGTTTGTCATGTGTGGACTTTATTATGTTGATGTACATTCCTTCTGTACCCACTTTGTTGAGAGGTTTTATAAATGGATGTTGGATTTTTTAAATGGTCTTTCTGTGTATATTGAGATGACCATAGGATTTTTATCCTTCATTTTGTTAAAATGGTGTATTACGTTGGTCCATTTGAAGATGTTGAATCATTCTGAAATAAATCCTAAATGATTATGATGTATGGTTCTTTTGTTCTGTTGTTCAGTTCAATTTGCTAATATTTTGTTAAAAATTTTTGCATCTGTGTTCACCAGGGATATTGCCTATAATTTTTTTTTTTTTTCCTGTGACGTCTGACCGATTTTGATATCAGGGTAATGCTGGCCTCATAAAATGAATTTGGAAGCATTTCTTTCTCTTTAGTGTTTTAAAATAATTTGAGGATATTTACTAATTCTTCTTTAAATGTTTGGTAGAATTCACCTATGAAGCTATCTGGCCCTGGACTTTTAAATTACTGATTGAATTTTATTATTTGTAATTGGTCTGTTAACATTTTCTGTTTCTTTGTAATCAAGTCTTAGAACCCAGAGGAAACGGATCAATTCTTAGAAAAGTGGAATTTATCCATAAATGGAATTTATCCTTATCTGGGTTTTCCAATTTGTTGGCATGTAATTGTTTATAGTAATCTCTTGTGATCCTTAATATTTCTGTAATGTCATCTATAACTTCTCCTGTTTCATTTCTTCTATATTTATTTGGGTCCTCTCTTTTTTTCTTGATGATTTTTGACTAGAGGTTTATTGATTTTGCTTATCTTTTCAATAGTTAGCTTTTAGTTTCATTGATCTTGTCTTTTGTTTTTTAATCTCTGTTTTGTTTATTTCTGCTCTGGTCTTTGTTTTTCTGTTAACTTTGGTTTTTTTTTTTTTTTCCCCCCTCCTAATTCCTCTTAGTATAAATTTAGATTGTTTCTTTGGGAATTTTATTATTTCTTGAGGTAGGCTTGCTTGTATTACTCTGAACTTGCCTGTTAGAATTTTGCAGTGTTCCATAGGTTTGGAAAGTTGTTTCTGTTGTTTTTATTTTCATTTGTCTCAACATATTTTTAGATGTTCTCTTTGATTTCTTTGTTGACCCATTGATTGTTCAGTAGCATTGTGTAGTCTTCCTGTGTTTTGTTTGTTTTTTTTTCCCCAGGGATCGTCTTGTAGTTAATTTCTAATTTTATACCATTGGGGTTAGAAAAGATACTGTTATGATTTCAGTCTTCTGGAATTTTCTGAGATTTGTGGCCTAACACTGTTCCACGTGCACTCGAAAAAAGTGTATTCTCTAGTTTTTTGGACAAAATAGTGCGTATGTATTTATTAAGTCCAACTGGTCTAATGTGTTGTTTAGGGCTAGCATTTCCTTATTAATATTCTGACTGGATGATGTAAATGGGTTATTAAAGTCACCTACAATTATTGTGTTACATTCAATTTTGTGTCTTTTAATATTTGCTTTATATATAACTTTGGTGCTTCTGTGTTGGGGCATAAATATTTTTGAATGTTACGGCTTTGTCTTGGATTGACACCTTTATTATGTAATACCTTTGTCTTTTCTTACAATCTTTATTTAAGTCTTTATTTAAAGTCTATTTTGTCTGATGAGTATTGCTACATAAGTTTTCTTTTTGTTTCCATTTGCATGAGATATTTTTTTCCATACCTTCACTTTCAGTCTGTATGTCTTTAGTTCTGAAGTGAGTCTTTGTAAGCAGCATATAGATGGATCTTGGTTTTCTGTTTATCTATTCATCCAGTCTGTGTCTTTTGACTGGAATATTCAGTTCATTTACATTTAAAGTAATTATTTGTAGGTATGCACTTACTGCCATTTTAATTGTTTCCTGTTTGTTTTTGTAGCTTTTCTCTGTTCTTTTCTTGGTCTCTTCCTTGTGGTTTGATAGTTCTTTAGTGTTACATTTGGGCTCCTTTTTACTATTTATTTTTTGTGTGTGTGTTTCTTCTGTAGGCATTTAGTTTGTGGTTACTATGAGGTTTATTATGTATATTGACCTATATATATGGCGGTCTATTTTAAGCTAACAGTTCCTTAAAGTCAGATGTATTTCTAGCACTAAACCTTTATCGCACATCTGATCCATGTTTTTTGTTTTGTTGTTTCACTTTACATCTTTTTGTGTATCCCTTAACTAATCATTGTAGTTACAGTAAAATTTACTGTTTTTGTTTTTTAACTTTTATACTGTTTAAATGGCTGATTTACTGCCTTTAATTAGATATGTATTTCTATCAGTGAGATTTTTTTTTTCCTTCGTATTTTATTTGGAGTTATGGTCTTTTTTTCCTACTTAAAGAAGACCCTTTAACATTTCTTATAAGACCTTTTTAGTGATGATGAACTTCATTAGTTTTTGCTTAACTGGAAAACTCTCTCTCCTTCAGTTGTGGGTGGTTTTGCCTCTTAGAGTGTTCTTGGTTATGAGTTTTGCCTTTCAGGTCTTTAACTGTATACTGTCACTCCCTTCTTGCCCACAAAAAGTTTCTGTTGTAAAATCAGCTGATATTTTAGGGGGTTTCCCTTATATGTTACTGTTTTTTCTTTTGCTACCTTTGAGATTTTCTCTTTAACTCTTGTCATTTTAATTACAATATATCTTTGTGTGGCTCTTTTTGATTTCATCTTGTTTGGAACTCTCTTTGCTTCCTATACATGGATGTCTTTCCTTCACTAGGTTAAGAACGTTTGTAACCATTATTTCTTCACATAGATTTTCTCTTTTTTTTCCTTCTGAGACCCCTGTAATGTGAATGTTAGTATACTTGATATCATTTCTGAGGTCCCTTAAACTATTCTTATTTTTTAAAAATTCTTTTCTCTTTTGCTATTCTGACTGGGTGATTTCCAATATTCTGTCTTCCATTAGGGTGATCCATTCTTCTTTATCCTCTAATCTGTTGATGAACTCTGGTATATTTTTAGTTCAGTTACTGAAATTTTCAGTTCTGTGACTTTTTTCTTTTTGAATGTGAGCCCATGTGTGCCGGGGTAGGAGGGGCAGAGGGAGAGAAAGAATCTCAAGCAGGTTTTATGTCCAGCATGGAGCCTGACTCAGGGCTCAGTCTCATGACCCTGAGATCACAACCTGAGCCCAGCTCAAGCATTGGATGCTTAACTGAGTGTGGCACCCCTCTTTTTGGTGCTTTCTTATATTTCCTACCTCTTTGTTAGGATTTCTTTCTGTATTCCTTCATTCATCTCCCAAGTTCAGTGAACATCTCTGTGACTCTTCCTTTGTACTGTTTATCAAGTAAACTGTTTAATCTCTTAGGGTTTTTTCCTGAGGTTTTATATTGTTCTCTTGTTTTGGATATCTTCTTTCTCCTTATGTTGTTTGTCTTTCTGTGTTTGTGTCTGTAAATTTGGTGTCTATAAATTTGGTAAATTACCTGTTGGTCTTGAGGGAGTGGCCTTGTATAGGAATTTCCCCTTTGTTGATTGTGTGTACCAGGAGGATTTGGCTGGGGATCTGGAGCTAGAGTGGACATGGGCCAGGGGTTCCCTGGGACTTGCTATAGCAGGGCACTTTGGCAGGATGGCTGGGGCTAGAGTTGGCCTCAACAATCCAACCAAGGATGGATTGGTGGATGACTTGAGCAAGTGTGGGCATGAGAGATTCCAGTGTACTTTGTGCCAGGGCCACGCTGGTGGGAGAGCTTGAGCTGTTGGCTGCAGGCCTGTGGTATCCTGGAGCTTCTGGGGCCACCTTGTTGTGATGGCTAAAGCTGGGGCTGGCACAGGGCAGTGGATTGCCTTGGTTGGGCAGCTGAAATTGTTCTGGGTTTGGGGCCCCAGACTTGCTGGGGCAATCCTAGGAGGCCAATGTGAGTACTTGGACTCTTCTCATCAGTACTGTCAAGTATGGGTGTGGGGAACATAAACAGTGGTGCTTGCTGGCATCTTTGACCCTGGAAAGAGTTCCCGCAGTTCCTTCATTTGGGAGAGGCTCTAGAGTTAGTAAGTGGATTTCCCGCACTTGTAGTCTAGTTGCCCTTTAAATTGCTGTTTTGTTTTTGTGCCCTAGGGCAGGTGAGTCTGCTTGGGACCCTCAGGGATATCCCTCCCTACTGCAGGTTTTTGTATCTGGGATGTGGTTTATGTTGTTACCTTGTCTGCCACTGTTCTCTGTGTGGTCCCTCTGTTGTTTGCTGTGTAGAAGCGATTCAGTCCACCCTCATTTTTTCTGGAGGAATGGCCCTATATGTAGGTGTAGATTTATTGTGTCCATGGGAGGAGGCAAAGTCTTCCTATGCCACCATCTTGGACTGCCTCCTTTTAGCTACTTCTCTAATTGAGTCAGAGAGCAGAGACCCAGGACAAGACAGTCTACCGTATTTTATTTAAGCTAATCTAGAAATTCCTACCTTTGCAGTCTTTATATAGTTAAGTAAATTATTAGAGGTTGCTCTATGGGTTAATGCTGTCTGAGGCCCTTCTTTTGTTAGATTTCATTTAGTATTTATTCAGCCTTTCAGGGTGCTTTATTCTTTTTTTTTTTAATTTTTAAAGATTTTATTTCTATTTATTTATTTGACAGAGAGAGATCACAGGTAGGCAGAGAGGCAGGCAGAGAGAGAGGGAGAAGCAGGCTCCCTGCTGAGCAGAGAGCCCAATGTGGGGCTCGGTCCCAGGACCCTGAGATCATGACCTGAGCCTAAGGCAGAGGCTTTAACCCACTGAGCCACCCAGGTGCCCCCAGGGTGCTTTATTCTTAAGCCTAATGAACAAATTATTGGGGGGGGGTTATTCGGTGTTTATATAGCATTGACTCTCAGTTATTTTTAATTTGGTAAAACCAAATTCACATGCTTAGGAATATTTGAAGTTTAAGTCTTAAAAATAAATGAATGGTGGGATGCCTGGATGGCTTAGTCAGTTAAGCGTCTGACTCTTGATTTTAGCTCAGGTGATTGTCTCAGGGTTGTGGGATCCAGCCCCGTGTGTGGCTCCACATTCTGCTTAACATTCTCTCCCTCCTTCCCTGCTTTCCCCCAACCTGAGTGGGAATCAGGAGTTGGACACTTGACTGACTGAGCCACCCAGGTGCTGCATACACCTTTGATTTAAATCTTCTCTTTGAGAGTTCTGAAGAGTCAAGGGTATAAGCTAGATACATTTATTAGCTATTCTTTTTTTTTTTTTTTAAACCAGTTTCTCTCTCTTCCCTTCCCTGCCACCTCTCCTTTCCCATAGTACTCAATTGTTAAAGAGAGGTAAAATTGTGCCTAGGAATCTTAAAGGAGGCAGTCATGAATATTTTTGATTACCATTAAGATATTTTGGGGTTTACCAAACTCACTGGTGAGTTTTGATATACTGGAATTTTGATCAAGAAGACATTTGTTCTAACATTAATTTTTTTTCAGTGACCTGTTGGGTTATTAAGATCTTTTTGTTTTATAATTTTTGGCAGGGATGGGATGAGGACAGATAATATTAATGATCAGAATTTATTTTAAGTATAAATATGTAACCGGTAAGTGTTCATGTATCTTCACTGTTGTTATTTTAATAGAAACCAAAGAAACCACCACCACCTGCTAAAGGTCCAGGTATGTAAGAAACATATTATTCAGTTTGATATTTTTTATATTTTCAAGTTATAAAATGGTGAAATTGGGTTTTAAGTATAAACCACTTACATTAGCAAAAATCATATATCCTGATATACAAACTAGAAATATATAAAAAGTAACTTTTCATATGTATTAGTATCAGTATTTTTAAAGTATAAACTGTATAAAGTAGGATCTTAAGTATAATTTGGATACTTTAGTTATAACATCATTTCTAATTAAGAAAATTGACAAAATTTAGATAGAATACTTAATATATTGATCTGGCCAATTAGTTATTCTGCCTTTTCATATTAAATCCATTTGTTAATGTCTTAATGTGTTGCTAAGGGTTAAGCAAACTAGAAGAGTTTATTTTCATTTTTTTTAAGCAGAAGTATATTATAGTATTCTTAGAAGACTTTTCTAAAGTTACAGTTTTATAATATGGCTCTTTGTCTATTTCTGTAAATTTTAGCCCCTAATTTCTGATTTTTTACAAATAAAGTACAATTATTTATTGGAAGATTTGCTTTATTTTAAAATAATATAAGTCCTTCCATACTCCCAAGTTTTCGGCTTTGTATTTGCTGACCCAATCCCAGAACAAGTAAAGCACAAGTTAAAAATAATTTTTATAGAAGTTGGTGTTAGAGGATTTTTAGTCACCAGTCATACTTGGGCTTTTTAAAATTTAACTAAAGTTAAATAAATTAAAAAATTGAATTCACAGTCACAGTAGTAACATTTCAAGTCTCCATACTCCATATTGGATAGTACAAAAATAGAATATTTCAATCATCATAGAGAGTTCTACTGGAGAGTGGTGTTGTAGATGATATGAACATCTTCATTTGACAAAGAGGGATCTGAGACCACAAGGTAACAACAGCTGCAGGATTGGATATTTAGCCTAGTGATTCTGGTATATTGTTCTCTCTGTTAAGCCATGTTTTTCTCTGATGTTATTTTTAAACTAACCTGTACTGTTTAGTAGTATAATTGTCTTTGTGCTTTGAAACTATTTTTTTTTAAAGTATTAACTTTGTTTTTTTCCTTAGCTCCAAAGCCTGAGTTAATAACTACAGACAAGAAGTATTTTCCTGTAAAGCCAGAAGAAAAAGGTGAGACTAATTATCCCACTTTCAGAAAAGTAATTCTTTTGTGGTCATTGAAATTAATAATATTTCTCCACACTGAATGATTTACCTTGATTTTTAACAGCCATTCACTATTTAACAACGTTTGGAGTTTTCTGGGAGGAAGTATTTTGTTAAAATTGATAGGAAATAAAGATTTCACTCAAACTGATACCAATTTACATTCATTAAAAAGTTAAACCATTACTTCAGTAAGAATGTAGTGTTTCATTATAGTTCATTATATAAGAAAACTAGGTATTAAGTAGTTATATTTTAATTTTTTTTGGAGTCCCAATTAAAATAAATTAACATTTGCTGTGCAGAAGCTTTTGATCTTGATGAAGTCCCAAAAGTTCATCTTTGCTTTTGTTTCCTTTGCCTTTGGAGACATGTCTTGAAAGAAGTTGATGTGGCTGATATCAAAGAGGTTACTGCCTATGTTCTCCTCTAGGATTCTGATGGATTCCTGTCTCACGTTGAGGTCTTTTATCCATTTTGAGTTTATCTTTGTGTACAGTGTAAGAGAATGGTCAAGTTTCATTCTTCTACATATAGCTGTCCAATTTTCCCAGCACCATTTATTGAAGAGACTGTCTTTTTTCCACTGTATATTTTTTCCTGCTTTGTCGAAGATTATTTGCCCATAGAGTTGAGGGTCCATATCTGGGCTCTCTACTCTGTTCCACTGGTCTATGTGTCTGTTTTTATGCCAGTACCATGCCGTCTTGGTGATCACAGCTTTGTAGTAAAGCTTGAAATCAGGTAATGTGATGCCGCCAGTTTTACTTTTGTTTTTCAACATTTCCTTAGCAATTCGGGGTCTCTTCTGATTCCATACAAATTTTAGGATTATTTGCTCCAGCTCTTTGAAAAATACCGGTGGAATTTTGATCGGAATGGCATTAAAAGTATAGATTGCTCTAGGCAGTGTAGACATTTTAACAATGTTTATTCTTCCAATCCAAGAGCAAAGGAAACAGTCAGCAAAACAAAGAGTCAACCCACGGAATGGGAGAAGATATTTGCAAATGACAGTACAGACAAAAGGTTGATATCCAGGATCTATAAAGAACTTCTCAAACTCAACACACACAAAACAGATAATCATATCAAAAAATGGGCAGAAGATATGAACAGACACTTCTCCAATGAAGACATACAAATGGCTATCAGACACATGAAAAAATGTTCATCATCACTAGACATCAGGGAGATTGAAATTAAAACCACATTGAGATATCACCTTACACCAGTTAGAATGGCCAAAATTAGCAAGACATGAAACAACGTGTGTTGAAGAGGATGTGGAGAAAGGGGAACCCTCTTACACTGTTGGTGGGAATGCAAGTTGATGCAGCCACTTTGGAGAACAGTGTGGAGATTCCTCAAGAAATTACAAATAGAGCTTCTCTGTGACCCTGCAATTGCACTACTGGGTATTTACCCCAAAGATACAGATGTCATGAAAAGAAGGGCCATCTGTACCCCAATGTTTATAGCAGCAATGGCCACGGTCGCCAAACTGTGGAAAGAACCAAGATTTCCTTCAACGGACGAAGGGATAAGGAAGATGTGGTCCATATACACTATGGAGTATTATGCCTCCATCAGAAAGGATGAATACCCAACTTTTATAGCAACATGGATGGGACTGGAAGAGATTATGCTGATTGAAATAAGTCAAGCAGAGAGAGTCAATTATCATATGGTTTCACTTATTTGTGGAGCATAACAAATATCGTGGAGGACATGGGGAGATGGAGAGGAGAAGGGAGTTGAGGGAAATTGGAAGGAGAGGTGGACCATGAGAGACTATGGACTCTGAAAAACAATCTGAGGGTTCTGAAGGGGCGGGGGATGGGAGGTTGGGGGAGCCAGGTGGTGGGTATTAAGGAGGGCTTGTATTGCATGGAGCACTGGGTGTGGTGCAAAAACAATGAATACTGTTACGCTGAAAAGAAATTAAAAAAAAAATAATTAACATTTCTTAGGTGAGTTCTAACTTTTAAAACATGGATGTGTTTTGTTATGTATTATCTAATTTTCACTGTCTATATTTGTCATATAAACCTGGAAAGTTATTCCAAGGTACACATGTATTTTGATAAAAACATTATTTTGTTTGTTATTATTAATTTGGAGAAAATAATTATTTCTTTTTGTGCATACAGATATGCAGTGGTTATATCTAGTATACTGGGTTATATATACATTTGACCCTTGAGCAGCACGACCCAGTTTGAACTGGAGAGGTCCACTTGTACATGAATTTTTCCCATTAAATGTGATACAGCACTGTAAATGTATTTTTCTTATGATTTATTAACCTTTTCTTTAGCTTACTGTATTATAAGAATAGAGTATATAATACACATAACATAAATGTGTTAATTGAATGTTTATGTTATTGGTAAGACCTTCCGGCCAACAATAGGCTTTCAGTTAAGTTTTTGGGGAGTCAGAAGTTATACTTAGATTTTCAGCTTTGTGGGGAGATTGGTGCACCTAACTCCCTGTGTTGTTCAGGGGTCAACTGTACAAGAAACAACTTGAACACTTTTAGAGTGCTTCTGTTTCTACTGTCAGTATTGTTTCTGCCTCTCCTGGTGTGTTGCCTACAGTGTTCCTTTATATTCTTAACTGAGTCCTCTCACTTTAGTCCCTTTTCTGGCTTATATTTCGTATTGTTGCCAGATTTTTTTTAATAGACTTTTTTTTTAGAATAGTTTTTAGATTGACAACAAAATTGAGCAGGAAGTATGGAGAATTCCCATATACTCCTTGCCCCACACATGTACAGCCTTCCCCACTATCATGAACCAGAATGGATCTCCACAGAAACATTATATCCTGAAGTCCACAATTTATCTTGGGATTTACTCCTGGTGTTGTACATTTTATGAGTTTGGACAAATGTATAATTTGACAAATGTGTAATATGAATTACAGAATATGTCTTAGTACCCTAAGAATCTTTTTTGCTCTGTCATTTCATCCTTGCCTTTTTCAGAATGTCATTTGGTTATATTTATTTATTTATTTATTTATTTTTCATTTGGTTATATTTTAATCTCTGTGTCTTCATGACTTAATACCTAATTTCTTTTTAGCGCATATTAATAGTCTGTTCACTATCTGTAGCACAGTTTATCCAGATTCACCTATTGACATCTTGGTTGTTTCCATACTCTGTCAGGTATGAATAAATAACATCCTTCTCTAGGTATCTTGGTGGACATAAGTGTTTAATTCACCTAGGTAAACAACCAAGGAGTATGATTGCTGGGACATGTGTTAAGAGAATTTTGTGTAAGAAAATGTCAGATTATCTTCCAATTTATACCATTTTACATTCCCATCAACAGTGAATGAGAACTCCTGTTAACTCCTTATCCTGGCCAGCTTTTGGTGTTGTTGGGAACTGACCCCCAGATTACAATTTTGTATCATCTTCTCTTTCATTCTCTAAATGCAGTAACCACACTCTGGTTCCTGAATATGTTACGTACTTTTATAGCTTTATCTCTTTCTCATTATCTGTGCTCAGCATGGAAGTTTTTTTATGTCCTTTTTTCTTTACATTTGAGAATTTTTTATTTGTTATGCAAAAACAATGTTTACTTTGCAGTATTTCTTAATCTAGGTGTAGTATGGCTGTTGTTAGGTCTGAGTCTTGGATCAGTTTATTTTGGTACCTGGTTATAATACCAGTCCTACATGAAAGACTCATTCTATAAAGAACGTAGAACCAAATGTAAGAACTATGTTGGCTTCATTACCAACATTATCATATTCCTTTTATAATTTCTTCAGTCAAGTAGATCGAGGTCTTATTAAAATTGAGTAGTGACTTCCTGTATTCTCTGAAATCAGTCAGATGATCTTATAAGCAAAACAGAAGATGCTGTATTTTTATATCATTTATCTGGTCAAAATCCTGGCCATAATGAGGTAACAGGGACTGAATTTGCCCTGCCGAGTTAAACGACTAGAAAACTGGACAAAGTACATGAAATAGTGGTTTCAGATATTAGACAACAGCATAGGACTGTTACCACTGAAGGAAGGTATCACTGAACCAGTAAGGCAAGCCCTAAAATTACGCTCACCTATTGAAGTAGTTTACAGTCAGCCGAAAGGAAGAAGTCCAATAGAGCCCAGTTTTCCTGTGGAATTGCAGAAACAGGAGATAGGAGTTTAGGGAGGCCATGGCAGCTACAGTTTGTGGGGCACAATTCCATAATGGAGGGAACTGCACAGAGAGCACTCTGAGATCTTTGTAGGGCTTACCATGAAGCTTTGGCTGAGTACTGTGAATTAAATACCTAAGAAAGGAAATGTACATAGCTGGAGAAATAACTGCTGGAAAGCATTTGGTGAAACGGTTTCTGGAACTCACTAATAGTTCAGGTTCCTGCAAGCCACAGTGGAAAGACTTGATAAGGCATAGGATAGAGTCTGTAAAAGATTATATCACCTTAGACTTAGGGCTTTGCATGTACCTTGGAAGCAGATGGAACTAATCCCAGAACAGAATTCAATACAATTTGAAAGAGTATAACAAAATCTAGCAGCCAAGTGTGTAAAATACAGAATGTCCATTAGCTGATAAGAAAAATTACCAGGCATGTAGAGAAATCCAGATAATAGCAACTTGTAACTAAAAGAAGAATTAGTCTATTTAAAAGATCCAGAAATGACAAGAGATGATGGAAATAGCAGTAAGGACATTAAAACAGCTATTAAAATTATATTCCTTGTGTTCAAGAAAGTAAAAGACAACGCAAGACTGATGGTGAAAGAAATGGAAAATATAAAAAGACCCACATTGAACTTAGGCAGATGAGTTAATACAGTATCAGAAATGAAAAACATTGTGTGGAATTACCAGTTTACTGGAGACTACAGAATGAAATATTAGTGAACTGGAAGACACAGCAATAGAAACTATCTAAAATGAACTAGAGGGGCAGCTGGCTGGTTCAGTCAGTAGAGCAGCTGGCTGGTTCAGTCAGTAGAGCATGCAACTCTTGAACTCAGCATCGTGAGTTCAAGCCCATGTTGGGTATGGAGCCTACTTAAGAAAATAAAAAAAGCCCTGGGGGGAAAAATGAATAGAGCATCAGTAACTTGATGACAATATCAAATAGTTTTTTTTTTTTTTTTTTTTTTTAAGTTCCATACTCAACATGGAGCCCAGTGTGGGGCCTCAGCTCATAATCCTGAGATCAAGACCTGAGCTGAGGTAAAGAGTTGGACACTTAATCAACTGAGCCACCCACATGCCCTGTTAAGTAGTTTTATTTATGTGTAATTGGAGTCCCTGAACAAATGGAGAGAGAGTGGGGCAGAAAAAAAATACTTGAAGAAATAATAGTTGAAAAATCTTAAGACTTGCTGAAACTGTAAGCCCAAAGATCCAAGAAGCTCAGTGAACTCAAAGCAGGAGAAACAAAAGAAACCACCTAAAGGAACTTCATAATCTGTTCAGTGAAAAGCTGTGATAAAAAGAAAAGCATAAAGTCTGAATGAAAATAATTCTCAACCTTGAATTTTCTACCTAGCAAAATACGTTTCAGGAAATGTAGGCAAAATAAAAGCTTTCAGACAAAATCTGAGAGAACTCGTTGTCAGCACACCTGTATATACTACACAGAAAATGTTAAAGGAAATACTTTTTGGCTGAAGGAAAATGATGTTATATAGGCGTTTGGATAAGTAGAAACTGATAAAGAATGCCAGAAATGGTAAATATGTAAGTAAATATAAAAGACTTTTTTTTCTTTTTTTAAAATCTTGTCAGTAACACCAAAACTCTTCATTGGGAAGATTTTAAAACTTTTTAAAAAAACTATGCTATGTTTTGGTGTCAAAGTTTGTATGCAAATAGAAGAATTTTTAAATTAGTGAGATAGGACAAATGTAAAATGAGGGAAACAATTCTTAATGTTTTCAAAATGTTCTTATTAACCTGACATGCCTAAATCTGGTTCAAGGAATAGAAAAAATGTCAGTGCTTTGCCTAGTAAGCTTTGGAGATGTGTATTGGGAGAGATAACTAGTATCAGTCTGAGCATTAAAAATTGGTGTGCATTAAAGTCTGTCTTTTTAAATAAACACAAAGTTCTACCCTTTTTCCACCCTCAACAGACGTTGAGGCCAGTATATTCTGCCAGTATGTCTGTCCATGACTTTTATCTCTGTTAGGATCTTAATTCTACAGAAGATACACGTTAAAAAGCTCTGCTGTGTTGAGCAGAGGGGAAAAAGTAGCTACTAGAAAGCATGAACCTGGGACACCTGGGTAGCTCAGTCAGTTAAGTGACTACCTTTGGCTCAGGCCATAATCCCAGGTTCTAGGGTGGAGACCCACATTGGGCTCCATGCTCAGCAGGGAACCTCCCTCTGTCTGCCACTCCCCCTGCTTGTGTGTGCGTGCTCTCTCTCTCTGGAAAATAAATACAAAAATCTTAGGAAAACATGAACCTGATTACCCTACTACCTTTGACTCTTCAGTGACTCCCCATCATCTCATGGGATACTTTTCAAATCTTAAGACCACCATGTAGTTTTTATTTTCTCAAACTTGTTTAGTAGTCTCCTGCCCCCTTTTTTCTCGGAGGTACCTGAATGCTGGCCATAGTGTGCTTCATAAGAAGAAAAACACCAACACTTTGGAGCCCAAGTTTTTCTCTTGCTTTTTGTTTAAAGTTTCTTGTAGCCCACTTCACTCTCAGTAGCCCACTTCACTCTCAGGGACTTGTATTCTTGCTATGGAGTATGTATGAAAAGAAGGGAGCAACTGATACTTACTCTGGAGTGCCAGACAGAGAGACATGTAAATGTGTAGGGGAGAATGTAAGTGAAGCTCTTAGGCTTATAAAATTATTTAAATGGTTACTTTAATGTACATGTTCTCCCTCGTGATCCCAGTATCCATAGGAATGGCTGCTAAAACCCAGGCTGGTTTAACACTTCTACTAATAGAGGCAGTGAATCTGTATTCATTTGCTTGAGGAACTTTTTTTTTTTTCTTCAGTTTCTATATCTGCAGGTGTAAAGGACAGAATTTGTCTTAATTTTCAGTTGATTCATAAGCAGAGCCACATGGTACACAACTCCAGGCAGGAACTAAGCACCATTATGTTAATAATGGCATTATTGTTTTGTAATTAGCAGAATGGGAAGGGAGAGTTGTGCTGGTGGATGTTCCTCTTGAGGTTTTCCTGTCTCTGTGTCTGGCATTAAAGGGGGACAAGTTACTGTTGGTAGGAGAATGTATTCACATGCTAGGAATTCATTGCTAATAGAGGAGACTACAGATTTTGAGGGTTTAGTTGGCTGATCACTGGGACTTTCAACCCCAGCAAACTGAATTGTGAATTGTACCCTATCTCCTTGAAAAAGTTACACTTTATTGACTATGTAAGATTTTGCCTCTAGCAGAAGCTTGTGTGACTGCTGTTGGTTACCACACAAAGGTCCAATAGCATCATTAATTCATTCATTCAGTTACTGAACTAAGAATAAGGACTATCAGAGTTGGATCTTTTGTCTTATTCTCGATTGCTTAGACAGCCATATATATAAAGGCTCGTGGCTTAACCACCATCCGCAGGTTGCTGATTCCCTTTCAGTGTTTGGATTTGTTCATATTCATTGCTGCTTTGTTTGTACTTACTTTGTTTGCATTTCATACTTTCTGCCCATGTATGTATGTATGTATGTATGCATATATATATGTGTACATATATATATAAAATCATATATATAAACTATAACTATATGAACTATTATATAAAATTATATACTTATATATATATAAGCTACATATAATTTTTAAAAATAATTTCCTTTAATGGAGGATCTAGTTTTGTTTATTTGAAATATATTGTTTTCTCGTTTTTTTTTTTTTAAAGATCTTATTTATTTATTTGACAGACAGAGATCACAAGGAGGCAGAGAGGCAGGCAGGGGGAGAGAGAGAGACTGGAAGCAGGCTTCCCGCTGAGCAGAGAGCCGATGTGGGTCTAGAGCCTGATGCGGGGCTCGATCCTGGGACCCTGGGATCATGACCTGAACCGAAGGCAGAGGCTTTAACCCACTGAGCCACCCAGGCGCACCCTTTTCTCCTCATTCTTGAGAGATAATTTTACCTTACATTGAATTCTAAGCTGGCAAAATAGGTTTTGTTATGTAATTCAACTATTGCCCGAAATGGAAGTCTTGAGGTCTTGTCTTCTTCATGTCTTTGCTTAGGAGGGTTCTCTTCTTCCTATGAGCCAATAAAAGGAATGCAGAGTAATAATTTAATGAAATTGAAATGTAATAAAAAGTTATAGATTTTCCAATTCAGATGTTGGCTATGGATAGTCAGGGCTTCATATTATAGAGTGATTTGGAAATCAGTATTCAAAATACCTTTTAAATTATATGCTGTGGAATTTTGGTATAGTACAGTTTAGTGTGGAATTAAAATCAAGATCTTTGTGTTTAAGACTCCTTTCATGGCAGTTATTGGGGTATTGGACTCAAATGCCTTTTCATCTGTGATACAGTCTGTAGTACATAAACTCTTGAGTTGAGAGCTATGGCAGGACTCTATTGTATTATATATTTAATATGCTTACCAAAAAGGAAATAGTACTTATCTCTAATGTTCTACAAAGAATCCTTCCAGTTTGAACCTAAAAATAATCTTGACCTCTTAAGGAGTAGCACATTTTCTTTATTATACTTAACCTACACATGAAACAGATTTTTAATCAGATGTTAAACATGTATTATCAGTATGCAAAATCATTCAGTCTCAAAGTTTGGAGGAAAGAAAAAAAAAAAGAACTATGCAAAATCAGTATGTATATGTTAGGCAGCTGGCTTCTGCCAGTCACTAGGAAGATTAAATTTTTTTCTGTTTGTTTTCTTCCTGTTTCAAGTGATATTCTGACAGTTGCTAGTTGACTAGTTAATATGCACGATAATGAGGAGATTGTAACTATTCAGAGACTTAGAAAATAAGCATAATGTGTTGACTAGAAAAGAGAAAGTGATTCCAGGCCACAGAAAGAGAATGTGAAAAGAATGAGAGAAAGCATAACATATTTAGGAAATAGCTATAGGTAACTAGAGGAATTGTGAGAAATCAAGCTAGAAGGGTAGCTTGGTACAGTTATTTCCAGTCTTAGTGGCATATCAGGATTATCTGGGTAACTTTTAAAAATATGCTGATGCCAAGGATCCACTTCCAGAGTTTTTATAGGGTAGAACTCAGGTTGTATTTTTTAAGCTCTCCACAGAGTCTAATCTGAAGACAAAAATAAGAATCACTTGTGTGATTCATAAAAGGCCTTTCAGTGCTATGGCAGGGACTTGCATTTAACTATTTGTTTATATCTTGCCCTGCTCCAAAAAAGATTTAAAGTAGTGATAAGGGTTTCAGAATTTATATTATGTAAATAAAGTGTGTATGTGCATGTTTCATATAAATGTTTCAGTCGTATTATGACTCATGGGACTCATGAACTTATTACTGGGTTTGAATACTTCCTGTTGCATTTGGGGAAAAAAAAAAAAAAACCCTCTAGCTTATAGTATAGTAGAGTCTCAAAAGAAGACTTTCCTGACCACATTAGCTTTAGCTTAGCCTACCAGGTTTTGAGGGATCTGGCCCTCTGTTGAGTTCTCTAATATATTCCATACTTTTCTTTACTTGTTGATTTTGTGTAGTAGGGTCACCCATTCTCTAATGTTCATAGAATGAGTTCTTTTCCCTCCCAGTTACATGGTATAATATCCTTTCCTTGGAATTCCACCTTTGTCTTAGAGCCCTCTCAGAATTTTTTTTATTTAAAGATTTTATTTATTTATTTGACAGAGAGAGAGAGCGAGAGAGCACAAGTAGGTAGAGTGGCAGGCAGAGGGAGAGGGAGAAGCAGGCTTTCCACTGAGCAGGGAGCCCAGTGCAGGGCTCGATCCCAGGATCCCGGGATCATGACCTGAGCCGAAGGCAGCCGCTTAACCGACTGAGCCACCCAGGCACCCCTCTCAGAATCTTTTTATATGAGAGTGCTTCTCATTTTTCAGATTCTAGGTTAAAAAGTCCAGCTAATGTCACCTCCTTGACATTAGCCTTTTATTACTCTAAAAGTAGATAATTCTCAGTATTGTCACAGATTAGTTTAGATATTTTGTGTATATTTACTTTCTCCTACATTTGACTAAACCTCATGGGGTGAAAGGGGTGTGTGTGTGTGTGTGTGTGAATTTTATTCAGCATTAGTGCTATAGTTTTTTGCAAAGTAAGTATATAATGCATAAGGTATACCCTATAGCATAATTATTATGTAATTGGAAAGCTTTCAAAAACTGGTATGACATGTTCAGGTATGTTTTTCTGAAACTGTTCTCTTGCTATTTGAATAGATGTGGTAGTGGTATGGATAAAAAGGATTGGAATGTTTTCAAGAGCAAAGAATAGAAAATAGAAAATCTTTACTCAAACTGAAACAATAGGGGAACAGTGTCATATAATTGGAAGTCTAGAGATAGGAGTCATGTGACCCTCCACCAAATAATTTCATTTTGGACCTGGATTATATCTCTCTCCATTAGTGTCTACCTTGTCTTCAGGTTGGTTTTTCTTCAGGTCACAAGGATGCTGACTCTGACAATCAGGGCAACTTGATATCTTGTCCATTTAATAGGAAAGAGAGGAATATCTCTCCACAGCTGTGGAATTTAAGTCCTTTTCAGTTTCTTGTACCAATTTTGGGTACATGTTCAAATCAAGACCTGTAAGTCTTATAAGAAGAATGTTGAGCACTTACTAACTTGTTATAATCATATGAAGGTAGCATAGATTTGAGTTAATCAACTATATTACCAGCTAGAGCTGTTGACATATAATTAGGCTCTACTATAAGGAAGGTGGCTTAGGTTTTATATTAGTACATCTTGTTGACTAATTAAATCCCAAGGGTTGTGAGGATGGGGAAAAGAGGTATGAATTATAAAATAAAGACAGTTTCTGGGGGAAAATATGTATGAGTTCAGCTTTTGACATGGAATTTGATACGAATATTGGAAATCTGGGATGAATCTTGGCCGGGAGTTTGTGTTAAGCATTTATTTATAAGATGCTTTCTTGGAACTTAGCTGTTAAATGTATGGATATGTGTAATGTTGTTCAAGAAGGTTGCTTAAAATGAGAATAGGAAGAGAGGTTAGCTTGAAGTCTTAGAATCTGTGCACATTTAAGAAGTTGTTAGATGAACTGGAACTCCTGAAGATGATTGATGAGTGACTGTATAGGCAGGCAGAGAATGATCTGAGTGAGAACAACTGGAAAGGTTGTATGAAATACACACATATATACTAAACATTGAAGAGCTGTGAAGGGTACGAGAAATTACAGGGTCAAGATCTAGTAGAGGAGGGGAGCCCCATAAAGTAAGCCTGTCATTTGGGCCTGTGTTTCCTTTTGAGGCATTTGCCAATTCTGAAAGTGGTAGCTTAGCCTAGGAAAAGAACTTTCAATATAATTTAGGGTTTGAGAGACAAAATTTAGAGCCCAGAAAAAAAGGAGATACTGTAGTAAACTCCTGGACTTTGAGTTGTGTTCCAAAGAGACTTCCTTTGATAGGAAGTGTGAAATGGCCGTAGAACTAGCTTTCAGAAGCACCAAAGCCCAACTGGTAATTGTCTCAGTCTGATTAAGAAGGTGATATGGGATTTTACTGCACCTTAGCCTGACTGCCTGAAGCAAAGTAAACCTTTAATCCCTGGAGAAGAGGACATAACTTAGAATTTTAAATTATCTCTGTATGTTTTCATATAAATGTCTCATGTCTCATACAGCAATAACTAGATGTGCTTGGGCATATAACACATGACTAGAAACCACCAATAGAAAATAGAACCTGGTCCATAGGTGTTTTAGATATTTGAAATACCAGACACAAGCTATAAAGTATCTATGCTTAATATACGTTTAGAATATTAAAATATGTGATTGATAATTTTGGCATAACTAGAAGCATGTAAATGCAATGTGAATGCAAGTGTAAATGAATTTGTATAACTATAAAATATATGGTTGACCTTCAACAATGTAGGGATTGGGGTGCTGACCCACCTCACGGTCAAATATTGCCTCATAAATTTTCTTAAAGATTTTATTTATTTATTGGGTAGAGAGAGTGAGTATGCAAGCAGAAAGAGGAGCAGAGGGAGATGGAAAGACCAAGTCTGTGCTGAGTACTTGAGGTAGGACTTGATCCCACCCTGAGATCATGATCTGAGCGGAAATCAAGAGTCTGATGCTTAACCAACTGAGCCATCCACGTGCCCCTCCCATATAACTTCTGACTCACCAAAAACTTAACCAATAGACTACTGTTCACCAGAAGTCTTACTGATAACATAAACAGTTGACTACACATCTTTTGCATTATATACTGTATTTTTACAATAAAGTAAGGTACAGAGAAAATGATATTAAGAAAGTGAGAATGTTAAGAAAGAAGAAGTACATTTCTGTATTAAATAAATCTATATAGGTAGGCTTGGATGGGTCAAACATGTTCAAGGTCAACTATATATGATATATATGTGTGGTTATATGTGGTGGTATTTTCAAAAGAAAATTCCTGAATTAAAGCTTAACAGTGGGAAAAAAAGATCTTAAGAGACATTGAATACAATGAAAGGTTTAACATACATGTAATCAAAGATCCAGATGGAGAGGAGAGAAAAGGGACTGGAAACCATATTTGAAGATATAATGGTTTCTAGTCTTCCAAAAATGATGCAAAGCAAAAAGCCACAGAATCAAGAAATAATATGGAGCCCAGCCTGGATATATACAAGGAAAACTACTACATGCACTCAATATAGTCATGTTGCTATAAACAAAAAATAAGATAGTACTAAAAGCAGCCAGAGAATAAGACACATTAACTTTAGAGTAACAAAAATAAGACTGACAGTTGCTTCTCAGTGGGAAAAAATTGAAGCCAGAAGACAATGAAATGATGTCACCAAAGTGTTGAAGGAAATAACTGCCGACCTAGGAGTATAATGCCAGTGAAAATATCTTCAGAAAAAGTGAAATAAAGACATTTTTAAGCCAGTCACATCTGAGAGAATTTATCACTGGCGTGCTAGTACTAAAGGCAGTTTTAAAGGGTGTTACTTAGGCAGAATAGAAATGATTCCAAATGTCAACTTGGACATACAGAAAGCAAGAGCAACAGAAAGCTGAAATAGATATGTAAATCTAAATATTGACTGTATGAAATAATAATGTCTTCTGGGCTTTTATAGAAATAAAAGTGCAACAAGACAGCAGGGTATAAGTGGAGTGAAAGTGTTAGGGCGGGAGAAAAATTATATATGATTTAAAGGATATGTGCTGTAATCTCTAGGCAGTCACAAAAAGTGGAGATTGTGTAAATAAGATAATAGTAACGAGATTGTGGAATAACAACAATACAAAACAGCAAGAAAGGAGAAAAAAATGAAATGAACCAAGCAAGAAAAGAAAATACTACTTAGTAATTACAGAAAATGTAAATGGACTAAAGATTCCATTTAAAAGAGAAATCAGCCATTGTCTGCTAATAAGAGACATACCTGAATGAAAAGAACTCAGTAATATTTAAATTAAAAAGGTGGACAAAAATATGCCAGGCAGATGCCAGTCAAAAAAAAACTGGTCTAACTGTAGTAATAGCTGACAGAGTAGACTGGATAGCAAAAAGCATTACGAGGGACATTTACGGGACGCCTGGGTGGCTCAGTGGGTTAAAGCCTCTGCCTTCGGCTTGGGTCGTGATCCCAGGGTCCTGGGATCGAGCACTGCATCGGGCTCTCTGCTCATTGGGGAGCCTGCTTCCCTTCCGCTCTGTCTACCTGTGATCTCGGTCTGTCAAATAAATAAATAAAATATTAAAAAAAAAATGAGGGACATTTAGTTAAGACCATGTGACTTATGAGAAGAAGTTGCCTTTGCAGTAAAGGTGAAGTAAATGATACTGATACTCATATAAGAACTAAGTCTTAATCTTTTCCTCACATAGTATATAAACTTGAATCCAGAAATAAATTGATAGATACTTGCCTTATGACCAAAGTTGCACTGTAGAGAAGGATAAAGAGCATTCTTCAATAAATAAAACTTAAACCTTACTTACACCTACTTTATAATACCTATTTCTACCTACCTATCTTAACAGTATACATAGAAGTTCCATGTGAATGGTGGCTCCACAAATTTTCTGCAAAATATTATAAACCAGTATTTCTATGTCCTTGAAGTAGGAAACTATTTCTTTAACAGGATATATAAGACATTACTGTAAGATGAAAGATTGACTTTTTGGACTACATTAAAATTAGGAATGCCTTTTACAGAGACACCATGTGGGGGATAAATATGTCACAGAGTAGGAAATGATTTTTTATAACACATATAAATGACAAAGTACTTATATTCAGAACATACAAAGAATTTCTACAGATTAGTTAGAAAAAGCTTGATAAAATGCAGCTAAGAGTGTTGAATAGATACTTCATCCAAGTATGAAGTTACTCAAATTTCATTACTCATCAAGAAAATATAATTTAAAGCAAAGTAAGATTCTTACCAAAATGGGTGAAATTTTGAAAAGGAGACTAACAATACCAAATGTTGGTGAGGATTCATATTAGGAGAACTCCTATACACTGTTGGTGGGAATGCAAATTGTTACATCTAATCCGGAGAACTTAAGTTGAATGTGATTTATACCGTATTACCCAGCACTGGCACTCCTAGTTAAATATCCAGCAGAAATGTGCTCTGTGTATGTGCCAAAAGATTCAAATAAAGTTTATCATAGCATTATTTTTATTGGCTCTTACTTGGAAACAACACAAATGTCCATTCACAGTTGAATGGATAAATAAAGTATATTCACATACCAAGTAAGATAGTATGCAACAACATGAATCTTAGGATTTTACTGATGTAAACTTTAAATGTGCAAAAGTGATCTATAGTGTTAGAAGACACCTTTGGGTGGGAGCAGTTGTGTAGTAATTGGGAAGGGGTATGATGATAACTTATTGTGGCTAATGTTCAGTTCTTGGCCTGAGGCTGGTTATTCATGTATATTCATGTGATGATAGTTTCTTAAGCTTTGTACTTAATGGTTCTGAAAGTGTATTATACTTGAGTTTAGGTTATTTCAGTGAGATTAATATGGGTAGATTTCTTTTGTCCTTGTTTTTTAAAAATGTTAGGAAAATAGATTCAATTAAGAAACATTGGTGGGGCACCTGGGTAGATGGGTTGGTCAAGCATCCAGCTCTTGATTTCTGCTCAGGTCATGATCTCAGGTTCATGAGGTTGAGTCCCATGTCAGACTCCATGCTGGATGTGGAGCCTGCTTGAGATTGTCTCTCTCCTACTCTCTGTCGTTCCTTATACCACAGCTGCTTGAGTGTGCGCTCGCTCGCTCTCTCAAAAAACAAAACAAAACAAAAAAACCCCCCTACTTTTTGGATTTTGCATAGTACTGTGTTTTTCTCTAACACATCTTTGAGTAACCATTGATAAAGAATGGATTTGATTTTTCAGTCTGAATTTATGCTCTCAGAGCCCATTCATGCTTTGGTGCCAGTATAATTGTTTTACTTTTCTATTTTTTTTAAATAATTGGAGTATAGTTGACACATCTGATGTTACATTAGTTTTAGTGTACAACATAGTGATTCAGCAAGTTTATATATTATGCTGTAATCACATGTGTAGCTATCATCTTTTTCTATACTTCACTGTAGCAATATCATTCACTGTATTCCTAATGCTGTGTTTTTCATTTCTGTAACTTATCCGCTCTATAACTGGAAGCCTGTGTCTCCCAATCATCTTCACACATTTTGTTCAACCCACCATACCCCTCCTCTCTTTGCAGCCATCGTTTTGTTCTCTGTATTTATAGGTTTGATTATGCTTTTTGTTTATTCAGTTGTTACTTTAAATTCTGGTTAGGAGTGAAATCATAAGGTATTTGTCTTCCTCAGTCTCACTTATTTCACTTAGCATAATACTCTCTAGATTCATGCATGTTATCTCAAATGGCTTGATCTTTTCCTTTTTTTATAGTTGTATGATGTTCCTGTGTGTGTGTGTGTGTGTGTGTGTGTGTGTGTTTGTATACAACCCCCCTCCAATCTTCCATATTCATTTGTCTTTTGATGGACACTTAGGTTGTTGTTTCTGTATCTTGGCTATTATAAATAATTCAGTGATAAATATAGGACACATATATCTTTTAAAATTAGTGTTTTTGTTTTCTTTGGGTAAATACCTAGTGGTGGAATTATTAGATCACACAGTATTTCCATTTTTGATTTTTTGAAAATTGTTTTTCTACTTTTATTCATGCAGTGGGGAACTGATCCTCATCTGTATTAACAAATGGATGAATTTATTAACATTTAGTTTAGTGTAATATATTTTTATGTTCTGTAGTAAATAAGATAGGGCATATTTCATTATTTTGCTATATTTTGTTAGCTGCCATGTGTTTTAGCTGCTTTCAGTAAAAAATTTTCTCCATACCCTTCCCATAATTCTTTTCTCTATCTTAAATTATAACTTATATACCTTACATATTTCTTCCTTTGGACATTTGAAAAACTAACAAGGAGTTTTTTCTTTAAATTTCCTCTTGGTTTTGTTGAATTTCTAGCTAAACTAAAATTCTGTGCACAGTTGGATATCCACATAAAGAAGAATGAAGTTGATCCCTTACCTCATGCCATATATAAAACTTGACTGAAAGTAGATCATTCACCTAAATATAAGAGGCATAAAACTCAAACTCTTAGAAGAAAACATAGGGCTAATCTTCACGGCCTTGGGTTTGGCAGTGGATTCTTAGATGTATGACACCAAAAGCTCAGGTAACAAAAGAAAGAAATGGTTAAATTGTAATTCATTAAAATTAAAAAATTATGTGCACCAAAGGACATTATGAAGAAAGTAAAAAGATATACCACAGAATGGAAGGAAATATTTGCAAATCCTATATCCAGTATCAGGAATATATAATGGGTTTGGTATTCTGATGTATAAAGAGTAATTACTACTCAGCAGCAAAAGGACAGTCCAGAAATGGGCAAAGGATTGAAGTAGACATTTTTCTAAAGGAGATCGGTAAAGGGCTAATGAGCGCATGACAAGATGTTCAGTATCATTCATTATTAGGGAAATACAAACCCAAACCACACTGAGCTGCTTCATTCTCTCTAGGATGGCTATAATAATAATAAAAATGAAAAATAACAAGCATTGACAAGGATGTAGAGCAAATGGACCCCTCATATTCTACTGATGAGAATGTAAAATATTATAGCTGCTATGAAAAACTGTGGTAGTTCCTCAAAGTTAAACATAGAATTACTGTGTGATCCTAAATATATACCTCAAAGAATGGGAAACATATTCAAACATATTTGTATGCAAATGTTTATAACAGCATTATTCCTAATAGCCAAGAAGCTAAAAAAACCCAGATTCCTATCAACAGATGAATGAACCTTGAAAACATTATGCTATAGTGAATTGAGCCAGACACAGAATGTTAACGCAGTATGAATCCATGTATATGACATGCCCAGAATACCTAAATCTGTAGAGACAGAAGGCAGGTTGGTGGTTGCCAGGACATGGGTAGAGGGGAACATGGGGAGTAACTGAGTAATGAGACTCAAGACTCTTCTTTTGGGGTAATGAAAGAGTTTTGGAACTTGATAGAGGTGGTGGTTGCAGAGCATTGTGAATTTACTAAGTGGCAGTGAATTGTTCACTTTAAATTATTAGGTAAATATCACCTCAGTAAAGGTAAATAAAACCTAGTACCCAAATACATTGTCATCATATATAATAAATCAGCATATTATTGTTGATTTAGTCATGGCTGTACCAGAAATGATGAATCTTAGTTTGATCATCTTTGATTTCCATGAATATTTAAATGTGTTCCTTTATTTTAAAATAAACTGCAGAGTTGAATTGATTTTAAGCTTTTAGTTATATCTCTGTTAAAAGAAGTATGTTCAGTTAATCAGTGAACTTCTGTTTAACCTTCAATATTTTCCCTGATATTTTATATAAAACATCTTTCTTAACATTTTTTAGAGATTTAAGTTTGGTTCGCTATTATAAATGATACAGATGGCTCTATTGGCTTATAGTTAAAATTAGATGGTATAATTATGATGTAATTATATGATGCATTGTTTACTTTGAGGCCATATGAAAGTAGATTTTTGTGCAACATGATCATGGTTTTAGTAGACTAAGCTATATTTTCAAATGGTTCAAGGACGCTATACATAAATGATTAAATGGAAACAATGATAATTTGTATTTTCATTGTTGTTAGAGTAAATCTAACTATTTTGAACCAGGGGTTTACCTAGGGCTTGCAATGTTTGTTCAAGATTCACAGTCACCAGTTTCTGATAGATAAGAAATCTCATGAAATTATTTGTGGTCCTGTGCTAGATATTCTTTAAAAGACTGAGTAAGTTTTGAAAATTATTCACTATTGCACTTGAGGGTATTTTGCATATATGTGTTAGATACATTTTTGCTGACTGCTATTACGAATATCTAGTATGTGTGCACCTGTGGCAATTAAAAAAAATCTATTTCGCCCATTCTCCTACCCACTTCCCCTCTGGCAACCACCAGTTTGCTCGCTTGTGTTTAAGAGTCACATATGTGTGTTAGTTTTAATATTTCGTCTTAGTCCTTGAAAGATCAGGAGCCAAGTATGTCATTGTATATAATACCATACCTTTTTGGTGATAAAATTGTTTTTATTAACATGGCTTAAAATCGTTCCAGTGTTGTTTATTTCCAGCATATTTTCTTATCTAGTTCATAGAATTATTAATGATATTAATAAACTAGAAAAAATGAAATTGTGTTAATATATTCCTAGTACAATTGTGAGGATTATAAATACAGGCCTGTAATTTTCTCATCTGTGACTAGTCAGATTAGCCTGTTTTTCTTAACATTTGATATTTTTCTTGTCATTGTGATTATTTTTAAATAAGTATGTTAAATGTCACAAGTTTACTATATTTCAGTCTCAGAAAGTGGTCTGGATTTAGGCATAGATAACACTTATACTCTGGTATGCTTAGAGTAAAATCATATGTGATTATATTTGAGTAGTATACCGCTCCTAAAAACAAAGAATGCTGGGAAGACAGTAAGAACTGGGCATTATTTGTTGCTCAGAAGCTTATTGTGATCCTCCTTCCCACCAAAGTAAGCTTTATTTTAGATATTTAAGCTTATTAAATTATAACTTTAAAGTGAACACAAACAATAATGGCTCTGTTTTACACATTTTCAGCCTGATGTTAGCTGTAAGAAAGAAAAACCTAAATAATTTTGATTATTAATGACTTATTAAATATTTTTAAATAACCAGATGAAAAATCAATACTGGAACAGAAACCTTCTAAACCAGCCGCTCCACAAGTCCCACCAAAGAAGCCTACTCCACCCACCAAAGCCAATAATTTATTGAGATCTCCTGGAACAATATACCCAAAGCGACCTGAAAAACCAGTCCCTCCGCCACCTCCTATAGCCAAGTAAGTTTTATCTAATTTTAAATTAGGTCATTTTAATTTAGGTAACTTAGCTAATTTAGTTTATTGGTTACCTGCCTTTGACATAATTGGCTAGACTGCTTTTCTAAATGTCAAAATAATTTTTAAAGTATTTATTTTTCATATTTTTTTCTGTAGACTGTAATGACTGTTAAATGATTTATATTCATACTAGGTATGAATATACACCTAGTAGGCTGTTTTTACATTTCTGATTTTATTGTGATTAGTCTTATTGTGGAGGTTTATGTTTATGGAAATAATTTTGTGGAACAGAAAGAAAACTTACTGTGCTATAACATCTTCAGTGTCATTAATTCACAATATTAAAAAATGGTTATGATTCACATACAAGTGATTTCTACATATGATTGATTTTCTCATTTCAGGATTAATGGGGAAGTTTCTACCAATTCATCAAAATTTGAAACTGAGCCGGTATCAAAACCAAAGCTAGATTCTGAACAGTTACCACTTAGACCGAAATCAGTAGACCTAGATTCATTTACAGTTAGGAGCTCTAAAGAAACAGGTAAGTTAACATGTAGAAAGGTGGTGCATTTAAAAAAAAGTTGCCAATCCAGTTTTCAGAAACTGTTTAAGAAATTTGTGTACGTATTTTATGTGTGGATAGAATGGAAATTAATTAGAATTTGTTTAAAATCTATGAAGCCAAAAGAGAAAAATAGAACTAAAAGAAGATAAATGAGCAAAATACTTGATTCATATAAGGACTAAGAAATGGATTAAAAGATCATCCATTTATCATATATTTTGTCCCCTCATAATGGAAAGTCCATACTACTCAGGCAGATAGGAATACATTTTAGTTTTAAAAGTTTAAGGATAAACAGAGAGATGATCGTAGATTATCAATAGATCAATAGATTATCAATACCAGCACAATTATATTGAAGATTATTTTTACTTTTCTACTTTATCTCAAGATACTTTTGTTTTTAATTCAGGAAAATATGCTTTTTAATGACTCTCTCTTTCTTTCTCTGTGTATGTATATTAGGAGGCTTTACTTCCTTAGTTAAATATTGTTCTTTAAGTTTTAGGACTGATTTTTCAACCCATCAATCATCTTTGTCTCCTGGTCTTTTATATCTCTTAGTTGTAAAATGGAAAACCTGAAACAGGGAAGTTTTGATAAAGGTCTCAATATTAAAAGCATAGCGCAATCATTACCATTGTAGTAATGATTATTATATACTACCTTGCATTTGGTTTTAGTTTTTTTTTTTTTTTACATTTTCAGAGTACTTTCTCATATGTATCCTTATTTTATCTTAATAGTAACTCTAAAAGGCAGATGCTATTTTGCTTCTAAAGAAATTAAGCTATAGACACATCAAGTGTCCAGGATGACATAAAGCAGAAGAGAACTTTTTAAATCCCCCTTATATAAAGTGCTCATGATATTCTTTTTTTAAAAGTTTTAGTGTCTTAATACGTTTAGCCTTCATAGTAACATTTCATATTTATATTCAGACTTAAAGGGCAATTATACTTAGGGGTTTTTTGTCACTGTACTGTAAAATATGCTACTTCCTACCTTTTGAAAACTGTTAGGTGATTTTATTATTTTTCCGAATTGTCATTTTGCTAATACAAAAGCTCTGACCTACACATGGATTCCCTCAGATTTTTAATTTGAATGTTTTATAGATTATTTAATCATATATTTAGATCCTGCCTGCTCTGGATGAAGCCATATTCATTAATAACTTATGAAAATTATTTGATTATATTTTAGAAATACTCAAATATACTTAGTGTGTTTTATCTGGTGAAAATTGTTATTTATTCTTAGTGAAATAAAAACAAAAAAATGGGGGCACCTGGGTGGCTCAGTGGGTTAAAGCCTCTGCCTTCGGCTCAGGTCATGATCTCAGGGTCCTGGGATAGAGCCCCGTATCGGGCTCTCTGCTCAGCGGGGAGCCTGCTTCCTCCTCTCTCTCTCTCTGCCTGCCTCTCTGTCTACTTGTTCTCTATCTCTGTCAAATAAATAAATAAATAAAATCTTTAAAAAAAATAAAAAACAAAACAAAAAAATGTTCTTTATAGAAGGTTTTTAAAAAATATTCTTTAGGGGGGCGGCTGGGTGGCTCAGTGGGTTAAAGCCTTTGCCTTCGGCTCAGGTCGTGATCCCAGAGTCCTGAGATCGAGCCCCGCATCGGGCTCTCTGCTCAGCGGGGAGCCTGCTTGCTCCTCTCTCTGCCTGCTTCTCTGCCTACTTGTGATCTCTGTCTGTCAAATAAATAAATAAAATCTTTAAAAAAAAAAATATATATATATATATATATCCTTTAGGGGCATCTGGGTGGCTCAGTCAGTTAAGCGGCTGCTTTTGGCTCAAGTCATGATCTCAGGGTCCTGAGATTTAGCCCCAGATCAGGCTCCCTGATCTTTGGGAATCCTGTTTCTCCCTCTTTCTTTGCTACTCCCACTGTTTGTGCTCTCTCTTTCAAATAAATAAAATAAAATAACACATGTAATAATGTCAAACTATTGGTGGTTTGTAAAATTTGATTTTTTTACTCTTTTTGGTCCCAATTTTTACTTTTATCTATAGCTATTATTTATTCTTTCATTAAAAAACAGAGAGGCCTTGTGAAACAGGGTTTGCAAATTCCTTGTTTTTTTCCCTTCAAATAAATAAGAAAGAAATTTAGAGAAACTGAGGCATATATAAGGACAGAAAACTAACAGCTAACTTCCAAACTACTGTCCTTTATTTCTTTCACTATCTGGCTGCCTTTGGTGTACTACACTTAACACTCAGTTAAGTTCAGGAAATACACAAAGCCTACCACAGAGATACCTAGAATTCTATTCCAGACCATTGCAATAAAGTGAATATTGCAACAAAGTGATTCAAATGAACTTTTTGGTTTCCTGTGCATATAAAAGTTACTTTTACACCATACTATACTCTGTTAAATGTGCATTAGCATTATGACTAAAAAAAAATGGACATACTTCAACTAAAAAATAACTTTATTGCTAAAAAATGGTAACCATCATCTGAACTTTTAGCAAGTCATAATCTTTTTGCTGGTGGAGGGTCTTGCCTTAATGTTGATGGCTACTGATTGATAGGGTGGTGGCTGATGAAGGCTGGGGTGGCTGTGGCATTTTCTAAAATAAGACAACAGTGAAGTTTTCTACATCAGTTGACTTTTCCTTTCACGAACAGTTTATTTGTAGCACATGATACTGCTTGATAACATTTTACTTACAGTAGCACTTTTTTCTAATTGAAGTCAGTCCTCTCAAACCCTGCCTCTGCTTTATCAACTAAGTTTATCTACTATTCTATATGGTTTATTGTCATTTCAACATTTTTCATAGCATCTTCACCAGGCATAGTTTTCATCTGAAGAAACCACTTTCTTTGCTCATCTGTAAAGTTTTATCGTGAGATTTATAGCAATTCAGTGACCTCTTCAGGCTCCACTTCTAATTCTAGTTCTCTTGGTACTTCTACCACATCTGCAGTCCTTTCCTCCTCTGAGGTCTTGATCACCTCAAAGTAATCCTTGAAAGTAATCATCTCCTTCCAAACTCCTGTTTGACCTCTCCCATGAATCCCCAGTGCTCTTAATAGCATCTAGAATTGTGAATGCTTTTCAGAAAGTGGGTTTTTTTTTTTTTAAAGATTTTATTTATTTGAGAGAGAGCGAGAGAGCATGAGAGGAGAGAGATCATCGGGAGAAGCAGACTCCCTGCTGAGCAGGGATCCTGATAGGGGGACTCAGATCCCAGGACTCTAGGATCGTGACCTGAGCCAAAGGCACTTGCTTAAGCAACTGAGCCACCCAAGTGCAACACCTCCCCACCCCCTGTGAAGGTTTTTAATTTACTTTGTCAAAAGCCATCAGAGGAATCATTATCCCTGGAAGTTACAGTGTTATGAAATGTATTTCTTAAATAATAAGACTTGAAAGTCAGAAGAAAGTCACAATTACTCCTTAATCCTTGGGCTACAGAATGGTTGTTAGATTAGCTGGCATGAAAACAACATTAATATTGTACATCTGCATCAGAGTTCTTGGGTAACAAGATGCATTTTCAGGGAGCAGTAATGCTTTTGAAAAGAATCTTCTGAGCAGTAGGTTTCAACAGTGGGATTAAAATATTGAGTAAACCATGTTGTAAACAGATGTGCTGCTGTCCTTTTTTGTTGTCTCATTTATAGAGCACAGATTTAACATCATTCTTAAGGGTCCTAGGAATTTCAGGATGGTAAATGAGCATTGACTTCAACTTAAAGTCACTAGCGGCCTTAGTTTCTAATAAAGAGAGTCAGCCTGTCCTTTAAAGCTTTGAGGCCAGACATTGATTTCTCCCCTCTGGCTATGAAAGTCCCAGATAGCATCTTATTCTACTGTAAGGCTGTTTCATCTATGTTGAAAACCTGTTGTTCAGTGAAGCAGCCTTCATTAATTAGCTAGATCATCTGTATAACAACTTGCTGTAACTTCTTCATCAACACTTGCTGCTTTTGTTTGCACTTTTATGTTATGGAGATGACTTCTTTCCTCAAACTCCATGAACCAACTTCAGCTAGCTTCAGACTTTTTTTGGGGGGGGGGGCAGCTTTCCCACCTCTCTCAGCCTTCACAGAATTGAAGAGAGTGCGGGCCTTGCTCAGGATTAGGCTTTGGCTTAAGGGAATGAATGTTGTGCCTGGTTTGATCTTTCATCCAGACTACTGAAACTTTCAGCAATAAGTTTGTTTGCTTTCTATAATTTGTGTGTTCATTGGAGTAACACTTAATTTTCTTCACGAACTTTTCCTTTGCATTCACAGTTTGGCTAACTGGTGCAAGAGATGTAGCTTTTGGCCTATTTCGGTTTTCTGTATGCTTTCCTAACTAAGCTTAATCGTTTCTAGCTTTTGATTGAAAGTGAGATATGTTATTTTTCATTTTACTCCAACATTTAGAGGGTTATGAATTGCTCCAATTTCAGTGTTATTGTTTCTGAGAGAATAGGGAGGCTTAAAGAGAGGGTGAGAGGTGGGAAGCAGCTTCATTTGGAGCAGTCAGAATATACACAATGCTTACAGATTAAATTAAACATCTTACGTGGCACAGTTAATTATGGTTACAATAGTAACATCAAAGTGATCATAGATCACAATAACAAATATAATAGTACTGAAGAAGTTGGAAATATTGCGAGAATTATCAAAATGTGATACAGAGATATGCAATACTGTTGAAAAAACGGCATCGATGGACTTGCTTATCACAGGGTTGCCAGCAACCTTCAATTTGTAAAAAATGGACTTGTCTTGCAAAGTTAAGTAAAATGAGATATACCTGAAAGTTTTGGAAATTGTGTTCATATTAGATTGGAAATACTTACTGAGCAAATGTTAGATCCCATTACTATTTTAGGCACATAAATAATATGCTAAGACAAAAGGCCTGACTACTGATAGCATACAGCTCATGTTCTGAACTTCAATTCACGTTATTCCTCATGTCCATTTTTTATTAGAATATTATGTTTTTAGTATTTGTAGTATAAAAGTGTTTAAACTCTTCTTTTTGAGATATTGACACCTTAAGAGAACACTATGTTCTGCATCAAAAACAGCCTCAAATTTGGCATATAATTGAGGCACATATTAATTTATATTTTTGGCACAGTTTGAGGTTTCAAATTTTTAAATATAAACCTAGCGCTTTAACATGTTTCAGAAAGTTTAAAACATACATGAAAGTCATCTTAGAGTCTCCTTATTACATAAAATAATAATTTCAGGTGATAGAGTAGTAAGTACACTTTGTTATTAAAAATGTGAGTTTTAAATTATTAGCAAATTATCATTGTCTTGTTTCCTAATCTGTTTTTGCATTTAAATGATAATTGAATGATCCAGTATGCCTGTGATACCTGCTAGAATAGCTGACAAGGAAGATGTTATAAAATGTTACTTCCCTTCTTTTCCTTTCCCCTGTTGATAATCTCGTCTCATTCTGTTTCTGCTCTTCACTGTTAAGGATGTAAATTCCTGACACTACTCTCAGATATGATTATACTGTATATAAAGCCATTTATAAGCTATTTTTAAAATAAATGTCCTTCAGTATATATTCTCTTATATATAAGATAGTACTATAAATTGCATCTATGTTTTAATTTTTTTCCTCTTTTTTAAACATTTCGTTAAAAATTGGTTTGGGAGGGGGGCACCTGGGTGGCTCAGTAAGTGAAGCATCTGCCTTCGGCTCAGGTCATGATTCTGGGGTTCTGGGATAGAGCCTCACATCAGGCTTCCTTCTCAGTGGGGAGCCTGCTTCTCCCTCTCTCTGCAGCTCCCTCTGCTTACTTCTCTCTTTCTGGCAAATAAATAAAATCTTAAAAAAAAAAAAAAAGGTTTAGGATAATCTCACTGCAACTACTGGTTAATTATAAAGTTCACATAGTCTAAATATTTCTAAAATAGTAAGTTCTCTGGGACATAAAATTGGTTTGCACATTAGTCTTAGAATACAAGATAGAAGATTTAGTGGTAACATACCTATTACATTGAGAAAGCAGTGCTGATGAAATATTCTTATAGTGTTACAGTATTTTATCCTTTTTGATTGTTTTCTATGATAAATTGTGCTTGGGTTAAAAGGAAATTATAGAGATACATAATATTATTTGACTCTAAGGCATTCATTGTTAAATAGTGAAACATTCTTTGATAGTTAATCTGTTTTTAAAAATTTTTCTTTTTTAATGATTTTATTTATTTATTTAACACACACACACACACACACACACACACACACACACGCACAGATCACAAGTAGGCAGAGAGGCAGGCAGAGAGAGAGGAGGAAGCAGGCTCCCCGCTGAGCAGAGAGCCCAATGAGATGATGCTTAAGATGATGCTGATGCTGTTGCTATTGCAGGCCTCTATCCCAGGATCCTGGGATCATGACCTGAGCCTCAGGCAGAGGCTTAACCCACTGGGCCACTCAGGCGCCCGGTTAATCTATTTTTGTTTGAATTATGTTCTCAATGTTTATTCATTTGTTTCTTCCAGAAAGAATTTCAGGTGGAATTCTTCTAATAAGATGCTTACCTGTTGAGTGGTAGACACTAAATAATGAGTCTATATCTAAACTAGGATAAAAAAAAAAAAAACCCACACCCTAAAATGTTGACTTTACCTGTAGAATAGGAGCAGAGAGCAAAATTACTATTTTCTTATAGTAATTTTCTTGATAATTTCTTTATAGAGTATCATATAAGGCATAATTGACGATTCATTTATGTATTATGTGATTTTGAATGTTATACAAGTTGTATTTTTATAATGAGATGCTTAAAAATACTGTTTGTCATGTTTTTCTTTTATTATATTATAGAATTAAAATTCTCTTTCATTGTAATTAACTGTCATTTCCTGAAGACTAAAACTTGACTGAAAGGTAGTTTAATTTTTGTTACAACGATATTAATGAGTTGTTATTATTGATTTATTACTCTGAGCTTTAATTTTTTACTAAAACATCCTTTTGAAGCAGTCTTGGTGTTCAGTGCGTAATTTTAAAAAGGCTTCTTTCTACTTAAGGTATATTGAATTAATACTAATCATTTTTTTCTTTTGAAAGACAAAATAATCTAAAATCTAATATACATCTTATGTGAGTTTAGATAAACTGCAATAGGTATATGCTAAACACTAAACGGTTCTATTCATTCTACAACTGTTCCTTTTTCCTGCTTTGTAAAATAATTTTTTGATTTAGTCTTTTTTCTAGACATTCCTATCCTTGACTTTTCTTTCCAGATTTTGTTTCCTAGCCTGTTTGCCATGTTTCCCTTCTTACGTGTCAGGAAATTATCCTACCTTTCTCCATTTTGGTAAGATGACAATTTATAAAAGAAATCAAAACAATATTTCCATATAAATAGGTGGTGCACATTGATTTTTCTTTGTAATTGTACTAAAAGTGTACATGTTTGTCTGTCTATTCTAACCCTTTTGGTTTTCCATTTGAAAGTAAAATGAAATTCATGTTGGAAAAATTATCCTGATTAGCTTAAGATATTATTTTGATAAAAGTTTTTGTTTTAATTGAAAACCGTGTAAGTCAGTTTATTTTCTCCCAGAATTTGATACTTCATTTTGACTTTTTAAAAATTCCATGTCTTCTTAGGCAATGTGTAGAAATATAAATGGCTGGCAGAGTGGCAATATAATTGTAAGAGTTCAGTGATTGTCATGCCTTTCATGCCATGTGTACAGTATAAATCCACTGTTACTACTCTTAGGTAAATTTTGAATGTGTTCAAATGTATCACGAGTCCAAAATGTGCACTGTTTTTTACTAACCTAATGGCTTAAATGGAGGACCTGAGAGAGTTTTAGAATAGTAAAATTATTTGTCTTGGTGTTGTACCCCAAAACTTGACATACGGAAGGCATTTTTACATGAGCATGCTCTATAATTTTTTAAATCTACCTTTTATTTATCCTTTCAGTTTCATTTATCTTTATCCCTTCCTGTGTTTTTCTGTTTTTTTTTTTTCTTTCTGCAAGTTGCTTAAATATGCATTTGAAAATAATCTTCACAGGCCAAAATTATTGGATTGTACTTTTCAAGGATTTTTTTGATAGGTTGTCAATACACATTTATCAGTGTTAAAAGTAATTTTTAACCCTTCAAACTATAGCATACTTTTAACATTTTTTAAAATACTGATTTTCTTTATGACATTTACAAATAAAATGAAATATTTAAAAATATATTTAAACTCAAGGTCTTTCACACTATACAATCCATTTTCCATGAAGGCCACTGTGTCTCTTATTATGGTTTGTTATATTTTATAATTATAAACAAATGTCAAAAGACTTAAGACCAAAATTAAACTGAGCACATTTGATTGCCTATTGAGATGTATTAGGCTGATGAGTAGATGACTAGATATAAAATAGAATACACAAAGTAATCCCAGAATGGGAGGATGGAAAAGAATTAACAGAGGTCAACAAATACTTAAATTTGTTATAAAATGTGTATTACCAAACAGTGATACCTTTTCTTATGCCTTACCTTTGTGCCCTTTTACCCTTAACATTTTTTCCTAAATTGCTAACTTTGAATATGAAAATTGATGAATAAGCTTTGAGGGCAGAAATAATTATCTTTAGATGTCTTTTAAGAATTAACAAATCACTGAGTTTGGTTATCTAAATATTTGACAGAAAGCATTATAAACATCTAGGCAATGGGGATGTGCAGAATTAATTCTGTATCTGGAAGATTAAACCAAAGATATCTGCTGCCATATCAAGTACCTCAACTGTGATTAATATCACTAGTTTGGAATCTGGGCTGAGGGAAGATTGTATTGACAATGGAGGTGTCCGGAGTTATCGTCAGGATTCTTATATCGCTTACAGATTTCTAGGTTTCAAAATTAAAAATCACCTCTTTTACCAGGGTTTTCTGGATCATCTAGGAAAAGGGAATGTATTATATGCCATTGTTTTAGAGGCACATAGATTTTTCTTTAAAACCAAGTTATTGGATCAGAGGTCAACCAGCCTTTGATGGTGGGAAAACAAGTGAATGATCTTTGTAACATTTTTCTTTGATACCCTATTTGCCTTTGATTTATGACTGTCTTATAGTTCCTAAATATGATGATGTTGAAGCAAAAGTGCAATGAACTATGAACAGTTTGAGTCTCAGCTACAATACACACACACACACACACACACACACACACACACACACACACACAAAGATCCATTAAATTATACTCTCACTTTACAGTTGGAAAGCATCAGGGTCCCACATACAATTGAGTTCTTAAAATTTGAACATTAGGATACTACTCAAAATTTAAAACATTTTCTACGTTAATTTTCTGATACATTGTAATTAATTATGAGTTGAAGTAGATCATCCGTTTTTATAAGCAAGAACTTAAGATGATAGTTTTTTTATGGTACTGTAATTTTTGGTTCAGATTTTTTTTTTCAATAAGAACTTTTGTTGAGGTCTATTGGAAACATGAACTTTCTATTGTTAGTTGTCTTATGCTGTAAAATGTGTCAGGTAAAGAGAATGTTTGTTTTTAAGGGTGAGTGTTGTTTTCCAAATGCATATGAAAAGCACAGGTTAGCTTGTGAGTCCTAGTGGGACTTTTTAATGTATAGTTTGTTAGAAATCCAGAAACATTCTTTTTTACCTTTTAAAGTGTACAGTTATCTCTTAGTAGATACATTTAATTTTATTCTCTAGATCTTGTAAATTTTGATGACATAGCTTCCTCAGAAAACTTGCTACATCTCACTGCAAATAGACCGAAGATGCCTGGAAGAAGATTGCCTGGCCGCTTCAATGGTGGACATTCTGTGAGTTATACTTTACTGTTCTAAAACAGAGAGAATTTAGCAGAGCCAGAATTCTTCTAAAGATAGGAATGAGGGATGATTTACAACTCCACCAAAGTTTAAAAATCAGGAAGATAGGTGTTATACTCAAGTGGTAAGTGGTTGGTTATATTTAGGGAAATGTGGGGTCATGTTCATTTCAGAGAGGGTTGCAATGAAGGTTACAGAATCAGGAATAAAGAGCTGTCCCGAGACCATAACCACAGAACTCAGGGCCAAAAGGGGTCTGAGTATCCTTTTAATCTACCCATCTCACAACGAAAATTAGAATTGAGTGGTACATATTCACCTTAGTAAAGAATGAAACATTCTTTTCCTCTGACATAGTGAGGTTTTTTTGTAGTACTAATGCTGGTATCTAAATGTGTAACTTCTTTTTATGCTTTCTATACATTATTTGGAATGCTGGTAGTGCTTTATTATTAATATGTTAGCTTTTGAGCACTACAGCACTTTTAAATTACCAAAGTAGAGAAAATTTTTTTTGCTAAGAGGCAGGCTATTTTTAACCTTCCAGATATGCAAGTGTGTTATTCAGCTTGAAATTACGTAATATCCTGTTAATAATAATGGACTATCTGGAGCAGTAGCTGCGGAAAACAGTGATAAAAGTTACTTAGTTTATTATCCAAATGTTTATTGCCTTTTCCTTCTTTGGTATTTTCTGTTTCTTGATTTTAAAAAATCATTTAGCCAACTCAAAGCCCAGAAAAAATCTTGAAGTTACCAAAAGAAGAAGATGGTGCCAACTTAAAGCCGTCTGAATTTAAAAAGGATTCATGCTACTCTCCAAAGGTGAGGGGCATTGTGGCCTAAGATTTGTATAATTTGTAGGATTCTTTGTGAACACCAAAATAGTGGAATTTAAAATGTCTTCTAAAAATTGTCTTTTGCCAAGAAATTAAAAAAAAAAAAATTCCTGCCAAAAAATTGAGTTTCTAAAGTAACACTGTCCTCTGTAGGTTATTTTTTAAAAAGCTTATTTTAAATGAGTAGTATAAATGTTATACATTTCATATTTTTTAAGGCATAGATCTGTTTCATTTTCCCATTTAAACATACACTCTTTAGCCAGAAGCCATCATTACATTATTACATAAGCCAAAATTTACTTCTAACCTAGCTTGGTGTTCAGCACAGTAATAAGCACTGAATATATACTGGAATGAATGGCAGTGTACATGGATTTTTCCATTTATTACATGGTATTAAGACTCTTCTAAACTCTTGCTGTTTTTACTTAAGATTGTAGTATCCCAACTTACACACATCTTATATTTAAGAAATTCATGTTTCCTCCTCAGATTCATTCCAAGGGCTTTTGGCTGTTCTTCCAGTTTATCAGATACACTTAATCTGATTCTTCTCTCAGTTTGTCAGCAGTCAATTGAAATTTGATTTCCTGTTACTTTAGTGAAATAATAAAAAGGGCATCATGGGCCATGGATTCATGCCTCTTCAGTGGACTTACTCAATTCCTCATAATTATTTTTAAATGAAACTCTTTGGAAATTTTAAGTAATGACTACTGTGGAGGATCAAAGCAGCACCTGAATAATGCTGATATGTTCTTGCCTCTAGATGCTCCACTCGGCAGACCATTCATAAGATAGCTCTAACAGGTTTTTTTTCTCTTTTCCACTTTTTAAAAATTATTATTATTAGTCTTTTGACATTTCTCACATAAACTCCTAGTGATTGCAAGTTTATTATCTGGTTGTCTGCTCGTTTTACCAGTTGTGAATATCAAACTGCTTTTTGAATTTCCAAAGTTACCATTTATCTTGAAGTATTATTTTAGTTATTTATCTCCTTGCTATACATTTTTTTTTACTTAGACATAATATAAATACAAATAAAATAAAATTTTCTGTTATGTTTTCAGCCATCTCTGTACCTTTCAACACCCTCAAGTGCTAAACCAAATATGGCTGCTTTTTTAACTCCATTAGACGTCAAAGCTAAAGTAGAATCAGATGATGGGAAAAAAAATCCCTTGGATGAACTTAGAGCTCAGATTATTGAATTGCTCTGCATTGTAGAAGCGCTGAAAAAGGATCATGGGTAAGTAGCCCTTGTTTTATTCTCTGAAAATTACTTAACACGTATGTAAAGAATTCTTTCAAATTCTATCAAGTAGAATTGAGTAGAATTCTATCAAGTTATCTGCCAAATTTCTTGTATAAGCAGATATGTTTCCAAAGAAATTTTCCTTAATAGTGCTTCTGTCCTCTCTGCAAAAAACTTGAGTTAGAAAACTTGTTGTCATAAGCTTATTGTGGGAAAGGTATATATGTACCCATAATTCATTCAAGGATAGAAATCTCTGGTCAAACACATGGGTTAATCAGTCTTAAAAATATTAGGAAAAGTTACATTGTATTTTGGATCTGGAGTGTATCTATATGTATATTTACTTTTCAGAGGGACTGGATCACTGTCTCTGTTAGGGTTGAGATTGGTGTGTAAATAAAACCAAGGGGTTGGGAATAGGTGAATCTCTAAGGCCATTCTTTTAATTCTGAAACTTTCTGATAATACTGTGTGGTGAGATCCTAAGTGAGAGTTCGGGACTTTTTAGTGAAAACAAATGTAAAAGATCACCTACTATAGCTCCCCTCTCTTTTAACTGAAGAAGTAAAGGTTCAGAGAGGTAAAGCTGTTTACCTAAGATCATACAGTTCTTAAAAAGCAGAGCTAGAACTGAAAACATATTTTCTGTTGGCTTAGAGATATTTTTCTAAAACTGTTATCATTTGAGCTTTAAAAGTTGTTAACATTAAAAAATAAATATAAAAATAAAACTTTCTAACATTTTAAACATAGTCTTATAAAGACCTAATAGGTAAAAAAGGTCCAAAGATCAGTTAATCTAACTGAGCAAAGGGTGAGGTTTCAAGTGCTCTTCCCCTGTAGCCTCTAAGATCTCATGGGTTATGAGATCAAGCTCCATGTCTGACTCCACACTCATTGGGGCATCTGCTTGAGATCCTCTCCCTCTAACCCTCCCTACCATGAGCCTTTCTCTCTCTCTCTTAAAAAAAAAAAAAAAAAAAAAAGATACTGTGATTAACAATTGATACATTTGTAGTTGCAGACCACTTTTACAGATGTCTCTTAGGTAGACCCAAACAATTTATCTTGAGTGACTACTTAAAATATATATATATAGGGGCGCCTGGGTGGCTCAGTGGGTTAAGCCGCTGCCTTCGGCTCAGGTCATGATCTCGGAGTCCTGGGATCGAGCCCCGTATCGGGCTCTCTGCTCAGCAGGGAGCCTGCTTCCCCCTCTCTCTCTGCCTGCCTCTCTGCCTGCTTGTGATCTCTCTGTCAAATAAATAAATAAAATCTTTAAAAAAAAAAATATATACACACACACACACACACACACACACACAGAGAGAGAGAGAATGTATTTTTGATACATGATGGGTCTTTTCTTTATCCTTCAGTTTATCTGAATCATGCGGATTTTTTTAATAGATTCCGCAGTGTACACATTATAAACTGTAAGTTCATTCATCTAGTAAGTATTTATTGAGCACCATTCATGTATGAATTAGAGAATGCTCCTGATTTGTTGATTTTGACAATTTACATTTTTGATACCAAGTCTGCTATTATTAATGAACTGATAATTACATTTACAAATTGCCTATAAGTGTTCTTAATGTAGCTGTAGGATGAATAAAATATTTATGATTTATGTATACATATCAGATATTTTAGAAGTCTTTGAAAAGGTGTTTTCAAAGTCTTATTTCCTCTGGGAAAATGAAATGGATGGCAGATTTTTTAATCTGAAAAATAAGAGCATCACAGGAGAATGAATAAACATATACTGGTGTGTTGATACAATGAAATGCCATATAGTGTACAGCAATAAAAAATGAATGGATTGTGGCTACATGTGTCAACATGAATCCATCTGAAAAAGTGTTGAGGGTGGGGAAAACAAGTTAGAGACATTAGAGACATGCATACAGTATTATTTCCTTTACACGAAGTTTGAAAAGCATATAAAATCAAACAGTGTGTCATTTCAAGATACATTTGTATATGTGGTAAGTAAAGAAAAGGAAGACTGTAGAACTTTTCCTGTAAAAGAGAGGAGGAAAGTAGGATTGTGGGTCATTGCGGGTCAGAGGTACTGGTAATAATAATTTATTTCTTGAGCTGACTTGGAATTCTTAGGTTTTTTAATAATTTTATCGCTATAGCTTACAAATACATAGTCTTTATGCATTATTAGAATCTAAAATGTTTGGAACAAATCATTAAAAAATTAAAGGATTAAAAAAATTGAAGGATATTGACATGGAATGATTGACAGAGAAATATATTAGTCTCTTTAGTTGAGAAGTTATAGAACAAGATAATGTAGTTTGATCTGTTTTTGTAAAAAGAAAACAATTACATAAAAATTTTATATTCACAAATGCGTTTTTAAAAATAATGAAAATATGATAATAGGATAAATATTTTAGGAATAGATCCTTATTTAGGTATAATTTAAATATATAATAAACTCAAAATAATAGAATAATTAGAAAAAGAAAGCATTCATTTAGTAGTAACATTTTAGAAATACAAAGTTAATATTTTAGCACATTTTCTATTATATACCAAAATAAGCTCTAGATAAATTTGGGTTAAATATTTAAATTATAATTTAAATTGAAATAGTAGAACATTTATTCTTAATATAGTTTTATAATCATTAAAACCATAGAAGAAACTAGTTTTGAAACTACAGAATTTAAAAGTTCCTTACTTTCTCATATAGTCTTTCTTCCTGAGCATTTTCATGCATTTTTCAATCGAATACTTCTATAATACTCTTGAAGAAAATTTTCCTATTAGTTGTCCAAAAGCTGTGAAAATGTCCCTACTCTTTGATTTAGAAATTTGATATACTGAATATTCATGATGTTAAATAAAATTTCTATTCTTTCCACTTGCCCCCCCCCCAAAGCAACTAACCAAAAAAACCTGGATATTTGAGTGTCAAGCAACAATTATCATAAATATGATAATTTTAGCAATATGGAAATATTTTAAAATACTTTGTGAAATACATACTTACAGCTGTGGAGAGATGACTATATAAAAAAGATAGATGGGAACACAGAAAAGTGAAAACATGAGTTAAGGAGGAAGGATTATTGGCTAGAGATTTTGTTACTGGTTTGGTAATTTTAATGTAATGTTTAATTTTTAAAAATAGAGAAAGAGAAATGTACAGTCCAGGTAATCCTGTTAAATAATTTGCCTTGTACTGTGACATGTTTTGACATTACCAAATTGTTTGGGCTTTTGAGTGTCCAGCCTGGAAAAAGCACGATAACTGAATATGGAAAATTGCTTCTAAAGGACCGTTATTATTTCTTTATTTTATCATGAGCTGTTCTCTCTCTTCACTTAAAAACTTACTTATCACAGATGGGTTTGCCATGGTATTGCTGAGTTTTCTTTTAACTGTGTATTGAACCATTCCATTCGTGAATTTGAAATTTTTATCGATCAGTATGGCTGTTTTCTTTAAAAAGTTTTTCCCATGTTTTGGTATGTTAGGTAAGAGATCCTGTTAACATTAGTCAAATATATTGTTTAAATGAAAGACTTAACAGTAATAAATAGTTTGTTTTTAGGAAAGAACTGGAAAAACTACGAAAGGATTTGGAAGAGGAGAAGGCAATGAGAAGTAATCTAGAGGTAAATCATTTCTCCTAACATTGAGATTGTAGTCAGCATAAACTAGATGTGTTTTTCCATCTCTTCTAGGTGATTGGGTTCACTACGGTTATGCTGTCCTACTTAAGTTGGACACTCCCTGCTGCTTGATAGCCATTTAATTAATCTCTAGTTGACTCCCTCTCACATTCCGTTCATTCGTGAAGCAAATATTTTTGAGCGCTAGCTCTCTAAGGCAGTGTGTGAGAGGCATAAGGTACACATTCATAAATAAAACGAACATGGTTCTGGCCTCATAAGAGTGTGTAGTTCTAGATCTTTTGCACTCTTGCTTTTTTGAACTATTTCTCTTTTTTTTCCACAGTTAAACTTTTTTCTTTTTAATTCTTTTTTTTTGCCTGGAGGCAAAGGTGGTGGTGGTGAAGGTGGTAATGGGATGGCTGTAGATTTGTTGACTTGATGTCTCACTGAGCATTTACTTCTTAACTCTAATGTCATCATCTTCACTCTTTTCTGATGTCTGACAATTTTACTTATTTTATCTTCCATTTTTCCATCTGCTCCATTTGCACATACTTTGATCTTTATTTGTATTCTTGTTTTCTGCCTATTTCAGGAAAAGTGTTTTCTGCCTTTTTTCAGAGGCTCTTCTCATTCTGTACTTAATATTGTATTTCATATGCCTCCCTATTTATATCTTGCCTTATTGCTTACCCTATTTCTCTTGTTAGCATTGTGAAACAGAAAGAACATGGGACTTCAAAAAAAAACTTGAGCCCCTCTTCTGACTTATACTGTGTGTCAGTTAGGCTTGGCACCTCCTGTACATTATCTCAGGGGACGCACATAACAACTGGTAAGGATTATTGTTCCTGTTTTAAGGATGAGGAAACTAGGGTTTAGAGTGATTAAATCAGCAGTTAGGCTGAAATTTTTAACAAACAGTCAGACTTCAGAGCTTTGCTCTCAGGTTTAAGTGACACTGTTTGAACTTGAGGAAGTCACTTAATCGCCTTTTAGCTTTAGTTATTGAGATAATGTGTATGAAGGTCTTTGGTAAATTATCAGAACCCCGTTCTTACTCTTAAATCTGATGTATCCCTTTTATTTGCACTTTCCATTTTTTCGTGAAAATATTCAATATTTCCACTTTTTAAAAAAACCAAAGCTCCCTTGCAGGTCCAGCTGCCTTAAGTTTCATTTACTGCAAAATAAACAACTAAAAAAAAAAAAAGTACATCTGTGGTCTCTAATTCTTCACCTTTAATTCAGTCGTTAACAACTCTTACATTTTAGATTTACTGAATGCAACTCCAATGTCTCCAGTTTCTACAGCATTTCACATTTTTAAAACTATTGCCACTTTTTCTGTCCTGATTTATGTGATCCGGCATTCTTCTCAGTCTCCTCTTCCTTTCTCTAAGTAAAATGTTCCTTTAGACCTGCCTTGGCCCTCCTCTCTTTTCCTACCTGAGCCCTCAAGCATCATGATTAGCTCTTGTGCCTCTCTCATCTGAGTCTGACTCCTTTTTCCAGCTTCTGTCCTATTTCCAGCTGCTAGTCTTTCTGGATGTTCCACTGTGATCTTAGAATTAGCATGTCCTCTTTCATGTTTATCATTTTCCTTTCCTGCTTTTCTGACTGTTTCTGTTGATCATTCCATTGCCTTTCAAGTCTTACAGACGTGGTACTTCATTCTAGTTCTATTCACATTCAGCCCTGTTAGCTTTACTCCATCACTTGTATCTATTTGTTCCTAGTATTTTTGTCCTCTCCCCATGCTCTTTATCTTCTGTTTAGCTGTTTTAAGTTTCTCTCATTCTTAACTCAAATTAATCTTTCTTTACTTAGTTCTTTTAGGAACTTTCTGTTACTTGCTGAGTAAAGTTCAGACTTCTCAACTTAGCATGTGAGGTCTTTGGTGTCTTAGTCCTAGTTTGTCTTTCTTTTCTTGCTTGCTGATCCTCAATTGTCCCTCACAGTTAATTCATCTGAAATTTGCTCTTACTGTATTTTCTTGGATTTTCCTTTTATTTCATCTTCTCATGCATAAGTTCTACAGATTCTCAGAGCTTACCTCCAGCAGTCACCCTTATTAAGTTAGTACCCATCTTTCTCTGATTTAAAAGTAATTTTGTCTTCTTCCAAATTCATGTCCTTTATTTTGAAAAGCATAAGTAATAATTTTCTGTCTTATCACTGTGACATGGACTTACTTTTCCCATCTTCTAGATTATAAGACTATTTGAGGGTGTCTGTCTGTTCTATCTTTGTCCATAGCTCTGAGCAAAGTGCCGTATACATATTAGATAGCTAATAAATTTTTGTCAAATCAAAGAATACATACTAAAAATGTCTTAAATTCCCAATATGTAACACAGTAGAAATTGAGAAATTAAAAATAAGTTTCTTGATTTTTATTCCTTATATTGTATATGTACACATATTCATATATGAAAATAAGGTGATCTAAGCATAAGGAACTAATACAGTGTTAAATTTCTATATATGACATAATTTGTCATAAAAATCATGGCGAGGCAAAGGAATTATTTCATTTTTGAAGAATTTCATTTGATTCAGTTTTTTTAGCAAAATCAGCTGTTTCTTAGCCTCGTGCTGATTTGTATTACAGTTTTGGGTTTTTTTTTGCCTAATGAAGAAAGTTTGACCCTTTTATTTATAAAAGCACACTTAATAAGATGGAGTTTTAAGATGATACATTGAAAGGAGAAATTATATTTCCCTAAAGATTAAAAGTAGTACTTTGAACATACAGTATTAGATTATATTGAGGAATGATAAAAGGACCCAAGATGAACAATGAACATAAAAGTGCTAGAAGAGAAACTCTAGCAGTAAATGTATTGGCTTGATGTCTACATGTATGTGACCGCAGTGTGTGAGGAGTATTACTGATTGAGTGCAGGCTTATTCTCCCGATTCCTTCTTTGACCAGTGTTTCCCCCGCCCCCATTTTCTTGGCATCCTTGCTCATTAAAATTGGTGTAGTTGGTTCATGTATCTTTGGAATGGAGATGATAATAGCACATGGTTCGGAAGATTGAAGTTACTTTGTCTCAATCCAGGCTGATGACCAAGACTTGTCCCAAACCAGTGCTGTTAGATCCTAGAATTAACAAACCATACTTGAATGGTTAGAATCCCTTAGGAGATGGTGAACATACTGAAATTAGACCTTTTGACTGGCAAAGTGCTTATTATTTAAAAAATGAATTATTTGTCAGAGGTTAGCTATAGCACGTATTATTTATATGCAGCATTGGGGATAGGCATGATGCTTTCAGGAGAAGGTAAGGCCCAAATATTTCCACACGCAGTGAAAGGTCAGAGGTCATCAAAGCCTTATATAATTGGCAAGAGTAGAAAACTGGACTTCAGAGCCTTTGACCCAATCAATGCGAGTTCTGTACCACTTGCTAGTGTATGGTATTGAATCTTGTGCTTCAGCTTCATGATTTGTAATATGTCGGAATTAAATAACCATAGGTATTATGAACAGGTATTGAGTTTTCCTAATTCTCTTTAAGTTTCTTACAGTGTGAATTTCTGTTAAGTGAAGGATATCTTCTGCCTAAAGCTGGAAATATTTCCAACAAATTGACTGAATCTTAGATCTATTCCTGGGTTTTAAAAAGAATTTACTTTAGAACGTACTGTTTACAGATGAAAATGAGACCAAGTGAGGTTAAGGGATTGCCAATTTCACATACGTAGTAAGTGAAAAACATGGGACTAAACTGGTCCTTTATTATTATTATTTTTCAGTTCTTTACTGCCCCCATCTTTGTTTAAATACAGGTACTTGTACATTTCTTAATTTGGTTTTAAAGATTCTCTTGTTCTTTGGAGGGCAGATTTTCTTACAGTATTTTTTCACGTACTCCCATTAATTAATACTGTTCCAGCTGAAACAACTGTAGTTGCTGTTTTGTGGTTGTCTCTGCCATTTAGGAACTTGTACTGTGATGTGTTTTTCTGTTAAACCTCTATATTGATCACAGCATTGGAAATTGGATTTTAAAATCGAATCAAAATCTGGAGTCTTCAAAGTATGATTGGATCTTAATGACATAGGATAAAATAAAGAAATTTGACTAAAGATATTTTGTTTATTGTCAACTTATGTTTTATATCTTAGGTGGAAATAGAGAAGCTGAAAAAAGCAGTCCTGTCTTCTTGAAATGCCATGGCCCTGTGTTCTTAAGGTTCCAGGGATTCAGAAGCAACACTATGAACTTCAACTGACTTGTTACTTAAAAATAACAAATGCTGTTGTCATGATAAAGAAATATGAGTATTTGAACTATAATCTATAGAAAAGTAGGGAGAGGGTAGTTTTTTTTATATATATTTTGTTTTGCCAATATGAAAAAAAAGAGGCCTTATTTCTTATGTGCTGGAATTGCAAACTTTTTTTTTTTTTAGTTTGCTTGAAAATACTACTGAATCTGTATAAAAAGGAAGGAAAGTTCACAATAGTTTTTTTTTTAACTGAAACTTGTATTATTTTTAAAGAGATCTATACTATAAATATGGTGATATCTTTACAAATAATCTGTAAAATATACTATTTGAGAGGGACAAATTAGCTTTATAGTAACTATAGCCACTACTTTTCCCATAATACATAAGGGAGATAAACTTTGTATATAAATATATTTTTTACTTTGAGCTTCTTACCCAGGATTACACTGTTGTGCCTGTTTGTTTGCAGTGCTGTTTATACTGTGGGTGATGAAATAGGAGTTTCCTAGCTATAAACTAGATTATTCACCCAAGCATATAGTAATAACTAAGGAAACAATCAAAATAACTTTTAGAATATTTTATATTGCTTGCACTGTAGGATTCATAAAAGGAATTTAGTCAAAATGGATTGTTAACTGTATTTGGGAAAATATGAGCTATATTTTAAATCCGTTAGGCTGAGGAACTAAAAATGTCAATTTAACCCTTAACTTGTGCCTAGAAACTACAGCACATACAATATACAAACACCAGCCTTATTGCTCTACTTTTCTGCTTATTTTACAGGCTCAGATATTACTCATTTTGTGATCTTGTGATTGAGTTCTTCATGCTTCTCCCTCTGATTTTTAATAATGGTAATATGAGGAGAAATTCAGTGTGAGGTTTCATACTCTTGACAGATTATCATTATGTAAATACTCAGGTTTTACAATGTGTATTTGACCTAAAAGACCAAACTAACTGGTGGAGATGTTTTAAACTATCATTTAGGTACCAGAGTGTTAGTATATCATAAAACATAACAGTACAACTTACTTAAAACCAAATATAGTTGACCATATTCAAAATGCATTTTCACAGGATAGATGAACTAGTAGTTTGTTCAGAGTCATTTTTGAACAGTTGAACGTCTTAAAATGTATCTAGAGATAACATGTCTTAAAATATGTGGGTTTATATTAAAAATAGAAAAACTGACTTTTCATTTATAAAAAAATTAGATTTTAAGCTTTATTAGAGCAGACTTTCAGATTTTGAGTACCACCTATCATGCTTCTGTTTTGTGTTATTTTAAATAACCAAACCAATATTTTCCCTTTAAGTTTTAATATATACTGAAATCTCGTGTTAATGAAATTTTGCCATGTTGTCTCACATATAAGAGAACTGAAGTAGAAAATAATAGAAATTCCAGGAATTACTTAATGTTAAATTCACAGCTTACATTAATGCTTTTGGGGAAACTTGATTGTGCATTGAGTATGAACATTTTAACTCTTTAAAGTCCTTGGGCTTTTCTGATGAGGTCACTACTGAATGAAATTGTTTACGCCTAATGTTTTTAAATGACTTGTCGAATGAGTTCCTCCTTGCTAAAAAAAAAAAAAAAAATTAGATTTTATTTTCTTTTAATGAAAGTCCTTAGGTAAAAATGAAAACATTGTTTCCTAGAAATCATTCTCCAGCTTTCTGACTGGAACAACTATTAAGTGACCCCTCTTCACCCTGATAATGGGGTGAGGGAAGTTTCCAGCAGATTTCAGACTGTTCTTAAAGTTTTTCTTGGTCATTTTCTCACTAGTGCATAAAATGAAGGTGGTCATGAATGCTGACACACATTTTAAGTATCTGCTTTGTATACACCTCAGCCAGAATAGAAATTAAAGTACTGTGTTTCTATTAGAAAATTAAAGTATTGTGGCTCTATTTTTCTGCCCTTGATCAAAAAGTAGAGTTCCTAAAGCCAAACTCAAAGGGAAAAAAATGATTACTTCACTCTAGCAATTTACCAGTATTTGCTCTTGATATGGGAATTTTATTATTTATTCATGAAATTCGTATCACAAAATGGTATAGAATGATAATAGCCTTTATTTGGGGAGAAATCATTGTTTTTTTCTATGCGTGAGTGTAAATGGCAGACTAGAGAGAACAGCATGGAATCTGTCATTGCCAAATTATTAGTGAATGTATTTTTCAAGTTTGCTATTCTTTGAAACACGTATTACTAGTTTTCCTACTTGTATTTCAATATTGGAAGTATTGTGTGTGTGTGTGCGCTTGTGTGTGACCACTAAGCTTTAGTGGTTGGTCTTACTATAAAGCTGTTACCTCTTTACAAAATCTAAGTCTGAAGATAGGAAGAGAATAGGGGTTCTCTTTTTTTATGCTTTACTGTGATCACAGGAAAAAAAAAAACAAAAAAATAAAAACCCAAGTGCTCTCTTGAGTTGTTGGTAAACATTTTATGCTTGCATTTAAACTTGAAATGTATGAACAGAATAAGACAATCAGTTAAAAATTTAATGGCCTTGTTTTGCTGTAGCAATAAAATGACCAAGTGCAATGACTTGATTTAATAAAATCATCTTTTAAAAGTTGCTGCTATGAATATTTTTAGCCATAAAATTCTACCCTTGTTTTCTTTCGCCTGACTTGCCTTCAGTAACTATTATGTAATGCAGTTGGTGTTGTGGTATTCTAACATTCCAAAAAAAGGAAAATAAATAATAATATATATGTGGGGAAACTCAAAATAGTATACTTCACTGACTTGTTTACAGGTGCTGTAAAAAAGCATGCTTCTCCCTCAAAAAGAAAAACAATAAAGAATAGTATTGCCAGTTTTGTTGGTCTTTATTAGTTATTTTTCATTAACATCAGCATATATGTATTGCAAAGTATGATGAAAATTCTATTACTTGGAGTTTTCCAAATAAGGGAAACAATGTAAATAGTAAAATGAAAGCCATTAAAAGTTCTAGATCCATGTGACTTTTACTGAACCTTTGTGAGTCTGTTTTTCCCCTGGATCTATGACATGATCATTTCTGCCTCACAGGTTTATTGGGATAATTTGAAATGATTTATACAAAGTATGTTACAGAGGCACAGAGTGGATTTTTTTTTTTTTTTAATTGGAAGCTTCTGATCTGCTCCGCTACCATGTAAATTAGATGGATAAGATTAAAAGAAGGGCACAGAACTTCTCCCTCTGTTTTTGAATATGCCATCTCTTTCTTTTGGGGAAGATAACGCCTTACATTTGCATTATATTCAAATAGAACTGCTACCATCTTAAAGATTCTGCCTCCCTGACTACTGGAGAGTACTTTGCCCAAATTGAGTTCCTGACTTAGAGACTGAGATTTTAAAAATTTGAAAGAAAATTTTTTTTTGAAACAGAAAGCACTGGTCTCAGCATGGGAGCGCTTTCAGTTAATAGTCTGTCATCTGGAAATAGCTGTGATTTGGAAGAACAGATCTTTAAATAGAGCATTAAGAGATGGAAACAATCCAGAAGGGTTTAAAACAGATTACAGTCATTCCTAAATCACAGCTATCCATCCACTGCTTGGTTTCTTAAGCCTAAACTTGCTCTTAAATTTTTTCGGTTTCTGATGTCACAACTGGAAGTCCTGGTAAAATAAAAAAAAACAGAGTCCAGAAGACATCAAGTCCCATGTACTCTAGATGAAAATACGCCACATACACAATTGTAGGCTTTTTATAAATCCACCAGAAGATTTGAGTTATGGAAAAGGAATAAGACACCAGTATGAAGTAATATAGGAAAAAAAAAATTTGGCAAGTCGTTTAAGTTACAAATGTAGTTTGAAAATTTCTACATGCTTCTTACTGGCCTTTATAAATACCAGGCATAAATTAAGCCTTCCAGGCACAGGATAGTGAAGTTTTGGATTACAGAATTTTATTTTTTATTATTATTGATGTGGGAAACAAAGGCAGAAGGAAATGTAGATAAAATTAAATGTCCTTACAACCTGCAGCCCACTGACAAATCCTTGAGGCGGGCAGAGTATAAAGTTCCTCCAGGAGGCTCCTGACTGTCCTAATGTTAATGCTTTGCTAAAGGATAAAACAGCCTTGGTTTGAAGGCTTGACAAACTCCAAGGCCCTCAGTATCCTGTCCGTCTTCTTTAGCATGTGAAAATCTTTCTGAAATCTCCCTTATCTTTACTTCCCCCACCCCAAAGCATAGAAAATTAGCTGCTCCTCACAGTCCCAGGGCAGCAGCTCCTTCTTGTCCCTGTGCTTTAGTAAAACCCTTTTTGTACCAAACACAGCTTTATAGATGCTACTTTCTTGGCGGTTGAGTAAAGAACCTCACCAACATTCCAAAACTATGTCATTGTTTTTTGGATTATAGAATTTTAGCATTTGAAGGGACATTGAAGAGGTTGAACAATCCAATCTCTGTGCAGATGGTTTTATATGAAAATAGAATTTGCAGGTTTAGTCTTATTCTAGGAAATAAAAGCAGATAGCACTTTATCTCAAATGAATCTATTCGGCTTTATTACTTGCCAGTTAAGATTTAGAGAGTAGACTGGTCTTGGTGTTAAAATTTGTTTCTGACTATTAAACATTATTGCTTTCATTTTGCCACTAAGACTTTTGTTGTGAATATGCTTGTATATAAGGAAAATAAATTTAGAAATAGGTATCAGTATTTTTTGTATAGAGCCAATAATCTTTTCTATCACAGAAGGTGTTGCGGTTTTCATTTTGCAGCTATTGGGTGGTTTTCTTCTCCTGTCGGGTTGCAAGTGTTTTTTATTAGCTGCATTTCAGTTCCTAAAAAATTGTGTGAATAAAGTTATTAAAAGTAAAACTCATTTTTAAAAAGTGTACGGAGTAACTTAATCCTTCAGTGAAGAAAATTATTTCCTTTAACATTTCGTTATTTCTCAAACAGTAATTGAATGGAATGCAAATACAATCCGATATGACAGAGCAATGACATCTCCCTTGAAACTGACTAAAAACAAATAGGATGAAAAATAGATTTAATAGATTAAGGAAGAGATGTAAAATGAAAGCATCACTCTGCAATAAGGAAGCAACCACAATTTATAATAAAAAAAATAACCTCCCAAATGCTTTGAGGTTTGGAACAGAATGAGGGACAGCCTGAAGACTGACATGAGCCTCCCTAGACCCTTGTCAAATGTAGATTCCTCTCAAATCCTGTACAGCAGAATGGCAGGGGACGTGGAACTGAAAGAGAAGCCACACTAACTGTAACTATTAATTTGAAAGCTGAAAACCAGTGGGAGGGAGACCTGCTCTTAGGACAGAAAACAGCTCTGATGAGACGGTGTTTAGGTAACAGATGGAATTAAAGCTGCAGTTCCCTCCCTCGTGCTCCTCCCCAGCTAGTCAGCAAGTAACTGACAGCGTTCAAAGGTGAGTAATCAGACACAGGACACACAAGGACCTTTTAAGATGCTTGTGCTATATTCAGATGCGTAAAACCTAAAGCAAAGGCTTGATCCTGCAAATAGAAGCCTGTGCCACCCAGGCGCCCCTAAGTGGTCAGTTTAATTACCCTAAGGATAGCAGGAAATGTATCTTTACTCAAAATAGGCTTCAGTGTCAAATACTGAGCTAATGTTTGCATTGTGCTTACCATGTTCCAAGCACTGTTGCAAATAACATTTGTCTGTCTGTCTGTCATCTATCCTGTATCTCAGGAATTTTATTTAATAGGCACTATTGTTACCCTGCATAGATGAAGAAACAGGCTTGAGAGGTTAAGCAACTTGACCAAAGCTGCTGGGCTAGAAGAGATGTAGCTAAACCCAGACATGTTTTGAAGTCTGTGTTCTTGACGGTATGCTAGCCCTACATAGATAATGTACGGGAAAGAAGGAGCCTGAATTGGGAAATTCTTCTGTTAGTTCGTCCAGTCTTTGTAATCCTTTATATTACCAAATTTTTTCATCAGTGCAGGAGTTAGACTAGATAATTTACAGTCTATTTTCATGGACTCCCATAGTCTGTTTAGATTTCTTTGTGTGATGTGGTCACACGTAAAATTTTAAGGAACATTCTCTGTTTGTTAGTGTACATCTTTGCAAACATAAGTGGATTTCATTCCTTTTTCAGGCAAGGAGGGAAAGAAAAGCCTTGCTTAGTTCCCATAAAGAAATGACCACTAGATGGCAGTCAAAGCTCAGCTGCTTCTGCGTAAACCATAAAGACTTGTAGAGGGGGCAAATAAAATCTTTGGGCTCCGGCCCTTTGAATTTACGCGGAAGTGGGATACAAGCACCACACTTTCCTAGCCCAGCCATTTCTGCTGAATTCCACATGATAGAATGAAAAGAACTGAGGCCTTGAATCCTAGAGCTCGGTCTTTGAAAACTGGCTCTAAAAAATTAGTAGCTGTGTGAACATGCAAATCACTCAAATCTTGTCTCTTCCCTGGTATCTGAGGAGATATTTTAAAAAATTACTCCTATAGCTTAAAGCCTTTCCCTCTTCTCATACTCAGAGAAAGGAGGGCCCTGAACACTTTGTATTTATTTTTCCCCTGAGCAAACAATCACGTCACAACCCAAACCATCTTTCTCCTGTTTGTAGAGACCATGAAGAAGGCTCCTCTGAACCGCGGGTTGCTGTAGGGGTTCTTCAGCTCTTCTAACACGTATCTGCAGTTGTCTGTCCTTGCTTTTCTGGGAGCGGCTTGTTTCTCCATTTTGTCCTGCAGTGTGTTCTTTTATCAACCAGGCCAAAGAGAACAAATCTCCATGGGCACTGAAGAAAAACACAAAATCGTGAGCTTGTGCTGTGGGCTGCTTATGGAGCTTCTGATAAAGCGTCTCTTGTTTTGCCACTTCTGCCTTCTCCCCAGGGGCCTAATATACTTGCCCCAGAGTTGGAGTCTGGCATGACAGCCCAGAGCAGGCGGTCGCTGGAGAGTCCATGGTGCTATGACTATACCTGAAAAAGCAAATCTATTTTCAGCTCAAACTAAGCCTAAAATGACTTTCTCTCCAAAGAGAAAAAGGAATTAAAGTATCTGTATCATGGTGATGACAGGACTACAGGGTCGCAGAAGCAGGGAAGAATAGTATTGCAGAGAGGGCAGGGTCATCAGAAAGAGTGTGTAGAGGTGGTACCCACGGTGCGGGAGGACAGAGTGAGATAACATCAGACAGACCGCTCTTTCCATAACCGGTAGAACGCAGTCAGCCATCTGCAGGGCACTTCAGGGAGGAGAACGATTCCCTGAGTATCAGTAGATAAGCGCTCAAGACTTAGTTATTTTGAGCAAGTTGACAGAACTAGAGGTTATTTATGATTCTTCATAGTGATAGAGGTCCTGGAGTGTGACAAAAGCAACGTGGCACATGAAAGTATTCAGATGTAGAAGGAACCATTTCCTTAATCTGACCAAGTATATCACCTATCCCACGGTGGCAGCGAAGGAAATGAATGAAAGAAAATAATGTATATATTAGGGGCGCCTGGGTGCTTCTTCCTCTGTCTCTGCCCCTACCCCCAAACTTGTGCTCTCTCTCTCCCCTAAATAAATAAATAAATAATCATTCGAGACTTAATACACAGGGGGCGCCTGGGTGGCTCAGTGGGTTAAGCCTCTGCCTTCAGCTCCGGTCATGATCCCAGGGTCCTGGGATTAAGCCCCGCATCGCATCGGGCTCTCTGCTCAGCAGGGAGCCTGCTTCCTCCTCCCTCTCTGCCTGCTTCTCTGTGATCTCTGTCTGTCAAATAAAATCTTTAAAAAAGATAATGTATATTTTAGTCCATTGCATATGTCAATATATGTGTAATGTAAAAATACTTTGTGCTTACTTGATTCTATCTTGATCTAAAGCCCTTATTCCCACTGATGGCAGGAAAAAAAAAGACAAAATTTATCATTCAAAGGCAACAATCTTATATGGCTTACATTATATGTATATAAAGTAGCAATTAAAGTTCTTCTCAAGCTATTTCCCCCACTCAAAGGTCTTTGTTTTTAGTGTGGTATCTGTGTGCAGGGAAATTAGATGCATCTTGGTAGTAGGAGGAGGTGAGACCCCAGGTCAGTGCACTGTCCTTGGAGTCTTCATTGGTCCCCATGGCAATATCTTCATGGATCCCATGTCCACTGAGGTGCTATTCATCCTGACGAGTTTCTCATGGCATCACATTGATAGCACACTTGGTTCCTCCCCAAATGTCCAAGAACAGGTCTGATTGCAGCACTGCCTCATCTCATGCTGATTTTTCCAACAGTTCTTGAAGCTTCCCCCAACTAAGGCATCCACAGATTTCTGGGTAAAGTTATGCTCAGGCAGGGGAATAGAGATGGTTCTCTGACGCTGAGCTCACTACACGCTTATTTCCTTTGCTTTTACTACTTATTGTCTTGGTTCAACATTAAGCAACAGGCCAGGCACTCCATGAGACCCCTCGGGTTAGTTTGAAACTCCCCATGACACGTGGGGGGAAACGGGGCTTTCATCCTTCGTTCTTGGGTCTCAAGTGTAGCCATGTTCTCCTGAGCCCCTTGCTTCCCTCTGCCCTTTGCTTCCCAGGCAAGTATAGATTTAAGAAGGTACTTGTATCTCATGTCTTGCCCTGCTCTCACCCTCTCTCGGGCCTCTCCCGTCCCAGAAGGAGAAGGGCTCTGTATTCCTTTCCCATTGCTTCTGTGATCACCACAAACTAGCGGCATAAAAACAAAGTAGTATCTTACACGCTGGAGATCAGAAATCTCACTGTGCTAAAAATCAAGGTGTCGGCAGGGCCAAGTTCATTTCTGGAAGATCTGGGGAGCATTTTTTCCTTGCTTTTCTACAGTTTCTACAGCCTGCCTGTGCTTCTTGACTCCCTTTCTCTGTCTTCAAAGCCAGCAATGTTGGGGCCAGTCCTCACATTGGCTCCCCCCACCCTCGTGTGCAGTCACATCTGTCTGTGACCCCGACGTCTCCATCTCCTCCTTCCACTTTGAAGAGCCCTTGTGATTCCACGGGGCTCACCCTGAGAATCCAGGCTAACCTCCCCGTCGCAAGGTTCTAACTTACCACATCGGCAAAATCCTGTTTTCCACCCCTGGGAATATATCCACAGGCTCCAGGGATTAGGACATCTACATGGACAGCTATGATGTGGGGAAGAGAGGTAATTGTGCATCCTGCTACAGGCTCTCTGCTTCCTGTCAGACGGACTGAAATGTTCCTATACCCCAGCCCCCTTTCCTTCTGTTTGGTGTAGTGTCGGCAAGGCCTCAGGGGAGCAATTCAGTTCACAAGTGAGAGAAAGTGTGTTTTTAGGGGGTGTATTTTAAAAAGTCATCCCCAGTTTGAGCAGTGATGTATTCATGGACTTCTGTCAGAGCTGAGACTTCAGGGTGCCCTACAATTCCTTTGTCATCTGCATAATCCTCTGAGGTTTAAAAAAAAAAAAGGACAGAACAAAGAACGCTTTGCGTATTATTTCATGTATAATAAATAGCTGGCCTGGCCGACTGGACACTACCTTTCTAGAGACTCCCAGGAGTCCCCCAGTAGAACCTCAGGACTGGGGTGCCCCAAACGGGAAGTTCGAGATAAGTGAAAATTTTCACAGTGTTACCACTTTTAAAACTGTTTTGTTGTTTTTGCATTTTCTTTCAGACACTTTTTTTTCTTTTTTTAACTTTATTATATGGTGTTTCCGCCGCTGGGACTGCAGGTAAATGGGGGGTGGCCTGCAGACGGAGAGGCAGAGGCCCCGGGGCTGGCAGGGGCGCCTTTGCACTCCTGCACTGCAGGCTGCCTGGGAGTCACGGGCTCAGAGTAGGCCTTGGATTGCTTCCCACGGAGCTACGTCTTTCTAGGCGCTTCTCCCTCCTGCCCCTTCCATCCCTAGAGTGCAGTGAGAGGCAGCAGGGCTTCCTGTAGACTCTGTGATCTCTGGTGCTACCAGCTTTGCAGGTGCCGGCTGAGCCTTTCGGAGATAACTTCCTAGTGTTGCTCCCCTAGCCTTTCCAACAGATGTGGAAATCTCTCATTTCCTAGATTAAAACCCTCCGTACTTGGTATACAAAGAGTTGCTTCTGTTTTTTGAACTAAATCCTGACTGAACGTTTTTGTTTTGCATTCCTTTTTATTTAGAAAATGTTGCATTGCAAAAACTTGGAAAATAGGAGTCTAAAAAATTTCCCACAAACACAGTAACTGGAAAAGAGATAACAATTACGAATATTAAAAAAATTAAGTATGTATCCATGTGGCATAGATACATATGGGATATTCTATTACTTGATATTTTATTAATTTTTTTTCACATCATTAAACATTCCTCAAAACATGAATTTACAACATTATATTACATGTAATATTCCATCATATAAACCCTAGCATATGTTTAATTGTTGGATTGTTAGACATTTACATAAATTTCTGTTTTTCATTTATTACAAGGCTGTGATAAATCATCTTTTACATGAATATTTAGATACATCTCTTATCCTTAAGATAAAGACCTAAAGGTGGCATTACCAGCTGAGTTAATGGTATGAAGAGATTTAATGCTTTAAATACATGTAGCCAAAGTTTTTAAATAAATTGTACCAATTTATACTCCCTACTTCTCTCTTCACAAGGCTTACATCAGTCTGCATGGGCTCCAAGTAAGCTGAGCCTCCGTTCCTGGTTTGCCCTAGGTGATAAATCTATGGTAGCCATAGCAATAGATGACACTAATACAAATCCATTAATACACACCCACAGTGAGGCAGAAAGAAGAAAGTGAGACTAGAGAAGACCTAATGAGAGGGACGCCTGGGTGGCTCAGTCAGTTAAGTGTCTCCCTTTGGCTCAGGTCATGATCTGAGGGTCCTGGGATTGAGAACCGTGTGGAGCCCTTCACGGGGTCCTTGCACGCAGGCTTCCCTGCTCAGCAGGGAGTCTGCTTCTCCCTCTCCCTTTGCTCTTCCCCACTGGTCACTCTCTCTTTCTCTTACTCAAATAAATAAAATCCTAAAAAAAAAAAAAAAGTCCTAATGAGAGAATAATAGAGAGTAGTAAGCTAATGCTCTGCTCTACTCACCCCTCCTTCTGACCCTCGTGCATTATTCCACATGAGGCTCTTACATCTCAGGAGAGCTTTTCTCTTATGAGGATGAATTCTTTATAGTGAGACAGTGAGTTCCTAAGGCTAACAGTCTGCTAGAAAACTTTCTGTTCTTCTAGACCCTTGTGAAGACAGATTAGATTCACAAGCTTTGATGCCTGATATTTAGAGCACATCCCAGTGTGATCTGTATTTGCTTTTCTAGTTTTTCCTTCTGTTTTATTCGTGCCCCACAAGGCACATATGCTCTGAGCTATACAACGCCAGTACAGTGATGGGAGAAGTAGTGATAGTAATGGTAGTGGGAGTGGTAGTAAAGATAGCTAATGCTCCTAAGGCCTAAGAATGTGCCAGGTACCCTTCGAGGAGATTTTAAACAGATTAACTCTGACAGTCCTTTGAGGAGGGTAATATCAAATCCTGTATTTGGCTGCACGTAAACACACACACACACACCCCAAAACCACAGTACAGTGTAATTTTTTCTCATGTCATAAAACAGGAGGCAATCAGCCCAGCACTTGTGTAAATTGCTCAAAGAAGGTATTGAGAACCACAACTTTCTCCATTTCTGTTCTGCCATCCTTAGCATATGGTTTTCATTCTTGATTTTACAGAAAAGGTATTGCATCTGAATCCCAGGTAGAAGGTGAGAATGCCTTCTTTCACATGCCTGCGGAATCTGCTCCCCTGACTTCCCTTTCTTTTAATGGGAAAAAATAGGAACTTTTCCAAAAGCCTCCCCCAGTGACTTCACTTAACATCTCATTGACCAGAGCTTGGTCACATCCCCAGCTCTAGTTGCAAGGGTCTCTTGGAATGCATGCATTTTAACAGAGCCCATCGCAACTCTGAAAAAGATCAGACAGAACTTGTTAAAAAAGGAAAGCAGTATAAACGTTGGATGGACAAGCAGCTGTTGGCCACATCTCCATCTACAGATGAGCAAACTGAGGAAAGGAGAGATTATAACTGGCCAGGTTTTCATAGCTGGTGGGCGATGGAGTAGGCATAAATGTGCCTTTTAGAGAACGAAACTCTGGTGCAGTGGTTTGAGGATCCCTCCACAGTTATTTTGGTTCAGAAGGATGCGCTCATGCACAAACTTGATTTTCCTATAGGTTTAAGGGTTTGAAGTGTCTTTACAGCCTGTTTTAATAGTTACTGTTTGAGGACCCCCTAGACACCTCTATGACACTAAATTGAATTAATAAGAACTAAAACTTTCTCTTACAAAAAGTTTTACAAGACAGGATCTACAGACAATTCAAGGAGGAAAGGCTAGGTTACATGTCAGTATTTTTACTCACTACTGAGGAATTTGTTTCTACCCTTGGACTAGGAGATAGGAATCAAGATCTGGCTTCTAACCTGGCCTTGTTATCCCCAACTCAGGGAGCTTAAGTAGATTTTATCACATCTTTGGATCTGTTTCTTCAAATGAAAAATTAGAAAACTTGAATTTGAAGGGCTGTTCAAACTCTCCCATTATATGCATTTAAAAAGTAGTATGTTTAGCATTACCCCTTCTTGCCCTTATGGCCACCTGTACGAACTGTTGGTTGTGACCCTTCTTTAGAGTCATTCTTGTTTAATCTGAGGAGGACTTCCATAGTCAACAAGTCAGCAATGTTTTCCCACGAGTCCAGCAGCTCCTGAGATGGTAAGGAAGTGGGTGCTTCTAGAAGACGTCCCCTGAGACCTGAACCCGCCGGATCCCAGGCAAGGACAGCAGCATCCAGGCTGAATCAAGGCATTGGGAGGTGCATCTGGAAGTGAACCAGGACTGGAGCTGCCAGTAAATATTAACACAGGAAATCAGCTGAAAGGACCAGTCCTTTAAAAAGGAAAACAAGGAAGTGGCTTGAGGTGAATCGATGAATACAATGAAAAGGAAACACGTCCCCGCTGGGACTCATTCGCCATCCCAGTTCCTTCCAGCAACCAGACTCTTCAAGTAACAGGCAGCGATGGCTGATTTTCTGGTAGATGATAAGGCTGGAAGAGAAGGATAAGAGGATCTCCTGGTGATCCAGTTTGAGCCTACAAACCTCTTTAGTGATTAAGATGGGAAACGAGTTCTCATCTCAACCACATAAACGGTGGAGTTGGAGAAACGTGAGGGGGTGGGCAAAGAAGAGGGAATGAAATTAAAATGATGGTGAGTTGTAGAACTTGACATAAGCTTTCCTGATGGCTGAGAATTCAAACCAACGGTCTTTCCTGTGTTAAACAATATTGGAACTGAACATTCTTTCCTGTCCCACTGTGAAGTAACACACACACAAATAACCAAAAATAGCGTAGGTGTTTGCTCTTCAGGAAATATTTACCCCTGGAAGATAAGTTCTGTTCCACATAGAACAGCTTATTATCGACCACAGCAGCTTGTTCATCAAGACGTGCTGGAGACCTGTGCTGGGTTGTTCCCATCCAGCGGAGTCTTCGTGTTGTAGACCGGCCAATCCCAACCAATTCTCCGATTTTCAAGGCCTGAAAACGCTACGAATATCCTCCCCTGACTTCTCTCTTCAGAAACCAGCTAAGTCTGCCAAGGTGGTGTTCTCTTACTACATACAACACATCTAACGGACTCAACTTTGTTTGATCAGTAAATTGTTTGGGTTGTCATTTGGGCCGTTGACCTGTCAAGAGTGAACTGTTGTTCTTATGTATGAAACACAAGTTGTATTGTGTCAGAAATGAGACCACTATATCATACCAGATGGCCTTTAAATGTTATGTATTGGGTTAAATGTCAAGATTTCTTTGGCTTCTTCCAAGAAGGTCTTAGTAATCCTTGACTTTTGTTCACCCTTGGAAATCTGAAGAGCTCACAGAAACTGTATTTCCCGTGTCAGTCCTGTGGCAACTCTCACCCTCCTCCCTTCTTCTTTCTGCTCCACCCCCAAAAGGCAGAAGAAGGTGACCAGAGATGATAGAATTTGAACCAGTGTTTTTTTGAATATGAGTAATTGTGGATATTCAATGCATTAACAACCAAACATTTGCTGTGTGTGTACAGCTCTGATTTTCCTGTGGAAGTGGGAGATAAGCAGACAACCTCCAAATAAATAAATATGTAGATAATTATAGCTTGGAATAAATGAACTGAGTGGAAACAAATGGTACCGCAATTCAGGTTGATGGGGTAGGCGGGCAGATGGATGGGGGTCCCTATTTAGAGAGAATAGTCAAAGAAGATTTTCCTGAGAGAGATCCTGGAGCTAAGACCGGAGAGAGGAGTAAGGCGGGACTGAGGTAAAGCGGGAGAGGGTCCTAAGGACACAAGGTTTAAGGAGGCTGTCACTCTCAGTCAAATGCAGGTTTGTTACTTCCCTGAGTGAGAACCTTCTTAAGGTTTGCTCCCAGGTGCTTCTCTTTCTTCATCCTAGTCTACTTGGCATGTTAGAGAGGAGAAATAGCCAGTCGCATGAAGAATGGTGTGTATGTGTGTGTATGTGTGTGTGTGTGTGTGTTGAAGAAGACAGTGGGGCAAGTGAGTGCAGCAAAGGAGACATGGAACATTGGTCCTAGGCAGAAGAAACAGGATATGCAATAGCTGGAGTGAAAGCAGCTTAGTATGTTTCTGGAACTTTTCTATCTCCGGGTCCTTATGTCTATCAGAGAGGACTGGAGGAAGAGAGGCCCACACTGGGGTTGGAGAAGCAGACATATCCCAGGCCAGCCAGGCCTTGCAGGGTGCATGAGGAGCACGAACTTTATTCTAAGTGCAATGAAAGTAAGTTTAAATCAGTGGTTTGAAGAGAGCAAATGATATGATCGAATATATGTTTGAGGAGACTTTTGAAAGAGAGATTTGAAGGGCAAGAGTAATATCAGGGAGAGGACGTGAAATTGTTTGTATTAGTGTAGCCAAGTGTAGTGTAGTCAAGCCAAGCCAGATGTCCTGGACTGGCTGGGGATAGAAAGAAATGGACAGGTTTGAGATGTATTTTGAGGAAAAAATGATAGGACTTGCTGACACGTGAATGTGGAGCTGAGTAGAAACATGGCCACAGATCAAGGCTGTGGAAGTGGATGAGCTACTCCAGGAAGGACAGAGGTAGGGTGGTGGGGAAGATGAAAGTGAGTCAAGGGATGAGGAGAGAGGACTTGGGAAACTTAGAAGTCAGTAGAGAAGAGACCAGAGAGGAAATAGCAAGGTGAGGAACACATAGATTTAAGTAGGGGGTATTTCAGCAACCCAAATGTCCATTGGTAGATGAACAGATAAACATGTGGTATATATACACAATGGAATATTACTGAGCCCCAAAAAGGAACAAAATTCTGACAGAAGCTACAACATGGATAAACCATGAGGATATTATGCTGAGTGAAGTAAGCCAGTCACAAAAAGACAAATAATGTATGATTCCACAATATGTGAGGTATCCAGAGAACCAAACTCATAGAAACAGAGAGTAGAAGGGTGGTTACCAGCAGCTGGGGAGAGGGAGAAATGGGGTGTTAAGTTTTAGTTTTGCAAGATGAAAAAGTTCTAGAGATCTATTGCACAAAAATGTGAATATACTTAACACTATTGAATGCTAAAACTGGTTAAGATCGTAAATTTTATTTATTTATTTATTTTTAAAGATTTTGTTTATTTGTCAGAAAGAGAGAGAGACAGAGAGCACAAGCATGGGGAGTGGCAGGCAGAGGGAGAAGGAGGCTTCTCGCTGAGCAAGGAGCTAGATGCAAGGCTTGATCCCAGGACCCCGGGATCGTGGCCTGAGCCGAAGGCAGACACTTAGCCAACTGAGCCACTCATGCATCCCTGAATTTTATGTATGTTTGTATTTACAAAAATAATAAGTTTTAAAAGGTGTTTCAAAAAAGGGAGAAGTGGTCAACTGAGTTGAGTGCTGCCAGGAGATAAAGTGTGAAGAGAACAGAGTTGATAGGTTGATTTATTAAGATGAAGAACATTGGTGACCTTTCTACATTGGCTGCAGTGGTGTGAGGAGAAAACTGAAGTGGGGGAGACCCAAAGGTTAGGAAATGGAGACCTTCTCAGAAAAGGGTTAGCTGGGAAGGAAGACCTGGGTCAGAGTCAGTTGGAACACAGGGAACAAACAGGGTTGTTGTTTTGTTTTAGGATGATGCTTGAACATATTTGACCGTTAATGGGATTACCCATTATCGAAGAAAAAATTGATGAGGCAGGAAATGGGAAATCTAAAGGAATGTCATCCTTGAAAAAGCCTGAGGAGAAGGGATAGAACTCCTGGGAAAGGACATGTTTTGACAGTAAGACAGACACTTCCTCTAACATAGCAAGAGGGAAGGAGGAGAAGGTGGGAGCGTGTATGGGGTGGAGGTGAGAAGTGGATAGAGTTCTCATCTGATGGCTTCTATTTTCTCTGTAAAATGTGAAGTAAGGATGGTAACGTGAGGGCTAGGGAGAAGTTACAACAGTGGTTTGAAGAGAGCAAATGTCATTAGTCATCCAGGACTGTGGATAAAAGGACCTTGCCAGTGAATCACAGCAGGATTAACCACACTGCATGGAGGGGCTGTGGAATTCTATATTTATTATTTTAAAGTAAAACTATCATATTTTATATTTCATCTATTATAAGATGCACCTCTGGAATTGAGATATATTCTCGTATTGTTCTGTGGGATTGTATAAGGTTTTGGGACATGAGAGACTCCATTTTGAAGCTCCATTTTCCTTTCGCACCAATGAGCTCTTAAGCTGGGCAACAATAGAAATCGTTTCAAAAGCAGTTGCTCATGAACTTTCAACAAAGAAACTGGCATTCTGATCAAATGACAACAGTGAAGTTAATTAATACATTCCAGGGACAGTTTTGTTTGATAGCACCAATAAATTAATCAATGAGGTGGTAATCAAAAGTAGCTCAACTGGTCAGCACCAAATTAGCAACTTTTTTTCCTCTTTTCTTCTTTGTGTAACTCGTGTAACTATCCTATCCCTTTTTTTCAGAAAAACCTCAGGGTTTTCCCTATACAAGTGGGACACTTTTCTGGGAACTCTGGAATCTGTGCTCTCCCAAATGTAATTCTGAGACTCCAAATAAATATTTTATTCTTTGTCGGTTTTGCCTCCTTTTCTTGGCTGACAGTCTCAGAGTCTTATATCATTGTTTAGAGATTAATTGTCTGCCTTTTTTTTCTTAGTGGGCCATAAAACAAGGGGAATCTTACAATCAATGGGGTCTTTGAGTCAGTGACATATGGCACCTTTATCCCTGCAGGTCCATCGGTTTGTGTGCCGACATGAAGAAGGCATTTCTTTCCGGGTTGGGTTACAAAGACAAGATGAGTAGGTAACAGCTCAACCATAGCTGTCAATCCCAAAGAAGCCTATATGAGCCCACTCAGGGAATAATGTCACTGCAACGGGACTGTGAGCCCTGCTTCCTGAGGGGCTCTGCTCTTCATTACTAGAAGTATTTAATCTGAAGTTTGGTCTACAAGTCTAATTTCTAAGATCTTTTTCCAGGTAAGACTTTATTGTAAAATTCTCTTGTAAGCTGAACTACCCTAAAACAACAGTCCAGGGCTGCCCAGGTGGCTCGGTAGGTTGAGTGTCTAACTCTTGATTTAGGCTCAGTTCAGGATCTCAGGGTTGTGGGATCAAGCCCTGTGTCCGGCTCCCTGCTCAGAGTGGAGTCTGCTTTTCTACTTCTCCCTCTCCCTCTCCTTCTACCCCCTGCTCTCTCTCTCTCTCTCTCTCAAATAAATAAATAAATAAATAAATAAAATTTTAAAACACACACACACACACACACACACACACACACGCACAAACGCACACACACACAAAACAACAGTCTAGACTTTTTTTTTAACCAAGGTGTCCAACATTGGATGTTCAGCAATTGTATCCTAAGTGGAGGGTGGTTATTCAAGAGACGTCCAGAAAACATATGTCACTATTCATTAAATATTTATTAATTATCTGCTGTATCTCAAGCAGTCTGTTTGGGGGAAATAAAAATAAATAAAATCTAGGTTTCTGATCTAAAGGAGCTCACAGTCTGCTGTAAGAGACAGAAAAGAGACGGAGTTCTTACTGGAGATATTCATTCATGCAATCACTTGGGTAACAGATTTTTGATCTCCTACCAAGTGGCAGGCACTATTCTAGCTTCTAGAAATATAGCAGTGATAAAACTGACAAGGTTCTTGCCCCCAAGGTCCTTAGCTTCTAGTGGGGGAAGACAATAAACAAATAGTGTTCTAATAAGCACGATAATTTTGAGTAGTAGTATATATTAGAAAAATAAATGGTACTTAAGATAGAGGTTAGGAGTATCAACTAAATTACTTTGGTTGTGAGTAATAGAAAACCTAACAATGGCATAAGGAGACTTAATTATTTAAAAAAGCCAGATGTTATTGATTTCAGTAATTTAGTGGCATCATTAAGGACAAAGGCTTTTTCTATCCATTTTTTCCTCCTAAACATATTGGAATTTTCCTCAGCCTCATGGTTGCAAGATGGCTGCCATAGCTGCAGACATTACATCTTCTTATGGGTCCGAAAGGCAGAGGGAGAAAGAGGTGGGGGAAAGGAGGGAAGATAACTTCCTCTCCCTCCCTAGACTATCACCTTCATTGTATCAGGAGAAAATTCTTCCTAGAACTCTGTCATCTCCCAGGGGACTTTCCCTTAAAACTCACTGAACACAGTCACCTGCCCACATTTAATTCAGTGACCAGAAAAGAAGAAGTGTATTGCCACAACCTGTTCAAAATAGTTATGAATCATCAAATGTAGATTCGGGACAAGACAGAAGACAGAATGACCTTGGGTGGGAAATAATGACTGCCAAAACAGGGAATGTTTCTCTGAGGAGATGACGTGTGAACTGAAACCTACATGGTGTGGTGGCACTGCTCTTGTGCATCACGGACCATGGTGTGCGAAGCAGGGAACTGGGCAGGGGTGGTTGGTCACGGAAGGTCCAGCAGTGCAGGAAACACCTGAGGACTAGAGTGAGTCAGCCAGGCAAAGCTGTGGGTGGGGATGGGTGGAGGCCTCTCAGGCTGTAGAAGAGGCCAGTGGGATGGAAAAGGGATGTAAACCAATTTGTAAACTAGAGCAAGATGAACGAGATGGGCTAGGTTGCAAACCTGGTGAAGATGACTTCAGAGGGGAAGATTCAGATTCCAACATGGCAAAATTAGTGATAAGTATGTGTGTGCAAAAGGAAGGGTACTCAGTTTCACCTCAGTCTTTGGAGAAGATTCTGTGAAGAAAGAGCCCATGGGGTTGAATCCTGGCTGAGGACAAGGAGTTAGCCAGCAACCAGAGGTGGGAAAGTTGATCTAGGCATCGAGCACAGCTCACACGGAGGCTTGGACACTTGAAATAACATGACGAAAACACTCAGTAAGGCATTACCAGTGTGTAATGTTGGGGGGTGTGAGTCAGGGCGTGATGGGTGAGGAGGCTGAAGGCATGCTTGTGAGCTCTGCTTTATTTAGTGTAGACCCGTACTTACTTACCTTTTAAAAAGCTGAGAGTCCCAGGTAAGAATAGTCAAGTTGGTTTTCTCATGGTACAGTGGGAGGTTGGCCTTGGATGATCTTCAAAAACACTACCAGCTTTTACATTCCTGGTCTCTAGTAAATGCTCAATAAAAGTTTACTGAACAAATGAACTATGAGCAAGCTTCATTTTTTCCTGCTGCCTAAAGTTTGATCACCCCTACAAATGGCTGTGTCCTGGCCCAGCCCTGCAGGCTCCATGAAGTGGCCCTGACCACCAGCCTCAATCCACTTACCCTTGCATCGGACTAACTGCTTCAGTTCTTCACAAAGGAGGACTTGTCCATTTTCATATGTATGTTTCTTCTCTTTCCAACTAGAGTATGAGCCCTGAGACATCAGGGTCATATTTCATGTAAGTCAGTATATCTACCACTATATGGCGCATTAGAAACATTGTATATATACAACAAAAATATTGAATTTCCTCATTTGATGGATGGACTTGATTGAATTTCAGCCTCAAAGGCAATTCTCAAATTTCTTGCCACTCTTTAGAAGATCAAGAACTATCTAAGCAAAAGAGGTTGAAAGAGTGTTGGGATTAAAAATAAGGGGTGTCTCTCACAAGGTTGTAAGAACTTCCTAGTGAGGGTTTTGAAGAATGCCACTCTATAAATAATCATAAGTGTGGTGTTTGAAGCATGAGCTTTTTGGGAGAACTAGAAAGTCCATGAATGCTTTTAAAAAAATTAGAAAAGAGTTTTGAGTGTTTCAAAGTTAGAAAAATACATCGCTGCCCATGTTGTCTTCCAAGAGCCTTGGTCCTCGTGTCAGTCAGTAGAGGCTGGGTTATGCTGAGGTAACAAATAGCTCCCAAATTCCAGGGACCAAGAACAATAAGGAGTAATTTTTGGTTCATGCCCATCACAGGTCAGCAAGGCCCTCTGCTTCTTACAGTCATTTGGAGACCCAGGCTACCATTTTGAATTGCTGGTCACCATGGCAGAACAGCTTGCATGACCCCATCCACCCACAGAGAGGTTAGGAATTGCAATGCTACCTCATGCCTGGATGTAGGGACTACCGGGAACAACCAGAAACCCAGACTATCATAATTCCAGTGACCCACAAGCCAGCCAAAGACAGAGCTGCAGGCACAGATACTTGTCTTTTCCATAATACCCCGTTTTCAGATGTAGGCAGATTCATAAGGATGTTCATAGGCACGGCCGCTACCACAGATCCCGCGCCACCACTGTAGTCTTGGCTCCCTTGCCAGAAAGGGAAGCCTTTGCTTTTTGTGAGAGTCTGTGTGTGGATCACCTAGTACGTGACTCACCCATTCTCCCACACCGGGCCCCTCCCACTGCAGGAGCTACTCCCACGCAGGGCTTGTCTGTCGGGCTGCAGGGCTCCTGTATGTGGGGCTGGCTGCTGGCACCGGGGCCAGGCCCAGCCTGGATGCCTCAGCTTGAGAATCCGCCATTTGGGGCTACGTTGGCTGCTCAGAGCTGCAGGAGCCCAGACTGCTGATTTGTTGCAAGATACCATGAAGGAAAGCCACTGACACCTGTTTCTTTAGCTGCCAGAGAGTGGGACGTGTGTGCCAGTGACTTTCTGTCGGCTAGCCACAGTGAGTACTCCCACATCCTCCTTCTCCTTCCAGTGACTTCCTTTGAGGAGGAATTTCAGAGATGAGCAACCTATTATGATTCTCCAGTTGTGAAGCTTTGTAATTTGGGGTTTCATTAATAATATAGACAGTGAATAAGTAATAAAAAAGAATTTGGTTCTTTGGAGGCGCTTTATGTAATTCAATAAGCTCTTTAGCCTGGTATGAAAATATTTTGTTTTTATTACCCTCTGCTCCTCTGATCCCATCCAGATCTCAGAGTCCAGGAGATTGGAATCTTTAAAGAAATTACTATTTTTTTCGATAACCTAAAAACGATTAAGTTCTGATGACCTAAAAATGATTTTTTTCTGATGACCTAAAAATAATAAAGCAAATACAGAATGGAATTAACTGTTTTTTAATCATTATTTCCCCTCATCAGCCTTTGTAATGTTTTATCTATAATTTAGACTTTTATTAGTAGGCATCATCACTTTAAAGTCTCCCTGAAAACAGAGGAATATGTTTATACCTTCACAAAAAAAAAGTCCTGCAGTTCCAACAACTAACCTATGGCATTAAAAATTTGATCCTGAACCTTATTTTCTTCAGATCAGACTTTCTCAGGAGGAAGGTAGCCTTTGGGGAAATTTTGCTCAGTTCATAAGCTTCTCTGCATTTTGCCTATCTTCGCAAAGGGGAGAGGGTGCCCAAACGCCTGTGTTGGCATTGACTTTCACAGCATTCCTTGAAATACTGCTGTGGTGGATGCTTGGCTCTTCTTCCTTTTCCTGAAAAATTCTGAATCACTATTTCTTGAGTGTAAATTTTGAGAGTTTAGTTTTGCTCAAAAACTTTTATCCTCGAGCTCCCGAGTGGCTCATTTGGTGAAGCAGCTGCCTTTGGCTCGATTCCCAAGGTCCTGGGATCAAGCCCCTCGGGCTCTCTACTCAGCAGGGAGCCTGCTTCTCCCTCTCTTTCCCTGCTCATGCTCTCTGTCGCATAATAAATAAATAATAAATAAAATAAATAAATCTTAAAAAAAACTTTTATTGTTTGAATTTTGAATTCTTGAATTTGAATTTTGACAAAGTGTGTTTTTCCCCTTCTGCAGGAAACTCACAGACAAAAGAGTGAAGCTTGAGTTTATCTCACATTATCTTTGGTTTACTGTATTCAATTTCCTTTTTCCGAGTTCATTTCTATTCTTTGAGTTTGGAAATATCAATTTATTTGTAGCTCAGAGAAATTATTTCAAGTACTTTGTCGGGCAAATAATTAGACTTAGAAGACTGCAAAACATTAAGTGGGGCACCTGGGTGGCTCAGTACTTAAGTGTCTGCCTCCAGCTCAAGTCATAATCCCAGAGTCCTGGGATTGAGCCCTGTATCGAGCCCCGAATTGAGCCCCATATCAGGTTCCCTGCTCTGCAGGAAGCCTGCTTCTCCCTTTCCCACTCCCCCTGCTTGTGTTCCTTCTTTCTTGCTGTCTTTCTCTCTGTCAAATAAATAAATAAATAAATGAATATCTAAAAAAAAAAAAAAAATTAGAAAGTTAAAGAAAAAAAGACTGCAAAATGCACACTTTATGCCTGTAGGGCTTGTATCCTAAAAGGGCACTAGCCCAAGTCCTGTTCTGACTGTATTTGCATGATATAGAGTTACAGCATCATTGTCTTTTTGCAAAATGAATGAAAATTTGTAAATAGAATCCAAGATTCTTATTCAAAGATATTGAGATCAGGGGACAGCGTGGAGCCTGGTGACTGCTTGGTCTTTCTAAAATTAGACCTGGGAGCGGGGGCACGGGGTCTGGGGTGGACCTGGTTTGTCCTGGGTCTTGGCCATAACAGGTTGCAGTGTCTACAGAGAACAATATTTCCGAACGTGTCTAAAAATATAATAAAGCTGACTAAAAGTCAGTCTCCCTTTTATTATCAGTATGTTGCAGTGATTCTAAACCGCCTCACTGGTAAAATACTTAGTTCTCATCCCTGGGTCAGAGCACTCCCACTGCCACCAGCCCTTCCCGACTTGGTACTGCACCTGCATTATGCAAGATTGGACTTAATTCACTAGTGGAAAAACAGTCTGCTTTAGAACACTGGCTATTGCCACAAAACCATAGTTGAGCATGTGGTCTAATTATCTTCAATCCCATTATCTTGGGTATTCATGGCTTCTGTGTATGTTTTTTAAAAAATATGTTTCTCTTAATATGTTCTTGATCTCTCAAGCCTACTGTGTGTCTTTTATCTTTTATTTATTTATTTTTAAAATTATTTATTTATGTGACAGACAGAGATCACAAGTAGGCAGAGAGGCAGGCAGAGAGAGAGAGAGAGGAGGAAGCAGGCTCCCTGCTGAGCAGAGAGCCCGATGCAGGGCTCAATCCCCGGACCCTGTGATCATGACCTGGCCAAAGGTAGAGGCTTTAACCCACTGAGCCACCCAGGCACCCCCTTCTGTGTGTTTTTTTAAAACATGTATTTCTCTTAATGTAATCATGATCTCACAAGCCAATAGACTCTGGTTTTATTTCTAGTTAGGGGTGGGTCTGTAGAATCATGCCATCTTTGAGTATCATTCTTGAATCTCTTGATTGCAATGAACACGATTCCAAATCACACTACTTTAAGTCCCAATGGTGACTGTATTAGAAAGATTCTAGGGTATCTCACAGAACCCAGGGCATGAAATAGAGGGTTCTGAGCATCCCCAAGACTTCTTTTTAAAAAGTCATTTTCCTTCTTGGTCTATCTGTTCCATTTTGCACTGTCCTTCTTTTTGTAGTTGAGTTCTTCTCAGTTACATATCACTGGGGGTTGGTCTCAATTCTGTGTATTAGTATCACCTGGAGAGTTTTTAAAAACTCATTCATCCCTGAATGTTAACAATTAATGCGATCTAGGTGAAAGGGTGTGTAGGTGTTCACTGTACCATTCTTTCAACTTTTCAGTAGTCCTGAAATTATTAAAAATAAAATAAAAAGCTTTTGGAGAAATATTAGTGTCTGACCCTTACTGCCAAAGATTCTGCTTCAGTGGGTCTACACTGGCGTCCAGACATTGGCAAGTTTTTTCAAACTCCTTTGGGAACAAAGTCAGAAATGATTGCTATGGGCTGCTCTCTTTGTCTGCTTCTCAAGAAGAGAGTGAGCCCCCCTTCTTCTCTTCTTTGGAAGTTTGACAATCCCTGGGGTGAGGACTGGTTGGGACCATCTTTAAAACGGCTTCATGCACAGTAAACATGAGAGATGTAAGCAGTTTCCAGACCTACATGGGTGCTGTGGGGGCTGGCTAGGTAAAAGTATTAAAAATAATAATCATTTCCAAAAGAAATGCAAATTGAGTCCTGAACGGTTAAATTCAAGAACATCTGGCTATTGAGAAGTTAAAGCCTTTATTTCCTATTATAGCTATTTTTCTTAAAAAGGTTTTTTTTTTTTTTTTTTTTTTTAATTTACTTGGGAGGGGAATGGAGGGGTAGAGAGAGAGGAAAAGAGAGAGTCTCAAGCAGACTCTGTGCTGAGCATGGAGCCTGATGTGGGGCTTGATCTCAAAACAAAAACCAGGACTCAGATGCTTAACCAGATGAGCCACCCAGGTGCTCCCCATTAGAGCTATTTTTCAAATTATGTCTTTGTTTTTAAAGAATGGAATGATGGGGAATTTTTCTGTTCTTTTGCAAGTTCTGTATAGCAAAATACAAATTAAATCTATTTAACAACAAAACAAAAACTCCGTCCGTATCAAAGCAGGCCTTGTAAGTTGTTATGCGTTAAATAATGTATTTGCATAAATACCATGAATGAAAGTCCCTTCTAGAAATAATGTTCTAGTTGCAGCAAGTATACATTTTCATGTTTCCATGAAGAAATTCTCTAAATCGGTTAGCAGACTGAGTCACACCTCCCGCCACAACTGTCTTACAGGAAATTCTATCTCAGTCTTGTCTTCGAAGGAGCTTTCTCTTGAAGGGTCCGGTGAGAACTCTGAGAGTCTGAAGCAGTCTCAAATTGTCTTGCAGCTGAAAGAGCATGGTGTTATCACTCCTGGGTGAGCTTCAGGGTACAGACCTTTTGTGATGGTCCCTGGTGCTGTAGCTCTCAAATTTGAGTCCTCCATGCCCCCGAGTCATCCATTGGAGGTCCTCTTGTCTCCAGGGGCTTTGGGTTGCTAATGACCAGGGAGTCTGTGTTCTGGGGATGGTGGGGCTGGTGATCAGTGAAGAAAAGCAGGAGATGCACAGAGCTAGCACAAAATGGCTGAATTGTGCCATGTTTCCAGCTTGTCTCCAAAAGAAGACTGGGCTTCCTGTAGCAAGAACTGGACTTTAGGGCAGAGCAAGGCTCTGTGATTCTGAAGGAATCAGAGCAGGAAGAGAGAGGAAGAAGAGCAGATGAAGACAGAGGAAAAGTTCTCCATGCCCCTGGGAGGGTGCAGAGACTAGATCTAATCCAGGTAGTTTTTGACTATTGAGAAAATAATGTGTGATCTCTGTGGACCTGGCTGCCGGGGAAGAGAGCAGGGCACAGATGTTTCAGTGTGGGCAATGTGGGGCTGAGCACTGAGTCCCAAAAATGGGCAGTGCTTGTTCCCTTTGGCAGAAGCTACAAGGGTTGAAGGCTTATCCTAGCATGCTTCTCTTCTGATGCTAGGATATCATCCCTGGGGAGAAAAGAAGAGGAAAAGAAGGGGCAAATCTTGAATTGACCAAAAGAGACCTAGTTTAAAGTGAAAATCGATGAGTTTACCTTGTAGGGGCAAATTTCCATCATTGGCTCAAATAGGGTTCCAGTGCTGATTAAATTCAGTTCTAGTGTAAAACACAGTTACATCTGTGCCAACCTAGTTTCACGACTGCTCAATGTGTACCGCTACCCGTGAGCGTCTCGGTCTTGTCCTAAATACTTTCAGTACCGACTTTTCATAGTAGATTTATCCAGAAGCTCTTGCTTCCCTTCAAAATGCTGGCTGTGCCTGAGTTCTCTGCCTCATTCACCTGAGCCCACCATATCTTGGTTCTCTTTGCCTGCTGTCCTTTTCCTGGGATCTCATCCGTGAAAGCCATTTTGAAACTTATTTGATGCTCAAATCTCTTCTGCCCAAGGACCGGATTATAAACAAATCCCACTTTGAATAGAAACACCGATGTCTTGACTCTTTACTCATTCATTGAATCATCCCAAATAAGAATAAAATAAGAATATTTTTAGGCATTCAAAGATGAAAAGAATTGGCCACTCAGAGATCTTCATGAAAAGAAGTCTAAAAAGACACATTCCAGCAAGAAGTAAAGTGAAAAGAAAAGGCATGTCATGCAAGAAAGCATGTAAGATGTTAGGAACTGAGAGATGAAGGACTTTTTTCCTAAACATAGAACTGAACCAGGATGGGAATATCTTTTCAGGTTTAGGAGTTAAACAGCTTCTTGTTTTCATACTGGTTTTTTATTTTTATTTTTGAAGATCAACTTAAGAACATTTTCTCTTTCTGTTTCTATTAGAAAATAATTATTCATGACTCTTCTGTACATATGAGTTGTGAATAATTATGTTCAAATATAGGTAACATACAGAGAGTACCAAGGGTCAAATGTGAGGCACCTAAAGACCACCAACAAATCCTGGAACTTTTTCATCGGAAGTAACTATTTTCAACATGAAATAATAATCTGAAACTCCAACTTGTGATCTGGTTGGAGATCAACATCTCTGGTTGAATGAGTATGCATATTGTAATGTAAGATTTAAGGGGCTGAGCCAAGAAATCCCCATTTTTAATCCCTCCACTGCCATGCTGATGAGTAAGGGTAAGGGCACTCTATAAAATTTCTCACTTTAATAGTCTCCTTCTGTGACAAGAAAGTGGAATTATTTCTCATCCATGAACATAATCATGAGGATTTATACTATATAAAATTCAAATTTAATACTTTTGTAGACACCCACAGTTCAGAAATCATTCTTAGGTGATGAGACTGTTACACATTTTAATCTTCTAACAGTTACTTTATGACGATTAGTTATTATGATTTTTTATGGTGGGCTTGTTCACTTCTGCGTCTTCCCTCATGTAGGTGTGAGAGTTCAGGGAGGCTTTTGCAGAAGCACAGAGCATTATGGCTCCATGTGTTCCACAGCCATGAGACCAGCAGGACTTTTATTGAAAAAAAAGTGCTGAAGTCTATGGAAAGCTGATAGATGATAGAAGTAGCAGAAAATTTGCATTGATGGAAATACATCAATCTGAGACAAATTTTTCCCTATAAGTACTACCTAAATATTTAGCCCAGTTATCTCACTTATTTTGCTTCTCTTATACTTCCTTTCGACTGATGTCATCAAAACTCCCTCAGGTGCTTGCTTAGTCTAGAAACATCATGTTTTTCTCGGCTACATTTTTCACATATGCTTTCTTCCCTAAATTTTGCTTACTCTTCTAAACTAATTTTTGATAGTATTCACCTCTTCGCTGCTTCTTCTTGCTCTTTTAGTCATCTGGTCTTTTGAAATCCACCCAAATGCCATTGCCATGGTCTGGTCTTTACAATTGTTCACTTGGATTAAAGTATGGCCTCTCCACTGGCTTCTTTGACCTCATCTCTGCCTTCTCTCCTATCTCTATGCTGTTGGTAGAATAATTTTCCTTAAATGAAATCTGATCCTGTCACTAAAGGATCTGATGGCTCCTCGTTGTCCATGGAAGAATTCCATTGCTTTCCTGTGGCACATAACCCACCTCACTTGGGCATCAACACGGTTTTAGCTGATGATCTCCATGTATTGTTTTCCCAGTGCACACCTGATATTCCAACATTGTGATCTTCCCAGTCATCCTGAACTCTTGACATAATTCCTGCTTCAGACCTGCTGTTTCCCTGCCTGGAATACTGTTTTTCCTTGCCTCCTGCAAGTTCCATACCAAAAGTCACCTTGTTTGGGATGGTCCCCCAAATTCCCACAGGGAGCATTTTTGACATCTTGACATAGTTTATGACTTTTGTCATAAAGTATATTTTGTATACCTCAAGGGGAATACTTATGACATTAAATTCTACCATTTATATTTTCTGTCTTCCTTAATTATACCTTAGATTCCTGAAGACCTTGTCTCCTTTGTCTTCATAACTGTCTCTGGAACATAAGTTGTACTTCCATGATACTGGCCCAAGATAAATGTTTTCTGAATGAATGAATGAAGAAATGAGACTCAGAGAAATTAATATCTTGTCAAATTTCATAAAATGAATCATGACAAAATTGGAGGAAGAAAATAGATCTTTTGACTTTTAACTTATTTTGTACTCTTTCTGCCACAATGCTAAAAAGTTGATTTTTTCCAATTATAAGTCTTATTATTGGTAGAAAATATATCCTAGATGTATCTCTATACATACTCTGTATATAGAGAAAGGGGAATATGTGGAAAATTTGTCTTTTTTTTTTTTTTTGTAGTTGCTAATACTTTGGTATCCTTCCAGAGTTTTATTTATGTTTCTTTTTAAAGAATAAGATTTAGAAATTAGAAAAACCTTGGTAAAGATGAAAGTAACAAATCATCCACATGCCCATCTCCAGAAATATGTGCTATTAATATGTTGCTATATTTGGTTCCAGTCTAGTCACTCCCTCCTTTTTAAACCGCTCCTTTGTTTTGGTAGACATAATATATGCTTATGGTAAAACAATTCAAAGAGAGCAGAAAATTTAAAGGATAAAAGTTTAAGAAACAATGCCCAATTCTGATACCAGAAAAAGTCATTGTTAATGATTAAATAGTATTCCAGATATTTTTTGTGCACATATGTTGATTTATAAGGACAGATAGGTTGATGCATAGATATAAGGAAAAGCAGAAAGCAATATAAGTACAAAGAGGTGATTATACTATATTTGCTATTTTTAAGTGAAAGTTACTAAATTTAGTTTTATTTAAATTAAATACACAAAAGAAGAAGCATGTAAAACCTAAGAGATTTTTAAATTTCTTTCTCCCCTTACAATAATATCTGGAGATAATATTTTCTAGAAGATGTTTCTAATGTTTAAAAGAAGAATTATGAAATTTATTGAGATTGGAGGTAGTAATTAAAAAACATTCCTGTTAGTTTTAGGCAGTGTGGATTTATTCCTTTCTAGAAGGATAACGTTTTTGTACCCTCATATTTCCTTTTAGTTTTCTTTCACTTCTTAATTTTTGACAGCTATGTTGTACTTTTATTTTGATCTTTTTTCCCTCTAAATTTCAAGGAAATGCTCTTGTATCTCAACACTTTTTTTTCTTCTAATCTTTAGTTACATTTTAAGTATGTTCATTTTCAGGTCTTTGTTTGCATCTGTTCTTGTTGTGGGTTATCTTTGTCTTCCATTTCCAGTACTTCTTTCTATTTGCAGTTCTCTTTTTCTTTTCTTTTCTTTTTTCTTTTCTTTCTTTTCTTTTCTTTTCTTTTCTTTTCTTTTCTTTTCTTTTCTTTTCAGCATTCTGCTTGATTTTCTCAGGTATTATATTGATACTTTACTTTTTATCATTCCTCTTTTGTTGAAGTTTCATGAATTTTCTTTTGAAAGAGAGAGAGTGTGCAAGTGCGGGGGGTGTTTCAGAGGGAGGGGAAGAGGGAGAAGGAGAGAGTCCCAAGCAGGCTCCGTGCCCAGCCCCTAGACGGACACAAGGCTCCTTCTCAGGACCCTGAGATCATGACCTGAGGTGAAATCAAGAGTCAGAACCCCAACCTGCTGAGCCAGGTGCTCCCATGAATTTCTTGATATTTTAATTTTGGGGATTTTTAACTTAATCAGTTATTTTATCATTTCTTTCTGAAGCTGATGTGTAATAAAAAATCATAGCTTGAACTGATTGTGCATGTTTTTTTTTGTGTGTGTGTGAGAGAGAGAAAGAGAGAGAGAGAAGAGAGATCTCATCAGTCAGTCACAATTACTCTTCTCCATATACAATGTTTTGCCAACGTCCAATTTGAAAACGTCTTTGATTAAAACAGGAGAAATAAGGTGCCTGTGTGGCTCAGTTGTTAAGCGTCTGCCTTTGGCTTAACATGGTCATGGTCCCAGGGTCCTGGGATTGAGCCCCTCATCTGGCTCCCTGCTCTGTAGGGAGTCTGCTTCTCCCTCTCCTGCTGCTTGTGTTCCCTCTCTTGCTGTCCCTCTCTCTGACAAATAAATAAAATAAAATCTTGAAAAAAAAAAACACCCAAAAACCAAAAAACAGGAGAAATAAAAGGATTCTCACATTTTCCCTCTCTCTATGTTTCTGGGTACTAATGAGATTTCTGAAGTGTTTTTTTTTCTCCCCTACTCTAGTTTGGCTAAAATGGGAAGAGAAAAGAAAGATCTACTCCTTTTCAAAATTTTCCACTTCTTTAAGAGTTTTTGAAGTTGTTCCCTTAAATTCTGCCCCTTTTCTCATTTTCTTGCAATTAATGAAGTTTTTGCTTTTTTTCAAAATTTTGTTAGTGTTAGGAGAAACAGTCTATGATTCATTTCTAATCAAGCATCTTAAGTGAGAAATCCCACCAGTGTTTTTCTATAGATGTGCATATTATTAAGAGAGCATCTTATTGACTAATTTTCCCATTAGTATTACATAATGTTATAATTATAATATTTAGTATACTAAATATATATAAATATATAACATTTAGTATACTAATATATATAAATTAATTTTATATAATTCTATATGCTAATATATTATCAAACCTCTTCATGAATGTTTTTTAACATCTATATAGATGTATCATAATTTTATATAGATTTATCATAATTTCTTATTCCCTTCATTATTGTTTGACATTTCTACTGTTTCCATACTCTTTTTCCGCTGCTGTATATACAAATTCGCCATCAGCAAATTTGCATATCATGCTGTTTTCCTATATAAGTTATTTCTATACGATAGAGTCCAGAAGTGTTGCAGTGCTATAATAATTTGGATTTACCAGGTTTTTTCAGCATTCCTTTCCAAATTTTGTACACTTTTTATAATCTCTTTAGCTTGTACTGGCATCTTCTGTCAGATAAATTCTCTCCAGCGTTTTATGGTGACTCATAAGGAAGCTGATTCTCGGGGCACACCTATACTGAAGGCCTGACACAGATGCCCTCTGCACACGTCCACCCCTGTTTACTATTTACCTTTCAGGTGTGAGTAATCACCCATCACTTAGCACGGCTTGAAACTGGCAAGCATTAGGAGGAAAGCAGCCAGTTCCAAAAGAGGTTTTGAGAACTCGGCCAATGAAAGTGATTTAAAGTTTAAAAAACTGGGCTTTTGGAGAAAACTGAGGGCTCATCTACCCTTGTAGGTAGGTAGCTCTGTGAGTGTGGCTGGGGACAAGGAGAACATCCTTGTTTCCGAGAATCTGGTCCATTGACCTGGGTCAGTGCCTTTATTTCCTACAGTGGGAGAAGTTACTTCTAGAAAATCCCTTTTTAAATGTACAGTTACCTGGGATGACTAAATCATAAAACCATTTGTATCCATTTTCACGTCACTGCGAGGCAGCTTATCTTTTTTATTTTTTATTTTTATTTGACAGAGAGAGATCACAGGTAGGCAGAGAGGCAGGCAGAGAGAGAGAGAGAGGAGGAAACAGGCTCCCTGCTGAGCAGAGATCCCGATGCGGGGCTCGATCCCAGGACCCTGAGATCATGACCTGAGCCGAAGGCAGAGGCTTAACCCACTGAGCCACCCAGGTGCCCTTTTTAAAATTTTTATTTATTTGTTTATTTATTTATTTATTTATTTATTTATTTATTTATTTATTATGAGGCAGCTTATCCTATTAGTTAACTGTTCTGTCTTGTCAAATGAATTCTGAAGGACTAAGACCTAGGAAAGGAGGCCCTTGAAGTGGGAAAGTTTGCTTCATAGTGAGGATTCTGGAGCTAAAAGTGAGACCTGATCATCTGCATGCAGCAGGGGACATGACCTAGGGGAAAGAACAGAGGAATTCTGAAGGAAATTCTACTCCGTTTGTAAATTTCTTTAAGGTTATTTAAACTTAGATCTCTCTTATCTATCTATCTACCTATTCTCTCCCCACCACACACATCCCCAGAGATGGTGATCAGCCTTTCAGCCTTTTTACATCTTCAGGCCAAGAAGGAGGATAGGACAGAATGATGTGTTTAAAAGAATCTGCCTAGCTCATAAAATTTTATGATGTCAAGATAAAGTTACATGAACTGTTCTGAAAGAATTAACCCCATACAAAGATCAGCTCTTAAAACAATAAAAACATTAATAAAAAAAAAAAAAAAAAAAAAAAAATCATAGACCTGGGCTCAAATCCTAAATATGCCTCTTAGCATACCTGGAGGTTCGGCAGGGTCAACTTTTAGTCCCTTACATCCTGGAAGTCACTTCAGTCTCACAGAACTACTTGATGGCATTAAAAGAGTTAATGCGGATAGTGCCAGACACAGAGTAAACAGACAGTAACTATTTGTTTTATTCTCTTCCTCCCTTCCACCATGTCTGCATTTAGGCAGGAGGGATGGGGTTGGTGATTGACTAGAAGCAAAACAGCAGGATGGGTAAGTGACACACAAAGGGACCGTCCACCCCTGAGATCATCCAAAGTATATTCCCACAGTATGTTTGGGAACTCTGATACTATTTTGCAGACCTCACAGGGGGCCTCAGTAATTCGTTACAAAACCCAATTATGTGAGTAGTAGGCGCAGACTGTCCACTGACAGAGCTGGGGATTGAAATACTCCTGAGTGGCTGGTAAAGTTCTGTCTGGAATTTTGTTTATTTTTGTTTGTGATTGCCATGAATCGTGTTCTAATACTTTTGTGTTTCCCTAATCAAGATTTAAGGGTTCCAGTTGTAGAGTTTTTCTCCCAAATCACCCTACAAAATTGCTCTGGTCTCTCTTGCTTACGTGTGTGTGTGTTTAAATTAAGCAGATGTTTGTTTCTGATGGGGCCAGGCACAGAACACGCCCCAGCATGGAGCTCACGTGCTTGCTTCCTGTCGGCTTTGTCTTCCCTTAGTGAGCTGCGCCTGTTGCCAGTCAACCACGTGGCTTTGGGGTGGAGGAATTTGACGAGAGAGAGGAAGAGATATGTCGAAATTAAATTGTTAACGAAGATGAGAATCATTTGGTGAAATCTGGAACTTTGGAATTCTTGCTGTCATGCTGTTTTGACTAGCTTTGACTTGTAGAGTCTGCAGGTCTCCGGGGAGCAAAGCCCGTCCAAGTTCCCATACCCTTGGAGCTGGTTCAGAAGCCTCATTAGCCTGTGGCTTTCCTGAGGTGGTGAGCAGGCCGGGAAAGAAGTTATCCTTGTGGTTGTTTAATTTTGAGCTGTTAGGACATCGCTTGGAAATGAGGAGCTCATTTTCTGTTTGTTGAATAAACACATACATGAACACCTTTTTCAGATTTGGAAAGCAGACAGCAGAGAATGGGAAAACATATTCTAGCTTGGATGTTTGGAAAAAGGATCCTGTAAACTCTACTGTTCTCCTCCTCCTTCTTCTTTATAAAGGAGAAGGGACATGGCTTCTTCACTGAAAAAAGTTGTAACATTTTGTATTTGGCACATTTTACTTTGTGAAATGTCAGTGCTGATGTAATTGGGTTTTTTTTTGTTTGTTTGTTTTGTTATGAATTGCATGAGGTAATTTTTTCAGGTTGTATGTTCTTGAGAGATAAGCCTTTTCTGAAATGAGTGTCTGTAATGAATTTTTTTGGCTTGGGATTCTCAAAACCAACATTTTCGAACATTTGTTTAAGAGAGAAGAGTTACACTCCTGCTACCCTTGCATTGTAGAAAGTTGTGGGGTGAGTCGGGCAAAGGCAGTCTCAACCATTAGAGACCTGAGGCTTTTCAAAAAAAAATGGTAAGGAGGTGGGTGGTATGGGGGTTGGGGTTGGGGGATCAAAAGATTGGATTCCTGCTGCTATCTTGCCACCATACTTTTGACTTCTTCCAGACTTTGTGCTTTCATGGGACTAGAAAAAAGAGCTAATGACTATGGCTTAATGTCAACAAGTCTGGAAGAAAACTGATTTTATTTAAGTCCACTTTACTTAAAGAGCAGTTTTATAAGCAAGACACCAAAAAAGCCAACTTTAGAAAATGTTTCTTCCAGTTAAAAGAATTAAGAAAGAATTCAAAATGCACCTAGAGTCCCACTGTTGTTGAAACTTGCACAAAGACAGTGTTCCAGAGTTGTGGTCCTCAGTCCTTCTGTGACAAACTAGTCCCAGATAGCAAAGAAGTTGCTAGAAGATCTGGGCTCCAAAATTTTAACAGTGGCATAACTATCCAAAAAGTCCCTACTGTAAAGTCTGTGAAGGTCGTTACCATATAAAGCACAAAGTGCTCACTTTGCCATACATAAAAACAATTTTAGTGATAATCAAAATGCATTTTGATAAAATTAAAACAAAACTATGTTTAAAATTTAAAACAAGACAATATTTTTTTCAAAACAACACCTTAAAAATATTAAGCAAACAGTAGATTTCATACTGATCCATCCACCTGATCTAATCATTCAACTTCTTCCAGCCCCTTTTTAAAAAATCTATTTGAGCGTCTGAATGGAGCAGTGCTAACCCTTCAAAAATTGTTGTCTTCTGCTATTCTTTAAATCTTCTTTTTTAAAGTAGTTCTAGTTAAAGAGAAAACATTCTGGATCATGAGAATTTTAATGTAAAATTAATGTAATTCCAAAAAACATTTGGACTCATGCTCAGATTTTATGCAAATTATGTCCACAAATTCATCAATCGCTTTAATTTCTTTCTGACTTTGATGATTTTACCCAAAGCAATAACTGCATTGGTGATGATTGTGTTAAGTCACTTTAATGATTTTCACAATGGATTTATATCCATTTGAAAGGCATAAATTTGGAAAAAGGAAGCCAAGGAGACTGAAATCTACTTGAAATTGTGGGTTCATCTGGGTTGCTACTAAATACATTTGGAAGTGATGAGCAACAAAGTAATCCTTGTGCTTAAAGAACTTGGACCTTCAGAAAACCCTGTTAAAACAACAGGCTGAAACTAGCAATGTAAAATATTTGAGTCATTGGATTTAGTAAGATAAATATTTCACTGCAGGAAATATGGTTAAAAAGACATTTTGCCTAGTCTTCAAAATAATGGTATTGTTTGCTGTAGAATTATGCATGATTGCGAGAAAGGCCATTCCTTTCTGGCTAAAAATGGTTAAATAGCCAATATTGACCATTGCAAAAGTTCCTGGCCTTTGTTGAGGACACCAAGTCCTCTGAAACCTTCCATCTAAAAGCAAAGAAACATCAAATACCTTTCAAAGAGGATTTCACTCGAAATGAAAAATATTAAAATTATTAAAATTTAATTCTAAAAAAATTCAACTTATGTTGAGTCATCTACAGAGCATGGATCTGATATGAATCGTCAGCTCTTCCTGACCACCTACCCTACCCCCATCCACTCTCCTCTCTCTCTAATGAGTGTATCATGAGCCCACCATGTGTCCAGCACTGTTCTGGGTGCCAAGGAACCATTTTATTTTGACATCAATTTGGGCTTAAATAACAATGGCAGGACTTGGCTAGAATCGGTTTTGAACCTTGTACCTACCTATGAAAATACAGCTCCAGAGTTAGGTGGGAGTGAGGCTCATAAGCGAAGCCTGGAGCTTACTCTCCTTCCAAAGATATTTCTGGCTCAAGTCTGCACACAGGAACCCTAGCTCACCTTCTACTGTGGCCACCCACACGTTTCTCAGGCCTGCCTAACCCAGGGAGTGAACCATCATTCTGGTTCCCTGAACATGGGCTATTATTCATTGCAACCCAGCAGGAAGCTTCCTTTGGAGGGATTCCCACAGGAGGTATCCCATGGCCTGCCCTTCCCAGTACCAGCTGCCGCTCACACCTGCGGCCTCTCTGGACCAACGGGAGGCTTCAGGGATGCCACCTCTGGGGCATAGACATTTGAGATGACGGCAAGAAGGACAGAACTTGGGCTTACAGGTTGACTGAATCTTCAGGGAGAAGCTTCGCAAGCTTCAGATTGGAGACAGTTTGCTTTTTCATTGATTTTTCTAGAAGCAAGAGAGACAGCAGTGTGGAAGACGATGACTCACATGCTTTTGCTGTACTGCTTCATGTTTCTTTTGCCCACAGAGTCCTGCAGGACATTATGCCAGGTAAGAAAAGGGAAGTGGGAGGAGGAATGAGCGGGAAAACAAATGGAAATGCATAGCCATCAGTTAGGGGGCCCTAGTTACCTGTGCTCAAGTGGAGGGGGAAGGCAGTGGTCTAGCCAGAAGAAGTTGCAAAGATAGGTATCCAAAATCCATTTGAGTTAATAGCCTCAAACTATTTTCCCTTTGATTTTTTTTTTTATGAGTTCTTGAGATGAGGCTCAAATGATTTGAGGTTGATAAAGTTTGTTTTTTTTTTTTTTCGTATCCTTTGATGGTGAAGATTTTCATTGTTCATAACCAGGGGGGTGCTACTTCTGTGGAAGCACCTGAAAATGTGGGGGTGGTAAGCGGTGTCATGTGACTGGGAGATATTTAATGGCAGTTAGTGGGCAGGACCTAGGAATGGTCTGGCTCAATGAAGCTTGTCCTACCCAAAATGAGATCTCTTTGAGAATCCTGATAATGAACCCAATGGATGGGCTGGGGGGAGCAATGAGTCACTCAGATAGTCAAGGCTTAAGGAAGGTTTAACTGGGATGAAGTCTGTAGCAATGTACTCGTTGTAAGTTTTGTGGGGCAGTGAGCCCTATGATGCTCTCTAGAATATTTTCCCTCATACCATAAGTCATTTTAATGTCCTTAATGGTTACTTAGTTAAAATAAGGTGTGGAGGATCATTGAGATAGATAGATGGATAGAAAGACATAAAACTACTTTGATATTCTTGGGAACAGTGTATTATTATTGGACTACAAGATCTGGAAGGGAGATTTGAGATCAACTGGTAAAGCTCCATCTCTTACACGAGAGAGGAAACTGAGACCCATATGGTGGAATGTAATTTTCTTGAGGTTTCATACCTATCCAGCCAGAGGACTTAGGTAGGACCTTTGTTTCTTCAGATTCTGTTTCTTGCACTTTCCATTGTATTATGTCCCTTCTTAGCAAAAGTCTCCTTAGGAAAGAAAGATTTTGGAAATTCTTTGTAGGAGTTTCCAAATTATAATCATTTAAGGAGTTTTCTCCACGACTCCCCTCCTCCCCAGCCCTGAGCTGGTACCTTGCTTCTGGGACAGTTAAGACTCCTTCAGAAAGACTTCTCCCGGAAAGTATCCTGACCCCACAGCTTCGTTCTCCTTTCCCCTTCCTTTGCTCATCCCTATTTTCCTATAAAACAGAACTTAGAGAGTAGACAGAGCCTGGGATGTTTGTTTTGTTTTCTTGGTTATTGAGGATCACCTTATGAACATTCTGTCCTTTTCTTCTCAACCCACCAGTTACTGGATGCTGAGCTTCTGGGTGCTACCCCTCTCCTGACCTCCCTTCTCACTCAGCATCTTCTCAGGCTTGGCAGATCACAGGTTCCCAAAGGGTTCTTTTTATAGTATTCTGTTGAAGATTGCAGATGTCTAAAGTTGAAGGGGCTCATATCAGAGGCCACCCTAGAAGTGAAATGTCCAGGAGGAGTTGGATGTGGATGTGTTTTAGCAAGTTAATTGGGAAGAAGTGAATCAGGTCCTTCACTTAAGAAGGCAGAGTTTCCAGAATTCCTTGCAAATAGAACACCGTGGTCCTCTGCCCACATATCTGATTAATAAAATGTGACTTCATAGGATTCTGTTTAATGGGCCACCAGTTATCCAGAATTATTCACTTTGAAATGCTTTATTGTGGTATTAGAGGCCATGGACCTCTCAAGATGGGCTGAGGACATCAATTCCCCACAACCTACAACCTTCTCTGCCGTCTCCACTTGCACCTGGGCTGACTTGGTGGAAAAGACAGTGTCATAGGATTGAGAAGAGTTGAGTTCTAGACTTAGCTCTAAGAGGAACCCCCTGCGTGACCTCAGGAAAGTTGTCTTATCTATTGAAGACTCACCTTCCTTACCTATGTACTAAGAATGTCTTTCAAAATGCAAAAAACTGCCATTTTAGTATTCTTGCTGGGTCAAAATCCTTTAAGTCTTCCAGGTATATAATAAGGCTTGGATCTCTAGACTGAAATGAGAAGTCATTTTACATCAGTGCTCTGAAGGACATTGTATTTCGTGAATCCTCGGTGATACCTTCTTCACCTTGGACAGACCCTAAAATGCTCAATTCAGATCCTCCATAAATTCTTATTGGTAGAGACAATGGAAGATTCGGGCTTGTTTCTTGATAACAGAGAGAGAAACAATATTGTGAAGAAGAAAGGGGCATGAACTCCATCGGTTACTCACATAGCTAAGTCACTGAGTTTCTAGGTCCTTCCCTAGTGGTTTAGTTCTTGGAATGCAAGTTGGAGAATTGGACCATGGCTCTTCCCAGCTACTGGAGAGCAAGCTTCTGGCACAAAACCAGGAGATTTCAGTCTCTCTATGCACACACACAAACACACATATGTACATATGGTGGTATATACATACATGTTAATATGCACATGTACACATATGTGTGAGACAGAGAACTAGCTACGTAGGGAGATATAAGAGACATGATACACAACCCATGTTCTTAAGGAACATATAGTTTAACCAGGAAGATAATATGTGCATATAAAAATGGTTAGATAGTAAATAGCAGGGAGGTGAGTATATGCATATATATGAAACACTGAATGTGTGTTATGGAGATATAAATAATAAATCCTATGGAAGCCAGAGAGAGAAGGATGTATCATTTAGAACTGGATCAGGAAAGATTTCTTGGAAGGGACAAATTTGAGCTTTGTATGTGTTACATATTCAGTAGGCCTTTATTCAGAGAGTAATAATGGGAGCTAAATCTTAAATACCACTCACAATATTCCAGGCCCCTTTCTAAGTGTTTTCCTTAGGATGATATCATTCATTCTTCATGAACGTGCTCTGCGGTATCACACAATTAGAATACTATCATTCTTACCCTACTTTAAGGATGAGGGAACTGAGCTCAGAGAGATCAACTTTTCCAAGGTCTCAAGTGGTAGTATTGGGATTTGAACCCAGGTGGTCTGTTCCCAGAGTACAGCCCTTGACCACAATGTGATACTGCTTCTCATTGAAGGATCCAGTCTGATATGAATGGGTAGGATGGAGAGGGATTTTTAATCAGGAGAGGTGGGAAGTGCTCATGATAGGGGGAAGCCAGATTTGAAGGGAGATCCCTTGAGGAACTGGAATACAAAATTACAAATATAAAATTAAGGGAAAAGTGAATGTCTACTTAAATTGAGGAAAACAATTACAATAAATTTCAAATTTTACAACAAATTGAGAAATGCTAAAGAGTTTTACATTCAGCAATTACTCAGCATTATTCAGTAATAAACCCAGTAAAATCAGTAAAATCACAATATTTTTATTAATAATAAAAGATGCCCACATCTTTTCCTCTACATTTTTGGCAACATATTTGATTGCCAATAATTTTATAATTTTTTTTCTATAGAGAAGATAGAAAACTTGTTCAGTTTTTCCTCTAGCATTGCTAATCAAATTTGTCTTTTATTATGGCTAGTTTAGAAAAATATCTTTCAGCTTCTCCTTTCATTATTAGTAATGTCATTTAAATATGTAAGACTATTGTCAACTGTGGGGAAAGTGTCTAACAAGTTTCTTTCAAATATGAGCTGCAAGGTATCCAGAACACTTAGAATTTTCTCACTCTGACTCATTGTAAATACTGTTTTTTAAAAATTGTAAATACTGTAAAATGAATGTCACTTATTTGTTGATGTCCTCATTGTAATATGGAAATGACTGCAAATTTCATAAATGTATCCTATTAAATTCAAAGTAGATGGATCCCCAATTCAACTTATACTTGTCCAGATTCCATAAAGAGCTACACCCTCTCTAATACTATCTATCCAAAATGGGGGAGAGTGTGAAGGAAGGAAAGGTAGAGTGGCCAAAAAAGTGGTCTGAACAGAAGATGGTTAAGCTGTTTTGCCTTTGGGAATTCAATAAAATATATGATTGTGTGAACACATTGTTAGACCCTCTCTCAGGGCTTTGAAGAGGCCCATACAAGCAAGGGATTCCAAAGCTTCATCTCTGTTAACTTCCACTTAAGTCCATCTCTGCTCATGGTGTATTTCTTGGATAGAATGCTGGTCCTTCTTGTTGGAGAGGAAGGAGGGCTCCTGCCGAGTCTCCACCAGAGAGAAAGCCATCCACACTGATCACAAAATGGGGCCATGGGGACGTACTTCATGGTCTCAGCTTTTGGTGGCGTCCTGGCATCAGAGATGATTCAGATGTGGAAATTGGTCTGTGACTAAAGTGGATCATTGGGCTGGCATCACAACAATTAGTTTTCATGTGGATTTTGATTTTCCCTTTCTAGGTTGCCAACAAAAGCAAAGAGAAGATGTCTGCCAGGCCACATGGTACGTTGGCAGTGATTAGTGATCAAATGGAAATTTTTGTTTATTGTAACAGAGAACCAGGCTCAGCCCTCTCTTGATGGCATGACAGATGGGACGGCTTAATGGCTCGCATTTGGACTCTTTAGTCATCTCATATTAAGTCTTACCTTTGACCCCTGCTCCCCTCTCCTCCCAACACCCTCTGCACTATCCTGGCCGGAGAATTCTTTGCCTTAAACTCTTTCGCTGACCCAGTCCAGCCTGGAGCAGTGGCCCGAGCAGGTTTGGGAAAACTCTTGGGTGACATGACTCGTTATGAAGTTCTGGAGCTGGGAGCTTTCTCACAGAACACGGGGTGCTGTGGCTCCCATACTGTGTTCTGGGGAGCTGGAGGAGTTTGAGGGAACTGTGGAGTGTGAGAGACCTCATGGACTGAACATGGGCTCTTCCTTGTCACTTCAAAAGGGGAAGTTCCCCTTTTATCTGTTTTGTTTGTCTGAGTTCTGGATGAGATTTTGTTGGAGGGTGCCTGGGTGGCTCAGTGGGTTAAAGCCTCTGCCTTCAGCTCAGGTCATGATCTCAGGGTCCTAGGATCGAGTCCCGCATTGAGCTCTCTGCTCAGCAGGGAGCCTGCTTCCTCTTCTCTCTCTGCGTGCCTCTCTTCTTACTTGTGATCTCTGTCAAACAAATAAATAATAAAAAAAAAACCTTAAAAAAAAAAGATGGGAATCCTAGATTTAAAAAAAAAAAGATTTTGTTGGAGACAACAGGTGTTCGTCACTGAAATAGATGACGATCACTGATCTACTTCAAACATCCTCCAGTTTGAGAAAATACATCTGATGTACATGGGGCTTGATGTGCCCTCAGTGTGCTGACGCCTTGGTGATTGGCTCACGCGGTACAGAGCCCCAAGATCTCCATCTGATGTCAATACTTTTTATTCCTCCAGGTATATGTGATGGTGTCTGTGTGGACAATTCCCACTGCAGCCAACCTTGCCCTCCAGACACTCAGGGAAATACGGGATTTTTATGCAGGCAAAAGAAATGGCACAAGATCACTGAAACCTGCCGGACTCTTAATGCCTTCAACATCTTTGAGGTAATATCCTTTCTCTCACACGCAGAGGGGAGACCCAATTAACAATGCATAGTGCAGTCAATAAGAGAGAGAGGAAGCAATACGCAGGGCTGGTAGGTGAGTGCATTTGTACATGAATACATAAACACCTACTCATTTTCTCTCTCTGCGCAAGAATGGAGGTTCTAACTTTGGGCATCTGAAAGTTTGTGCTCTGGGCTCCCACACGCTTCATGATACAAAGGAACCTGATCCTCAGGTCAGAGCTAGAAGAACTGTGGAGAATGATCACAGCTTATTTCTCCATCTTTGCTCTTAGCTCTTTGCTACAAAGCATCGGGCCTCAAGGTACCTTTCTCTGACTAGCAGCATTGGCTGCCCTGAGAACTTCTATTTATTTATTTTTTAAAAGATTTTATTTATTTATTTGACAGAGATAGAGTGAGAGAGCACACAAGCAGGGGGAGGGGGAGGCAAAGGGAGATGGAGAAGCAGAGTAGGGAGTCCGATACAGGGAGTTGATCCCAGGACCCTGGGATCATAACCCGAGCGGAAGGCAGATGCGTAAGGACTGAGCCATCCAGGCGCTCCTACCCTGAGAACTTTCAGATATGCAGGCCTCACTCCGGACCTGTTGAATCTGAAGCTGTAGGTTATCAAGGCCCCCAGGTGATTTCTGTGGTCAGTGAAGCATGAGACACAAGCTGGCCGCAAGGGAAGGCCTTCATCATCAAACAGATAAACCTATTTTCATACATACTTAAGTAATGACACACTTTTAAAGACCAAATTTTGATAAATAAAATCAGGTGAAATATTATTTCTTCTCTTTTTGTTTCTTCACTCTTCTTCTCATAGGGGCTTCACCTTTCTGACATTCAGCTCCTGATTCCTTCAGATGAGTCAATACCTTCACATCTCTTTGGTCCTAGGGAACATCTCTATTTGGTTATTTTAAGGGGGATCAGGGAGAACACCAGTGGATGCTATACTTGAAGTCCCCAACCAGTCTTCAAAAGGCTGCCTGCCTCAGGATGTCCATCACTGGATGCACCCCTAATTTGAGGAATCTGGGCAATGATAAACACAGAGACCCATGTACCATATGTTTTAATATCTAAATGCTTTAAGTCAAGCTCCCAGACTGCTACGTAAAATATGTTCTGCTGGTGTCCCATCAGATTTTATCCTGACCCTCAAGGGTGGTGGAAAGCCAAGGTCACATGCTCATAACCCTGAAAACCGGTATCCTGTTGCCACCTCGCAGGCCTAGTGATGAGCATACTAGTGGCGTGGTCCATCATGTAGCACAGACTTAGAGAAGAGGCCATGCGGGCCCTGGAAGTGGGCTTGGGGTTGCTGAGCAGGGAATTTGAGTGTCTAGATGCAGGGACATGAGTTCTGAGTAGGCATATCCTCTAGGCCCACAGTCTCTTTGTCTTGTGAAGGGGCAGGCGAGAAGATGCCAGAAAGGGGTCCTCTTAAGTAAGGGTTGGCAGTTTTTTTTTTCTGTAAAGGGCCAGATAATTAATATTTAATCCCTGTGGGTCAAAGGGTCTCTATTGTGGGAATTCAACTCTGCCATTGTGGCAGGAAAGCAGCCTTAGACAATACTTCAATAATAAGCAGACTGGCTCCCAATAAAACTTTATTTACGAAAAACAGGCTGCCAGTCAGGGGCCACGTTCCCTTCCCTTGTTCTGAAGGCAGAACCTGAATCTGCGGGAGATACTCTTTATCACTATCTTCAGTCATTCTTTTGTGTTGGCGTCAGCTGATTCATCCAAATCTAGTCCAGAATTTCTATGTTTAAAATATGTTTAGTAAAAATAGGCTTAAATGACACTAGAAATTTATCAGTTGCCCAAGACACATATACGGTATATATGCACAGAAGGGGTCTGAAGTGGTATGCTAAAGATAACATGTGTTCACTGGAGGGGGAGGGTTTAGCAACAGGCAGCTGGCAAGCTGGAACTTGGGTTTTTCTGTTCGTATATGTTGGTAATGGGGCAAATTACTCCATAGCAAATGTGACTATGAAAATATAAAATTGACAAACATTTTGCAATGTACAATTGCGTGATAAGGGTGTCCTAAAGTTAATTAAAGGTACTTTCATATTCAAAACAAAAGTAACCCAATACAAACTTTCTTTTTGACCTTTCTTAGACAAATTCATATTCAGTTCAACCATTCGGAGGGAATACTGTAATAAAAGAATATGCCAGAAAATCTGAGACCATCACAGACATGCTGATGCAAAAGTGTCCGGAGGATTTGTCCTGTGTACTCAGGAACATTCGGCAGTCTCCCCGGCTCCCAGGAAACATCGCTGTCATTGTGCAGCTCCTACACAACATATCCACGGTGCTATCGACAGGTGTCGATGAAGTGAAGATGCAGGTGAGTGGCCTTGACTTGGTAGAATGACATTTTGGTGGAAAGGAATGCAGCTTCGCTGGAGTATTCTGTGGGCTTTTTGGGGTCTTTCCCATCAGTGTCTGTAATGCCTGGCATAGCAAGTGCTCAATAAATGTTCACCACAGAATAAACAAAGGAAAACGGAAAAGGTGAACACAACCAGTACATGTTTAGATACCCAACTTCTTTGGGTGCTGCGTCTGACGCAGGGATAAGCTTGCGCAATGTATAGTTTGGCTACTGAAAACCTCTAAGAACTATTCTGGTTCCTGCAGAGGAAGACTTTTCCTACTTTTACTTGTGAGTCAGAACAGGATGCTAAAGTAGAAATTAAGCAAATGCAAAGAATACAGCCATACGAGTCTGCTGCAGAAGTGTGAACTGGGCCTGGATTCATTTCTTTTACTTTCAATCTCTGAGGCAGAGGAGAAAAAGGAGGTTCAGCCTCTGGCGTCAGATTTCAATTTGCTATGTTCCTGTCCAGGGTCCTGCACACAATTGGGACTTAATAGATATTTGTTGCAAGATTGGGTATTCCGAGCAGGGTGGGCAAGTGGCTGGCTTCACCACGGTGTGAAGGGGAAGTGCTGATATCAGTGAGATTGGGGAAGGATGCACACTTGCCTGCCTCCCAGGGAGACTCTTCATGCATGACATGAGGCCAATTCCTTCCTTGCGCTATTCTCCAGCTCAGACTTTGTTGGCCTGCCAGTACCCTGGGGATCTCATTACGAGGCTGATTCTGATTCACTAGGTCTGGGGTGGGCCCTGAGAGTTCCCAGGGGATGCCTATGCAACTGGCTGGAGGACCTCACTTTATAAAAGCAAATCCTGACTGTCCTGGCAGATTGGGGAAGTGGCTCAGTACCAATTCTGGTTCTTCATTGGCAGAGTTACAGTATCATGGCCAACCACATCCTCAACAGCAAAAGCATCTCAAACTGGACCTTCATCCCTGAAAGAAACAGCAGCTGTGTCCTGCTACACTCGGTCAATTCCTTTGCAAGAAAGCTATCTATAAATAAGTATCCCATTGACATATCAGATGTCTTCATTCATACTATGGGCACCACCATATCCCAAGACAATGCTGGGAAGAATTTCACTTTTTCAATGAGAATTAACGACATGGGCAGTGAGATCACTGGGCGGGTGCTGATTGGTAGAGATGAACTTCAGAAGGTGCCTGCTCCTTCCCGGGCCGTCAGCATTGCATTTCCGACTCTTGGGGCCATCCTAGAAGCCAGTCTTGTGGAGAACGTTACCGTCAATGGGCTCGTCTTGTCTGTCATTTTGCCCAAGGAACTTAAAAGAATCTCATTGATTTTTGAAAAGATCAGCAAGTCGGAGGAGAGGAGGACACAGTGTGTTGGCTGGCACTCCCTGGAGAGCAGATGGGACCAGCAGGCCTGTCAAATAATTCAAGAAAACACCCAGCAAGCTGTTTGCAAATGCAGGCCAAGCAGGTTATTTACCTCCTTCTCCATTCTCATGGCACCCCACATCTTGGAGAGCCCGATCCTGACTCATATCACGTACATAGGGCTGGGCATTTCCATCTGCAGCTTGGTCCTTTGCTTGGTCATTGAGGTCTTGGTCTGGGGCCAAGTGACAAAGACAGAGATCTCATATTTACGCCATGTGTGCATCGCCAACATCGCTGCCACCTTGCTGATGGCTGACGTGTGGTTTGTTGTGGCTTCCTTTCTTAGTGGTCCTGTGACACACCACAGCGGATGTGTGGCAGCAACGTTTTTTGTTCATTTCTTTTACCTTTCTGTGTTTTTCTGGATGCTGGCCAAGGCACTCCTTATCCTCTATGGAATCATGATTGTTTTCCATACAGTGCCCAAATCGGTTTTGGTGGCTGCTCTCTTTTCAGTTGGCTATGGGTGCCCTTTGCTCATTGCTGCTGTCACAGTTGCTGCCACCGAGCCCAGCAAAGGCTACCTACGGCCTGAGGCCTGCTGGCTCAACTGGGACATGACCAAGGCCCTCCTGGCCTTTGTGGTCCCAGCCCTGGCCATCGTGGTCGTAAACCTGATCACAGTCACACTGGTGATTGTCAAGACCCAGCGAGCCGCCATTGGCAGTTCCATGTTCCAGGAAGTGAGAGCCATTGTGAGAATCAGTAAGAATATTGCTATCCTCACACCGCTGCTGGGCCTGACGTGGGGATTCGGGATAGCCACTGTCATCGATGATAGCAACCTGGCCTTCCACATCATCTTCTCCTTGCTCAATGCGTTCCAGGTAAGTCTAGGTTCTACTGACCCAGTACTAAGGGAGAGAATTCAGGAAGATTTGTCATCAGGAGCTTCTGCAATTGTATTTGTGAAAGACAATGGACTTGGGGTAGCATAGTGAGTCAGGAAATAAGCTTTTTCCCCAGAAAGGTCTGGGTTCAAATCTTGATTCTCTCACTTACTAATGTGTAATGTTCTCTTGGGATATTTGTTTAACTTTTCTGAGCCACGTTTTTCTCACTTTTAAGATGGGTATAATACTGCCCACCTTATAGGGTGTTAGGAAAATGAAATAAAACATTGGGAAAGCACCAAGTACCAAAATTACCTAAAGATTATAAATAGCACAACAGTGAGGCTGAACTGCTTCTGTTTAGAAATTAAACACCACCACTTCCCCCAAATCTAGGTACCTAACTGGAGATAATAAAATGTGCACCTTTATTATATTTCTTTCCATTTGGAATTTTTAGTTCCCATTGGAAATCTTCTTATTTTAATGAAGCAAGTCATACAAAACAGTATTAAAGATAAATAGTTTCCCTTCTCTTCTCTCACCTCTATGAATTAAACAATGTTCACAGTTTCATGTGTCTCCTTGCCAAATCTTTATGCTTATATACAATATATTTTGACATAATATAGGGGTTAAGATATATATTATTATGCACCGTATTTTTTCACTTAAAAATACATGGTAGCCTCTTAGTAGATAACTGTGTATAAATATGTCTCCTTATTGGCTGCATAGTAGTTATTCCATATTCAGTAATCCCTTACTTGACTGAAATTTGTTTTTTTTTTTCATTTTTTTCCTGTCACTATGTACCAATGTGCCAAAGTTTATCATATTGAATGTTAAATACATAGATAAGAATTAACTGATAAGAAAACGTTTGTTTTTCTAATGACCTTTAAAATAATCCTTCTTTCTGAATGTAGACTTATTTGAAAATAAATGTTTTACCTGGTGGATAATAGAGATTTGAAGTCAAATATTTTCTCTTTCAAAATTTAAATAGAATGATTTCATTTTACAATAAGCATTTTGATGCCTTGGCAAACAAGGTTAATAATAATAGAGGTGCCTCATAATTTGACTCTGTATTTATGCATTTCTACAAAAAAACATGTTTTATATAGCTTTTACCCAAGTTTATGCAGCTAGTCACGGACAGGGCTGGTTTAACCACCTAGCGTTCTCAAATTTCTGATCAGCATATCCCATGGCTGTTTGTCAGGAGCCCTTAAAGAGTTCATGTATCTACTCCTCTGCATTTCCCTTTCCTTGTCTCCCCAGGTGTCCTCTTGCCTGTGAGTTTTGGTCTGGACTAGGCTGTGAGCATTTGCATTTTGGTACCATGAGCTCCTTTACCTATCATGATAAGATCAATTTGTAATTTCCACTCAGTTTCTGCCTTGACTCCTGCCGAGGAGGGTGGAGCTCGTCTAAATGCCAGCACCGATGGATGTGAGAAGCTGAGCCTGGGGTGTGGATAAAGGGTAGACACTGGCTCAGGCTCTAGGCACTGGTGTGCTGTAAGGTGGTTTGTCCTGTCTCCAGAGAAATGACTTCTATTTTCAGGAGTTTGGCAAGCTGACCTCATTAAAAATTAAATATGCAAACTTGTAATTAAATAAAACAAAGGTTTTGTGTGAGGTCCTACGTCCTCAAAATACATTAATTCCTAATTATTTGTCTACATTTTCCTAAGCTCGTGAGGTTATTTTCATCTATTATGTCTGTACGGTGGACACGCTGTATAATAATGTGCCCATCCCTTCCTAACTCCACATTTGGTGACATTGCATTGCTAGATTTAAATCAGCCAGTGTGGGAGTATTTAACCACAGAGACAGGCAAATGCTACAAATTAGTAGAGCTGGTTATGGCTATTTACCAGCACATCAGTGGGCCAAGGCATCCTTGGGATGCCCAGTGTGGGAGGAGAGCAAGGGGAGCCCTCCATCAGCTGACGTGGGGGAACACAATCAAGCAAGAGGAAGGAAGCAGAACTAGCAGAGTCTTAGGATGAGGGGCAGGTGGTACTGATGGAGTGGACAGAGAAGAGATACCCCTGAACACACTGTAGGGCCCAGAAGATGTAGGAGAAAGACTTTCCTGGAGGTTTCCTGGTCCTAGCCCTGTGGGAGCACCTCCACTGGTTTTAAAGCTCAACTGCCCCCTTTGCTGGGGAAATATTAGTTGCTGACTTGACTGCACACTTTATAACCTGCAACTCCTGGTTGGTATCTTCTCTTGTATTTACTGAGAGTAACTGTGGGCTGGGTAAGGTTTGGAGACCCCCTTATAGTTGTTTTAGTAGGAGAAATGTAAATGTCTTATTCCATTTGGGCTACTGTAACAAAAACACCATAGATTGTGTGGCTTATACATAACAGAGATTTATTTTTCACAGTTTTGGAGGCTGGCAAGTCCAAGGTCAAGGCATACACAAATGCAGTGTTTGGAGAGAGCCTGCTTCCTGCCTCATAGACGGATAGCCATCTTGCTATAACATCACATAGCAGGACAGGCAAGGGAGTTTTCTGGGGTCTCTTTTGTAATGGCACTAATCCCTTTCATGAGTGCCCCACCTTCATGACCTAATTACCTCCCAAAAGCATGCCTTTAAATACCTTCACATTGGGCATTAGGATTTAGCAGATAAATTTTGGCGGGGAGAAGGAACATTCCTTCCGTAAAGCATGTATTTTAAAATTTGGGAGAACACCTTGAGATTTATCTGCTCCAATTGTGGTTTATCTACCAAAGAAGCTGCTACCAGTGAATTTTTATCAATCAGATACTAAACCCTTGATTAATAATTTATCCAGATTTTCTGAATGATATTTTGTGTAACTTTTCCCAAGGTGGGACCAATGAAAAGTGATCCTAGTGGAATATTTCCCAGTTACACTGTATTTATGAGTAAGATAAATGACTGTACAAATGCAGGTTGCATAATAAAGCTGTTAAACACACACACACAGATGTAGACATAGACATACACACAAATAAATATACAGAGACACCACATTTATTGAGTATTTTGTGTCAGGCATTATGCTAAGCATTGCAGATGTGAATATACTTAGTTTAGCCATGAGAATTGAAAACCTTATATGGAGAGAAATTCCTCTTTGTCCTTTAGCCATAGGAATGTACTTTTTAGAGGAAACAGGCTAAAATCATGGTTTCTAGGTATTTAAAAAATTTAAATCCTAAGCAAAATTCATAGAGATTCCGATTTAAAATGTATCCATTGTACCAAAAAAAGGCCTGGGTATACATGTCCCAAGCATTTTTATACAAATGACACTTTGCAACCTAATGGCCCATGACATCCATGACATTTTCTTGGTAGATACAGTGACAGATTTCAACAGTTATCTTGTAGGCTAAGCGTGTCACACAGAAAAGCAATCTCACAGAAGGTCTCCAAGCTTTGAAGTGCTTGCTGGACTGGCTGAATGGATAGGTATATTTGGTATGTTTAGGGGAATGGATGAGCTATATGGGCAGCACCAATGCCTGTGAAATCTTCCACGTCTCAGTTAAGCTTTTTTACAAATAGAGGTAGCAGTGGGTTTGGTATCATTCCCATTGAGGACCACCGGGTTGCAACATCTTTATGGTGCCATTTATATTAAAACCATGTGTCTTAATAGACATCTGCCTATTATAAGCCTAATATAAGGCTTCATGTTCAATTATGAAATTGAGGGTGATGCCTTGTTAATCAAAAGTCATGAGCTCAGTTCTCTTCTCAGGTGAGCCAGGACCTGCATAACCACACTTTCAGGAGAAACTGTCTAATGAATGCTGCAATTTATCACATTTTCAAAATTGAATCTCTGAGTTTCTTTCTCCTTGTCTGGAAATGGGACAAATACTTTTCCTTCCTTCTTCAGGGGAGTGTTTTGGGACAACTCAAATGGACTATACCTATAGAGGAACAGCTTCCTTTTGACTTTCATGGTGTCTGACTTTGTATGGATGGTAAGGGATCTGTGATCTAAATGATTCCCTCCATGTTATCCTATTTGGAGCATCTGTTTCTGAGCACACGTTATGTGCTTAGAAGCTCAATCTGTTTTGGGTCTTAGTCTTCTGAGGGTCCATGCGCTTGACTTCCTTTGTGAGTTTTATAACAATCTTTGGTTGTGGATGGGGGAAGGAGGTTGAGAGTGTTAACAGAAGCTGAGCATAGTTGCTTTTGATATTTTTTCTATGGAAGTTTCTTTGATTATAATTTGTCCAAGGACTGCGAGGACTGCTGTCTATGACCTAACATATTCTCTGATACCTGCTCAGACTATTATAGTCTGGTGAGCTCCTGATAAATGCAAAACACTTTTATTTTAACCAGTTGAAAAAGAAAGTCCCATCGTCTGGTATGGATCCTGGACCTTGGTCTGCTTGATTTTCTGAGGTTTCCCCAGTGTCTGGCATGAGGCTGGCACATGGAAGATGCTTAATCAGTATTCATCGAATGGATGAATCTAGGTGCTGTGACCGTAAGAGAGTCAAAATTTTATTAAATTGTTTTTGATTTTATTTATTTATTTATTTTAGCCAGAATAGAAACTGATGAGTACTGGTATTTAAAATGGCTAAATGGCTCTTCTTCCCTCTTCTGTGTTTCTCAGGGCTTCTTCATCTTGGTGTTTGGAACAATCCTGGACCCAAAGGTATCACAAATCCTTCTTTCTTTTGTTTTCCCCCATGGTCCATACTTGGCTCTGAAATCCTCACTTGTAAAGACCACTTACTGAGCGTCTCCGACCTCCGTCATTTGTGCGGACACTTGCACACGGCATCACTCTTCTTTATGATACAAGTAAAATCTACCATCTGGCAAACTCCTGCGGAGCTAAGCATTGCATATACATTAGCTCTAGTCCTTAAAACAATCTTGGGTATTCTTATTTTCAGTTTTATGGATGTGGACCGTGAAACTCAGAGTGATTAAACTTGCCCGTGAGCTCTACAGAAACCAACTCTAACAAGCTGAAACAGAAAGAGGATTGATTAAATCTCACAAGATCAACTTCGGGAAGGTCTTTCTGGCTTGGAGACTTGAGGCTACACCCAAGGAACAAATTCCCAATCCAGAGACAGAACTAGACACCTGTGATCCTCCCCACTTCCCTGGGTACAGATAGCACAGCTCAGCAGGCCCATGTCAGGCAGCAGATGCTGAACTAGACTTGCTGCTCCTGTTGTCCTGTAGATCACCTCGATCTTGCTTGTTGGGATCCACTGGCACCTGCTTCTTTGTCCTGTCATGTCTGATTGGCTGAGTCCAGGTCACGTGGCTGGATCTCCACTGCAAGGGAGGTCAGGACAGTGAGTTCCACCTTAAAGAGCTGTAGACTCTGGGAAGGGAATTTTCCAAGTACAGATGTATGTGTGTAGGTGGTAAGTGGTGAAAACAGAGGAAAGCTAAACAAATGAATAGAATATCAAATGTTTACTCAGCCTTCTAAGATCACTCTCTTTCCTTTATACTATGCTGCCTCCTGAGTGAGCAAAGTAATCAACTCTCTCAAGTGTAGAAGCAAACACCTTCGCTGCAGGGTTGATTTTTTAATTAATTATTATTAATTAGTTAATTCCATTATTAAGTTAATAGCTGAGATTTATGAAAGAGGCATTTCACACTGGTCCCTTCATTTTGTTATGAGGATACCATATCGACTAAATAAAAATTATTTAGAAGTGGTAGAAGATTGGTGTTTCAGTCTTTCTATTTCCGGTACAAACTTTGCACCACTGGGAGACATCCTTAAGTCTCAGGAACCCAGATCCCCCAAAAGGAATGCAGAGATTATGATGATTTTCCTGCCTATTCTGCTCCATCCTGGTAAAGAACAAATGTGATTTTGTTAAGTGAAAATACACAGAAAGCATTTAAGGTAGTACACAGTTGTATATCAAGTGATTTTTTTAAATTAATCATAATACCACAACTAGTGTTTATTGTCAAAACAGAAGCAGCATTATTATTTATTAATTTACCAGGTGTTACGAGGTGTGCAAAGAACGCTAAGACCTAGAACTTTCTATGAAGATCAAAACCTCTTACATTTAATATTCTAACGTAAAAGGTCAAGACTCAAAGATGTCACAGGACCGTACATGATTAACTGACATAAAAATCTTCACAGATTTTTTTTAGGATCAGTAAAAAGTAATGAGCATATGTCCCCAGATGTGTTTATTATCAATTTACAAAGTATGTATTTTGCATGTTTTGAAACATGAATTTTAAAAAAGATGAGAAAAAAGGAAATGTAAATAGAAGCTCTAGGTTGTCTCCCCATATCCCTGTGGACCCTTGAGTGCACAGCCCCAAGCCCTGGGGAGTGCTTCTCCTCCTTTGGATGCCGTGTGTGACAAAGCATATTGTATTTTCTGGGAAGCATGAAGTCACTTGGAGCTGGAGAGGTTTGGTACCCATTAACTGGGAAGACAGAACTAACTATAAGTCCTCAGAATGTGAATAACATTTTATGAAGTGGAAGGGAAGAGGAAATAGAAATAAGACAGTGCCTGCATTCAGCAGGAGACATGTAGGGAAATTGACAAGTTGGTTTGGAGTGTGGGGACATAAAGCCAAGTCTCAGTTCTTCTCAGTAGTCAACTGACTTTGGGTGTCACCTCGACTACTAATCTTAATGTCCTCTGTTGTAAAATGGACATAATAGTATCTATTTTATAGGATTATTTCTTGAATAAAATGAGATGACAGGCATGAAAAGTGTTTTTTTAAAGATATATGAATATAAAACTAAATATAATGTAAGAAACAAAGTATATTTGATACATTAATAAATTACTTAATATAGGGGCTCCTGGGTGGCTCAGTTGGTTAAGTATCTGTCTTGGGCTCAGGTCATGATCCCAGGGTCCTGGGATAGAGCCTTGCATTGGGCTCCCTGCTCCACAGGAAGCCCGCTTCTCCCTCTCCCTCTTCCTCTGCCTGCCACTCCCCCTGCTTGTGTTCTCTCTGTCTGTCAAACAGATAAATAAAATCTTTAAAAAAAATTACTTAATATATAAATATGCCATATTAGCATTATACTGTGTTAATTTATATTATTATATATCATGTTATTATATATTATTTATAACATTAATACATAAACATGTTTTATTAGTATATTATATGTATTTCTATTATATTATATTAGCATTAATATACTGTATATAATCATATATATTATTTAATATGTATTAAATATATTTATATTTTATATGTATATTTATGTTAAATCTATTTAATATATATTTAACATACACAATATAATTGTTATTTGTTATTCTTATTTTCTTTATTCCATGGACTTTTGCTATGTTGCATAGGATTCTGTTTTTTAACTATGGATTGGCATCCAGAAAAGGTTGTTTTCTTTTTTAAAGATTTTATTTATTTACGAGAGAGAGCATGAGCAGGGGCTGAGGGGCAGAGGGGCAGAGGGGCAGAGGGGCTGAAGGGCAGAGGGAGAGAGAGAAGCAGGCTCCCTCCCCACTGAGCAGGGAGCCCGATGCAGGTTTCCATCCCAAGACCCCGGGATCATGACCTGAGCCGAAGGCAGACACTTAACCACCTGAGCCACCCTGGTGCCCCTCGAAAAGGGAGTTCAAATAACAGACAAGCCACAGGAAATGTCTAACTATCAAGTGCTCCAAAAATCTGCTACCAAAGCGAAATCAAAGATTCCTCAAACTTGTGGCAAACTGTATTTCTTAGGCACGGGGGTTCACGCTTCAGGCCTCTGAATAGGCGTCTCCTGTGCTAGCCTCACCTTCCTGTGTCTCTACCTCTCCCCACCTTTTCCTGAAGCGTTCCTCTGAGTTACGGACCCCTCCACATCCCAGCAACAGGGTCAGGCTGGTAACCCACTTTCTCCCCACAGTGTTGGCCTGGCCTGTGCATCTGTGTTGACTTTCATAATCTTTTAATTCTTAACTCCTTTTGTTCTCTATCCAGATAAGAGAAGCTTTAAAGAGTCGAGTAACTTCTGCAAAATGGAGCTCCAGACTATCTGAGGTAAAGCCTGCATACTCATTATTGCATGTGGCATGTTGCTAAAGCAGTCCCCCTAATTCTGTGGATTCCGAAGTGTTCCGTGAGCACTTCTTTGACCTGTTCAGATTCCTTTGGGGGTTGTGGCATCCATAGAGAGGAAAGCAGACTATGTGCATTTAGAGGAGAGTGGACAGGCAGGGAGTGGGGGTGGGGGGTTGTTTCGGGGGGGGCAGACTTCAACCCAGGCAGCAGGAGAGCAAGCCCATGCAGAAGCAGAGAAATGAGAGAAGAAAATCTCATCTTCTTGGGACCGCCTGCTCTTTCCCTCCGACTCTAGTTGGCAGAACTGCAAACAAAGCGAGGAAGTCCAGGGAAACAAATTCTGATGCTGCACAAACAAAGAACCTCCTAGTAGCTTGATTTTCAAGAGGGGCTGGCCGCCATGGTTACCGGAGTTGTAAAGGAAGGCTGGGGCCGGCTCAGTGGTGTTGTAGAGAAGGATCTACAGTCTAGGAGTACACACGCCCTTGACCTTCACTTGCACAGTGCAGAAACCGTGTATTGTTATGCCAAGGTTCCACCCCTCAGCTGTTCTGAGGGAGGGAAATATGGAAAGTGTTTGAATGGCAGCAAGAGGGACTTTGAGGTTGGCACAGGGGGCGTTTCCCAATCACAAGAGAAAAGGCAATCTAGAGTTTTCCAGGCCGACATTGGGTAGGATCCATATCCATGGTTGGGCGGACAGCCCGTGGCCCAAGTAGCAGCACTGTCCCACCCTATATCCCTCAGCCCTGTCCCACCCTATATCCCTTGACTTGCTGGTCTCTCTCTTTTGATTTCTGTCACCCTCCCTTGACCTCCCCTCCTTTCTTTTCCCTTTATTTTCCCATCTCTATTGCTGCTACTCCTACCCGAACTTGGTCCTTGGTTTGCAAACTCTGGGGATTGTTGGTCTCTCCATTGCCTTTCCAGCTGAAATGTTAAAAAGCTACAATTTATTGAGACTAAACATCAATCATGATTTAAAACAGTGGATCTCAACCTTAGCCAAAGACTGGAGTCAAGTGGGAAGTTTCAAAACATGTTGCCTGAGTCCCACCCCTGCAGAGTCTCATTGGATTGGTCTGTGGTGTGTCTGGGAACTTTAGGAGCCCCCCTGATGGTTCTCATGTCTTCGAGGCTGGGACCCTCTCATCCTGAAGTCCCTAGCATTATACATATTTGCCTCTAACCAGCCTGCTTGGCAAAAGTACCCCCACCACCTCACTGGTCTGCCTGGTCCCCTCAGGAGAGTTTGGGCTCTTGCAACCCCTTCCAGTCTGGCTCTGCTCCTTTCTGATGTGATTTCAGTACCCACTGGTCCAGCCACACAGGGCTAGTCTGCCCTTCAGTACTATCCAGAAATAGTCATTAGGCCCATTTCTCTTTGTGTTTTTACCTAAAAGATAAGTCAGGATTATACCCAGAACTTTATTTTTAGTTTGTTGGTTGTTGGAGTCCATGGTTTTCAATGCTGGCAGCACCTTAGAAACATGTAGAGAGCTTTTTAAAAAACAAATACTGTGTACACCCAAGAAAATTTAAACCAGGCACTCTTGGGGTAGGGCTTGTCACTTAAAAAATTTTTTTAATTAAATTTAATTTTTTTAATTTAAAAAAATTTTAAAAATATTTTATTTACTTGAGAGAGAGAGAGAGAGCATGAGCATGGAGGAGAGGGAGAAGCAGGCTCCCTGTGATCAGGGAACTCGATGTGGGGCTTGATCCCAGGACCCTGAGATCATGAACTGGGCTGAAGGCAGATGCTTAACTGACTGAGCCACCCAGGTGCCCCACTTTTTTTAAATTTTAATTTTTTTAAACTCCCCAGTAATTCTGATGAGCTGCCAGGGCTAAGCACCATGGGTCTGGGGAACCCGGTAAATTTATCCTAACTTTTTGCAATCCTTCTTCTGCCCACAAGCTTTAGGCTGTTTCTAGTCAGTATTATGTCCTCCTCAGAGGAAGTAGGCTTATTATCTGTCCTCTCTCCTGGTGAGTAGACCTGAGTAGACCTAAGTAGACCTCTCTGTGCAGCAACCTCTCCTCGTAGTACCTGCTTGTGGGGTGTCAGTCCCCGCTCTCCAGACCCAGGATACAGAGATGTGCTTGTCTGTGTTCATTTTACATCCACTGTGGCGTGGTCTATGCTCATGTGGAGATCATTCTACCTGCGAGTTAATGCATTATCTGTCCTAAGCAACATTTCCGTAAAACACGAGGCTATTTTAGACTCAGGTACATTATAAAAGGATGACTGTAACATGGAAGGTTCCAGTAGGCCAGCTGAGAAGTGCTATTTGAGGGCTAGGAGGCATTCTAGTGTTGCTCTGTCTCACCAGGCCACTCGCTTGTCTCGTCCCGCCTTCCTCTCCCCACGAGCACCCCCCAGGCCCCCAGGAGAGATATCCAGGCCAGGTGGGTGGAGGACGTCTCACAGGGGCCTGTTCCTATGTTATCAGCAGTGCTAATATAAAGAAGGAGGGGTTGGAGAGAAAGGATACAATCAGTAGCTGTAGGTCACCATTCTGTGTGCTTTGAATATTTGTGATAATCGCAAGTGGACTACTAATGATTAAGTGCAATTACACTTTTGTTGTCGACAGAACCTTTCTACTGATTTCTCCTGTCACCCCACCAAAGCGCCAAGCTAACCAACCTGGCCATACTCCTAACTTGGGAGGTGAGTGCGAAGGAAGGGTGTTCTCAAAGACATACCATCCGGATGACATTTCTTTTAAAAACATCACAGTGTGAGTTGTTGTAACTAAGAATGATTTCTTTCTTGATTGAAAGGATTCTTACACAACCCATTCTCATCTGGTATGGTTAGAGTTATGTTCACACTTCTTCTAATGGTTTCACTACTGAAATTTTTGTTGTTGCTGTTAAACAGTGAGGTGTATCTGAGAATGGTTATAAGTTAGCCTGACTGAATTTCAGTGGAGAGGGAACAGAGATGCCAGTTCTATGTGGCTGCAGTCCCCCTCTTGCATTCCCCATCCCCAGGGCGTGAGACCAACAATATCTCCACATATCCCACTGTGGCCCCTCTCTTTCCCTAGTGTGAAAAGACCAAGGAATGATCATAAACACTGTCTGTGAGAGGTTTCAGGGATAATGTCGAAGTTAATTCACTTTTGAGGTAATGTCTGAGAGACAGAGACATCGAAACAGAGGAAAGGGGGAAATAGAAGTACGGAGACACTGAGGGGCGTGGTGACTCTGGATTGTAAGAGAGCCACCTAGATATGTGGACATGAGCAGACAAGTCTGCTAATCCTCCCTACCCATTTCTCTATAGATCTATAGAGAGAAGATCAGACAGGGAGATGGAGACACCCACCACAGGATACCCCATTCACAGGGTGTCAGGGAGAAGCAGAGAGAGGCCAAGCGTTCCCGAGAGAGACCCAGAAAATACAGAAACAGAGATTTATACAGAAACACATAGAGAGTGACAGAGACAGAGCAGAGAGAGATGCAGAGAGAGAGGCGCTTGGATATCTAGACCAAGCCTCCCTCCCCCAGCCCAATATATCAGGGCTCCAGTAAGGGGCTGTGGCTGAGACCTTCTGCGGCAGCCCAGGGCCTTGTACAAAGAAAGGGGGCATTTCCAAGAGGAAAAGAAGTGGTCCAGCTAACAGAAGGACAAGGTTTGTAACTCAGCATTTGTAGGCAACAGAAAACCACCAGCCTGTCCCCTGGCTTCCAGAGTGACTTAAAAGACTCCCACTTGCCAAGGGGATGATACCCAAAGGGGCTTATTGCTCCAGAAAGAGTGAGCCTGTAATGCAGCTGTTGTGAGGCTTTGGGGTCTCACTGCTTGTACATTAAAGTTGTGATTTTTCTGTTCTTGACAAGGTCATACGTTCCAGGAATGGCAGAGCCCCAGGAAAAATGTGCTTCTTCCTGTCTTCTTGCCTCTGGGGAGTATGAAGGAAGCCTCCCATGGCGCGGTGCTGATGAAGCGTGTATGAAGTATGGGAAGGATGGAAGGCCGCTCTGTCTAAGCTGTTCTGCACTGCTCAACATTTCTCTCCAACAACTGTCAACATGCATATATATATATCATACGCATATGTATATATACCAACATGCATATATATATATATGTATATACACACACATATATATATAGACACCATGCCAGGCATCCCCAAGGGAAGAAGAAGATAAGATGGGCCGAAGCAGGACCTTGGTCCTTTTGGAGCCTCCAGCTCCATGCTGTTGGGCCATGTTTATCCTCAGGAAGAGAGTCTGCTTCATCTTGGCAAAGATGGCCAGGGATGTCACCTGACTGGTTTCTGTGGGTTGTTAAGGGAGGCGCCCTCATGAATAGTCACCAACAGTTGGGCTGACTCTAAGTAGGTCATTGCTGGTTCTTTGTACAAAAGGAATCCAACTGCTAGCATTGTCCACCTGTCCATATTTAAATGGATTACACTGTTAGCTCAGCTTGGCTTGAATACAACTTGGCCGTGAGCCAAGGAAAAACATAGAGCTTTTGAACCAGAAAGATGCTCATTGTAAGTGAAGGAGCTTGGAGACTGGCGTGATGGACCACAGCTAATCCAGGCTTGAGCCAGAGCTGGACACCCAAGTCTGCAGACCTCCAGCTCTGAACTTTCTCCGCAAGACACAGAACTGCCGAGGGACTCTGTCTACTCTGATGATGTAAGATTAACCCTCACCAACAATATGTTTTTTTGAAACCATTGATGAGGAAGGGAGACTATCATATTTCAAGTACAGAGCTGCTCATTTTCTTTACCTTGTAGGTAAACAAATTCGACGTCAAATAAGGGGCCATGGACAGGTGAGCAGTACAATAGGTAGAAGCCCCTTTGCAGGGGCAGGGAAGCTCCTTTGCAAAGCAAGCATTCAGGTTGCTGCATCAGAAGAAAATGAGTGGCTAAAGGAAAAGAGGGCAGTGAATAGCCTCTAATTATCCTACCAAGAATCCAGTGTTAAATGATGTTACATTACAAAAGGGAAAGTGAGACACACTTTGTGAATGAGTGGGGTCTCTATCTTTTTTACTGTAAAAAACTTTCTCTAAGTAAGGAAGCTAGAAAAAAGCAAAAAATACAATAAAAAAAAAGCCAGTAAGAAGGTAGAAGGATACACCGACTTGCAGAGTAAATCATCTTTCAAGTGGCATTGCTTCGCTTGCGACAACAGTCACATTTTTCCTCAAATGAAGTCAGAAAGGATTTTAATTTGACATCTCCCTAGTTATTTCTGTTGAGTCTCTTCCAGGGAAGGGAGTGGGGCAGGCACAGTCTTGGTTTTCAGAATGCAGAGATCTCAGTACAGAGAAATGGGACTTACCCAGAGTCAATATGTTGAAGTGAGGACGGAAACTCATGAAGTCAAATTGTTACAGGATTAGAAATCTAGAAAAACTTTAGAAAAGACTGCGTCCAATGACCCCATTTTATAGATGGGAACTCTGAGCATGAATAAGAGAGAGAGATTGGTATTTCATCTGTATTGTGCATTAAGCACGAAACAGTCCCATCTTGGATGAAAGCATGCTCCACTCAGATGTAGAACACTTCCTGGGATGGGATGGCAGTAAAGGCTTTCTTTATTACGATTATTATGAACAAAGAAAGAGCCCATGGATGCTAAGAGAAACTCCAGAAGTTTGTGGAAATCCCTCAAAGAAGCTGTGCCCTCTCTCCTGCAGCCCACGATCCCGTCTATCCCCTCCTGAAAGATGATTCTGAACGACACGTTTTGGTTGACTGTGGAAGACCCCGAGTGGAGACATACTCCGTGTCCTACTCACACCTCACAGAGGAAATGACCCGGTCGGGTGGCTCAGGGAGAAATTGGTGCTACCAGTGTCTAAGGCAGATTCGTGGTTAGATGCGTAAGACATGATGATTCTTGGGAAAGTTATTTAAGTTCCTTAGATTTTTATTTTCTCACCCATATATTGAAAAAATGGAGTCTACCTCATAGGATTGTTGTAAGATTAAATGACTATGTGTAGATAAAAATACCTAGAAGAGTATTTGGCCATTGAAATGTTAGCTGTTTTTGTTAAAGTATCTGTGAATTCACTTGCAAACACAGGGCCATGGCCTTGTGTGTGAGTTTAGAGATTGACACACTCATGGAAGTTAGTTCATTGAGTTCTAAATAAAAGAAATTAAGCATTTGATTCAGTCCATCCAGCATCGTGAGGATCAGCCAGCAAAATCTGCTGAGCTAACCATCGGACAGTTCTTTGTTCTAGTGTTACCATGTTGTAATACAGACTCTCCTGCCCGGGAAAGACTCCGTGGTTCTATTTAGGGCACATTGTGTCTGAGCTCTGCTTCACTTTTTTGCGCTCTCTCTGAAGTCTTCCCTGATGAGTCCATCCAGAAGTGCTGATGGTCCCCACCTGATTCCTGTAATATTTATAATCTGTGCCACTCACTTTATATTTAGTATTTATTGTGTTTTATTGTTTGCTTTCTGTCTTTTGCTGTGCATATGTTTTCTTTCTCAGATAAGACTATAAACCTTTGGGGATTGTGTTACTCACTTGATTTACTCACTCTCTTACTCCCTTTTGTATGCCCAAAGTGCAGAGCAGGTGTGTTGCTCATAGAACATGTTCAATAAAGACCTCTGATTACACAGCCGTGGGTTTGATGATACTGGCTTTTCAATTCCCAAATGACCCGGTACTTAATGAGCAACCTCAGGAGAAATGACCTAGTTCCACAAACGTGGCCTCCTTAGTTGCCATTACTGTAAAGATGTAACAAAACTGCCTTTCCCTTATTTCTCCTTCATGTCAGCATTTCCCCTGGTGATACTGAAACGGAGGTTTGCATTAGGTTTTGTGGCTCGGAGGAACTATGGAAATAGGAGACAGTAGAATCGGGATGTGTGGGCTTTGGTGGTGAGAGAGGAAATCCAGGCTTGGCTACCCTGTCAGAAATCAGACCACATGAAGTTTCCAGTAAGTGGAGACTGTGCCTTCTGTGACTGAATTCCCATGGTCATGTCCTGCGGCTCACTAAGAACTCTTGGGCCAGTTATTAAAAAATAAAACAAAAATCTCTTTGGTGAAGGTAGGGATTAGATCATGATTTACCGATACATTTCCTAGCCAGTTTTTCCCCAAGCTCAACACCGACATAGGCAAACTGTGATCGCCCTTAAAAGTCTTCATTCACAGGGGCCCAACTTTGCATTTTATCCCCCGTGTTCTAATTACATTGGTGCCGTAGATGCAACCTGGTCTCATGTGATCGTCTGAGATAAAGATGAGGAATTAAAGCACAAACAAGTGACTCATTTTAATGGATTTACTCCAGACAGGAGAAACCTGTAATTTCTCTTAGGCGTGCTTGATGGACCCATTGTGGAGTGAATCACAGACTTACACAAGCCTTGAAACCCCGGGCGGTTTTACAGTTCTCAGATAGGCTTCTCACAATCGGTGGCTGGTTTGCACCGGGCCCTCTTGGATTTCTCTTTGAAAAATGGAGAAAAGGCGTCACAGGCGCTGAAGGGGGACCATGGGACCTGCAAGGGGAGGCACCCGGGATGGTGGGGCACAGTGGCTGGAAGCTCGGTGCCAACTCTCCTGCCTGGCTGCTAGCTTTCCTGGATGCGGTGAGTACCCATGCCAGGAGCAAACCTTCCTCTGACTGAAGACTGGATTGGTTTTGCATGTATTCTGGAATGGGGAAAATGCACGATTTCTGGTGGTATTCTCTAGAGTGCTTGATTCTGCAGGAAGCCTTCCTGACATTATTTAGAAATTGGCTAGCTCAAGGTTGAAGTCCGCCCTTGATCTCTTTTATATTTGTTTTTCTTTAAGAAGTCATTTGTCAGGATCTAATTGCTCACTCCCAGGAGTGAAAATGCAAAGCACTCTGTCAGGCAATTTGACTCTGTTTTCTGACTGTCCCTTTGCTTGATAAAGTGGATAAGCAAACCAACTTTCAATTCCCTTCCTTTGGGCTGAACGTAAAGATTTATATAAATTATTATAAAGCATTCCGTTAGTAGTTTTCTTCTTTTCATTTATTTATTTATTTGACAGACAGAGATCACAAATAGAGAGGCAGGCAGAGAGAGGAGGAAGCAGGCTTCCTGCTGAGCAGAGAGCCTGATGCGGGGCTTGATCCCACGACCCCGGGACCATGACCCGAGCTGAAGGCAGAGGCTTTAACCCACTGAGCCACCCAGGCACCCCACCAGTTTTCTTCTTACAGTGAGGCTGACAAAGCTGTCTGTATATCAACTTAAAAGGAAACATTTCCTCTAGTGATGGTTAAGCCTTTTTGTAAAGGGCATCTACCCTTGTTTTGAGTGGTCTACTGCACACCATTTAATTGCCTATATTCCTTGTCCTCTGAGGACAATTGTGACCTTTTAAATGTGTGCTGTAAGGTGCTTTTGTGTGTGTGTGTGTGTGTGTGTGTGTCAGTACTTCAGTGACCTTTCTTCCCAGAGCCAAGCAATCGCTCAGTTGACCAATTACTTTAAAATCCTGTAAGTCTCGAGAGAGTTGGTGAGAGGCTAGATACCTTCCAGCTATGAAATTGTGTGATTCTTCAAATATAACAGTATTTGAACCAGACTGCCGTTCTCAGAAAAGATACTGAGACACAAAGAGATTGGCTGGAAGCCATCTCAAATAGCCCAGGATAAGACGCTTCTGATTCTAATAGATCTTTTCTATCTTTCTTTCCCCCAAGGCTCTTTATGAGACTGCTCCGCCATGGCAAGGGACAACTGGTAAGAGTGACTGAATCCGTTCTATTACTGAGGCCAAGCAACACGCAAACAACTTGTTTAGCCGTCTGACTCTATAATCAGCTCTAATTACCACCAGTGGTGTAGATGGGACGTACGGTTATGAAATTCGGCTGAGGGGAACACAACACACACACCCCAACATGTAGGTCAGCAGTCTCTGAGTTCCTCACCTTCAGTTAACCTCTCTGAACAGGGCCTTCCCATCGAAGGGATTGGCCAATGAGTGTGAGGTGAGTTGCTACCCAGAAGGTGAACCAACAAGTGGAACCCCCTGCCCCGGCCACCTCACGTTGGAGTGAAGGTCATGGGGACAACACTTTGAGACAGTGTCCCCTCCGTTGGCAAACATCCTCACCCAGCTTACCTTGGGGTGTTCTGTGTGGAGGAGTTTGAGAGATCACGGCTTCCAATGCATTCTTTCCTTCCTGACTATGGTTACTATTCCCAGGCTTACCTTTTTAAATTTGCTTTGAGAGTCCTGATGCTAGCTCTCATGCAGCGTGTCTGGGCAGGTGGGGAGTGCCTGGGTTTCATGACTCATATCCTACAACCCCATTCTAGGGAAGATCAGAAACAAGCTCCAGGACCCAGGCAGACTAATTGTATTTCTTGATTCCAACTCATTCAGAAACCCAGCTCTTAGTACAAGGGAGGTGGGAAAAATAGGAGATGGTGTGTCAGAACCACTGGGGTCTTCTAGGTCTGTCCGAGAAAGGGCTTTGTGAGTTCTGACCGTGGAGATAGGGCAGAAAGGGTGCTTGTGCTGCCATGCTGGGAGCAGACATCACTCACCTGGTGTGGCCTTGTCTCTTGCCGATCCTAGACAGGACCTCGCAATCCTATTGCACAGAGGCTCCAAGCAGTATAACAAAGAGGTAGGTTGGGAGCATGTCTACTTAAATCACTAGGTTCCAAAAGGATCTAGAGTAGCACATATGCTCACCTCCCCCTCTAAAGTCGAGAACTTGCCTTGTGATTTTAAAGCAAAGACTTCCAAAGTTGGTATCGTTCTCTGTGGGGCCATTCACTTATTCATTCACTTATTGAACACATGCTGTCCGGGTAACTATTACCACTCTTACACTCTGCTGGGTGCTGGGGACCGAGAAATATCCCTTCCTATTCACCTCCTAATGACAACATGATTTTTTTGGTTGGAGGGAGGTCTATTCTGTTAGGTGTGGGCTAATTTCTCTCAGGCTCTGGGGCTGGGAACACTAGCTCTTGTGCTCTTTTGACCCTTTGTCATCAGGTCTTGGAGCACAGGTAGTGAGGTGGGAGGCATCCCTTGCTGGGAGTTCTCTTGGGAGGGATATCCTGAGTCACATGACCTCTGGGACCCTTCAGTCTAACTACATTGTCCTCCTAGCCTCGGGGAGCAAGCAAAGGTGATTTTCTCTCTCTCTCTCTCTGAAGTAATCACTCTGTTAGAGCAGAGTCTGGCTTCCATTCAGTGGCCTAGAATTGCCTATTACCAAGTGAAAGACAAAAGTGGCTGGTAGTGGGCAATTCACACTTCTATGAGGATGCACAGAGGGAGGGAAGTAGGTTAGGAAGCAGGGAGGAGGAATTTGGGATGTTACTTTTCCAGTACCTAAGAAGCTGTCAATTCCAGGTAGCTCGTTGCTTTTATCTCTGAAATAGGCCAACTTTCAGGCACTTTGGGAACAAGATACAGGGCATGTTTCTTTGTAAATGTCAGGTAACTATTCACCTAATCGCCACAGAAGCCTCAGGCATGAGTTCTGCATCTTGTTTTCTCTTCTTCTTTTTAATTATTCATTTCTGAGTCTGCCTTCCCCTTCCTGGGATCATCCCAGACCCCTGAGATGTCTTTCATCCCTGCCTTTCCTCACCTCTCCACCCAGAGAATCATGTGTCAGGATGATTCTGACTCTTCTCACCATTAAAGATGACCTATCCATTGCCTCCTTCTTTCAGGATTCCCTAAGTTCTGGTCTGTTACTCTCTGAGGCGCTACTTTGGGTCCCGGGGAGTGGCCTCCCGGGCAGGTGTTAGCATAGGGGCTGGCACATGGTAGGTGTCCAACAACTGCACGCGTAGTCTGAGTCTGGATACGCTAATGTGTTCCAGGATGACACACGGTCCTTAAACAGCAGCCTTAAATTCCCCCAGAGCACCTTGGATGAGAAGGTGCCCCCATATATATATGAGGGGTGGGCGGGGTGGGGAGGTTGGTGCAGGGACACATGGTTTCTCCAACTGATCTGACCATGGAACCCCTTAGTCTGTTATGAGACCAGTGTTCCACAGAAACCCACTTCAGGACACAGTATCTTGGGCAACCTCAACTGACACCAAGCTATGTATGGTTTGCCTTACTAAATAAAACAGGCAGTTTTCCTGAAATCACAGAACATTTAAGTCAGTGTAGGGTCATGTTTTTCTTCCATTCTTCTAAAATTCAACTTTGGTGCCTGCTACAAACTTGGTAAACAAGTGGCGGGTAGCAAGTGTCCACCCTAGGCATACAGCACTCTTCTGTCAGGATTACTGCTTACTCTTTTTATGTTCCCCCACCATGTACTAGGATCTTGATTTAAATAGCCAGGGACAGTTTTTCCCAACAAACCGTTTTTCCTGCCACCATACCCGAGGGGCATAGAGAAGTAGCGATCTTATGAAAATGCAGTTTTGTTGTTAAACTGAACACACTATAAAGCCAGAGGTCAGTAAATGGCATGAAGGTCATCTTAGCATACTGGACACAGAATAACTCTGGGTTCTCCATGGAGGAGAGGACCAGGCCTTGACTCTAGCACTCTTTACTAGGAACTAGTAGACCCCTGGGCCAGGCAAGTTGTCTTTACTACGTTCACATCTGAAAGAGGCTTCTTTCAGTACTGTCTGTGTTTTTGTCAACATTCTTTTGGACAATCCACTCTTGTCACATGTATTTAGATTTTATGTCCTTGTTCTTTTCTTCATTCTTTTAAGAGGTCACTTGCTACCTGCAGACACTGTGCTGGGTATTGGAGAAATAACAAATATTTATATTTTAGGTTTATATTTGTATTCAGTATTTTTTTTAAGAGAGGGGGTGCAAAGGGAGAGGGAGAGAGAGAATCTTGAGCTGGCTCCACGCCTAGTGTAAAGCCCAGCATGGGGGTCGATCTCACAATCCTGAGATCATGACCTGAGCCAAAATCAAGAGTCGGACGCTTAACCAACTGAGCCACCTAGGTGCCCAGAAATACTTTATATTTGCAGAAAATTTTCACTTCAGCATTATGTAAAATGCAAAGTCCGCTTTAATTATTAAGTCTTTATCAATGGTGAATCTAAGTATGTTTCTTCCATTCTGTTCTATAAAATATCAGCCTCTGATTATGAATTATGCCAGATATACTTCATTTTATTTTTCAATTCACCATTTCAGAGCGCCAAAGCTCTGGCTCATTGTGTTCTGCAGAACACTCTGGCTTTTGGCTTCAGCTATCTATACGATGGTGGGACAGATTCCATTCTATTCTTTTTGGTGAGAGGAGAAAAAAAACCCATTTGGAGCTACCTTGAAAACATTTCTCCATCTGACCCATCCCTACCGATCAAACTAGGCAAAAATAAGAATGTTGTGCCTCCTCTTGGGTAACATTATTAAACATCTCCTCCTTCCCACTTGTAATAATTGAAGGAACTTTACCATATAATTATCATATAAAGTAGTAGATGGGTTACGTACACCAGGCTATAAGAACATGAATGATGAAATAGCAAGTTAATTAACCAAAACTCCCCAAACAGCTAATTGTGCTCAGCTCAATGTTTGTGTTTCATGTGGTCATGCTTATGATTTCACACTACATATAAGCGATCTGTTAGAAAGTTTTTTCTTAGGAAAAAAAAATTATTATTATTAGTTCATCATGTTCCACAAAGAGCATAATGATCTACAGAAAATGCCATGCCTAGTGGATCCTTTAGTCTCCAAACACTTTCAGGAGCCGTGGACTTACAGAGGCCCTAACACTGCTCAGGAAAACAAACAGTTTTGAACTTCCTAAACCACATCAGATCACATCACATCATTGTGCCAAATGCCTGACTTTCTTCCAGCAAGATTAACTTTAAATTCTTATATTGAAAACTGTGGACAGTAAAATGCTTCCTTCTGAAGCCTTAGATAGCAGGCATCATTCCTTATAAGTGGCCTCCTGTTGGTTCGTCTTCACTCATTTCACTGTGCATTTCAAACCACTGCTCTCTAGGTGGAAGAGAATTGCATTTAACCTCAGCATCCGTCCTATTATTTGGCTCTGAACGTAGGTGTCTTTTTCCCCAATTGCGTGTACCTTGGGAAGAACATTTCGATAGATTGTGAAAAAGTAAAGAGGAAGGACCAAAGAGACCGCTTCAGTAGGAGAAGTGAATGATTTTCAACTTGGTAATGAAAATGAATGGTGCATTCTGTATTTCTCTTTCTCAGATTGCAGGTTACAATCCATTAGAGGGTTGTGGATTCAATTTAGTGGGTGGCAACCAGTTTCCGAAAGAATGTCAGATAGAGTGGAATGCAAGTTAAAAATCATGGACAGAGCAGAGAGTGTCTTGCTCATAGGTGGGAAGGATAAGAAATATATAAAACCTTTTAAAATATAAAAATTATGTATTTTTCCAGTCTTATGTATGGATACCTATACACATACATATATATGTCTGTACACATTGAGTCATGATATAAGATCTGTTTTATTACTGTGTCAGGATAAAAATTTTGGAAAGCTACCGGTGTATATGTGAAATATACAGATAGATCTAAGACAGCTTATATTGGTTCTTCTGGTATTTCCTTTTATGATGATGGTTAAAAATCTATCCTACAAGGAAGATATGGTCCATATACACTATGGAGTATTATGCCTCCATCAGAAAGGATGAATACCCAACTTTTGTATCAACATGGACAGGACTGGAAGAGATTATGCTGAGTGAAATAAGTCAAGCAGAGAGAGTCAATTATCATATGGTTTCACTTATTTGTGGAGCATTAACAAATAACACGGAGACATGGGGAGATGGAGAGGAGAAGGGAGTTGAGGGAAATTGGAAGGGGAGATAAACCATGAGAGACTATGGACTGAAAAACAACCTGAGGGTTTTGAAGGGGTGGTGGGTGGGAGGTTGGGGGATCCAGGTGGTGGGTATTATGGAGGGGGAGTATTGCATGGAGCACTGGGTGTCGTGCATAAACAATGAATTCTGTTACACTGAAAAGAAAAAAAAAACTACCCTAAATAATATTAATATTGCAAATTGCTTAGTTTGCCCATCCACCAATTTGCCGCATATATGAGAACTTCTTTCCACCCACTCATGTAAGATCTTGAATTCCACAAACATATCCCAGCAACTATGCAAATCCATTACCACACTTTGCCTGTCATTCTGCCATGTTTCCTTTCCCCTGCTCAGACTTGCTATACAAGATGACAGTATAAGTCCAAATACGTCTCCCCATTCATTGGTTAGGAACGCAAAGAATTTTAAGCTCAAAGACAATTTGGAAGCCTTCCTGTAAGTGCCTGTGGCTCATCCTCTCATGTGAAGGCTCACTGCAGTCATGAAAGACCATCTTAGTCTTGACTCCACCCAGGAAAGGTCTGACAATCACTGATCAGTGAGTTTTCTTTGCTCTCTGGCCACAGATTGCCTGGTGAGCATAGATGGATCAGAGTTAGTTCACCTCCATTACAACATAAAGGAATTTACATTTGCTGAGGCTCAGTTTCTGCTTGGCCTTATTCACTAGGTAGAGTATGTAGCTGATCGCTCTTCCCACTATTGGTTTGACTTGTCTGAATTCCCCACTAGACATCCTTTATGGAAATGACAGCACCCTTTACTTCCCTATCCCCAACATCTGGCACAGTTTCTGACAAATAGGAGCCACCTGATAAAGGGTGGTTGAGAGAATGAATAATCATCCTACATTTTATGAAATGGATGAGAAAGAATATAGGCTCAGCAAATGTCAAATAGCTCATCAATATCATAAATGTGATTGACAGCTTAGCTCATGCTGAATCTAAAGTCCATGACATTTTTACTTTGCTGCATCTGTGCTATGAGAGAATTGTTCTAAGGAACTTTGCTTCCAATAAATTGTCTTAGTTTCTTCTATCCTGTAAGAGAAGTATGGTGGTGATGATCAAATCATGATGATGTTGATGAACTTCAACTGTGATGGAGATGCTTTTTGGAAATTTGTCTTTGAAAGGTAGAACTAGCAAGAAAGAGGCATTATCAAAAGAAAAATAATTGTAACTGTGTGGTGATAGATGTTAACTAGACTTACTCATTTTACAAAAATACAAATATCAAATCACTATGTTGTATGCTTGCAATTAACACAATGTTACATGTCAATTATATATTAAAAAGAAGAAAAAGGCAAGAAATAGAGATATAGCCAAAGAATAATTATCTTTTCATGCTTCTAGTTTCTCTGTATAATAGTTGATCCATCTATAAGAGAGAATCTCAGTGCTTGCTCCAATAACAGACAATAGTGTGTATTCATTTCATTTTAAGTTCCTTGACCCCCTTTGTCCAGAGAGACAGTACATTGTAGAACAGTAGTTCTCAACTGGGAGCAAATTCCTCTCCCAGGGCACATATGCCCATGACAGACATATTTGGCTGTCACAGCTAGGGAGGAAGCTGTTCCTGGCATCTATTGGGTTGAGGTCAGAGATGCTACTGCACATCCTACAATTTACAGGACAGCCCCCAACAACAAAGAACCATCCATCCCCAAAATGTCAATAATACCATTGCTGAGAGATCCCATCCTAGAACTTGGCTTTCCAGCTGTACTATCTGGGTTGAACCCTTGGCTCCACCACTTTTTATGAGTGACCTTGACTCATAGTCACTTTGTACCTTAGCTTCTCCACTAATAAAATGAAGATGGTAATACTGTCTTACATCATCTGATTAAATGAATTAATGCAAAGAAGGAGCTCAGAAAATGATTGGTAAATAAAGGTTCTTGATAAATGTTATGATTAAAGAAAATCGTGGATCAAATAATCAGAAATGATTCCTTGGTGAACATACATCCTTCCTAGTACTTCCATCACTCCTGTCTATTGTTTGCAGACAAGTTGCCGTTGAAGGAAAGTCTTTTCCATTTTTTACACATTAGCTAGTTTGAAAGTAGATATTGGTGTCCTTTCTGGAAGCAGAATGTTTTGGTATGAACATCTCAGAGTAACCACTAGGGTCACCAAGGGGTTGGTTAGTCGGCTAAGTTTTGTGTTGTCTGGCTTTATCAACTCCACCTGAATCCACTTTCATTCTGTATTGCAGGTGAAGATCCTAATGTGTGAAAATGAAGTCCCAGGCAACCATGATTTGCTGTTTAATGTTCTTTCTGGGAATAGAATGTTCTCACTATAAATCCAAGGTCCACATAAAAGTAAGTTTGATCCATTCTCAAGTGGTCCCATGAGAAATCTGCCAGGTCTCCTAGATGAGTTAAATTTATGACAAATAACATGATCTTAAATAAAATTTCAAATGACTACAATTTTACTCTTGCAGATATATATCTGTATCTATATATCTATATATATATATAGATATACATATCTATATCTATATCTATATCTATATCTATATCTATATCTATATCTATATCTATATCTATATTTCTTTTAAGGGAACAAAGAAAAGTTGAGAGGTGGCTGGGCCCTGCAACAGTATATTTGCATGGTGCAACAGAGCACAACAGTATAATAGAAAAATTACTTTGCAAGCCACAGAGAACATAGACAGGCAGTTACTGGGAGGAGGAATACTAGCCTGGCAGGTAGCATTTCAGCTCCAGACCTTATCTTTTCTTCTCGTTATCTGCATAAGTTGTTTTGATTCTTTGAGTTTTAATTTCCTTATCTATAACATAAAGGGTATTTTTTTTTTCTTTTAGATAATTTTTATAGCCCTTTACAGCTGCAGAAGAGTTTGTGATTCTATTATTGTCACCTAATGATTATTCCTAGCATCTGCTCATTTCTTCCTCTCTGGGGATCTATGGTATCTGGTGGATCGTATTAGCTTCATTTCATAGTTACAGTTAATACAGATGGAGACCAGCTTAGCATTATAATTACTACATCTCTTTTCTCCCTGAGTACTTGAGCTTCCCCAAATAGGTATCCAATCCACTAACCTGACCCTCAGGGCCCAAATGACCACTGGCAAGATTCTTGCCCTCCTCAGAGGAGGGTTTATTCTCTGTCTGTGCTCACCTCCATGATTCTGTCTGAAAATTTCTGTGACATCACATGCAGACCTGGTGCAGTTTTCTTCTGAGTCATGAACACATTTTCTCTTCATCTCCACATGGATCCTCTATGTTGAGATAAGCAAGGAGAGTTCCAGAGTAAAGAGGACCTTTGGGAATTTGTCTTTTACAGGATGGAGATAAACTTCAACATCCTGAAGGGAAACTCAAGACTGGAAGGATACAAGGTAGGTGTCTACAGAAGAGTGTTCTTCCATAAGGAGACTGGGCACAGTGAAGAAAGGGCATGGATTTGGCAGAGCATGTCCCCAGACCACAAACTTTCAAATGGCGTAACAGTCTCTAACAAGTTCTCATTGTTTACCGGTATTGACAGACTTTCTTACAATTATACCATTATCCATGGCATAGTCAATGACCCAAGTTGGCAAATTACTCACATGTGTTCTAGAGTAGAAGACAAGTGCTTACTTTAAAACCCCAAAGGGAAATCTGTTTGAACTAATCAGCTAGTAAGAGGCAGAAGAAGGAACAGGGAAGAATTCATTCCTTCGTGCAAAGGTATTTTCAGAATGTTTAAATGTATGTTACACTCTGGTGCTAAGTCTACTGAAGTGATGTAAGATAGGTATTGTGTTGGTGAGATGGGTTACTCTCAAAAACTCAGAAATAAACTATGGAGATAGTCATTAGTAGCAAGATAATGCAATCACATGGTTCTGACCCAAATAGCAGAGATCACTGGATTCTGCACAGACATGGCCAAGTATATTTTTAACAACAAATACATCTATACATTAATGTGGACTTGAGAAAAGAGGGAGAGAGATGGCTAACCTTCATTGAGCATTGGCAAAGCTGATTCAAGGGCTGAACAGGATGCTCACTCGTTCAAGTTTGTAACAAGACTGTGGCATCACCTCCAAACTGTATGGATGAAGAAATTAAGATCCACTGAGCTTAAATGACTTTGCAAAACCAGGGACAGTGGGTAGGTGGTAAAGAAAAATGCAAACTTTCTTGTTTCCTTTCTCTATGAATGGAGTCATCCACAGAGCCTCCCTTGACTCACAGACAGTCACCACATCTTATTGATTTCAACACCTTACTAGCTTCCATTAGGATCTACTTCTTTTCAGAAGTAGATCCTTCTTCCTGGGAATACTTCAACAACCTCATTCTTGGGTTCCTTGCTTCAAGTCAATCCACTCTACTCATGGGCCGAATTAGTCCTGCCACCAGGTTTTAGAAATAAAGTTTTATTGGAACACAGCCATGCTCATTTATGTACATATTATCTTTGATGGCCTTCATGCCACAAAGGCAGAGTTAAGTAGCTTTGAGAAAGACCACCTGGTTTACAATGCTGAAAATATTTATACTCTGGCTAGTTTTCATATTTAGCAAATAAAAATATGGAATTCCTCATTGAACTTAAAAATCAGATAAACAATGAATGATATTGCATGTGTCATACGAACATTAGAAACTTATTTATTGTTTAACTGAATATTTTCATTTGATCCCTGTTATTCATGGACTCTGCATTTATAAATTCTCCTATTCATTGAAACTTATTTGTGACCCCCAAATTACTACTCACAGTGCTTTCTGGATCATTCATAGACAGAAAAAAAATTTGAGTTAGCTCAGGTACAAGTTTCTAGCCAAACAAGATGGCACTCTGCCTTCTTGTTCTAGCTGTCCTACTATAAACAAGTGTTGTTTTTGTGGCATTACTAATGCCATATTTTTGCATTTTGTGCTTTTTGTTTGTGATTTTGCCATTTAAAATAGCCCTGACTATAGTTTCCTGAAGAGCTTTCTGGTGTTCCTAAGGAGGCTGTGATGTATCTTAAAGAGAAAATTCATGTGTTAGATGAGCTTTGTTCATGTGCTCTTATGAGTTATGGTACTATTGGCCATGAGTTCAATGGTAATGGATCAACAACATAAATGAAGTGTCTTTAAATAGAAACACATATAAAATGAGCTCATATATTAATCAGTTGATAAAAATGTGAGGAAAAGAATCTGCCTTGATTTCCCCTTATTCGGTGTTTGTGGAAGCAACTCCATAGACCATAACTATTGCAAATAATGAGAATCAACTATGTCTGAAAATAAATTTACTATTTAACTGGACTTCCGTATTTTATCTGGCAACTCTATCATGTTCTTTATGGAAAATTTTACTGCCTTCTGTTCTATGCTATTGTTAATCATCTTTCAAAAACAAATCTAATCATGTTTTCTGGTAACCCCCATATTAGCACAGAATTCAAAGTCCTTCATGTCTTGACTCCTGCTTCTCTCCCATCCTCATCTCTTGCCCCACCCCCCTCAGCTGCTCTAAACTAGCCTTTCTGTCTGACCTGTGACCCCTCCTTTCCATGTACTGTTCACCCTGCTTGGCACACCTTGCTTGGTGCTGAGGACTCTGTTCAATGTCACCTCCTCTGGAAAGCAGACAATTCCCAAATCCCTAGAATAAGTTAGCTGCCTCCGTCAGAGCTCAGTAAAGCTAATTAGGTCCCCTCCTCTCTCTTGCCTTTCAGAGAAATGCCAGGGACCTTGCATCATGGCTTCCAACTGCAGCCAGCCCTGTGCTCAGCACTTTCGTGGAGAAATAGGATTTATATGTCATCAAAACAAGTGGCAAAAATCAACGGAAACATGTACAAGCCTCTCCGTGGAAACACTCTTTAAGGTAAAGCATTTGCATATTATTGGCTTCCAGGGCTAATTTCTCAGGAAACCGTAGAGGCATTTTCCTGTGTTCTGTTCTGCACGACAATAAATCTCAGACTTGGACTTGGGAAAATGGCAGATTGTGGGAAATTTGTCTCTTCTCCTTCTTCCTTGCCCAAATTCTCAGATACTCTCCCCCCTCCTCACTCTCTCTTTCTCCCTCTCAGCATCTTTTCTTAAAAAAACTCCTTTACGCAATGGTAAATGCTTAGAGGTTGAAGTTTGAGTTTTGACCTCAAATTTTAGAGCTTAAAGTTTGAGATGGATTTGTGTGTATCTTCGCGTAATTACTGAACTCTAAACTTCTTGAAATTACAATTTAGCATCATTTGACCTGCCAACCTCCATCCATCCCCACCCACACAAATTTCATGAGACTCCCCTTTCAAAAAGTTAAAATAAGTAGACAGATTTTGTTTTTAGAATTTCTCCACATATCTGGAGAAAATGTCTTGTTATCACACTTGGGTTAAAACCACTATCCTGGGGCACCTGGGTGGCTCAATGGGTTAAGCCTCTGTCTTCAGCTAGGGTCATGATCTCAGGGTCCTGGGATTGAGCCCCGAATAGGGCTCTCTACTCAGCGGGGAGCCTGCTTCCCCCCAACCCCCACCCGCCTGCCTCTCTGCCTACTTGTGATCTCCGTCAAATAAATAAATAAAATCTTAAAACAAACAAAACAAACAAACAAACCACTATCCTGAAAGTGATAGGTCAGTATCCTGATCTCAGTGGCAATTTTGATGGAACTGCTTGTCTGGGTGTGACTCCATCCTACCCTCTCTGTCTTTCTTGGCATCTAAACCCCTTTTTAGTACCACTGGCTTCTCCATTTTCCCCACATGGTGTATTTGTGCCTTAGCTCCTTTATTCTGAAATATGTTAGGTATTTCATCATTTTTGAACAATTTTTTTTTTAAACAGGACTTCAATAGTGCATCACGCCTCTCCCTAGCAGCATCATCTGTGCCTGTTCACGTTCTTGATTTTCGAGCTCCAGAACCTGTGGAGAGTGTAGCCCAAGGAATCCTCAGGAACTGTCCAATTGATTATGCCTGCATACTTGATGTCGTGAAGTCATCAGAAGCCACGTCTGGAAACATCGCGTTCATAGTGGAGTTACTAAGAAATATTTCTACAGACTTGTCTGATAATGTTACCCAAGAGAAAATGAAGGTATTCTTTGACAATTTCCTTTAAAAAACTGGCAGGTTTCTTTTCTTTTTTTTTTTTTTTTTAAACCAAATCTTGCATTTTAACAGTTTCAAATGTACGGTCCAAAGTAAGACAGCCACAGCAACCATAACAACGATAGGCTTTTTATTTCAATTCTGCAGGTCAATTCACTCTAGCTTATGTAAGTTTTCAAGAAGTTAGCATATTTTTAATACATGTTTCTGTACAAACTTACTAGTTTCAAAAAAATATCCTGAAAGGATGGCTGTGAGCAAGAGTGTGTCTACTCCAGTGTTGCCCAAATTTAATTCTGTAGGACATAATTATTTTGAGAAATGTTAATGGAGGTTTCGTTTCTACAAGGGAGATCTGTGCATAGCAGATGTAGAAATTCTGGGTTAAACAAAGTTAAGCAGGTTTCCTTCTGGCAGAACTTTTTAGAACTCTTCATGTGTTAATGAAGTTTAGCCCTCTTTATAAAGGGGGGAGTATAGAGATACAGTATGCAGTGTTTCTCAAATTTAGGTTTTTATAGAATTTACCCCCAATTCCCTCCATTAAACAATCATTAATAGCTCACGAGAACTCTTGGGTTATATAGACTGCAGTTCGGAAATGCTGTCCCCGGGCACATAATAAAGTAGTAAACTTTATCTATACTTTTATTTTATTTTAATGATTGTTTTACTGTACTTCTCTCTCTGAAGTCCTCTTAGCATGAGATTCCAATAAACCGTGAATTTGAAGAGCAATATGTCAAAGAAGATCCCATCACTTGAACTCGAGAAATTTCAGGGTTTAGAGATTGAGTTTCTACACTAATGTGTAAATCCTTCGCATAACTTCCATTTTTTCCCTCCACTGCAGAGTTATAGTGAAGTGGCCAACCACATCCTTGACACAGCAGCCATTTCAAATTGGGCTTTCATTCCAGACAAAAATACCAGCTCGGATTTGTTGCAGTCAGTGAATCTGTTCGCGAGGCAACTGCGCGTGCACAATGAATCCGAGAACCTTGCAGATGAACTCTTCATTCAGGCAAAAGGGCTTCGCATCAACCACAATACCTCAGAGAAAAAGTTCAATTTCTCCGCGAGCATGAACAGTACAACAGAGGGTATCTTAGGGATGATAGAAATTCCCAGGCAAGAGCTGTGGAAGCTGTCACCAAATGCATCCCAAGCCATCAGCATAGCATTTCCCACCTTGGGGGCCATACTGAAGGAAGTCCGCTCGCAAAATGTGAGTCTTCCTAGACCTGTAAATGGTCTCGTCCTTTCGGTGATTTTACCGGAAGGACTGAAGCAAGTCTTATTTACCTTTGAGAAGATCAACAAATCCCGGAATGCCAGGGCCCAGTGTGTTGGTTGGCACTCGAGGAAAAGGAGGTGGGATGAGAATGCTTGTGAAACCACACTGGAGATCAGGAACAGAGTGAAATGCTTGTGTAACTACACCAACATGGTGATGTCCTTTTCCATTCTAATGTCCCCCAAATCTATAGACAACAAAGTCCTGTACTACATCACCTGCATTGGGCTCAGCATCTCCATCTTTAGCTTGATTCTTTGCCTGATCATTGAAGCCGTGGTGTGGTCCCGGGTGGTTGTGACGGAGATATCATACATGCGTCATGTGTGCATCGTGAACATAGCTGTGTCGCTCCTGATTGCTAATGTGTGGTTCATCATAAACTCTAACTTTCACAAAAAGGCCCAGGACTCCAACTGGTGTGTTGCGCTGACATTTTTCAGCCACTTTTTCTACCTCTCTCTGTTTTTCTGGATGTTCTTCAAAGCACTGCTCATTATCTATGGAATATTGGTTGTTTTCCGTAGGATGATGAAGTCCCGCCTGATGGCCATTGGCTTTGCCATTGGCTATGGGTGTCCACTGGTCATCGCTGGCACCACAGTTGCTATCACAGTGCCAGAGAAAGGCTACACGAGACCCGATGCCTGTTGGCTTAACTGGGACAATACCAAAGCCCTTTTAGCATTTGCCATCCCAGCCTTAGTCATTGTGGCCGTGAATCTTGTGGTGGTTTTGGTTGTTGCTGTCAACACTCAGAGACCCTCTATTGGCAGTTCCAAGTCTCAGGATCTGGCCATAATTATGAGGATTAGCAAAAATGTGGCCATCCTCACCCCACTGCTGGGACTGACCTGGGGTTTTGGAGTAGCAACGCTTATAGAAGGCACTTCTTTGATATTCCATATAATCTTTGCCCTGCTTAATGCTTTCCAGGTAAGTACCAAGAAAGAGACTTGTTTTATTAGTTAATATTATTAATATTTTATTTATAAGATACTATTTTTATTTCGTAACTTGTTATTCTGGCTATATGACATATACTGGCTATATGATTGAAAAATATAGAATACAAAATGTTTGTTCCATTTCTTACCATGTCTTGGAGACATTCAGCTGTGGCTCCTCTCACCCCATTGATTGTCAAGTTGGATTTAGCTTATCAGGCTGATTGGGTGGGAATCTCCTTCTTTCTGTTCTCAACCGGTCCACCTGTATCCCTCCTAAAGTGTTAGAAGAAGTTGACCTTCACTTCTAGATGATGTATGAATCTACACTCACATGGTATGCTTCAAAACAAAGCAGTTTTTTTCCTTTCTCAAGCAGTTTGGGAACTCAGTGGAACAGTCATTTCCCATAGGAGGACTAGACAGGACTTGCCATTCTCTTTGAGTGTTAACCAGTTAGGAGTCCTCATGGCTCATCCCTGTGAAATAAATGGAGGTTGTTCTTTGTTGAAATAGCTCTGGCTGTGTGTTGCCTGACCCTAGAAGTGTAACTTTTCTCTGGGTCTCACCCTTCTTCTTAGTAAGAAAAAGATTCGAATCTAAAGTCATCTCTCTTTTCTTTTCTCGCTCTCCCATACTTGGTTTGGCAAAATTAACCCTCCAAAAGTTGCTTTACTTTATGTTGGCTACTGAGCTTGTACTTTTGGGAAGCTGTCACTCGCCAGACTGCTTTCCATACCTATGAGGAATAGTAAATGTGGCAAGTTCGTATCCTTAATTATGCTTTTCATCAGGGGTTGGCAAACTCCAGCCCGCTTCCTGTTTTTGTAAATAGTTTTACTGGAATAAAGCCATAATCATTCGTTTGCATTTTGCCTATGGCTGCCTTTGAGCTACAACAGCAAAGCTGAGTAGCAGTAACAGCAACTGTGTAGCCCGCAAAGCCAAAAAGTATTTATTATCTGGTTCTTCACAGAAAAAACTTTTCCAGCCACTGCTTTAAATATATAAATATAACTGCTTAGTAAAGCAGCATGGATTCCTATGAATGGGTCACTATTACTCTATTTAAAAATGTGGTACAAAATATAAAGCAGACTTTTAAGAAATGCCAGCTCAGATCAATCATATATCTTACTCATATGTCTTTAATAACTATGGAGAACATTTATTTCACTCTTTGCCTTCCATGGCTTTAAAGAGAAATATTTGACTCAGGGTTGTTGTTGTTGTTGTTTTTTTTTTTTTTTTCCCCCCTGAAATCAAAAGCTCTTGGACTGACATAAATCTCCCCAAATCTTGAAGTTATTTTGGAGACTAATGATCTCATTCTATTTTTTTTTTTTTACTTTATAACTTAATTAAACCCCAGAAAGTTTTATTGTTTCTTTTCTGAATCACTTCTTTTTCTTTTTTCTTGATAGAAAAATACTGAAACACTTTTAGTTAAATACACTCCAACTTTTCTCAGCAAGTTTTCTCTGTGACTCACATTTAAAAGTTTCCATCTTCTGATAAGCGTTTCTTTGCCATGAAACTCTCCTTGGAAACCTAGCCTTCCTTCCATTCTCATGGCAGGATCCAGAATTCTCTTAAACTCAACTTCCACCATTTAAAAAGATTGGCTATCAATTATTGTGACTTTACAGGTAACCAAATAATTTAAACTTCAAGAGACCCTGTCTTTCAGAGCTCTGTATTTTTCTCTTTTATGCATAAACTTATTCCATCAGCTCAGAGACCCTGCTATTTTGTGACTTTTAACCCCAACTGAAAATAAACTATAATACAGGTTTCACTTCTCAAGAAAGCTTCCATGATTTTCACTTTGAGCTACAGGATTCCATGTCATGTTGTGTCATGTTACTGTTATGATAAGTAAGAACAGCTACTTAATATTTGGAAAGAAGGTAAACAGATGTAATAAGGGGGAAAACACCATTCTACATTTGCAGTCATTCAATAAATACAATAACTGTATTGTACAGACATGAAGGTGACCCTCTTTCTTTGACGTACAATCACAGAAATATTTGCCAATGTATTTTCTCTGAATCAATAAAAGCTGAAGTTTCTAATAATCCAATAACTGTCCTTGAAGATATCTAGAAGGGTGGTATTAGAATAACAGTTGGGATGTTGTCTGCCATACCATCCCTCATACTTCTGCTGAATTTTGCAATAGGGGTTCTTCATCTTGCTGTTTGGAACCATTATGGACCATAAGGTAATTTGAATTTGTTTCTCTTATTGTAAATATTTCCATGTGGCTCAGGGTAGCAGGGGGATGGAGCGGTTTTGATCAGAAATCCTGGTCCCTGGGGGTGAACTTATGGGGGTGCTTCAGGCATCAGCTGAGAGGAGGAAAGGAGAGAACTCTACTCTCTCATTTCCTGCACTTAAGTCAACAGGAGGCGGTGTGTGAGTGTATTTAAAAGAATAAAAACCATTACCTGAATTTTAATTTTAACTCTAGATCTAATTATAACCAAATTTTTAATTTTAATTATAAATGTAATTATAACTATACCTGAACTTTTATCCAAGTCTTATTTTTGGCTAAGCACTATGATGCTGCTTCTGCCAGGGTTAGTGGTCTTGAAGTTTCAGGACATGGGTCTGGATTTGGGGGATGTTGTCATTTGTTCACTGTTATTGTTTCTTTAGATAAGAGATGCTTTGAGGATGAAGATGTCTTCACTGAAGGGCAGAACAAGGGCCGCAGAGGTAAGCCCTCCCGTTCAGTCTCAATACCAAAGGGTCAGTGTCCTCAGGAGAGTCACACGAGACAAATATAGCTTAGTATTCTAGAATTGTTAGCAAAGAGAATTATTAGGGCACACATTCATTCGTTCATTTCTTCACTAGTCAAATTTGGAGTAGCCAGCTAAAGCTTAAGGTCAGTAGAATATACCTCTCAAGAGAATGTTCCAGCTTGGATGTATTTCATCCTTCTGGACCATTGGATGTATTTTGAGGTCTGGACCGTTGAGATGGGACAACATGAAACAAGGATCATAGACTCATAAAATACCAGAGCTGGGAAATGAGAGATGAGCTAGAAATGAAATTCTAGTCCAACCTAGTCGTTTTCTAGGTAAGGAAACCAAGGCGCAGAGTACTTACGAGATTCGCCTGAAACCCAGTTAATCATGAGAATTCATACTGTCCTTGCTCAGGATTCTGATTTTCAGTAAAACCCTATTCTTGGATTGAAGTATATGTATACTTATTGATCCTGAGCTTGACCAAGCTATCCATCTTTTAAGGTACCAACTGAAATTGCCATCATTGCCATATTAATTAGAAAGCAGTCATTTACTCAACCAATAGTGTCTCAGTAGGAGCTACTTTCTTAAAAATAAACAAAACATTTTCTGAACACATTGAAAGTCAGCATTTATAGTTAGCTACTATTTGGTGTGACTTTTGTTAGCCTGGTTCATCAATGCTAAGATAGGCATTTTCTTTACCTTTTAACATTTCTGCAATTGGAATGTATTTTACAATCAGTGGCATGTCATGATTTAATTGGCAAGATTTTTCTTTCTTTTTCTCAGTGGAACATAAAAAGAATGATGCAGCTAACAATGTTAGTTTCAATGAAATGTAATTTTATTCTGTGTAGCTGTGTCATTTCGAATGCTTGTTTTCATGTTTCCATTTTTACATGTTTATCTCTAGGCAGTCATATACATAAATATAAATCAATTTTTTCAATGCCGTTACTTACTGAGATCACTGGTACTTTTTTCTCATTTAGAATGCATCTTTAAGCCCAACCAATGGATCTAAATTAATGAATCGTTGAAGATGAGATGTGAGTATTAAAAACTCAAGGAGAATCTTCGCTTTCAAGTTGTGACAAACTCCTTAATGCCCTTGTGAGCACACGATTGCCTATAGTGTGATGCAGGAGTGAGATGGGGAGGGAACAGTGGACAGATCTTTTAGAGCTTAGAAACTGCTTTATTGCTCAGCGCATAAATGAAAATATGCACATCTTTAAAACCTATGCCATCTCAGTGTATATGTCTAAATCTTTAAAAAAAAGTTTTTATTTAAATTCCAGTTAGTTAACATACAATGTAATATTAGTTTCAGGTGTACAATAGAGTGATTCTACACTTCCACACAATACCTGGTGCCCTCCTTCATCCCTGTCACCTATTTCACTCATCCCCCTGCCCACCTCTGTCTCGTCACCATCAGTTTGTTCTCTGTAGTTGAAAGTCTTTCTTGGTTTACCTCCCTCTCTCCTTTATCCTGCTCTGTTCATTTGTTTCGTTTCTTAAATTCCACATATGAGCGAAATCATTGTCTTTCTCTGACTGACTTACTCACTTAGGATAACACTCTCCAGCTCCATCCATGTTATTGCAAATGGCAAGATTTCATTATGTTTTATGGCTAATATATATACATATACATAATATATAATATACTATATAATAATTTTTTTTTATCCATTCATTTGTCTATGGACACTGGAGCTCTTTCCATAATTTGGCTACTGTAGATAATGTTGCTATAAGCATTGGGTTGCATGTATCCCTCTGAGTTAGTATTTTTTATTCTTATATGACCAAATCTTAAATGTACTTTCCTTTCCTCAGTGAGAGAATGATATCATCACATCTATACTGATAGAGGATACACCCTTGCTGTCTATAGCATTCACACACCCTAATTCCTTCTTGTCAGTGAGTGGTGACACTTATAACAACCTCATTGTTGAGAAGGAAGACTTAATTGATTGAAATCACAAAGCAACAAGCCTATCCTTCCATAGTGAAGTAGAGCCCAGAATCATCCCTAAGGGGGTGTGGGTTAGAATTCCAGAGAGCTAGCTGCCTCACAGCCAAACTCTGAGACATATTTCTACACAGATGAAATTAGGAGAAAACAAATATTAGGCATCTATGAAGGGGAGATCAGTAACACAGTGGCAGAGCCTGAGAGGTAGTAGGGAGAGGTAGGTGGGAGGGGGGATCAAGTTGGGTACGGTTTTGTCTTGGAGAGGTTTCATGGCCTTTGAACATGGATAAAGATGAGTCTCAGATTTGTTTAAACACCATCTGGCAGGGGTACATCCTTTTTTATATTCCTTCTCTTTCTGAGTCAGGGCAGAATAGTGAACAATGGGGCAAAGCGGGGAATTGAAACAATCTCATGGAGTCAAAGACATTCTGAGTTGGTAGAACTCTTAAGGGACCCGCTGTGTTACAGAGCCTACAAACCTCACGTTGTGCTGCTATGGGACCTTGGTTCATGGTCCCAGGGAGAGGGAGGGAAAGAAAGAGGGCTTTGTCATATCCACTGACTGCCATGTGTGGGGTGCTGGGAAAACACCAGCATGTAATCCTTACTTAATCATCCTCACATCTGGGTTTTTATATTAGAACTGTAAAAGGAGTGAGGAGGGATATCAGAGTCTTTTAAAAGGATTATCTCTCCCACCTCTGCCCATTTTCTAGTCCGTAGATCTCCTCCAGAGTGGAACATCACTATAATGTTTCTTGATCAGTCACTTCCCAGGAGATAATTCAGATGACCTGTGCAAGATGACCTTTCCAGTAAGGTCCCAGTTTGACCTGCTTTAGGAAGTTTGTTAGACTGTTTCAGGTGGAGGAGATTCTGGCTCTTGGGGATCCGAAATCTAGCCATTCTAGAGAAGAGAGGTATGGTTAAAGTCTAATCTCCAGCTAGTTGGGCATACCTGGTTGGCTATAGTAAAAATTGGAGAAGACCCATAGAACCCAGGATCTGGACTGCACTCCCTCCTGTGATGGGGAGGTGCACCAAGCTTCCACAGGCACTTGGGGGAAAGTGGAGGAAGGCGGTGGGAGTGTATTAACAACTCTCCAAAGAAATCCTCGCCTCCTGTTTCTTCACCTCTTACTTTTGAACCTGTGAGGTGGGGCATGAACGGAGGGTTGCATTTTTTTCGGCATATCCTTCATAGCTGGCCCTCTCCTATTGAATTTTCTCAGTCATTGGAGCTGTGCTTTTTACATCTGGACGCACATGGATCAGGACCGGCGGCTGACATGAGGGTTAGACCACGTTAGGGGCCAGCAAGTTAGACATCAGGAGTAGGAAATGTACTCTAAGTAAATGGAGACCTAGCAGCACCAGGTGGGGTGTGGGTCTTTCAGCAGAGAAAGAGAAGGGCTCCAGCCCGTCAAGGTCAGAATTACAGCTCAGCTGCACGGGGTGTTTCGTAAATGCAGCGCAGGTGCAGCCCAAGGCAGTATTCCTAAGTATTCCTAAGCCACAAGGAAAAGGCAGTATTTCAGGCCTTTAATCAGTGCACGAAATTGAAGGCTGATGGGATCTGAGGAGATAGGGAGAAGTCCGTTGGTGAGACCGGGGGCAGGAGTTCCGAATAGGACTTGGCAGAGACTTGAGACCCTGGGCATGGGTGGAAGCTCCACATATCCCAGTGAGCTTGATTGCTCTTAGAAACAAGTTTAGGGGGGCACCTGGGTGGCTCAGTGGGTTAAAACCTCTGCCTTCGGCTCAGGTCACGATCCCAGGATCCTGGGATCGAGCGCCCTGTCGGGCTGTCTGCTCTGCAGGGAGGCTGCTTCCTCTTCTCTCTCTGCCTGCCTCTCTGCCTACTTGTCATCTCTCTCTGTCAAATAAATAAATAAAATCTTAAAAAAAAAAAAAAAAGAAACGAGGTTAGGAAAGATTTGTTGGAAGATCTTGAGATCATGGAAGAACTGCAGAGGTGTGCAAACCCCGCAGTTGGCTTTAGGTATAGATTCTAATCGAAGGAATCCCATTCTGGAGGCAGACGAGGGAGGGAGCTAGAGGACAGGCTTATTATGAAGGCACAGCCGCACAGCGCCCTCTGCTGTTCATATGTGAGGCGGGCCTTTACTCGGACGCAAACAGAGCCTGTTTCCCCAGTGTTAGTCCAGTGAGAACAGGAAGTCTCTTCAGTTTCTGTAAAATCCCCTCCACATATTTGCTTATGCCTGAACTCACCTCAAAGGATGCAGAACTCTTCATCCCACAGTAAGACATGAGACTGACTGAGCCAGTGCCTCAGAAAAGCAACATGGTTTTTTAAGTAAAGTTTTAAGTTCAGAGGAGCAAGTCATTCTAGAGACCAAGCTTAGGTAGCCGTAGAGGGTGAGAGGGCTCTGGGGACGGAGTTTAGGGCTGAGGGAGCAGCATGGAGAAGGCAGAGGGCACAGAAAAAGGAAGCTGGGAGAACAGCCTTCCTACTGTGTGACTTTGAGGAGATTGCTTGATGCCTCTGTGCCTGTTTCCTCATCTGTGAAATGGGTCTAATGATCGTACATACCTCCAAGGATGGTCTCAAGATTCAGTGAGCTAACATATTCAAAACTTGTAGAATGAGGCCTGGCTCAAATTAAGTTATCAGTAAATGCTAACTATCCTTCCTGTTAACGTGTGTTCCAACCATTTTGCCTAGGACACTCCATTCCTCATGGATGTTCCGTGTCCTGGACTGAGAGTGAAGCTCTGGGAGAGGGAGGCCAGAATGAAGGACAACCAAGTTTCCTTGGAAGACTTTCTCTTCTGGCCAGGAGTGACACCTAAGCTGTCAGGGCAAAAATGCTTGCTGAGGAGAAATTGAGAATGTCGTTTGGTGACTGGGCTTGAAGGAGCTAGAACCACTGACTCTTTGACCGACCCATGACTTGCAGGCACCTGGCTTCTTGGTCAACCTTGGCAAGATTAAGACAGCAAGCCATTTTCTGAGCTTCTGGACAAGGCTGGAGCTGTTGGGTCTCTACTGGATGAGGTGTGTTTTCATGCCCAAGGCCTGCTCTGTGGCTCCATAAACCCGCCATTGTCATTGTGCATGAATCATGCTTGCTCTGGGGGACAGAAGTTAGATCCACTGTAGGGGGAGGGGCGGGGATGGGAGTCGGGCGGGGATGGGAGTCGAGCGGGGGGGGGGGGGGTGGCAGCAGAAATACCGACTCTACTTTGGAGACAGTTAAATTATAGTAGGTTTCCCAAAAATAGGGAACAGAATTAAAATAAGAGGACTTTTAAATGTGTTTCTGATTTTAGTCTATTAAAATAGACTAAGAAGTCTATTTTAATAATAATTTTGCTCCTAGGACTTTAGGTTCCTTATTTGTGATCTTAAAAATATTCTTGTAGGTATTATTATTATTATTATGTGTGTGTGTGTATGTGTTTAAACCCCTATACATAAAAAAATTTTAGAAATAAAAATAAAAACATTGACTTTTCACAACTTGCTCATGTGTGAGTTCATTCAAGGTGGATGGCCCCACTGATATGGTACATTCTTGGGTACAATTCTTTTATCAATCTACCTGGACCCATTGGCCAGACACACAGGAGTCCCAGGAATGTAATCCTACCATGTACTTATAAGGTGAGGACCTAGAAATATTTGGCAAACAGCACTACTGTCTTTCAGACATGGTCAGTGAAATTTCTTTCTTTTTTTTTTTTTAAATATTTTTTTTATTCATTTTTTTGACAGACAGAGATCACAAGCAGGCAGAGAGGCAGGCAGAGACAGAGGGGGGAAGCAGGCTCCCTGCTGAGCAGACAGCATACGGGGCTCAATCCCAGGACCCTGGGACCATAACTTGAGCCGAAGGCAGAGGCTTTAACTCACTGAGCCACTCAGGTGCCCCTCAGTGAAATTTCTATTGCCAGTGTGGTTTTAAACAGGCAACCATTGGGTAGGGCTGAAAATGACTGTGTGTGTGTGAAGGGTGCAAATTGATCAAAGCAGAAGTTGTAAAGGCCGGTCATCCCGTTTTCATGACACACACACACGAGTACTTTGCAGGCCTGCTTTCAGAAACTTTAGTGTTGGTAGTTTAGAAATAAGATAAGGATTGGTTTCAAATCAAACAGTAATATTTTAGTGCTGAAAAATTTCAGTCAATTGGACATTGTTCCCCTTTTATAAAATTAGAATAAATCATTCGTAATGAGGGACACAAATCTAACTTCACTATTTGTAAAATTTCCTGAGCGTTAATGTATTGACCCACATTTCCTTTTTGTTCTTGCTATTATGAAAACAAGTTTTACTTCTCTCAACCTCCCCCCGAGATTTAGAAATTCCAGAGCATCATGTAATTCCAAGCCAAATAATTGCCTTTAGTTGGGTAGATTTACTTGGTATTGTATCAAGGTCAAGTTAATAATTTCCTGTGATAATAGCATTTAGTTTCTTTTCTTTTCCACATTTTCCCAAGCTCTCCATCTTTTGAGTGCATATTTGGGGAACTATCAGCCTGAGTAGTGAATTCTGCCTTTTTAAAAAACCATCACACTATGCAAACTGGTCAGTGGCATTAGGGATCTAATATGCCAGCCTCCAGGAGTGAATCTAAGGCAGAAATATCTTAGCCCTGAGCAGTTCAGCTTAAAGACAAATTTTCTCTTCGGAATTTTTCCCTTTTGCTAATTCTCATCTCTGAACAAAACTCAGTGATTCAATGGTTGTACTTCCATTGAGAAATCCATTTTTCTACTCTTTGTTTGTTTGTTTTAGAGAGGGAGAGAGGGGTGGGTACCAGGCAGAGGGAGAGCAGAGCCGGATGTTGGGTTCAGTCTCACATGATCATCACATGATCGGAGCCAAAATCAAGAGTCAGACACCAACTGGGTCACCCAGGCGCCCAGAGAAATCCACTTTTCAACTGCATTATGGGGCCGGGTGATATTTTATCATCTTTTCCAACCTTCCCAAATCCAATTCATTCCATTGAGAGGTGTGGCTGGAAGTCTGCATGACAAAGAGAAGAGGTGGCTTTTACTTGGTGTCCCATCCCAGCTCTTCAAGAGGTAACAATCTGCTCAGGGAGTGGGGACTTGGTTTCCAGAGAAATGCAGGACCCCTGGGCCACAGTCAAGGAGTGGAACCACTGAAGGAGGCGATCAGAGAATGGAACTCATATTCTGCTCCTTTCTCTCAGCTTCCTCTAAGATCAAAGAGCCCTCAGCGCAGGATCTGAGGACTAGCAGAGGAAAGATTTCAGCTGATAAAACACATGAGGAATGTTGAAACTTAGTAAGCAGGAGACAATCAAGGTACAGAAGACATTTTAGGACAGTGGATAGAACTTTGGTTCCGACACAGGAATGGGCTCTGACATTCAGGGAGTAAGGACTGTCCACATCTCAGCCTTTGGGCCTGGGGATCTGGGGGGCTTGGCTCTGTGAGACCCTTCATGAATATGTGGTGTGGGCCAGTAGAAAGAAGACAGATTTTTTTTTGTGTTTTTTTTTTTTTTAAACAATTTTATTTACTTCAGAGGTCTTTTTTGTATGTTGGTTTCTCTTTCTTTCTTTCTTTCTTTCTTTCTTTCTTTCTTTCTTCTTTCTTTCTTTTCTTTTCTTTCTTTCTTTCTTTCTTTCTTCTTTTTAAAGTTATTTGACAGACAGAGATCACAAGTAGGCAGAGAGGCAGGCATGGGGGAAGGGGGAAGCAGGCCCCCTGCTGAGCAGAGAGCCAGATGCCAGGCTCGATCCCAGGACCCCGAGATCATGACCTGAGCTGAAGGCAGAGGCTTAACCCACTGAGCAACCCAGGTGCTCCAGGAAGACAGGTTTTGAACAGTCAAATATGTGTGGTGACTTGGGCAGGCTATTGGCCTCTACGGGTCTCCAAAAATGCTCATCCATAAAATCGTGGCAATCTAAACCACACCTTATGGCATGGTGGAGAGTGAAGAAGGTGATGTCTATAAAAGCACCTTCTCATTGTCTAGCAGATGGCAGACGCTTGAGGAATGGTAGTTCCCTTGTCCTATCCCTCTGTTTGTCTGGGGATGGGAGTGTGAGTGCACTGCCTTTCCTCTGAAGGTGTCTTTGGGTCTGTATAGCAGGTGGGGCAGCGTGTGGACTGGAGAAGTGGAATCGAGGCCTTACCTACTAGGACTTTCATTGGGCTCATGAGCAAGGACTGGAGGAGAGCTTGAAAAGTCCTTCTAGTGGGTTGGCCCGGTCACAGGATAGGAATGCGGACAGGGTTTGAGAGCGAGGGATCTTCCTCAGGAACGACAATCAAAACTGAATCTAGAGCCTGGAGCAAGAAAGTAAAGGACTTGGTATAGGATAACAACAATTTTCAGAGTAATGGAGAAGATAAATTCTATTCTTGAATGACTTAGTCACTTAATTCCGTAATTTAAAGCAAGCTTCGTGGAATATTAGTGGTAAGGGCTCTCCCGTGGTAAAGCTAATGAGTACAGAGGGTTCCTTGGGGAAAGACAGCTGGACACTCCTATTATAGTTGAGAAGACAAACCATGGAGATGGGTAACATGAGCTGTGCACATAGCCATGGATATCCTGGGCTCAGTTTCTCTGTCTACAAAATGGTCGTGAAAGCATGAGCCCTTCCCACATGCTGTTATGGGCCAGTTATGTCCCCTAAAAGTCCTATGTTGAAGTCCTAACCCCCAGTTCCTCAATATGTGACTGTATTTGGAGACAAGGTCTTTTTAGAGGTGGTTTTGTTAAATTGAGGACATAAAGGTGGGCCTAAACCAATGTGACTGGTGTCCCTATAAGAAGAAAACCTCAGGACACCGATAAGTACAGAGGGAAGACCATGTGGGGATGCAAAGAGAAGGCGGCCATTGCAAGTCAGGGAGAGAGGCCTTGGAAGGAACTGACCCAGCAACACCTTGATCTCAGACTTCTTGTCCCTCAGAGTTGTGAGAAAATAAAGTTCTGTTGTTGAAGCTACCTAATCTGTGGTATTTTGTTATGGCAACTCCTAGTATGCTAATACACATGGCCAGAGATTAAAAAAAAAAAAAATTCTTTTAGAGCAGTGTTAAGTTCACAGTAAAATTGGGAGAAAGGTAAAGAGATTTCTCATATTCACCCTAGCCCCCACACATACACAGCCTCTCCCATTATCAACATACCCAGCCAGAGTGGTACATTTGTGACAAATGATGAGCCTACATGGACACCTCATAATCAACCCCAATTCTAATTGACATTAAAGCTCACTCTTGGTTTTGTACATTCGATGGTCAACAAATGATCAACAAGATGTATCCGTCATTATAGTGCCATATTTCATTTCAGACAAATCTAATCCTAATATTTACTGAAGCCTACCATTTGCAAAGAGCATTGGAGCAACTGCTAGAGTAGATAAAGACAAAGATGTGAGGCCATTCTGCAAAACGTTGGCTGTGAAAATGGGTTACCCATCTATATTCTTGAAGGAAGCATTTGTCGTAGGTGCCACGACATACTGTGGAGTCTCCCTTCAGGCCCGAGACACTTGCTCCTCCAGCTGCCAGGAGTGTTGCTGGCTGATGGCTCACAGCCCAGTTCCTCTCTCACGTTGCTCCACAATGACTGAAGGAAGCTGCCTCTGCCAAGGTCCTACTGGAGTCAACTTGCATCTAAGGACTTAGTGATGTTGTATGTAAAAGGCCAGCCCCCTTGCCATTCTTTGTGCAGAGTGAGTTGAAGCAATTGACAGTCTGAATGTTTTGCATGGTAGACCGAGAGTGTTGAAGTTTTTCTAACATTTAAGATATGTCGTGTCCTATAGAAGTAGGTGTCACTTTTTTTTTAAACTAAGTTACATTGTAGCAAAGTAATCTGAAATCCAAATATTTCAAGTTCCTCAGCTATTACTAGAGACCTGCCAATCAGTGACCTCGCAGGCTGCTTAGAACCCTGAAAAGAGGGAGCACACCTCCTGACCTTGAGCGTGGCCATCCAGAAAGAATACACTTTGAGATGTGATTGTTTACATGAGGAGTGAGACCCCTTTGAAATCAGTCTACTGCTCTTCTTGATTTTTAGAATGATTATATAGTAAAGACAAACAGGGGAAAACTCAGGCTCTAGCACCTGCTATGAACTCTGGGAACACCTGAGGACTACTAGGCATGGGATCTAGGAAAAGTCAACCTTTCCGTCATTCCATGTCCTCACCTGTGACAGCGGACAAAGAGGAAGGAAGGTTGGCTGTGATCCTGAATCTCCAATTCTTTGACCTCAGAAGCTCCCGGAGAAGAAGTGCAAGGGGAATTCTTGGTCATTTCTTTCTCACGAGCACTTCTGTGTGCAGTAGTATTCACACAGCGAAGCCAGGACTTCGTGAATGGGGCAGAACCATGTCACTGGGTGCCTCAAGGACACCTTTTGTCTTTCTGGCCCCAGACCACATGTCCTTAATTCCCTTCCTCTCCAATCTTGACTCTCAATGTCTAAAATGAACTCAAAGACAAGTGCTTCAAATATAAGCAAATATCTTTCTTCAAACCTTGGAGCGGTGGTCTAAGCTGCAGGCTCTGGGTTTCCTATTTCTGCTAGTACTGTTGTCAGTGGGGCCACCTCTGAGGTCAGTGAGGTCACCTCTGCCCCAAGCTCTCTGTAGATCATCTATGCTTCAGCCCTGGCCTCCCAGCCTCAGTCACTATGGTACCAAAGCCTTTTACTTATCAGCTCAACTCTGCCCACTTCTGAGCTAAGTCCAACCGTTTGGAAAGCACACTCAGAGCATCATATACCCGGGGGCTTAGGGCATGCTACATACAGATATCAGTCCGGGTTAGGGGTGCCAAGGATAAGTCTTGGGTCCTGAGTCCTGGGTGTCTTTAGCTCATTCTATGCCCTTTATCTCCTATATTGGCCAGGACAGGTTTACTGAACCCCTGTCACACTGTGATGTTCCCTGTTCTGTAGCCCACCTTACAGGACCAGAGCCTCGACTTCCCCTCTGGACAGTTTCATCCTTGGAGACTGTCCCATGGCCTGGATGCCCTGCTTCATTAGATAGCTGCTTGGGATTGATTGTCATTGTCAAGTGTTGGGCTGCTACACCCTGTAGTATCCTAGACTCCTTAGACAGTGCTCATGGCCCAGGTCCAGTGCCAGTTACCCAGCCCCTGTGAACTCTGGGACCCCAGTGGCTGCTCAGGCCCTATGGATCCAGCCCAGCTTTGCTTCCTCTCCTTCCCCATTAGCTTTATCTACTGAGGTCTCAGACCGCTTTAAGGAAGAGCTGCTTCTTCCTCCTATCCCCTATCCGTCCCACCTCACAATACTCTCCTGCTGTCTAGCTTTGCCCCTGAATGGAACTCAATAGAAAAGTTCTTAAAAATAACAAGTTCTCCCCAATAGGATTTTTTTAAACAGAAAAAAAAAACCCAAACCCTATTATTTTATGTTTTAATCAGTGTGTATAGCAAGGGTCTCCAATATGCGATGAACTTACTTGAACTCCAGCGTTTTCTCCTAGTTGAGGTTGCCTGATCTTAAAATTTAAGATCAGACTTGCCTTAGGCTTTAGGACTGATTTTGTCCTTAATCAAGAGGGAAGAAGCCTTATTTGGGAGGAACTAGCTGATTCAACAGTAATTAAACATGACTTTTTTTTTGGACCATATTCCCCAGTATAGAACCTGGATGCTTCTGCCTTTCTCCTGGGACCCACTTTCCATAGTATACCAGCCGTGTACCTTGTGTTGATAGACTTCTCTGATTTTAGGTCCACCTAAGCCTGGGTCTTCACCTCATCCCACACCGTATCTTTTCCTCTAGATCCTCCCTGACCATAGTCAATGTCTGCTTCCAGATGTTCTCTACCTCACTCTGCCCACTCACTTAGAAACTCCTCTTGCCTTTCACAGGAATGCCTTCTTGCCCAATATTTGCTCGAACTGCCATCTATTTCCTATTTCAATATTTCCAAATATGTTTATTATTGTAACCTGTATTGACCATCTACACTGTGCTTATAATTGTGAACAAAACCCAGTCCCCGTCTCCAAAGAGCTTATCGTGTACTGAAGGAAAGGGACAATTAAAAAGCAAATAATAGTAGCAGATAACTCTGCAAAAGGTATTGTCTAAATTAGTCCATTTTATTCTCAGAATCCTATGAGGGGGATATTATTATCTTCATTCTACAGACGTGGAAAGTGAGGCTCAGCTGGGTTAAGGAGCTTGGCCTGGATCATGTAAGCAGGAAAGGGCAGAGCTAGGTTTAGAACCCAGGTCAGTTTGACTTTGCTGTTATTAGTTAGTAATCTTCATCATGTGTGATGAAAAGTCTAAGTACAGCTTGTCAGTTCACAGGGAAACAACTACCAACTTTGGCTGGAGTTACATTAACCGGGCAGAGAATTAATAGTTTGGCAAGATTGTGTCTTCTAATTCATTAACATAGTTTATTCTTCCATGTTAGTCTTTTGGCCCATGGGTCTTCTTTAAATTCTCTAAATGTTTTATAGTATTCTGTATAGGTATCTTGCATTTCTTTTGTTTTATTTATTTTTAGGTACTTGGTGTTTTTTGCATATTTTTGGTATTTTTAAATTTTTAAATTTATTTTTTAAAAGATTTTATTTATTTATCTGACAGAGAGATCACAAATAGGCAGAGAAGCAGGCAGAGAGAGGAGGGGAAGCAGGCTCCCTGCTGAGCAGGAAGCCTGACACGGGACTCCATCCCAGGACCCTGAGATCATGACCTGAGCCGAAGGCAGAGGCTTAACCCACTGAGCCACCCAGGTGCCCCAATTTTTAAAATTTATTTTAATGTTTTTCTTTCTTTAAAATTTAAATTCAGTTAATTAACATACAGCGTATTGCTAGTTTCAGAGGTAGAGTTCAGTGATTCATCAGTCTTATATAATACCCAGTGCAGGTATTTAAAAAAATATATTAATTTCTAATTATTTATTGTAGTTACAGAGAAAGAAAAGAACTGATGTTTGTATGTTGCTTTTATATCCGCAGATCTTGCTGAATTTATTTGTATATTCCAATAGCTTATCTTTAGTTTTTTTTTTCCTGTGTATACAATCTACTTATATGCAAATAAAGAAGCCCCCTCTTCTTTAATACTTGCATCTTTTATTTCTTTTTCTTGTCTTATTGTTTTTATATCATTTCATTATCTGAATAAATGAAGCATAATTAGGGTATCAGAGGATACATTATTCTCTGGCTGATTTCATACGTTTCTGTTGTTTTCACCATATTCATACTGAGTCTTGCTGGGTAGTGGCCCTAGGTAGCCTACACTAGGCTGTTAGCAAGAGCTTGGAGTGGGTGGCCCCTGTTCTTGCTAAGAGTTGGGTCTGTGCAGCTGTATGAGAGTTCTCTATGACTCATTTGTTAGCAAGGTTTTCATTCTATTCTGCATAGGTCACAGAAGACTTGTTAGCATGACTTTGTGTTTATGTTTTATCTATTTAGATACAGACAACACCTCAGAAGTATGAGTGAGAGGGAGGGAGAAAAGCAGACTACATTTTTTAAAAAGCTATCCCAAGCATTATTCTGTTTTGCCAACACCACCATTATACCTGGAGAACCTCTTTAGTGTTCCCCCTCTGCGCTGGTATCTGGTATAAGGCCTGTATGTTTCTGGGGCTTGAGAATCAAGTAATGGTTAACTTTGGGTAAATCCAATGGTCACTATTTTCCTAGGCTGGAGAGGTCAGAATTACTGGGGTTTCACAAAGTAGCACCCAGCCCCCATTTCAGAAAGCTATGCTCTCCTTGATCTTAGTAAATACCCTCTTTGAGATTGTCTTTACCTGGGTATCAGTGCTGATTCCTTATACCATATGACAACCCTGATTGGACCATTTAGTTTTTTTTCTTCTTATACTCAGATAAGTATTAGTGGGGGCAATTGTGGAACCATATAAGACTAAGACTCATATAAGGCTGAATACGGTCCACCTGACTGGCTTAGTTGGTTAAGCATACAACTCTTGATTTTGGCTCAGGTCATGATCTCAGGGTTGTGAGATTGAGCCCCTTGTTGGGCTCTGTGCTGGTCAGGGAGCCTGCATAATAGTCTCTCTTCCTTTGTCTCTCCCCCTTCCCTATGCCCCCCACTTCTGGCTTCCACACGCTCACACTCTCTTTCTGTTAAAAAAAAAAAAAAGCTGAATATTTCAATTTTTTAGGTTCATAGGCATTAGACATGTACTCTCTAAAGTACTTCCTGGCTTCATGGCTGATATTTATTGACCAGTAGAACTATGGAAAAAGTGTACTTAAACATCAGCATTTCTTTCCGTGAAGAAGACGGTAAAGGCTAGAAAGGAAACTGGGGCTAGTGACTAAGGATCAAAATTCAAGTTTCCTAATGAGTACAAGTTTCCTCCAGTATCATTTTTCACCTAGCATGCCGATGTGATTGCATAATTTTGAAAAATTATGATATAAAAAAATTAAGATATAGATAGCTCTATTTACCTACCTGTTTGTCTAGTATATATTTACATCTAGTAGACATATAGTTTCAACCCATGTGTTCAAGTGTACAGAAATAGTACTTTTTAAAAAAATCACAATTTAATTTTCATTTTGAGACTTGCCTCATCTTAAACAAAAATATGTTATTTATGTTATATATAATTTGTATTTCTTTTATATCTCATATAAATCATATACATATATATCCATTTAAGGTAAACTATTCCCTCTAGGTCAATTTCAGTCAGTTCAGGATATATTTCTCCTTATCCCATCCCCACTCCTCTCTTCCTGAGATTGCACTTACATTCTAGAAACTTCCATTAGCTTCATACATTAATGAAAAGAAGACCTTGAATCCTTGGGCATGCTCTATCATACATTGGCTTCTACTGGGTACCATCTGGTCCTTGGGCAGAAGTCCTCCTCCACGTTGGCATCTGCTGAGACTTCTGTGAATATATCTGGTCCTTGGCCATATGGCTTGTCCCACTTTCCTTTTCCTTTTCTCTCTCTTCTAACTTCCATGCCCTTTTCTCAGTTGTGTGCAGAAGATTTAGTTATTACCCCATGAATCTCTGAAGTCGTGAGGCTGCCTTACTGCTCCCTTATGACTTCCTCAAAGCTGTGTCCTCGCCATAGTCTCTGCCGGTAGGGAGAATGTTTGCGAGTCTTCAACTTCCAAAATTTCAGGTAGGAGTGTGGACAAAGTATTTTTTTTCTTGGACCCCCAAACTTATCATTTGATTGCTTCTACACTCTCTGCCAATATAGTATTTAACCTCAGGGCCTACGAGAGCAGATGATCTTCCTGCTTCTCCATCTCTTCTCTCCCTCACAGCTGGAAGAATCCCATTTATTCTGTGGATAGAGTAAACCCATTTTGATATTGGAAATTAAGTTCTTCAGGCACCATTTTAAATCTTTCTATTTTATCCACAGACTAGGTTTTTAAAACTGAAAGCTAAGGGACACCTGGTTGGCTCAGAGGGTTAAGCCTCTGCCTTCAGCTCATGTCATGATCTCAGGGTCCTGGGATTGAGCCCTGCATCAAGCCCTGCATTGGGCTATCTTCTTGGCCAGGAGCCTGCTTCCCTCTCTCTCTCTGCCTACTTGTGATCTCTCTCTCTTTGTCAAATGAATAAATAAAATCTTAAAAAACAAAACAAAACAAACTGAAAGCTAAGAATTTGATGCTTGATTCTATGGCAGTGATTCATGTCTATAAGACCAAATGGGATGAGGAAAAGGTCACGAAGTTAAAGTTGTTTGTGTAAAAAAACATTGATTCATGTCTTATCCAAGCATCCATCCATTTGTCCATCCATCTTTCCATTTATCCATTGATCCTCTGAATACTCCAGAAAAAATGTTGAGCATGCTGTATGACTTGAGCATGACAGTGTAAAATATTAAAAATCAAGACCTATTAGAAATTCCAGAGCATACAGTAGATGTGATAAGCAGAATAATGGCTGCAAAGATATTTATGTTCTGTTCCTGAGATTATGTGAGGTTACCCAGCAGGGGGAATTAAGGTTGCAGATGGCATTGAATTTGCTAATCAGGTGAGCTAAGAAGATGATCTTGGATTATCCAGGGGGGCCAATGGAATCACCACAGTTCCTATAAGTGGAAGGGGGATTTCAGAGTCAGAGATTTGAAGATACTTGACTGCTAGCTTTGAAGGTGGAGAAAGGGGCTGTAAACCAAGGAATGCGGGCAGCCAATAAAAGCTGGAAAAGTCAAAGAAATGAATTCTCCTTTAGAGCCTCCGGAAGGAACGTGGCCCTGCTGATACCTTGATTTTAACTGAGTGAGAGCCATTTTTGACTTCTCACCTGCAGATAAGGCATTGTATTGTTTTAAGCCAATAAACTTGTAGTAAGTTCATTCAGCAAAAATAGGAAACTAATATAGTAGTTGTAACTCTCCAGTCATAACAATGCCTATATAATACTCCATATGGCTAAATGAATTTAAAACTTGGCAAACCAATAGGGCAGACATTTTAATAAATTAAACACTTAGGTGCCACCTGGTGGCTGAAATCTTGCAGGTAATGACTTGAAATGATAAAAGCTTACAGCTATTCCCTTTAAAGAGTAGAAGTGCCATGTCCCAAGCAGGGCATTAGGCTTATGGTTTGTGGTCAAGTGATTTTAAAAAGGTTAAAATGATTCATTTAGATTGCCAAACAATACAGTGGAAAAAAGGAGCTCAACTGGTAAACATTGACAAATACAGCATTTTATTGGAAGGACACGTGACAGAAAACAGGTGGCTTGTGAGACCAGCCTAGGAAGAATTAGCCAGCAATGGAATCAACAGGTGGCACCTGAGGGGGAATTTTTCTTCACCTAAAACTTACTCCACGAAATCTATCAGACCTCAAGACTCTCCCCATATTACTTAGAGACAACAAACACTTTCTTAATCTCACATGTCATGAAAATATAGCATTGTTTCAACCAGAAAGCACCCCTAAACCTTTCCTATAGGGAAAATCTGGACCCGTCTTAGCATACATGACTTAGTTAAAAGTACAAGGTATCTCATACCGTTAGGATGGTTACAATTAAAAACAAAAACAAAAACAAAAACAAAAACAAAACCACACACACAGAAAAATTAGTGCTAAGGGGGATGTGGAGACGTTGGAGCCTTGTGGACTGGTGGTAGGATTGTAAAATCATGCAATTGCTATGAGAAACAGTGTGGAGTTTTCTCAAAAAATTAAAAATAGAATTACCATATGATCTAGTGATCCTGCTTCTCGGTATATAGCCTAAAGAATTGAAAGCCCCTATTAGGGGCAATGGCGAAAGGAAAAATGAAATTGTTGTTTAATAGGCATTGAGTTTCAGTTTTGCAAGATGAAAAAATTCTGTAGCTCTGTTTTGCAACCATGGAAATATGCTTCACCCTACTATACTGTACATTTAAAAATGGTTAAGATGGTAAATTTTATGATATGTGTTTTTTACTACAACAAAAAGAGTGGAGGGTAGTGGAGCATGTATAGTGGAGGATAGAGGATGACAAATCCATCCTCCCATGGGCTATCTAGGTCTTCGGCTGAGGAATATGCAGGTCCCTGGATGCCAGAGGCATGTTGGCTGCTGTGGCGTTTGAACAGGCTCTATATCTCAGAGCAGAGAGTGGGCCGTATTCAGAGGGTCCCAAGAGCTGCCTTCGTTTTGCCATTTTTACATGATTTAACTACAAAAACGTAGCTTTAACCCTCTTATCCTCTAACCTGATTTTGAAAAAGTTCCATTTTCCCATCAACCATGGGTCACTTCCTGCTGGTATAAATACACAGTCACATTATGCTCACATGTTTCCATGATCATTTTTCAACTTATTTATAACTTTTATAATACCTCTGAGTCTAGAGGCTGAACTGCATGACATAACCTATAATAAGGAAACCTTTCAGGATTTGAGCTAACTTAATTCTCTTGGGGTTTTCGTCAGCCTATAACTTTCCTTCTGTTAACTTTCCAGAAACCAGTAGCAAGGGGTGGTAGAGAACATATGCATGAAGTAAGACAACACACCTAGTTCCACCACTGAGTCCTCTTGCCACCATTTGCCTGCTGTGTGAGCTTGGATACCTTAGTTAGTTTAAGAACTGCCTACAGAGGTCCTTCTCATTCTGCGTACTCCTTATAGTTTAATTGTCAACAAAGTAACCTGAGTGAGGTTATGAAATTGATCAATGTTTTGCTTTATGTTTGTGTTTTGAAGTTTTGTTTAAAATTTTTTTTTTTTTTTTTTTTTTTTTTTTTTTGGTATCCCTAGGTCACAATAATGTTCTTTTCCATTCAGGTATTTATTTGATCTGCAGAAGTGACTCTTAAATGGGGGTGGTTTTGCCTCTTGGGAGACATTTGGCAAAGTCTTGGAGACATTTTGATTGCCATGATTTGGGTGAATAGAGGTGCTGCTGGCATCTACAGGCATAGGATAGCCCCTAAAACAGAGAATTATCTGGCCCCAAGTGTCAATAATGGCAAGGTTGAGAAGCTCTGATCTATTGGGAACTTTTTTTTTTTTTTACATAGACTTTATTTATTTAAGAGACAGAGAACAAGCAGGAGGAAGAGGCAGAGGGAGAGGAAGAACCAGACTCAATCCCAGGACCCTGAGATCATGACCTGAGCCAAAGGTAGATACTTAACCCCCTGTAGCCTACTCCTGAACAATATGTTAGGTGGAAATCCAGTTTTATTTGTTTTTGCCCATAGCAATCCAGTTTTCCCAATACTTATTCTTCAGATTTCCATGTACCTTTTTTTTAAACACAATTAATGATAACTGCTAATACTTATTTAGAGCTTAATACATATATACATAGATATATACATACCGAGATCTTGTTAGTGCTGGTGTAAATATGAATATTTTCACACATCCTCCCCCCTCCACCAAATCATACAAATTGAGAGGGAAGCCAAATGAAATCGCCCATATCCCACATTTATAACATAATTAAAGATAATAGTACAGACCTTCAGTTCATGTACCGCTAGAGAAATAGTCATTCAAGACTAGCAAAGCTGCTTTGAGAGCCTGCATTAGAAGGAGTGGTTAAGAGGGATTTGCACAGAAGAGACCAGAGGACAGAGGGTCTCAGTGGCAGAAGAGCACAGATCATGCCAACTAGGATTTGACCCCAAAGGGAGGGGACCTACTGAAGCCCAGGGAGCAGAGAACTGGATAATGGGGAGTGAGTCAAAAGGAAGAGTCTGGAAGGTGAGCAGGAGCAGCAATCTCAGAAAGACCCTAGTTGGGCAGAAACAGAGAAACATAGCAGAGAGATGAGTTTCTTGAGGCCTCGAGGTGAAGGGGAAAAAGGAATAGATAGAACAAAATGTCTAATGAAATAAGAGAGCATCAAAGATTCAGATGAAGATAGATTAAAAAAACACATGATTTATTAAAAAAATTGCACTTCACCGAAGCAATGGAAGATAACTCTGTTTAAGGTTAACTTCCCTTATATGTGAAGAATTTTCTTAAATTGAAGAGGAAAAAAATAAAGATGTGAGATAGAGATCTAAAAAGACAATTTACAGATAAAGAATCTTGGGGTCCCTAAACACATATATATTTGTTTATTAAAAAATATACCCACAGGAATGATAAAAATGAAAATAGGAAATATGGTTACTGCTAAGTGGGGTGGGAGCAAGAAATGGGTTTGACTTAACATGCCTGTGTATTAATTTTCTATAACTGCTATTACAAATTGCCACACATGTAATCATCTAAAACAACATACATTTATTATATTACAGTGCTGGAGTTCAGGGTCCTTAAATGGGCTTCCTTGAGCCAAAATCAAGCTGTCAGCAGGGCTGTGTTCCTTTCTGGAGTCTGCAGGGCAGAACACGCTTCCTTGCTTCTTCCAGCTTCTTAAAACTGCCCACATGCTAGACACCCTTTTGTCTTCAGAGCCAGCAAGCATGGCTTGAGTCCTTGTCCCATGGAGTCACTTTGACCTCCCCTTTTGTAGTCAGATCTCCCTCTGCTTCACTCTTCTGACTCCCTTTATTTTACTTGTAAGAATCCTTGTGTTTACACTGGGTCTACCCAGACACAGGATAATCTAACCATCTCAAAATCCTTAATCATGTCTGTAAAGTCCCCTTTTCCATGTAAGGGTCATCTTCACAATTTCTAGGGATTAAGACGTGGACCTCTTTTGGTGTGTGTGAAGGACATAGGGGTGAGCATTCTTTTGCCTCCTGCAGCATGGAAGTGATATTATAATTTTTTAAACATTTAAACCAGATATATGTTTTACTTATTAAAAAATTAACAGGGGCACCTGAGTGGCTCAGTGGGTTAAAGCATCTGCCTTCGGCTCAGGTCATGATCCTGGGGTCCTGGGATCAAGCCCCACGTTGGGCTCTCTGCTCAGCAGGGGCCTGCTTCCCTTCCTCTCTCTCTGCCTGCCTCTCTGCCTACTTGTGATCTCTGTCAAATAAATAAATAAAATCTTAAAAAAAATTTAGTTTAAAAAATTAACATCAAAATAGGAAAAAAAAGGCAAACATGAAAGGAATACATAGCAGGTATATTTTATGGAATTCAAAGCATCTAACCTTCAATAAAATATATAAGGTAGTGCAATTGTGTACAGAAACTGAAAACTTTTGCTATTTAACAATTTTCCCAAATCAGTGACAATGATTCAGCTCAAGTTGTTATGACTCTGGAAGGTCATTCAAGGTCATTCAACTTTAGCATTGAAGCCCCAAATGAAGATTCTTTCCATTACTTCACAGCTGTCCATGGTCAGTTGCAATGCTTACACAAGTATTTCTTCTCTTTGATCTTTTGTCTATATGAAGAATAATAGTAAAATCTCCTGGAAATTGTTATGTAATGTCTTCTTCAAGTTCTTTTAGAAGCTTCTTGCACTTGGAAAATATTAATATGAGTAGCAAAAATAACACTTTTCATAGGTGTGATCTAGTACCCAGGGATGGGGCTGACTTTAGATAACAGCAGATCTGGTAGTAAATAGAAAGCCAGAATCATTGACTATCAAAGCTGATGGGTGGGCAGTGGTGATAATAGGATTTTATGGAAGTTCTTCTCTGGTTGCTTCAAAATTTTCAGAGAAATAGGAAGAAAGGTCTTTGGGTGAGAGGGAGGATAGGGAAGAAGGTATGGGAGTTTGGAATGGCAGAATGTGTGGCATGGTTGTTTTGGAAAGTGGGGTATCTTTTGATTGCTAGGCAGCATAAAAAAACACTTGCTTTTTGGTAGTAATATATTTAATGAGGTTGAGGGCCGAGAAAGCAGCAAGTTGGGTTTCATCAAATTTGTGGCTTGCCAAGCATGTGGGAACAAGTAAGAGAAGGAAAAGGGACCGGAGCGTTTAGGCCAACTACTGACCATGGAAGGGAAGGAAGTGAAACCACAAGAAGACGAGGAACAGTAAAGAGACTTAAGAATCAATGAGTCATAGTACTCAGCGGGATGGAAGGGTAGTTGGCACAAAACATTAGGGGACAGAGAAGGAGATGTATGCACCTAAGGTTATGGAGGGTATACAGCTCCATAAATGATGGTGATGCTGAAGTCTTAGGCTCTGCCATGGGAGTGGTCTAGGGGAAGGAAGTCTCTACTACATGTGGATTGAAATTACTAAGGATAGGACCAAAGTAGCATCAGAGTGAGTGACAGTTGAACCAACACTTGGGAAACGAGGAGGGATGATGTGGCGTCAGTCGATGACTTCTACAGTGAGATTCAGAATAGAAGCGAAAAGAACTGCCAGAAAGCAGGTATGGAGGTTGGGGGGTGGTGGGCAAGGAGGACACTTACTCCCTTCCAGGTGTGGGGGAGCAGCCAATACTAGAGTTTTCTGTAGGAAGCATGGGGTCTCCCTGAGGACCAGGTTTCTGTTGGAACAGAAAGGTGAGGATATGTTGGGAGAAGAGGATGACAATAGAGGGGATCTGTTCTCTATGATCTGTCATGAGTCTAGGTAGTGCAGTGGAAAGATCTTGGCAGGGAGAGAGGAAAAGATGGACAGAACTGGGGGTATGCAGAGCCTTATGGAACTACAGTGTGGGAGGTGAGGGGTGACCTTGGGGTTTGGGGCTTTTGAGGTAATTCTCATAAGCAGAGATAAAATGATTAGTGTGGACCCAAGGGAGGAATTGGGGGTGAGATTTTGACTATAGAGGATTGGAGATGGTGGGTTTCTGGAGCTGCCTTTTTTTTTTTTTTTTTTTTTTAAATCCCTGATGATGGGATAGATAGAAGGGAGGCATGTTTTTAGATCAAGTATGTCAGTTGTCCCTTACCTCACCGGTGTTGGGCATCGCCCCAAGGGTGTCTGTTCCATCTGCCTCCTTACTGATAACCTGGAAGATTCCTGGAGAAGCAGGTGTGATGTCAAGGGCAGCTCTCTCTACACATAGTAATAAGAGTTGAAGGCATCATCTTGTTTCCACAAAAACAAAGTATGAAGTTTGAATAGCAACAGGTCAGGAAACAGAGTAAAGTTTCCTCAAAGGGAAGGCCAACCTAACTGATGGTATCTGCAAAAGGGATGAGGTTTATGTTACTGTCATTGGAAGCATTCAGAGGCTCTGAGAACAAGAGAACCCTGAGTTCCTTCTCATTGACTGAGACTGAGTGTCCACTGCATGCCCAGCACTGTTCAGGGTGCTGCAGAACATGGAACAAAGGAGTGATACTGTCTACGCTTGAAGCCGACTCTGTTAGAAAACAGTGAAAAGTATTGTATATAAAGTCAGTGCTGTCTTGAGGGACGTAGGCTACCACGGATATTGTTGAAAGGTCTCTTCTACTATTTACTTAGAGTTTGACTTTCATAAAACATCAGCAAATCAAAAGCCGAAATAAAACTAAAGCATAGAGATTGATTTGTTTCTTTGTATTGTTTTCCTGCAGGTGTTTTTGATTTTTGAGTTTATCGTTATTACACAGGTTCTATATATACTGCAGCCAAGAATGGTCATGTGCTATAATGGAAGTTCCCCCACCCCCCATTCTTAAGATTAATATATTGAGAACAGAATATCTGTATTTTATTTTAAATTTCCATTTTTAGAGACAATCACAAATAACTAAAAAAGGGATAGATCAGGGATTTAAAGTCATTGATTTTAAAGGCCATATGGTCTATTTTGTGTCTCCTGTGATTTTTTTTTTTTCCTCCCAATCTAGGTTTTGCCTTGTACCATCTTTCTTGATCGCAATTATACTGCTGAATCACTGTCAAAGATAGGGACTCACAGGAATGGGTCATCTGGAAATGTGTGTCCTATTTTAGAACAAATTAAAGGTTGCCTCAGTCAGTGGTGTCTAACCCCTTAACTTAGAAGAGAGAAAATATTAATAGGAATCAACTCTGCTTATTTAGCAGGTCGAGTTGGTCTGTGGTGTCCATGGGGATGCTTGAGGACAAGCCGATTAACATTGAGATTTGTGGAAACAGGATCAATAGTTTTCAGTAACTGAGGAAGATTACCAGAAGTCAAGGGAGCCTTTAACAGGGGCTGGGCAGCGTGGAGCCCAGGCTTGTCAAGCACCTGGCAGGCGATTGAGAAAGTCTAATTGTGGCTGATGATGACTCATTTTACACGATTGTCACACCTCCCTTCTCCCGGTTCCATTTTAGGCACAGGATAACTTGCCCAGCCAGAAATTGCCTAATTTAAACCCTGACTCTTACCTGTGTGAATCAAAATGACTCAGAAAGTGCAAATAAAATATTCCCAAGGAGTCCGTGATTGTTTCATGTTTCTCATAGCTTCTCTTCTTAGAACTGAGTCTATCTGTATAGAAAAACACACAAGTACTGGGGAATTGAATTTGGGTGGGAAAGAGAAGAAAAGAAGTCTCACAGGACCTAAATCAGAGCCTATATTTTTCTCTGACATGAGACTACAAGGTAGGCTATTTTAAATTTAAAAAGTTTTAATTATATAAAAAATAGAGCACTTGTTCTTTAAAAGGAGAAAGAATTGCTACCTTTTAAAGATAATTAGGAATATTGAGAATAAATAAAAATAAAGAGTGTATGTGTACACACACACACAAGCATAGATACATATACACATACACTTCAATCCTCTGTTCAGCTCCCACCTGCTGCTCATCTCCTACCCTCTCAGCAGGAACAATTCCCTACTGTCCAATGGCTGTTAGTAATTCCTGATGAAATGAGTAAATCTGACCTGCTATTTTTTGCTGAAACTAATTTGATCCTTTTTATCTAATAACCACTACTTAGATTCTAAAGCAGTCTCCAGAACTCACAAAACCATGGCATATTGGCCTATGAAGTGACAAACAAGTAGTGCTCAGTAGTTAGACAATTCATAAGACATCGTTTATTCTAGTATCCACAAAATATTGATACTTACAACAGCCCTGAAACATCTAGAATGTAATAGTTAACATTCCTCTTTCTACATAGTACTTTCCAGTTTTGAGGATGCTTTATTTATTTGTATGTATATGTATATACATATATATATTTATTTATTTTTAAAGATTTTATTTATTTATTTGACAGAGAGAGAGCTCAAAGAGGGGGAACAGCAGAGGGAAAGGGAGAAGCAGACTCTCCACTGAGTAGGGAGCCCGGTATGGGACTTGATCCCAGGACCCTGAGATCATGGACTGAGCTGACAGCAGATGCTTAACCGACTGAGCCACCCAGGTGTCCCTGAAAATGCTTTAAGATATATCATCTCATTTGACCCTCATAAAAATCTTGTATGGTAGCCAGAGCATAAAATTTTATTTACAGTTTATAGGAAAGGAATCAGAAATACAAAAACTCAAAATGATGTGACTGATACCAAATGATCCTACAAATCATGTATATTTACTCACAATCTAGTGATGGGTAGAAATATATAATACATAATCCAAATATTTCCACCATAAAAGTATTAAGATTTCTGAAATAGGAAGAATATAAATTGAATGATTTCAATTATCCAGAAAAGTTATGTCTGTGAAAGATATCATTTCCCCTAATTAGGCATCACTATATTGTAAACATATTTTGATTAAAAAAGCATTTTGTAATTCTTAATGTGCAGATTGGTTTCTTGAATCCCTTTATTTCATTTTATTTTATCTGTAAAGTTACAATGTTTATTTGAGATCTTTCTTGTTTCTTTCTTTCTGTGTTTATAACTATAAACTTCCCTCTTAGAACTGCTTTTGCTGCACCCCCTAAGTTTTGATATGTTCTATTTTCATTTGCCTCAAGGTATTTTTTGGTTTCCCTTTTGATTTCTTCTTTGGCCACATGGTTGTTTAGGAGCACGGTGTTTAAGCTCCACATATTTGTGAAAATTCCAGTTTTCGTCTTGTAATTGTTTTCTTATTTCATACCATTGTGGTTGGAAAAGATACTTCATATGATTTCAGTCTTTTTAAATTCATCGAGACTTGTTTTGTGGCCTAACATATGGTGTATCCTGGACAGTGTTCCCCATGTGATTGAGAAGAATGTGTGTTCCTGCTGCTGGTGAACAGAATGTTCTACATATGTCTGTTAGGTTCACGTGGTCTAGTACGTGGTTTAAGCCCAATATTTTCCTGTTGGTTTTCTATCTGGATGATCCATTCATTGTTGAAAGTGGGGCACCAAAGTCCCCTATGATTATTTTATTGCTATTTCTCCTGTCAAATCTGTTAATGAATGTTTGCTTTATATAGTTAGGTGCTCCAATGTTGGGTGCATAAATATTTACAATTAGTATATCCTCTTGAGGAATTGACACTGATCATTATATAATGAACTCCTTTGTCTCCTGCTACAGTTTTTGGCTTAAAGTCTATTTTGTCTGATAGAAGTATAGCTACCCCTGGTTTGTTTTGGTTTCCATTTGCAATAAGTATCTTTTCCCATCCATTCTCTTCAAGCCTATGTGTATCTTTAAAACTGAAGCAAATTTTTTATGGCACACACTTGGGTCTTTTTTTTTTTTCAATCATTTCAGTCACTTTAAGTTTTTTTTTTTTTTTTTAAAGATTTTTGTTTATTTATTTGACAGAGACACAAAGAGAAGGAGCACAAGTAAGGGGGCGCAGGAGAAGGAGAAGCAGACTTCCTGCCGAGCAAGGAGCCCGATGTGGGCCTTGATCCCAGAACCCTGGGATCATGACCTGAGCCGAAGGCAGCCCCTTAACGACTGAATCACCCAAGCACCCACTTTAAGTGTTTTGATTGGAGAATTTAATCCATCGACACCTAAAGTAATTTTTGATATGTATCAGCTCCCTACTGCCACTTTTTTAGTTGTTTCATAATTCTTTTGCTCCTCTCTTGTTGTTTTCTTTTGTGATTTTATGATCTTCTGTAGTTGTATGTTTAGATTCCTTTCTCTTTATCTTTTGGGAATTTATTTATTCATTTATTATTTATTTATATATTATCTTTTGTGTGTTTTTAGTAGGTTTTTGTTTTGTGCTTACCATGAAGACTACATAAAACACTTGAGAGTTAAAACAGTCTATTTTAAGCTGGTAACAATTTAACTTCACATACAAAAGCTCTATATTTTTATATTCTCCACTCCCATATATTATATATATATTCCACATTTATATATATGATATTTATGTTATATATATGATATTTATGATACATTTATATGTATATACATATATATATGTATATATATATTAGTGGGGGAGAGAGAAGGGGATGGAGGGGCAGAGGGAGAGGAAGAGAGAGAAAACGCTAAACAGGCTCCATGCCCAGCACAGAGTCTGATGTGGGGCTTGATCTTATGACCTGAGCTGAAATCAAGAGTCAGACGCTTAACCTGGCTGAGCCACCCAGTGCCTCTCACATTTTACTACATATATATATATATATTTTAAAGATTTTATTTATTTATTTTAGAGAGAGAGTGAGTGGGGGGAGGAGTAGATGGAGAGGGTCAAGCAGACTCCACACTGAGCACAGAACCTGAAGCAGGGCTCAATTTCATGACCCTGAGATCATGACTTGAGCTGAAATCAAGAGTTGGACACTTAACTGACTGAGACACTCAGGTACCCTGTCACTCACATTTTATATTTTTGATGTCACAATCTATACATTTTTATATTGTATTGCCATTAACAAGTTATTGTAGTTATAGTTAATTTTAGTACTTTTGTATTTAACTTTAATGTTAAAGTAGATGTATATCCTACCACCTTTACAATATTGAAGTATTCTGAATATAACTATATAGTTATCTCTACCAGTAATTTTTATACTTTCCTATGTTTTCATATCATTAATAAGCATTCTTTTGTTTAAGCCTAAACAAGTCCCTTTTCATTTCTTGGAAGGCTGGTATAGTGGTGATGAACTCCTTCAGTTTTTGTTTTTCTGGAAAAGTCTTTATCTCTCCTTTAATTCTGAATGACAACTTTGCCAGATAGACGCTTCTTGATAGGCACATTTTTTTTCTTTTAGTACTTTGAATATATCATGTCACTTTCTTCTTACCTGCCAAGTTTCTAATGAAAAGTCTGCTAATAGTCTCATGGGGTTCCCCAGTGCATAACAAGTTGTTTTCCTCTTGCTGCTTTTAAAAATCTCTCTTTGTCTTTAACGTTGACAATTTATAATTAAATTGAATTATAATAAAATATAATTAATATATAATTATTAATATATATAATTAAATATAATTAATTATTATTATTAAATTATAATTCAATTTAATTATAATGTGTCCTGTTATGAGTATCTTTAGATTCATCTTATTGGGAACTCTTTGTGCTTCCTGGATCTGGATGTCTGTTTATATCATCAGATGAAGGAAGTTTCAGGTGTTATGTGTTTGAATCAGCTTTCTGCCCCCTTTTCTCTCTCTTCTCTTTCTATGACATCTGTGTATATTGGTCCTCTTGATGGTATACTGTAAGTCCATTCTTTTTCATTTTTTTTTTCTTCTCCTCTCTTGAGAGGATGAATTCCACTGCACTGTTTTCAAGTTTACTGGAACTTTCTTCCACTTCAACTAGTTTGCTATTGAGCCCTTCTACTGGATTTTTCAGTTCAGTTATTGTATTCTTCAGCTCTATGATTTCTGTTTGGCACTTTTTAATATTTTCTCTTTGTTGTAATTATCACTTTGTTCATGTATGGTTCTCCGGACCTCAGCGAGCATCTTTATGGCCATTAGTTTCAATTGTCTACTGGGAAAATAATTTATCTCTATTTCATTAAAGATTAGTTTCTGGAGATTTATCTTGATCTTTTGTGTGGAACATATTCTCCTGTTTCTTTAATTTCTTCACTCAGTGTGTTGGTTTCTGTACGTTGGACTAAACAGCTATGTCTCTCAGTATGACAGACTGGTCTCATGTAGGAGATGAACGTTGTCAATCATCCCTGACTGAGCTCCTGGTCGTCTGTCAAACTTGTGACTGCCTAAGCCACATTCTTTGTTCATAGTGGCTCCCCATATTTAAGAGTATGTCAAGACCTGTCAGTGTCCCAAAGGGAAGGATCACAATCAGCACCTAGGTGCAGGCTGATTAGATGCCAGATCCTCATGCAGCAGCTGGGAAAGTATATAGTTAAAGTCCTTCCAGAAAGTAACTAGGAGATGCATGCTTATGCTTGCTCCTTCTGTGCTGGGGCCAGGTGTGAATAGCTACGGGGGTTCTCCTTCTCCTATTTAAAAATTGCTTCTTTGTTTGCAACAGTCCTATGGGACTCAAATGGAAACCCCATTAAGCATTACAGCTATGTAATTTGGGGGTCTGTATCTTGGGCAGCAGTTGTAAAAGGTAGGGTGCTAGATGTGTAAATAAGTTCCTTCTAGGGAGATACAAACAACTTGGTTTTATTGTTGGAGTGAGCAGGAGGGAGCAGGTGGTGGGAGTGCCCATTGGCTCCTGTGGGCTCCGGAGGGGATGGAAGCCAAACCCTCAATGTGTGCTAATTAGAAGTTGGACCCTCAGGCAACAGCTTGTAAAGTGTGCAATCAAACCCCATTCAGAGAAAGAGGCAGAGACTGGTGTTTTTGCCTGGTGCTTCTATGCTGAGCCCTAGGGGCATGGCTCCTGCACGTGCATGGAGTAAGAATTGCTTCTTTGTTTACTACAGTCCTATGGGACTCATGAATGCAAGCCCTATTGGCTATCAGAAGCTAGGCAATCCAGAAGCACATTCATCAGATGGCAGCTACTAGGGCTGGGGTGTCAGGCATGTGTGCAACCCTCTTCCAGATGGATGTTGGTGACCAGTTTTTATCACTGGGGTGAACCCCTTTGATTTTTTTCAGATTGGCTGTTTTTGTTATATGTCAGGGAGTCCCTTACTCATTAGTCATCTGTTTCCATACTGAATTATGGCATGGGTTAACAACATAGTGTTACTTTTTTTACTAATAGTTTATTTTTACTAATTGTAAAGGTAATACATGTTTATTTTAGAAAATTTGGAAAATCTACAAAGACATTTTTTTCAAAAATAAAAATTAGTGTTGCAGAGCCCATATAAATCTGCTGGCAGAGCAGGTTCTGAGTTGCGGTCAATAAGCTTCTGCACAGCAAAGGAAACAGTCAAGAAAACAAAGAGGCAACCCATGGAATGGGAGAAGATATTTGCAAATGACAGTACAGACAAAAGATTGATATCCAGGATCTATAAAGAACTCAAACTCAACACACACAAAATAGATAATCATATCAAACAATGGGCAGAAGATATGAACAGACACTTCTCCAATGAAGACATAAATATGGCTATCAGACATATGAAAAAATGTTCATCATCACTAGCCATCAGGGAGATTCAAATTAAAACCACATTGAGATATCACCTTACACCAGTTAGAATGGCCAAAATTAGCAAGACAGGAAACAACATGTGTTGGAGAGGATGTGGAGAAAGGGGAGCCCTCTTACACTGTTGGTGGGAATGCAAGTTGGTGCAGCCTCTTTGGAGAACAGTGTGGAGATTCCTCCAGAAATTAAAAACAGAACTTCCCTATGACCCTGCAATTGCACTCCTGGGTATTTACCCCAAAGATACAGATGTAGTGAAAAGAAGGGCCATCTGTACCCCAATGTTTATAGCAGCAATGGCCACGTTGCCAAACTGTGGAAAGAACCAAGATGCCCTTCAACGGACGAATGGATAAGGAAGATGTGGTCCATATACAGTATGGAGTATTATGCCTCCATCAGAAAGGATGAATACCCAACTTTTGTAGCAACATGGGCGGGACTGGAAGAGATTATGCTGAGTGAAATAAGTCAAGCAGAGAGAGTCAATTATCATATGGTTTCACTTACTTGTGGAGCATAACAAATAGCATGGAGGACATGGGGAGTTAGGAGAAGGGAGTTGGGGGAAATTGGAAGGGGAGGTGAACAATGAGAGACTATGGACTCTGAAAAACAATCTGAAGGGTTTGAAGAGGTGGGGGTGTTGGGAAGTTGGGGGAACCAGGTGGTGAGTATTGGAGAGGGCACGGATTGCATGGAGCACTGGGTGTGGTACAAAAACAATGAATACTGTTATGCTGAAAATAAATTAAAAAAATGTTTAAAAAAATAAAAATTAGTCATCTAGAGGATAACCATTTTCTACATCTTATTGGATTTTCTATTGATTGTCATTTTATTCCTATTCAGATGTTTTCTTAAAGATTCTGTGAGGATATACTCTTCATACAAATTGTGTATTGTTATTGTTATTATTTTTCTTAGTATTCCATAATTATTTTTCTGTCATTAACATTTCTTTAACTATATTTTATTTATTTATTTATTTATTCATATTTTTAGAAGATTTTATTTATTTATTTGAGAGAGAGAAAGAGAGCAGGGGTGGGGCAGTGGGAGAGGGAATCTCAGGCCCACCTCTGGCTGAGCAGAATTAGTGTTGAAAGATGTATTGCTATTGTAACAAATTACCACAAACGTAGTGGCTTAGAGTAAAATAAATGTGTTATTTATAGTTTGTATGTCAGAAGTCCTAAAATCAAGGTGTTAGCATGGCTGCGTTCCTTCTGGATGTTCTAGGGAAAAATTGTTTACTTCCTCTTTCCACAGCCTACAGCTGCCTGAAGTCCTTGGTTGGCATCCCCTTCCACCATCTTCAAGGCCTGGTATGCAGCATCTTCAAATCTTTCCTTTTGATCCGCTTCTACCAGCCAGTCTTCTTCTCTCTCTCAGATCCTCTTGCCTCCCTCTTCTAAGAAAACTTGTAATTACATTGGTTCTACCTGAATAATCCAGGACACTCTTTCCATCTCAAGATCCTTAACTTCATGATGACATCTGCAAAGTCTCTTTTGCCATGTAAGGTAACATATTCACGGGTTCTTGGGATTAGGACACGAGCATCTTTGGGAAACTATAACTCAGTCTACCACAAAAGATAAAACATAATTTGTCTTTCTATTCTAACACGTAGTTTACAGAACTGCTAGCCAATATACCGTTCTTCATGTCCTGCTAGCTCAGAAAAGTTTTCATCAGGATTTTTGTATGGTTGAAGAAATAAAGTGGAAGGGAATGTATTTATTTAGTCTTTAATAAGGAAGCTGAGATTTATTGAGGTCACGAAACATCTCATAAATCAAATGGTTTGAAGGTAGTCTGACTTCTTCATTCATTATTATTTTTGGTTGTTTATTTGTTTTTGCTTATTATCTTCAATTAAGAAACTAATGATGTGTGCACCAAGCCATCATGTTGTGTGCCTTAAACTCACACAATGTTATATATCAATTTATATCTCAATAAAGGCAAAAAGAAAAGAACCCTAATGATATCAACGCCCAAAGGCACAGCAAGTTAGTGCTAATTCTACAATATCATTACTGCTATAAAAGTAGCCTATTTTCATGTCAGTAGTATTGGTCCAGCCAAGAAACAATTTTGAGAGCATGTCCAGGCACAGCACTTCTCTGTAGCAGGGTTTCAGTGACACTGTGGGTGGCTGACAGATTCAGTATATCTTTTGGCCTGTGTATCACTAGAAATCATGTATTTTTCAAGGTTTGTATACATTTAAATTTCCAGTAAGAATATGTTAATTATAGGAAAGCAGATTTCAGTGGGATTCCTGTGTTAGGAACAATAGTATGTTTTAGAAATACTTTTCATTCCATTAGCTACTTCTGTGAAGTTTAAGTTCCTTTACATGGTAAAGCTATACCATTTTAAAAAACTGTACTGGGTCTTATAAGGACTACTGACACATTCTTATTACTTTAAAGTATTAAATACAAAAATTAATAGTTGACCATGACTTTAATAAGCACGTTTCAGAGAAAACACATGAAAAATAAGATTTTTAAGATTATTTTAAGATTCTGGATCAGATGAAAAAAAAAGATTCTGGATCAGATGAAGTTATTAAGTTTTATATCTGACTCTGTGTGTCTGTGCACACAGAGTCTCTTTGCATTAAGTTGTCATTGCTAATATGAATCTTGTCATCATAAATGATATGAAGATATCACTTTGGAAAAAATCTAGTGAGTATTCAGTATCTATATATCCGAAGCACCAAAAAGCAACTTCTGTTCTCCTTCCAAAGGACGGTTTTTTAGCCAGGTTACTAACCATCAGGATGATCACCAAAGATTTAAGAGAAGGGTTTGTGCCTTTCAATGACTGAGCATGGGTTGGGGAATCTTGTAGTTGTCAATACTTTTACCTGCTCGGCTTTCTTCAGATAATAGTCCATGTTGACTTATTTATATTTGTACCAATTTTTATAGAAATCCAAGAAGGTAGGGATGAGATTACTGACCCTATGATAAAATAGCCCAGGTATGGACTTATTGAGGAGTGCAGGATTACTTACTAACTGTAGACTCACAAAGGCTATTGAAGAGAGGTCACAAGATAGGTTTTTTTAGTCAGTTTTGAGGGCATAAAGAAAGGCATAACACACTGTAAAAAGATGTTCTTCCTTTTATACTCTGCCTGGAATCACTGAGAAAGGAAGTCTACAAGGTCTTGGCTGAGGAGCAGAGAGCAATGCACAGACCTGGGTACATGACACTAACAGAGAGGTATTCTGAGTTGCTGTGGTAGATCTTTCTATCATGACAGGCAGCAACTGACCAGGTCGTTTCAGAAATAGCAACTGTATTACTATTTATCACCTTTTTTTTTTTTTTTAAAGATTTTATTCATTTATCCGACAGAAATCACAAGCAGGCAGAGAGTCAGGCAGAGAGAGAGGGGGAAGCAGGCTCCACGCTGAGCAGAGAGCCCGACGCGGGGCTCAGTCCCAGGACCCTGAGACCATGACCCGAGCCGAAGGCAGAGGCTCCAACCCACTGAGCCACCCAGGTGCCCCTATTTATCACCTTCTTAATGATACCATGCAAATTAAAAAATATATAAAAAGTGTTCAGGACAGGCATAGGACATTCCCGCATTCTTTACTGGAATATCGACCTCCAGGAATTATCTTCTGAGTCAAAGTCAACAGCAATGGTTCCTGCCTCTGCTTTGATTTTTTTTTTTTTTCACTAATTCACTGGAGATCTGGTTCTGTTAATCTTGTGATGTGCTGAGGAGCTTACCTTCATTCCATTCTTTGCCACCTCTTCTACATAAGTCTTCCAATTCAGTAAGTCTACCTGTGATGACTGTCTATTCAATGAACCCCACTCTGACTCTTGCTTCTTCACCTAGTGTTTAGACCCCAAGAGGAGTGAAAATGAAGGGACACATAGGGCCAGTAGGTCATTGTGCTGTGCACACTCCCCATACAGAGGACCAGTAGCCAGGACAGCACTATCCATGGCATCCTACCTTTAAACTAAGCAGCTTAACTTTGTGAATAAAAATGGAATGAATGAATCCAAGAGGAGGCACCAGCCATTGTGGTGAAGATTACTGTATTTATAAACTTGTAATATAAGTTATAAGTTAAGAAGAGAGAAAATGAAGAATGTTTTTTTTTTTTACTTTGTTAAAATTTAATTAAATTTAATTTTTTTTCAGTGTTCCAAAATTCATTGTTTATGCACCACGCCCAGTGCTCCATGCAATACATGCCCTCATAATACCCAACACCAGGCAACCCCCCCCCAAAACCCTCATTTTGTTTCTCAGAGTCCACAGTCTCTCATGGTTTGTCTTTCCCTCCGATTTCCCCCAACTCACTTCTCTTCTCCATCTCCCAATGTGAAGAATGCTTTATTGAGAAGCAGAACTAAGAGGTTATGTTACAGGATCTTGACAATAGAGAAAAGAGGCAAATTTAATATTTCTGTAACTTATTTATTGTGAATTTTTTCTTCATTAATTGACCATGCTATTCCATAAAGGATTTGAGGTAGTCTAAAGAAGATAATAAAATAAACATATAAGTTAAAAAAATAAGTCTAGAAAATTATTGATATTATAGCAGGGACAGATGGAGGGAAAATTAGAAAATAGAGAAATCTGTCTTCATCATCCTGAAGTCACAGGGAGAGAAGAAAAGTGTTCTTTGGTTCTTGCTACAAAGACTCCTCCCATGTGTTAATGGGAGCCTGGTCTCTGGGGAAGTTTACTGTAGTTCACTTTACTCTCCCTAGTAAGCCAATTTAATCTTTTCCCTTTAAATAAATATAGCTTTTTGATGGCTCCTTGCTTATTATCCTTTTTACTTATAATATTGAACTTTCTGATTACTGCAAGTGATATTTTTTTAGCGTCCAATTAAAAGTTTTGGCTACTAGTGACTTTGTAGAGCACAGCTCTTCTAAATCAGCCAACTGGTGGACAATATTCACACATTCTTGGTCTTTGTGAAACAAGTACTGAACGTGCAAATATAAAGGAAAGTGTCAGTTTCTATAATGGCTTGTTTCCTATCCTATTTCTGCATGTATTGAACCCAAATGAACCTGAATTGTTCATTTTTTTTTTCCTAAAAGTAGTTTCTATTTTATTTTCTAAAAAAGAAATAAAAAAGAAAAAAAAAAAAGAAAATCCCTTTCAACTATCCACCAACTGGCTCAGAAATTAAAGAAAATATATATTATCTTTTTATGAACCATGATAGCTAACTTTGTTAATGCATTTATTACTAAGCAAAGCCCATTATTATATTCTGGTGGTAAGTAGATTCTGGTTTTAGTAGATTAATACTGCACGATCACTTCAGTGTGAATTAGAAATTAAGTTGTATTTAAAAAATGCCTAATTGGAAGATTCAAATTATAGCTGCTCATGATGCTCTAGGGTCTTTCAGTTTTTGTGATTCAGGACTACCATTAGATAGGATCTCATTTTTCCAAGCTAATAAAATGTATGTTTTTAAAAAATGTTTAAAATATAGTCTTTAACAATTTCACTAAAAATAATATCTAAAATATCTCTAAGGTTCTTTTGTATAGTAGTTAAAAAAAACATACTCTTTCCATATGTTTGGATATATTTATTATTTTGAGTTCTGTTATTTCAACATTTGTTTCTTACATGTAACTTTGTATTATGTTCTTCATATTTTCCATTTTAATGATCACATAATACATGTCCACTGGGCATATTTTTGTTTCCTTGAATGTTATATTGGCATTGGGCATTTTTTCTTTCTTGCTTGCTTGCTTTTCTTTCTTTCTTTTTGGCATTGGGTATTTTTGTTGTTGTTTTGTTTTTTTCCTCCACTACTATAAATGTACAGCAAATATACCATAAGCTTTATAACTTAATTTTGGCAATTAAATTCTTTGAAAATTACTGAGACTAGCTTTAGGGCTCACTGTATGATCAATTTCAACAAATGCTCCATGTGACAATGAAAATCTGTGCATTCTGCAGGTGAATGCAGTGTTCTATATGTGTTAATTAGGTGACGTTGATCATTCTTGCTGTTCAAATAGTTTATGTCAGCACAGTCAAATAAAAATATAATGCTGTCCACATATATAACTCTTATTTTAAACTTTCTAGAGGCATATTACAAAGTAAAAGAATGGATGAAATTAATTTCAATTATATATTTTACAAAGTAAAAGAATGGATGGAATTAATTTCAATTATATATTTTACATAATGCAATATACCCAAAACATCATCATTTCCATGTGCAATTAGTATAAAATTAATGAGACTAATTTTATCTTTAACATATCCTTCAGTATTTGATATCTATTTGATATTTACAGCACATTTCAATGCAAGTGCCAAATTTTGACCTTATTTAGATTTCACAAAATTTACTGCTTGAAAAATGGATACAGACCCACATATCCAAATTGTGCCATCCAAACTTAAAGGTCTTCAGTACTTCAATTAAGTGCCAAAAATAATTCTCCTTTAATATTTACATTAATGTCAACAAAACTTGTTTATCTGTTTTAGAATATTCGATTTAACTTTTGAAGCAAAAGCATATAATTTTCAAAACTATAACTGTTCAAGTTTAGTAAACTGCCTTTGTGCCAACTCAATATTAAAATCAATTCAAATGCAGATTGCTAAAGTTGAAAAGCATTTAAATTTATCAGCATCAAGAAAGCATCATTCAAATCTTGTGGTGTTTGCGGCCAATTTATACAATAGTGTTGATTATAGTTAAAACTTTTATATGAGGATTCATGTTAGAAAAATGTGTAAAACTAAGCATTACTGACTTGTATTATGTAAAGTTGTGATATTAACATAGATAATTGTACCTATTTAGCTAGATTTAATAAGCTGTTTCTTTCCTTGAAACCTGAAAATTTAGCTCATTCATATGCAGTGTGATATCAATGAGGAAACATAAATCACATTCCTAAATTTTTGTCTTTGATTACTAGATATTTGAAAGGCATCCTTTGTTTCAAGGAAATTTTGAATTGGAGTTAACAATACAATACATATTTGTAAAATTTTCCACAATGAACACTGGCAAAGAACACAAAATAATTAAATTTATTGTCTTCTATTTCTTTCAGTAGGTCCACAAATTGGTGATGAATCCTACCACTGCAGATATATACTGAACAATTTCAATAACTTCTATGCATGAGATCTTTCATAGGGACTGTTTCAGAAAGGTGAGCACAAATATTTTCAATATGTACGACATATTGAAATGAATTAATGAGGAAAGCATGAATTTCTTGTTTAAAATTCCAATAAATATGAGTTTTTGATCTAAAATTACTGGAGTAGTATCTGCTGTGTCAGAAACTAATTTTTAAATATGTAGTTGAAAATTTTCCTTGACAGCTGTAGAAGACTTAAGAAAATGCCATTAGTACAAAATTTTAGGCTGTGAATTGACAACTTTTTTGTAACTTGTGAAGCCCTTGAGACAGTACGTGTCCAAAATATTAACTGGGCAGAGTCTGTTATATAACTCCTCTAAAGCTAAAAAAAAGTATTTGCACTTTATGGTCTTGTATTTTATGGGCAATGGTTAGGTGGCTTAATCAAAGATCTTTTACTTTGTGTAAAATATCTAATTTTGGGCTTTTCTTATGACTTTCCGGCTAAATTTTCCTATTTAAAATGATACTTTTCTCATATCTTTACATAAAAATGAATTCTATTTTGTGCACAAATTAAGCTGCTTTATAGCTGGACAAAGATACAAGTCTAGCTCCTCTTAAAAACTGTTTAACATTTTTTATTGGACACTGAATTCTGATTTCAAGTGCCTAGTTTTGCCAATTCTTTTTTGACTGTTGAAAGTGAACTTCCTATATAATGCTGAAAATATCTCTTAATATTTTCACTTTATCTTTAAACTTTTTTTTAACCCAACAAACAGTTTTTTTTTCCTTTGTTCTGTCATAAAAAGTTAACATTTTCATTTATTGTGAAATTCGTAACATCTGTTTTCCCAGTTTTTTTTACAGTCACTGTGTCCATTAGAGTATTGGTTTCTGCAACTATACTCACGTCTGCATCCGTAAGGTGTCTTAATTTTAAGTTAAAAAATTGTTCCTACTAATTTTTAAAATTAAAATATAATTTAATTATCCTGTAATTAATTAATTTGTTGACACCAACTAGATTGATGTCTTCATATATTTATTACACTGGAACAGGTATAAGCACCTGACACATGTGCTACATATGGCAACAATATCTTACAACAGCTAAGAGTGAAATGCAGACTTACCAAAACACAATTGTGTTTAACAAAAAAATGTTTTATAGTCCTTCAGTTATAAAAGTTGAATTGAATTATTTAAAATGATAAATAAAATTAAAAATTTAATTATTTAGTTGTAGCCACAAGTGGCTCATGGCTAGTAAATTGGACAGCACAGTTCTAAGTTGTTATATGTATTTTTGCATTTGTTCAATCAGAAATAGAAAGTATGTTAAGATTGTTCACTATGATTGGGAGATATTTTTTCCTTTTAATTCTGTAAGCCTTATATATTTGAAGCTATGTTAATATCTAATTTGCTTTTTAATTTATCTATTGTATTTCTAATTTCTGTTATTGTATTTTTCAGTTCTAGAACTTCCATTTTATATCTCTTCTTATTAATTCTAGTTCTCTGGTTCTTTATCTTGTTATTAAATTTTGAACATGTAATCACAGTTTTTGAAAGAAGTGTTCTTTTCATTAATTACATTATCCATAGCATTTTTTTTTTTCTCTGTCCTATGTCTTGTCTTTTCTCTGGATATACGTGCTTGGTGATGTTTTATTGTATATGAAATGTTGTAGAGATTCTGGATGATGATTTTCTTCCAGAGAAGTGGAGATCATCTTACTTCACTGAGGGTTTAAACTGATTCTAAGTTTTATTTCAGTCGTTTAAAAGACCTGATCAATTTCCACCTAACCTTAATTTCTAGGATGCAGCACTTCTGAAGGCTCAGATTGTCTATCATGTCTACATGTGAACTCCAGTTTTTATCTGTTCAACACAATGAGATTGCCAATAGTTGTACTGAGATTTTCAGCCTCTTAGCAAATACTCTTTGTTGACCATAGGTGCCAAGTTCACTTCCCAAACTTCTCCTTTCTATGGGATTTTGGTCTGGATTGCATTGGTAGCCCTAAACTACAAATACGTCTTTCCAACCACTGGAAAGTCTACTCAAATTTTCTCCTATTATCCAAGTTTTGTTTGGCTTTTGTCTCTTTGCCTGCATTACTTATGAACCAGCAAATGCCTTGGAGGAAAAAGCATTGAAGAAGGTTAGACTCACCTCTTTGATCTCTGCCTATAAAATCCTGCTCCCTGGATAGTATTTTGATACTTGCATTCAGATTTTTTTTTTTTTTTTTTTTTTTTTTTACAAATTTCCCTTGTTATTCTCAGTGGGAAAATTGTTTTTCTCCAAGTTAAACTTTTATAGCTGGAAGCAAAAGTCTTTCTAAGCCATAGAAACTAGCACTATCTATAGATCCCTCCCTTGATTACATAAAGAACATGTATCTATAGAAGACTCAGAAAATATGAAAATAAGTCATTAATCTTCCTGATAATTACTTTTAACATTCATATATGCTATGGACTAAAAGTTTGTGTCCACCCAAAACATATATGATGATTCCTTCTTTAACCTCTAATGTGATGGTATTTGGACAGAGGCCTTTGGGAGGTAATTAAGTGATGAGGGCAGGTTAGTCTGGGGGGGATTAGTGTTCTTATAAGGGAGACACTAGAGAGCTTGTTGTCTCTCTCCCGGTCATGTGATGAAACTGTGAGAAGGCAGCTGTCTGTAAGCCAAGAAGTGAATTCTCACCAGAACTTGACCATGCTGACACACCATGATATCAGATGTTCAGCCTCATGGATCTATGGGAAATAAATATCCATTGTTTAAGCTACCCACCCAGTCTGTAATATTTTGTTATGGTAGTCTGAGCTGACCATATATACATATATGCAGCCATTACCTCTACTATATACATACCTTGGTTTTTGAGTAAATGGAATCCTATATATGCTTTTTATAATCTGATTTATTTAACTGAACAATGTATCAAAGATTTTTTTTGTTTCATCCAATATTCTTCTACTATATATTTTACTAATTGCAGAGTACGAATATGTCCAATTAGATTTTTTCTGACTTTTTATTATTTAAAGTAATGCTATGATGAACATACGCATGCATAAAGTTTTTCTGTTTCTCATATTTCATGATGATAGATTCTTTGATATATAATTTGCTTAAATAAGTAAACATTATGTCTATATATGTATATGTGTATATATATATATACATATATATAAACTTCTTATTCTAGAAAATTTAAATATATAGAAAAAAGGTAGAGGCAATGCTATAATGAACCCCCGAGTACTTTGAATCCAATGTCATCATTTTTGCAAGATTTTAAAAATATGATTTGGTCCTCAATTTTGATAGTGAATAAACAATCCTAAACGTTAGGGAACTTTAGGAAATGTTAAGATTTTGTTTTTTCACTCTAAATATTTGCCTTTTTAATTTCTTGTATTGTCAATGCATAGGAACCTCAAACTTCTGGAAGTCCAATTAATATCTATATTCCTGATTGTCTTGAACAATTGTGGGGTTACATTTACATTACTACTTAAGGAACATTAGAAAGTCACAGAACTTGGGCATTTTATTTTTCCTTGGGAATCCAAAGGGGTTGGGAGAAGAACAGGGAAACACAGAATGGAGACTTTGGCTTCAAGGTCATGTTCCTAGAAACTAGGAGAATTAAGAACAGTACTTGTGAGGGCGCCTGGGTGGCTTAGTCGGTTAAATTTCTGCCTTCAGTTCGGGTCATGATCCTGGGGTAATGGGATCAAGTCCCACATTTGGCTCCCTCCTTGGCAGGTGTCTGCTTCTCCTTCTGCCCCTCCCCCTGCTTGTTCTATTTTGCTTGCTCTCTCTCTATCCCTCTCTCTTCATCAAATGAAAAAATAAAACCTAAAAAAAAAAAAAAAAAAAAGAAGAGTACTTGTGTTCTAATTCCAATTCCTGGGTGGGTGCCTGGGTGAAGGGATATATTTTTCTTTGGGAGATTGGCCAGCGTTCTTAGAAGAAGTCAGTTATGAAATGTCATTCTGAAGCTTTCCAGACTAGGTTCTGTGGGTCCTGAGAACTGTCCCTCAAGGAGCAGATGTAAAGTTCAAAGCAAAGAGTTACCTTTTGAGGGCACAAACAACCTAGAGTCTAATGATTTAAAACTGGCTGAAAAAGCTGCATCACCTGAGGAAAATTTTGCAGCTTTGAGACTGTCAGGGGATAAGAAATGAGGCGGTCATCAGTGCTAGAGACTGCAAGTGCTGGAGAGGAATAGGAAATGGTCAGTAGAGCAGATCATTGATGGAACAGACACTGTAAAGAGTCATCAGAGAACTGGAAGTGAAGAGCACCACTTGTGGGGCAGCAGCAGGGGCAGGTTAGAATGACATGTGCTTGTGATTTGAAGCCCGAGAATCAGAGGGAGGTGGGGTAAGAAGGGTGGCTCAGGCCAGCTTCCTCTTGCTTCATGGTTTGGGCTCTGGATTTTCACCTCGTGAACAATATAGTCTAAGAAAATCATATGGGTTTTTGGTATTATTCATTTTGTTCCAAGTAACTTTGACCTATTTTATTCCACCTGGAATAAGCCCATTAATCATCAAATTGGGACCATCATGAAGGAGGTGGCTCTTGAAATGAATCTTGAACCTCATGAAGGATTATAAAAGTAATGGTGGAAAGAATTCTAGGCCAAAGAACATGCACTAAAGCTTAGATGCACAAAAGCAGGTTAGTAATTAGCAAGCAGTGAGAAACCTGGTGATTGCCCCATAGGTTTTCAATAGGAGGGGAGAATTAGCTTTTTAAAGCACATTTGAGGCCATGGAGCAGAAGACGGCATTGGCAGCAGGAACCGGGGAATTAGCAGAATCATTTTGGGAAAAATTACTTTCTTCTGATTTCTCAGAATAATAATCTAAAATCTCCATTCCTATTTTTTTTCTTTAAATATTTTCTTTGATTTAAAACTCAATAGGAGAGTTTAGAACATTTGGGAAGATAGAACAAGAATAGAAAAAAAAAAAATCACCCATTATTTTACCACCCAGAATCAACATTTTACATTTTCTTCTACAAATTTTCATTTACATATTTGTGACATAGGAGCATTTATTAGGCTTTGAAAACTTAATTTATGTGTATAATATTATATCCTAACCACTTCTTCATGCTCTTTATTCGGTTTTCATAAATACCAATTAACAGCCTTCAGTATTCCATGATGTTGATATACCACAGTTTAATCATATATTTCCTGCTAGATTTATGGGTTACCCCTTTTACTGGGAGGATAGTGAACTTGCAACACAGTGATCAAAAAAATCTTTACAGTTTAGAATAATAACTAGAAAGAAAGAAAATTTAATAGGAATGTATGGGTCTCTTAATAAATTGATTTGTATTTTAGTTTCAAAAGAATAACAAGTGCCAGTAAGATACCAGATGAACTGACGTGAAAAGGACCCAGGTGTGTAATTTAATTGGGCTCTCACTGAAATGATAGTTGTGACCTGTGATTGTGATTAACAATAAGTAATATATACTTGATCATCATTCCCATTTCTGGCACAGAGTTTCTAAAAACCTTGGAATTTCCTAAGTGATGAGAGCAAGTAAAAATGTCTTTTATTATGTTAATTAGGACCCTACCCAGGGTTCAAGGCGTGTTGCCAGTGGAGCCAACCTTAAAATTAGAGGGTTGGAACTTTCAGTCCTACCCATCTCTCCAGCCCCTGTCCTGATCTCTCAAGAGAGGAGAGGGGCCCGCAAATGACTAATGTTTAATCAACCGTGCCTGTGTCATGAAGACTCCACAAATCCCCCAGAAAAGGACAGGATTTGGAGAGCTTCCAACCATGAAGCTTGGTGAACATGTATAGGTTTAGGGTGAGTAGCAGGCTCTGAGGGAGCTCCAAAACTCTGTGTCCTTTCGTCACAGGTGCCTCTCTTCCATCTGGCTGTCATCTCCCTTTACAATAAAATGGTGATCTAGTTAAGTAAAATGTTTCTCATAGGTTTTATGAGCCACACTAGCAAATTAATCTAACCTGAGGAGGAACTACCATTTATTGGAACTTCTAGTTTGTAGGGGGTTGGTCAGACACACAAATAACAGCCTGGCTTTCAACTGGTATCTGAAGTTGAGGGGGATGGTGGGGGAGGAGGAATTTTGTAGGAGTGACCCTTAACCTGTGAAATTTGATGCTGTTTCTGGATAGATGGTGACAGAATTGAGTTCGAATTGTAGGTCACCTTGCTGGTGTCTGGAGAATTGCTTGGTGATATGGGGGATGTCTCCCTCCTGTACACACATTGGAATTTGTCTCAGAACCAAAAGAAACCAAATAGCTAATGTGATCTTAGGTTTTTAATGTAAACATAGTGCCACAATAAAAGTAAGTAAAGGTCTTTCTGGACTCTGAAACATTTATTAAGGAAAAAAGAATTACTTGATAATGAATGAGAACAGGGCAAAGTCAATACTTCCTAAGGCAATCACCTTGAGAAGGATATATGTAATGATGAGCTTGAGATTTCAACTTTTAAATGTAGATTGTTGATGAGACTGAGTAACATTACTTTCCAGGAATGCTTCCCCTATGACATCATGCTAACAGTTCTCTCGGGGTCCAGGGTATTAAATTAAGGAAGTTGTTAGACAACAAATGTTAATTTCCATTTTGTGCAGTAGATGAATTAGCAAAAGGCAATTAGAGTCAAATTTTTTAATAAAACCCAACCCCTCAGGTTCTTAAACTCTGACCATGAGTTTATAGTATACATACATAAAATAAGTAGATGTCAGTGAAAAAGGTTGAGAGACAGGGCTGAATGGAAATGAGGACCCTGGTGTATTGCATAGCATGAGGTTTTAAATTATAATGACTGTTCACTCCATATGCTTTTTTGGAATGTTTCCTAGGAGGTGGGCAAGGTGAAAGTGTGAAGCATACAAAGATGATGAGCAGAACACGGTCTCCGTTCAAGAATTGCACAGTAAAATGGGGTCAGCAAGGGCATGGGGGATTAACTGAGGTACAATGGGCTGTGTGCTGTAACAGTGGTTAGTACAAGAGCTGGAAGAACTGAGATGAGTGAGGAAGTAGTGACTCTCTCTTGGAGTGTGATAATAAGAATGGAATGATACATACAGATGATATTGAGCTTGTTGTGGAGAACAGAGGACGAGTATTCCAGAAAGCAGTGGCAGCATTTGAGAAGGCAGAGAGAGATCATCTCTGACGAAAGTTACATTCTAGCTAGACAACAGGCTAGGAGGTTTCTGGGGTTGATCAAGTCTTGAAAGTAGATAAATATATTTCAGACATCTTCTTAATGAAGTGGTTGTAATCAAAGTCATTTTCTTCCTTTAGATAGACAGAAATTTATTCATAATTTCGTTGAGCAGGGTGCATTATGGTCCAAATATCGTTTATTCTTTGCAACTCTGTAACATAGGCATGGCATTGTTATCTCCATTTTGCATCTGGGGCAATGAAGTCTAGAGAGTTCCAGTATCTTTTTAAGATCACTCAGCCAGGGGTGTCTGGGTGGCTCAGTAGGTTAAGCCTTTGCCTTCGGCTCAGGTCATGATCTCAGGGTCCTGAGATGGAGCTCCACATCAAGCTCTCTGCTCAACAGGGAACCTGCTTCCCGCCCCCCTCTGCCTGCCTCTCTGCCTACTTGTGATCTCTGTCTGTCAAATAAATAAATAACATCTTAAAAAAAAAAAAAAAAGGATCACTCAGCCAGACCTGGTATTTGAACCCATGCATTTGTCTGTAAGAGCATTATCTCAACTGCTTTTTGTTTGTGACCATTCAGTTTGTGAGCTTTTCTCTATTGTATGAGACTTCTTTCTAGTCTACACACCTGTGTGGGCAGATGGACATATACAGTGGTTGTTTTTCATTGCCTGACTACATGGATCATATTGTTCATTTTGTAGACATTCTTTGGAATCATTAGCCCTCATTCCTCTCCTGTGTAAGTGTTGACAGCAGATCTTTCTATGCACTGTTCCAAACACTGACTATATTAATTTATTCAATCCCAAGTAACCTGCTCACAAGCAAACAGCTAGGAAGTAGTGAGTGGAGCTGGTGTGTGAACCCAGGAATTAGGACTCCAGAAGCTATGCTCATAACCACTATAGTATTTTCCTATTTAAATCTTAGTTACCCTTCACATTCCCACACTTGAGCTCCTCTTGCCCATTAAACTGTCTCAGACTATGTAAGGCTGAGCTCCCAACCATCTAACTTATGCCATTGGAACTATGGCACTAGAACGTTCCTACATTGTGTGGTTAGGTGCCCTGCGCATCCTAATTCTTCTGCCCTTACTAGACTAAAAGCCCATAGAGGTAAGCATCTATGACTGACATCATCATAAGCTGCACCTCTCCCTTTAATATTTGTCACCTGGAAAATGCTTAATAAATATTTGTGTAGTTACTAAGATCATAATTATGGATATTAACATTTCATTATTGCATTGTGCTATGAAACATTGATGATTTCAAGTGTTATCACCATATGCACAGCTATTCATCTGAACTCTGTCTCTATATTTTAATCTTATAAATTCTTTATTTTGTTATATATGTGTATATAATTATATATATAATGTGTGTATATATATTTTTATAAGCATATATATTTATCTTTCCCTTGCTGGCCAGTGACCTGTAATCATGTCTTCTTTTGATTAACAAACTCAATTTCTTCAGAGCAGTTTTATGTTCATACCAAAATTGAGCAGAAAGTACAGAGTACTCCTATATCTCCTGCCTCCAGACACGGACAGCCTCCCTTACTATCAATACCCCCACCAGAGAGGGACATTTGTTACAGCTGATGATCTTACATCAACACTTGATTATCATCTAAACTCCATAGTTTACATTAGAGTTTACTCTTGGTGTTGTACATTCTATGGGTTTTGACAAATGTACAATCACACGTATCCATGATTTTAGGATTCTACAGAATAGTCTTACGGCTCTAATCATCTGCAGTGCTTTGCCTGTTCATCCCTTCCTCTCCTTTATCTCCTGACAACTACTGATCTTTTTACTGTGCCTATAGTTGCCTTTTCCAGAATGTCATATAGTTGGAATCATACTATATGTATCTATTTTTCACCTTTTGTTTTTAAAAGTAAGCTCTATGACCACTGTGGGGCTTGAACTCATGACCCTGAGATCAAGGGTTGCATGTTCAACCTACTGAACCAGCCAGCTGCTCTTGATTTTTTTTTTTTTTTTTTTGATTGATTCGTTTCACTTTGTAGCATGCACCTAAATTTCCTCCGTGTCTTTTCATGGCTTGATAGCCCATTTCTTTCTAGCACTGTATAATAGTCCATTGTCTGGATGTACCACATTTATGTTTTGTTGTTGTTTTTTTTAACCCATTTACCTAACGAGGCTTATCTTGCCTGCTTCCAAGTTTGGACAATTATGAATAAAGCTGCTATAAACATCTGTGTGTAGGTTTTTGTGTGGGCATAAGTTTTAACTCACTTGAGTAAATATCAAGGGGTGTGATTGTTGGATCATATAGTAAGAGTATGTTCAGTTTTTTAACTTGTCTTTCAAAGGGGCTGTTGCAATCACTTCTGTTTTTGGGATCTCTATTTTTCCTCTTATTTTTTTTTTTATTGTGGTAAAAACACATAACATGAAATTACCCTCTTAATTTTTTTTAAAGATTTATTTATTTTAGAGAGAGAGAGCAAGCACACAGATACAAGTGGGAGGGGCCAAGGGAGAGGGAGAGAGAATCCCAAGCAAACTCTGCACTGAGCATGGAGCCCCATGTGGGGCTCAATCTCACAACCCTGAGATCATGACCTGAGCCGTAATCAAGAGTTGGGTGCTTAACCAACTGTGCCACCCAGGCAACCCTACCCTCTTAAATTTTTAAGTATAGAAAAATACTATCATTAACTATATACAAATCTCTAGATTTGCATATAGTTAATATCATAATCCTACAGCAAATCTCTAGAAATTTTTTTTTTTTTTTTATCTTGCATGATTTAAAGTCTATACCCATGGAACAGCAACTCATTTTCACCTCCCAGCAGTCCCTGGCCACTACCATTGTACTTTCTGCTTTTATGGATGGACTACTTTAGATCCTCATATAAGCTATTGGGCAGTCAGTACTTGTCCTTAACGACCACATGATCCAGCAATCTTGCTTCTGAGCATTTATCCAAAAGAATTGAAAGCAGGATCTCAAAAAGATATTGGCACTTCATCGTGTATAGCAGCATGATTCAAACACCAAGAGCTGGGAACAACCTAACTGTCCATCAACCGATGAATGAATGAGAGAATGTGGTATATACATACAATGGGATATTATTCAGCCTTAAAAAAGGAAGGAAATTCTGTTATATGCTACAACATAGACGAGCTGTGAGGACACTATGCTACCTCTGTACTTTTAATCTCTTTCCAACACCCGGCTATCGGGGAAGCCAGATAACTAAGCTTATTAGAAGTGTGTCTAAAGTAAGAGTAAAAAGCTCCATGGATACACAGATTTGATCAAAGGGGTTCTGTGATGACACACCCACATTGACATGTATAAATGTAGAGAATTTTCTTGGTCATCCTTGTTTTATATTTTATTATTCATGATATACATTATCACACAATTATAGTCAATATACAGAATATAACTAGAAAACAGAAATAGGCAAAAAATGTTTGCATTTCATTTTGTGTTGGCGATATGTAATGAACAGCAGTAATAGTTTATATAAAATTTGTAAGTAAAATCTGTTGTTTAGAAATCATTGTGTCGAGGTCCACGATCCATACTGTTATTAGCAGACTAGCTGTCACATTTATGTCCCTGACTGACATGAGAAAGGTTAGGAAAATTTTGTTTGCTGCTAAAATAAATTTTGAGGGTTGATAGATTTAAAAAATTCTGTCATTATACTATAGCATTTTTTCATTGAGTGGAAGTGTCACCTGAAGGATTCTCCAATTATGCTGGAATGGAAATTTCAGTTTGTATGAAAATAACTGTGTCTTAAAATATCATTTACTTCACTTCACTCACTTTTTTTCCTCTTTGAAAGTCTCTGTGAAGGGAAGTCTTTCTGCACTTTGCTCCCTGTGAATCTCTAGAGAGCCAATTCCATGAGAACTTCTATAAATTCCCTTCAAAACACACACCCACACAACTCTTTTTACAAGTTTTTTTTTTTTTTTTTTTTTTTTTAAATCTGAGAGGCTCCATGTTTCATTTAACCACAATATTCAGCATTTACGCACGTTCTGGGGACTTGTGCTAGAATTCATGAGTGTGCCCAGTAATACTTAAGCTGCTTTGGACTCCATATTCCTTGCTGCTTCATTTGGGCGGGAAGTTGTGCAGACTCAAGATTGGTGGCTGATGTGCCGGCAACTTACCTCATCTTCTCTGAGAGCTTTTAGAAGCTCCTCGTTAGGAGTGTTGGATGGAACACATGGACAGCCCCACACTAAGATGGAAGTTTATGTGGTTCAAGCAAGGGATAATAACATTTCCTAACCTAAAATATGGTTGTGATGAGCATAATTGGCTTGTTGATCTAGGAGGAAAAATTCCTGTGCAGTTAGCTTTTGGGACTCATAAGACAAATACCACTATTAAGCAAATATAGTCTCTCTTCCTCCCACATACATGTGCACATACTTAGACAAGTATAGGTTTGGCATAGAGTAGTGACTCAGTAAACAGTAGGGATTACTGGGGCACCTGGCTGGCTCAGCTGCTAGAGCACACAACTCTACCTCAGGGGTGTAAGTTCAAGCCCCATGATGGGTACTTAAAAATAAAATCTTAAAGAAAATCAGTAGGAATTATTATTAGTACAATCATCACCACTAGTTTTTTTTAACTATCATCTTAGTCATGGTCATCAGGTGAAAACATTTTTTCTTTAGGTGAAGTTGTGATAAATTTCACCATGAGATATTGTTTGATCTTTCTTTCTTTCTTTGTTTTTCTGGAGAAATTTGTTCTGTCCTCATTATTTTAGAACCTATGGACCCTGACTAATATTTCATAATGTATGTAGCTGATTTCATGCTTTGTTATGTTTTATATTCTATCATGTTTTGAGCAGGTACCTGGAGGACACTGGGTGCCCCTATTGGATGTTGTGGATGGCATCTTACGTTATAACTTGGGGCATGTTGTGATGTGAAGAGTCCAAAGCTCTTCCCATTTCTTGCTCTCCTGATGTTATTGCTCACACACATTCGTTTCTGAGGAATTGTTTGCCTTAGGAGAACTTTATCTCATTACTTCATTAGATGTGTGTTCATAAGAATCACGAGGAGGGCTTTAAATACGCATAATAAGACCTGATTAGAATCCCCAAAGGGGACCTAGGCATTTAAACGAGCTTGCTAAGGGATTCTAAAGTTTTAAATCACTGAGCTAAACCTGAATAATTATAAATTGCATCCTTTCACTGCTCAATCATTCACCGAGGCAAATGTCATTGGATACCCAATTCCACAGACTGTTCTTTCTTTCAAGAAATATTTTAATGGTCATTGCTGGTTTTATTGATTTTTCTTAATCGTTTTTCTGTTTTCTATTTCATTGATTCTCATTTTTATCTTCATTACTTCCTTTCTTCTCTTTCTTTTTTCATTCTAGTTTCTTAAGATGGAATCTTAAGTCATTGATACGTGAGAAACTTCTTTATAAATTATGTGTTTACGTACTTTTGATGAATTCAACCCTTTATTATTGTGAAATGAACTTTATTCCTTGTAATCTTCTTTGCTCTGCAATTTACTTTTTCTGATATTAATATAACACAACAGCTTTCTTTTGATCAGTGTTAGTGATGTAGTTTTTCAATGTAGGTGAAGTCCAGGGTCGATGGCCAAGAAGGAATTCTTGAGATGTCTTTGGGGCAAGATGACGGTTTTATTAAAGCAGAGGGACAGGACCCATGAGCAGAAAGAGCTGCTGCCCTGGAGTTACGAGGGAGCTGATTATATACTTGGGAGTTGGGGGTAAGGAAAAAGGGACGTTTTCAAAAGAACTTTCATATGCTAAAGATGACCCGACAAGATACTGAAGGCCTTGCCATTGTCAAATTAAGGTTGTTTTTCCCTCTGATAAAGCATTAACATTAGGACAGTTGGGAGCTTCCTGGAAGAACATTATACTCAGCCCGCCTCAAGTATTTGTCAATGGGCAGCAGGTTATAAGGACATTAATTTTATCTACATTTCCTTCTGGAAGTTAGGTTATTGATAAGGATGGTTTTTTCTTGTAAATCACTAAGACATTTGTAAACTGGGGGAGTTTATATCATGCAGGACTGTACTCTCTGTACATTAACTATTTGTTTTTCCTTCCCTTAACTTTAGGGCAGCTGAGAGTGCCTGGGGGAATGTCACACCTGTTCCACCTGGGAGGGAGGTGGCTGGGTATGGCAGTTTATGCTTTGTCCTCAGCTTTTCTTTTGCTCCCTCTTCATTAGCATGGTATATCTCTTTTTCATCTTTAATTTTTTAACCTATTTATATCTTTATATTTAAAGTGCATTTCGTGTAGGCAAAATGTAGTTAGCTTTGTTTTCTTACCCAATCAGATAATATCTGACTTTTAATTTAGGTGTTTAGACCATTTACATTGAATGTGGCTATTGACAGTGAAGTTTGTTTCTCTCATCCTGTTTGTTTTCTCCCTGTCCCATCTGTGATGGTTAATTTTATGTGTCAACTTGACTGGGCCACAGAGTGCCGGATATTTGGTTAAAAGTTATTCTGGGTGTGTCTACAAGGATATTTCTGGATGAGATTAACATTTGAATCTGTATATTGAATAAAACAGATTGTCCTCCTTAACTGGGCTCTGTCCAGTTAATCGAAAACCTGAATAGATGACAAAGGTCCTCCCGCAGTAGAGAAAGACTGTGTGTCTTCAAGCTGGGACCTCAATCTTCTCCTGCCTTTGGATTTTGACTGAAACTTACACCATCAGCTCTCCTTGTCCTTAGAACTTAGGCTCACAGTGGAACTATATCATTTACTCTCCTCAGCTTGTCTAACTGAAGGTCTTGGGACTTCTTAACCTCTAGAATCATGTGAGTCAATTTCTTATAATAAATCTCTCTCTTTCTAACACACACACACACACACACACACACACACACACCCTATTGGTTTTTTTTCTCTGAGGAACCCTAACACACCATCTGGCCTTTGTTCTTCTTTTCCTCTTTTACTTTTATGATACCATCTTATTTCTGTTGTTGGTTTATTAGCTACAACTCTTTGTTTTGTTATTTTGGTGGTTGCTTTATGAATTATCATATACAACTTTGATCACACAGTCTACCTTCTAGTGATAGACGCTCACATATGGCACAAGAACCATCCAATACTGTAGCTCTTTTTCTTCATTCCTGTTCTTTGTGACATTGTCATTCACTTTACTTTTACATATGGTATGCATCCTATACTACATTTTTATTACTTTTGCTTAAACGATGAAATTTCCAAGAGTTTCAAGCTATAAGAAAAATATCTTATATGTATATAATTGTATTTAGGCACATGGTTGTATTTCTGTTGCTCTTCACTCTTTGTGTAGACACATATTTCCATCTGGCATCATTTTATTTCCACCTTAAAGCCTTCTTTGAACACTTCTTGTGTAGTGTGGGTTTGCTGCTGCTGAATTCGTTCAGCTTTTGTGTTTCAAAATGTCTTTATTTGCCTTTACTTTTGAAATGCATTTTCTCTGGCTACAGAATTCTAGGTAAATCTCTGCCCCTGCCCCATTACCCCTTACTACTTTTAACACTGTTCTATTGTTTTTTCTTTCAGATTCTTTCTAGTGAGAAAATCTTTGTTCCTCTGTGTGTGATATGCCCTTTTTCTCTGGTTGCTTCTAAAATTTTCTTACAATCCCTGGTTTTAAGCAAATCAATTATGATGTGCCTTGATGTAGTATTTCTTTGTGTGTCTTATACTTGGAGTTTATTGAACTTAGATCTATGGGTTTAGAATTTTACTCAAATTTGGAAAAAATGCAATTATTTTTGGAACATTTTTCTGCTAAAGTGACTCCAACTACATATATATTAGGCCACTTAAAGATGTCCTACAGCTCACTGATTCACTTTTAATTTTTAAATTTTATTTATTTATTTTTAAAGAGTTTATTTATTTACAAGAGAGAGAGAGAACACACAAGCAGTGGGGAGGGGTAGAAGGAGAGGGAGAAACAGACTCCCTGCTGAGTAGGGAGCCCAACATGCTGCTGCATCCCAGGACTCTAGGATTATGACCTGAGCCGAAAGCAGATGTTAAATTCACTGAGCTCCCCAGGTGCCCCTGATTCACTTCTGATTTTATTAAATTTCTGTTTTTTTCTATATGTTTCATTTTGGGTTTCTATTTTTCTTCAAATTCACCAGTCTTTTCTGATCTAGCTTGCTAATGTACTGTCCTTCCCATCTAGAATTTTTTTTTTTTTTTTTTTTTTTAAATCTTGGACATTATAGTTTTCATTTTAGAAGCTTGATTTGGGACATTTTTGTATTTTATATTTTCCATGCCTCTAGGTAACTTTCAAATATAAACATGGACTATAGTCATAACAACTGTTTTAATGTCCTACTTTGCTAAATTCTAATATCTGTATTGAATCTGAGTCAGTTTTGATTGGTTGATTTATCCACTCATTAGAGATGATATTTTTCTGGTTGGTTGGTTGTTTTTGTTTGTTTGTTTGTTTTTTGTTCTTTTTACCTCCCAACTCCATCTCTTCAACTTGAGAAGTCTGGATTCTTCCTCCTTGGGTCACACCTTGAAACTCTCTCAAGGCAGAAAGCGGTGCCAGGGAAGGACAGAATGACAAAGGAGTCTCATAGTCTCATAGGAGGTGAGAGGGAAATCCTTGAAGATGTCTGCAGTGTGAACCTTCCAGCCGGAGAAAGGGACTAGGCCCTGAGAAGGAAATAAAGAGAACTGAAAAATAGCTAGCTATCATAAACTTCAATGTACTCATTTATTTATCAAGTAATTTGTTATAGATCATGGATAGCTAAAATAATTATTGCATCCGGTGAAATGATTTAGATAAACACAAGTTGGTTTCCAGCTAAGATGAAAGCAATCCTTCATAACCATGGCCCCAGAAACTGAGTAACAGGCTAATGTTCTGAAAATAAAATGTTGTTAGGTAAATTATTTGTTGTAGCTCAAGTGACAAGTTGGATTACTTCAGTTTAGTTGATGCATAGTTTTTTTTTTTTTTCTTTCTGTAGGGAAGGAACATTCACTGAGATGGAGTTTTACAATGACTGCTTTCCTCATCTAAATGGAGGAATAATTCTGCCTCTTTCTTGATGCCCAAGTTTATATGTTAAATTTCAGGGATGCAGCATTAACTTGAAACCGTCTATTTGAGTGTTATTGGTGTATGACAAACAAAGGAGATTAAGGAAAAATGAGCAAACAAGAAAATCTTCCTTTATCAAAATCTGGAGCCTGAGGCTTAGTAAAAAGCTTATAAGTAAAAAGCTGTATTGAAGGATCAGAAAAACAGTACCATGGCTAGTCATCTGAAGAATTTAGATGCAAGAGAGAAGAGATAAAAGTCAACTCAGACTCCTATATGCATTCTCTTTTTTCACAAGAGGATGAGTCAACACTATCAAGTCTTACTGCATAGGATCTCTACGACAACATCCTGGTTCCTTGTCTCTTGTTCTGCTTCTAACAGGGAACTCTTTTCCTTCCTCTTTTTCACTGATTGACTCATTCAACAAATATTTACTGAGTGCCTACTGAGTCTGTTTCTGATATTGTGCTTGGCCCTGAGAACACTGTCAGTGACCAAGAGACACAGTCTCTGTTCTCATGAATTTTTCTGTCAGGCACAAGAGACACAAGCTAAAAAGGTAGTTGCCACTTTTACAAAGGACTAGTTCAAGATTATTTGGGACTATGTAGCAGGGGATCACAATTTAATGGACTAGGTGCTGGAAACTCTTATCCTGGTGGTGGCACTGAGATACTTTTGGCTGAGATCGTGAGGTGTGTGAGATGTGCACTTCACAGTTTCTTGTCTTGGGTGGATACCAAGGGTTCCAACAGTGGTTGGGTGCTGGATCTGATAAAGGGGTCTTGTCCTGGGTTTGATGCTTTTATCTACTTCAGTATCCGTATGAAGCATATTCTCTCATTTTCATTGGCCTATTTGTTTGTTTCTAAAATAGAGATTTGCTGCCACAAGATTTTGGAGACATTTTAAATTCCTCTTAATGCTTATTGGATAGGTATTTATCCCAATTGTAATTAAAAAATTTTGTATTGTAGGATACAAAAATACTGATTTGAAGGGATATATGCACCCCAGTGTTTATAACATTATCAACAATAACACAGTTATGGAAAGGGCCCAAAGTTCATTGACAGATGAATGGATAATGAAGACACACAGAGGAATAGTATTCAGTCATCAAAAAGGATGAAAGTTTGCCATTTGCAATGACATGGATGGAACTAGGGAGTATCATGCTAAGCAAAATAAATCAGTCGGACAAAGACAAATGCCATATGATTTCACTCATTTGTGGAATTTAAGAAACAAAACAGATGAACATGGAGAGTGAAAAACAAAAAGAGGCAAACCAGAAAACAGACTCTTAACAATGGAGAAAAAAGGGTTACTGTAAGGGAGGTGGGCAGGGAATGGCTTAAATAGGAGGTGGAGATTAAGGAGGGCACTTGTGATAAGCACTAGGTGTTGTATATAAGCGATGAATCACTAAGTTCTACGCTTGAAACTAATATTTTGCTGTATGCTAACTAACTGGAATTTAAATAAAAACTTGGAGGAAAAAACCCTTTTGTGTAGTGACCTTGAACCCCCATTAAAATGGAAATTCTATGAAGGCAGGAATGAAGTTTGTCTTTTTACTGTTTTATCCTTAGCACCTAGTAGATTTCCTAACTTATAGTGGACAAATGGATATTCTGTTCTTTAATTTTTATTTATTTATTTATGTTTAAAAATATTTTATTTATTTATTTGACAGACAGAGATCACAAGTAGGCAGAGAGGCAGGCAGAGAGAGAGGGAAGCAGTCTCCCCGCTGAGCAGAGAGCCAGAGGCAGGGCTCGATCCCAGGACCCTGGGATCATGACCTGAGCCGAAGGCAGAGGCTTAGCCCACTGAGCCACCCAGGTGCCCCATATTCTTTTCTTTTAAATAGAGAATATTATCCCTTTTGTCATATGAATCAATTATATCGCACAGAGAAGGTCAACAACTTCCAAACCATTGGTGTCTTCCTCCTTGAAATTCCAGTGTTTGGGATTCTCCTTGGACACTTAACTCTGACTTTCTGTAACTGCTAGTTATCTTTTCATATAGACTGTAAGGGTAACTAACCCTGGAACTTGGGTCTGCTGAAGCTGCAGTCAGAGATTTCATCTTGTGGCAAGCCTGAATTTATACACAAGGCATAGTTTGACCTTAGTAGAGAATCTGCAGGCAAATCAAGGAAGTCAATGTTCTTTGTATTATTCTGTACCTCCCCCCACAACCCATTTAAGCATCTTTTCATTATTCTCATTCCAGCATTATTCTTTGGAGAGACACATAATAACAAGTTAAAAAAAAAATACACCTCCAAGAAAGACAAATTTGTCCTCTAAGTCCAGGCTTTTAGAAACTAGGTGTCTTATCTACAGGTGAGTGGGAGATGAATTAAGGCATGATTTATGATGAGAATATTTAAAAAAATGGAATCACATGGGGGTGCCTGGGTGGCTCAGTTGGTTGAGAAACTGCTTTCAGCTCAGGTCATGATCCTGGAGTCCTGGGATCGAGTCCCACATTGGGCTCCCTGCTCAGTGGGGAGCCTGCTTCTCCCTCTGACCTCTCCCCTCTCATGTTCTCTCTCTCTCTCAAAAAAAAAAAAAAAAAAAAATGGAATCATATGGATAGCCAAGATATGGAAACAACTTAAAAGTTTATCAAGGGATGAATAGATAAAGAAGATGATATGTGTGTGTGTGTGTGTGTGTGTGTATACATCATATATATATATATATATATATGAATATTCCTGAATGTGGAATATGGAATAATATGGAATATTATTCAGCCATGAGAAAGAAAGAAATCTTTTTGTGACAACGTGGATGGACCTTGAGGGCATTATGCTAAGTGAAATAAGCCAGGCAAAGACAAATACTGATGGTATCACTTAATATGTAGAATCTTAAAAAAAAAAAAAAAAGTCAAACTCAGAGAAAGAGTAAAAAAGTGGTTGCCAGGGCTGAGTGTTGAGAGAGCTAGGAAGAGGTTGGCCAAGGGTACAAACTTTCAGCTATAAGATGAATAAGGCCTGAGGACCTAACGTAAAACATGGTGACTAGGGTTGGTAATACTGTACTAGACAACTGAGATTTGCTAAGAGAATAGAACTTCAGTGGTGTCATAAAAATAAATAAATATAAATAAATAAATAAACAAAATATGTGAGGTAATGGAAGTATTAATGAACTCAATGGAGGAAAATCTTTTCACTATGTATATGAAATCACCATGATGTCCACTTTAAATATCTTGGAATTTCTTATGTCAGCTATATCTCAATAAAACTAAATTTTAAAAAATGAGATCATATGATTGGAAAAGCACAATCACAGTGTTGATAGGATAGGATATTTAAACCAAATTACATTGAAAATCCAGGAAAATTTCTTTTTGGGGCCTGGTCTGAAATCATCTTATCTTTTAGAAGGCTTGCCTAAAATGACTGTGTTTATTGACACGTTATATACATATTTTTCTCCCTCTAAAATAAATAGGATTTCCCAGTTTCATCCATGAAAACTTATTTGAAGCACTGTTAGGTGTGGGTTAAGGGCTTCATTGACCTTGTCAACCAACGTTTAACAAGATTCTCCCAGGAGCTGAGCAATGTAAACCTTGCACAGGTGCTGAATTTCTCTGCATCTCAGTATTCCCACTGACAAAAAAAGGGGATAAGAACCAAATCTTCCTCACAGCATTGCTGTGGTCTTGCAGGGAACAACGTGTGGGTAAAGCTAAGCACCGTTCGAGTTATGGGGAGCGAACCCGTTTAGCGCTGGACATTGGATCCTGCGGCTGGTTCATGGCACAGCACAAAGCCTTATTTTCCATGCTGACACACATTTTGGGTCTGTAATCCAGGTCAGGACAAAGTGTTAAATTTTAGGATTTTAAAAAATAATGTGTGAGCTTCTCTTTTTCTATTTTAGTGGTCTTTCTCAAGCAATTAGAGGAGGTAATTGAAGAGAGTGTGTTTTGATTAAAAAAAAAAAAGGCCTAAAAAGACAAACAATGAATAAAAGCTTTCGGATTTAATTCTTAATTATTGAAAGATTGATCCGAGATGTTTAAAACTGCAGAGGAAAAAAAGCGAGGAGATGGTGTTTTAAAGCACAGTCAGCAAACGGTGTTATTCTAGTTTCTGATCAATATAGTGGCCAAGTAGCTGCTGCTGGTTTTTTAATCACCAAAAAGTTAAGCTTCCAAAAATTGCATCTCTCCTCATAATTCAATAAGATGAGATTATTTTTTCCAAAGATATGATTGGTTCTTTCATCAGAGGGGTGGAGAGAGCAGGAAAGTCTAGAAAATGAATACCTTTCACTTGATAATGTTTAAAAGCAGCTCAAGGGTTTGGTGATAGAGGTTGATTTGGGGAAGAACCAGTAAGAAGGCATTGCAGGATCCGAGCAAACCCAGCCTGAGAAGCCCAGGGAAAGAAACTTCTTTCTGGCAGTCCTTTAAATTGGTGAGTTTTAACCAAGGGATGAAATAACTAAGAAACAACAGATTCTAAGATTTCCTGTTTGGAAAATAGGACTTGGCTTAGAAAGGTCAGTCAGAGGGATTTAAGAGGATGGGCGAGGCCTGATTCATGGGGCACACGGACAATGGGGTCCCCTCCCCTCCCCTTTGTCTTTGTGGCCCTGACAACTGGGAGCAAGTTAGAGTCCTTCCGTCTGCATCTTTAATCTGAATACCACTGTGTACATTGACAAAGTTAATTGGACTTTCTTTTTCCTGTTGAGTTTAGGCCGAAATCTGTCAACTAAAGCTTATCAACTTTATGCTTCGAAGACATCTCAGAAACAGAATTTCAGAGCAGGAATAAAGCAAGGCAGGCGCGGAGCAGTAGAACAATGAGAAACTGTTAAACTGAAGTATCTGGGTTTCTTGCCAAAAACTGTGTGTCTTCTCGCCTGTTTGTTCCTCCCGGTTTTTTGTTTTGTTTTGTTTTAAACCTTGTGGGGTGTGGTTGGTTTCTTTTCAAGAAGGAATGAATAGATTCAGTTGCTTAAAATTCTGCATGTGCTTCCTGTTGGCCATTATAATTACCGAGGGCAACTTCATTACCATCAGTCCCTGCTCATGTGCCCTGTAGAGATGTATGAGCTCAGGGCTGGAGTTTTTGAATTTGAGAAGCAAAAAGGGAATTTCTGACCCTTTCTTAAATGTTAGTTTATTTTGTCCAAGTGTCTTTTTACACTAAAATTTGAGGGCTGGAGGGGGAAATAAAATGTCCTCAGGGAGGATGCAGACAAAAGTGTTCCTAATCCCAGAAGGATGGGCAGGTCTGGTGTTCTGTAACGATGCTGGCAGGAATCCTGAGTTCCATCTCTGGAGCTGATAACTTCCCGTAGGCTGGAGGTCAAGTGCCACCTTGATTATCTGCAGACTTTTGGGCTGTTGGATTGCTTCCATAGGAAGGGCTCTTGTGAGTAGTATTGGGTCCCTGGGGAGAGGAAGAGAAGAATGGGCCCCAGGCCAGAGTCCGGCAATGTTGCCTGGGACTTAAGTTGGAGGGGCCTCTTGTTCTGTGAGTGAAAAGTATTGAGGGCTTGCAGTTCAAATAGTAATTATAAGAAATTTGGGCCTCATTTCCTTTTACCTGAGGGAAGTGAGTGGGTTGGAAAGACTGCGGGGGTAATTAATGTAAAACTCATTATTCAGAAATTCAGGAGAGGAGAGATGGTTGAAATAGGAGTTTCATGACCATGGATACATCAAAGAATTAATAGGAACAATCTGAGATATTATTAAAGCGGGCTTTCCCTCACAATTTCCCTCACAATTCTCCTATTACCTGAGACTTGTCAATTGGTTTCAAGCTGAACCTGCTTAAGCATAAATTGACCTGGTGGTTATTATTCTGAACAGACAATTCTGCCTGTTTTTACATGACTTAAATGTTATTGAGTTGAATTGATTGCTCTCTTGCTGGCTTGGTTCTGTAGAGGAAAATATACTTCTTTCCTCCTTTCTGCCTCCCTCCCTCCCTCCCTTCCCATGTTTTCTGCCACATTTCTAGTGAAGTGGGTTGAAAAAAATTTGAACTATTTTATTTTCTTCTCTAGCATCATATTTAACCATGGCAGAAAGACCTGAAGAGTGTGTGTGCATTTTTGTGTGACGGTCAGCCTCTGCCGATCAAAAGTTTTCTCTGTGGTTGTGAACAGTTCCCTGTAGAGAAGGCAGGGATCTCATTAGCACCAACTAATAGATAAACGTTCCCTCTCTGGCAACCTGGATTGGGGGTTTCTGATTCCCCCACATTATTTATCTTATTTCTTGATTGCTTCTTTGCCCGTTGAATGGCTGCAGCTTTCCTTTTAACATATAAAGAGAAAATTACAATATCCTTATATATGCCCAAGAATCCAAATCTTTGGGTGATAGGTTTGATCAAAAACCTATTAGTATGGGTATTGTTAGGGCTCGGTGCACAGTGAGCACCTGTAGCTGCTGACACAGAAGGAAGAGATCATTATGAAGAGCACAGCTTGTGCTTATGACTTTACAGAACACTCAGTGAGCAAGAAGAGACACAGTTACTAGGGAGAAAATCCCCAGGTTGTCACCCGGGGCTCTGACAGGTGACCAACACAGGGCTGGCTCACTGTCAGGAGCACGGATCTGAGCTGCTGCTGGGGTGGTGGGATTTCAGAGCTCTGAGCAGAGTCTTTTGCAGAAAAATCTTCTATCTCAGCTCCCCCGAGGTGCCCTGTTAACAGCAAAGCCCTAGGAGAAGTAACTCGTGGACTCAGTAGGGACCTGCCGCGTAATCTGTGGTCGTTACATATTTATACAAATGAACGCATGGATGAGTAGAATTTTCGTTTATGTTATAAATAATCTGTAGCAAGTCCTTTATTAAAAATACGGACAATAAATATGAAAGGAACAGCAATGTCACATAATTAGAAAATGGATCTATCCATTTCTAATAAACACTATCCATAAAAAGTAAGCAGTATTTATAATAAAGATCGAATCCTTCAACATATATTTTTCTAAATATTTCTTTCTATACTTTTCTTTCTCTTAAAAAATTTCATAGCTCTTCAGTAATTAGTTTTTTCCCCAGCTATCTTGTGAACGTCCTACCATGTCGATAAAATATATCAGGTCTATTTTTTTTTCAGAGAAGAATTTGACAGGAAAGGAAAGGGGCCATGGCAGGAGACACCTGTGCTCAACTGGGAGGCAGTGTGTGAGGGTGAGGAGGACAGAGTAGAATAAAGAAGCCAAGGAAAACTCACTTCCTGGTCTGTAGTAATCTCCTTCCTGCACCATGATGGACTTATGCTGACTGGCCACTGGGTTTAAGGAGCAAAGATGTTTGGTTCTGTATTGTTGGCCCCTCACCATAAAACACTAGCCTAATGAGTGACACATATTTCTGGAGCTGATATCAAAATGAATTTAACCACAAATCCTCTCTCTTTTGGGGTTATTGTGGGTAATCCTTGAAGACAGCAGTAAAAATGGGCAAACACCCACTTGACAAAGGCCTATAGAAGCCATCTATAGGACTTTATAATTTTTAAAAACCTGTGTTGCCTTGCTTATGTTTTATCAGGCTTAACACTAAGAAAATTAACCCCTAAAATTAGAATATTTCAATTCCTGTTGTTCATCTTTCTTTGATATCCTTTTCCTAGCTCCTGGTTGCTTCTTTCTTAACTTTCTGGACATTTCACCACACTCATGCTCTTTCAGAGGTACCCAAGGATTACACAGTTTCCAGCTCCTTCCTCTGTGCCATTATTGATAAAAGCTGAATCACACCTAATTTCAGCTCCATTGGCTGCTGCTAGGTATTAAGTAATTAATTTCATAAACTCCCTCATGTTAAAGTTTTCATGGGGTATGACAGACTAAAATATTTTATTCTTAGGTAATACATATCTAGCAATATGTCTTGGGATGGTAATCCCTTAATGCAAAAAATGGCAAAAGTCTCAGAGGCCAGAGGAGGCTAAAAGCAGGTGGGGAGGCTCATTTTGGGCAGAACACTCCCAAACATTTTGCATAAGTAGTCATCCTCATGCCCAGGCCTTTTGCTAACTCCTGCCTGACACCAGAGACAACTCAGAAGATCAAAGGGAAAATTGAGTGCCTAACATTTTTTGAAGATAATTCTAAGACTGAACAAAGTGAACAGGATTGTCCTGACCTCCTTAATACTCATTTATTGTGTTTATTTACTCTTCAGAGGTGCTTCTTTGCCATTCTGTCTCCCATAGCTGCTAAATAGCTGTTTTGTGTGTTCAGTTTAGTCATGAGGATTTGGGGCTGGCTATGCCTCTAGTTGCCTTTCAGTTTTTATTGTGGAATCAGAAAGGACTTTTTTTTCAGATCAATTTTAGTAACACAAAATATTTAAAATTTTTATGAGTGATGAGGAGTGGGGATGTTTTTAGATTTTTCTGTAATAAGCTTAGGAGAACAGTCTTAATAGCATAATTCATGGTCAAAAGGACCATTAATTAGCAAACGCGAGGGCAGTAGAGTATATTTTATTGCTTAAAGGCTTATGCTGATGTGAATGATGTGAATAATCACATATAATTTACACCAAGAGGTTACTCTATATCTTTGCAGAGAATCATAAATTTAGTGGCGATCTTGAGAGGTCATTTTTTTTTTTTTTCTCCACCGTTAGACAGGATGCTTCTCTTGCAACTTTCTTGCACCTTCCCTGAAATACTAGAGTCTTAATTTAGTTCTTCCAGTGTTATGCAATATTTCCATAGCATCCCAAAAGCTTCTGTATATCAACTGAAAGCTGACTTTCTCATATGCCATATACTTTTAGGATCTTCAGTCACAAATATGTTATTTTAATTCTTGATTCTTTAATGCAGCTTACTAATGCAGCATTTCTCTGGGTATGCTGTCTCTCCGAGCACTAGTCCCATGAGGTACTGTGGCAGAAAAGAAAGTTTCCACTTTCTTTTAGAATTCCACAAATTCTACAGAATTTGGTAGGCTCCGAGTAACACTGGACTACCTAGGAAATGATCTTTCCATACCTATCATAGTGTCTGGAGGTTGTCCTTAGACCACGGTGTTTAAGGAACAGCTAGAACCCAACCAACAGCAAACACACAAAATAAGCAAAAGTATAAAGCGTGCAGATGACTCAGATGTGCAGCTGGCTGAGAACCGTTGGTTTTGATCGCGGATGCTCTCCCAGGGACCGGGAGATACGGCGGTGGGGGTTCTGAGCTCGCGGGAAGATGGAATGGGAAGCCAGTGGCATAGGCACTCTTTCAGCACAGGAGGTAAAACCAGAAAGCATATACCCAAACAGCCTTACCGTATTTACACAGTGAAGTAACTCACTCAGGCCTACTCACTACTTAAAAAGGAATTCCCTAAGGCGGATCTCTGAACAAGTAGAAGCAAGACTGTGGGCTGCGCTCATTATTTTAAGTAGTATGGTTAGTGTTGTTCTGAAGAAACACTTGTGATGGTCCCTTTGCTGCATCCCGCTTTCATCCTACTCCAGAGATGAAACAACACCCCTGCAGGGTAATGAGAATGAACCCATTGCCCGTGATGTTCTGTTTCTATGCATTGGTGCCTCCACCTTTTCCTTTAGGACTGAAAGTTATTTTACACCCCGGTGGGTAAGCAAGAAGAATTAAGTAATTTAAGCATGATGAAGTACCTCTCAAGGAACTTTAAGGAGTGAAGAGAAGAGAGGCTGTTTCTCAAGCAGGTACCGAAGGAGCCAGATTGACTTTCCGAAGGATGTGGGTGGTGGACAGGGACCTGACAGTCAAGTGGAATTTGAATAAGACTAGGAAGACAGGGAACAGATGCTTCATGTAGGGGGAACCCCATGTGCAAGGTGTAGAGCTGAAAATGAACTTGCAGTGTATGAGGAACAGTCCCCGAATAACCAATAGGTATAGGATTTTCTACTTCCTGCTTTCTAGGACTTTCTACTTTGTCTCGTTCTGCCTCAGGGAACTACCTAAGCTGTACTGCTGAAAAGAATTGGGAACACCTACCTGCAAATGTTTTATTGCCAGACTTGAATAATACAGATTCTGGTCAGTGGATCCAGAAAAGAAAAGCCCACATATGATACATCAAAAGTAGCTTCCCTGCTAGGCATTTTAGACCCCCTAGAACAAGACCCCATTTCACCAAGCCAAGGTAGATCTCACTTCTCACCGTCATGGGTTCTATTCCAGTGAAGCAGATCGCTTCTGTCCGTTTGGTGTGTTGTGTTCAGTTTTGCCTCCAGATCCTTGCTTATGTCATTCCCCTACTGAAAACATACTCCGCGGTTCTCACTGCCCATTAAAACTCCCCATCTGGTTAATTTCTCAGATCACATAATTATCTTTTTGCTTTAAAACCAAATATGTCAGCATCTTGTATTATTATTTTCTGATCATTAATTGCATCTTTTTTTTTCTGTCCAAAATGATAGTTATACTCATTAAGTCTAGGTAAGTCTATGATACATATCTCTTATTCTACCTTATCCTGGGTAAATAGTAGATATTCAATAATTACTTCAGTTATTACCCAAGCACACATTTATTTGGCATAGGACCCCAAAGGAAATTTGTCATTCAATAGTTGTAAATTCATGGATGGGAAGTTTGGGAAAAGTAGGTGCCCCAGGATGTAATAAGCAAACGGTACTCCCCATTTGCAATGTGTTTCACATCCAATGTCATATTATTTCTACTAGAAGCATGAATGGTGGGTAAGAATGATATTACTCACTTTATAGATGAAATGACCAGGGTCCAGAAAGTTGTAATGATCTGCTCCAGATCAGATGGTGGGTATTAGAGCAGGACTCAAACCCTCATCTTATGATTTTGAAGCTGAAGTAGAGGACAGGACCGGTCAGGCAGTGGGAATGGGGAATCTGTGGTGGGGAGAGAATTTGCCAGAAGGAGGCACAATCAAAAGGGAATTAGGAGTTCTAAAGATAAATCTGGACTTGGGGCAACACTTGAGATGGCAGCGGGCGGGTGGTGGAGGAAGGGAGGCTGGCAGCCAGAGCTTTCTCCTTCTGGCAGCTCCACTTCTTATAGCTCCCAGGAAGAAGGATTCTGAATGGACATTAACCATGTGACTGTCCTCAAACTGTGTGTGGAAGGTGACCATGCCTCAGCCACTAGACACTAGGAAAGTCACGGGTGGGTTGAGAAGTCCTGTTTAAGCTGTAAGTTGGAAGTTAGGAATAGGTTAAATCTGTGTCTTTTAGAGAGGCTGAATGGCATCCTTAGACTTCGGCTTATCAGTGGGTCACCAACTGTGGGGCATAGGACATAAATTCCACCTGAAGGCTGATGGGTTCTGTCCCAAATGGCTTCCTAGAGGGCTGAACAGTGACATCTATTGGTTCAATTTGAAATAACAAGTTCAAAAGTGATAAATCATGGTTAGTATTTCTACCCCTTGCAAAGCAAAAAATTAACAATCATTCCAGAGGAAGTTATGACATCAGCAGTATGCTTTATCTTGGGAATAACACACCAGTCAACTTTTAGTATTGGGGGTAGACAATGACACTATATATATGTGTGTGTGTGTGTTTCTTTTTATGGGACCCATCAAAGACTTCTGTAAGGTTTTTAAAATCCAAATTCAGTAGAAACACTACCAGGTCCTGTGTGTTTTGAGAGTTCCTCATCACTCAGGATTTTATCCTGGAGCAGGGCTGAGTGAATTTAGGAAATGGATTTGCAAGGGTGGTGGTAGGAAATAATGAAATTGCTTTCTGTTTTAGGAAACTTGCAACCCAAACCTTCCTGTGCATGAGCCTTGTGAGTCACAGCCAAGATTGAATTCTTTTCTAAAAATTTCAATATATCCTTTAAAATCTCCTAGTTCTTAACTTCACTTAGTGAAGATCTATGTTCCTTTGTATTCAGTGCTCTAATAACTAATGATTCTGTCTCTTCTTTTGGAAAACCTCTAATGCTCACTGAACATATAACCAATAGAGGTGCTATTCTGGGCAATTTTAATGACAATTAAAAATATGTCATACTCTGGCAAATTAAGCATTTTATATATTTATGATATATTTTAAATATTGGTGGAATGTTCTCCCTCTCTTCCCCTTTACATATAGATATAGCTGTATAGATACGGAGATCTAGATAGATACACAGATACAATGTACATTCCCTATAAATATCTTCTCTTAGCTCAACCCTTTGTAAAACTTGCTAAGCAACAGTAAAATGGTTGGGGTGTAGCCTTCAATGTCTTATTCACCCAAGGGAGGGGTGAAGTGACACAGGAGTAAGTAGCATGATAAAGAAATGACTTAAGGTAGGCGTGGATACTCAGTCTGCACACTGAATAGTTGAATACTCACATATTTGGGTCATTGAAGAAAAGTGTGAAGATACTCACCAGGTATTAATTAGGATTTTGAAGTTTCCAGGATGACCCTGGAAACTTGCATTTTCACTGTAAAAGAGGGGGGTGTGGTTATGAGCTGGTTCAAGTTGGCTCATTCGGGTCTGTTGCCATCTCTACTGGTTTGCTTTCTAGACTCCTGGTCGCGTGAGCACAGCATGGCACTAAACCACACTGCCCTGCCCCAGGATGAGCACCTGCCACACTACCTCCGAGAAGGGGACCCCTTTGCTTCCAAACTTTCCTGGGAAGCGGATCTAGTGGCTGGCTTTTACTTAACAATAATTGGTAAGCTTCCTTAATTTTTCTGTGCAAATGCTGCAGCTAGAAAATTCAGAGGCTAATATGTTGATTTTGCACAAGGATTCACATCCTTACATAGATGTTTTGACTGGGGGTGGAGAGTGGGAGGAAGGTAGAAGATGGGGGCCGCATTGCAGGGTTCAGTGACTGTTTCATAGAAATGACTTGGTGATCTTTATTATTAGTGATGGCTATTCCCTCAAAAATCAAAGAAGTTTTACAGCAAAATCATTTATCCTAGGACTATATTGGTTGCGTTAAGAGTAGGTTTGTCTTCTGAATCACAAAACTAATGATAATGATATCTTATTTAAATAGAGTGCTTTTACATAAAAAAATGCTTTTAATATAATCATAAGATGATAGGCTCAGAACGGACCTTAGAAATCACCTAGTTCAGCCTCCTCCTGTCACAACTGAGGAAACTGTCCCCGGGCTGTGGTCACAACGGACACACTAAGTTTACTGCACCTAAAGGAGAGTTGCTCTATGTTGGCATTACTAAGTGAGTTTGGTGAGAGTTGAAAAAAACATACTGGTAATGAAATGGGAGTCATCCCAGGGTCAAAAATTTGTGCATCGTCCAAAACCTGGTGCACCTGCTTCCAGACTATGCTCTCCAATGCCATAGCCACGTGTGGCTGCTGAACGGTGACTTGTCCAAAAGAGGTGCTGTAGTGTGAGTATATGCGAAACACTGAAGACTTTGCCCTAGCAAAAATATTGCGAGATAGTTCATGACTAATTAAAGCAAGTTGACTGCATGTCAAACCTGTAACATTTTGCCTGTATAAGGCTAGATATATTACTAAAATGAATTTAGTGTTATGTTTACTTTGTTTAATGTGGTTACTGGAAAAAAAATGAAATATGTATGGCTCACATTTCTGGTTTACGTTGTATTTCTACTGGACAACATTAGTCTAGGTGAATAGGATTTGAGCATAAAACTTCTTAAATTTAAAATTGTTGTTTTAAATTTGGGTAACCAGTGCACAGGTGGGTTATGTCTTTAGCTGTGTCTGCCTTTAATCTTTTCAGATTTGGGTCAAGTTTTCTCTCTCTCCCTCTCTCCCTGTCTTTCTTTCTCCTTTTCTCTCTCCCTCCTTCCCTCTCTTTCATCTCTTTATTACGGGCTAAGAATTTCATTTAACCTTCTGAAATTAGCAAATATCATTAGAAAAGTCTGGAGATACCTCTATGGTCAGTGCTTGAGGCAAAAGGAATTGATGAGATTGAATCAGAAATTTCACTGCAAAGGGATTCCCTGGGTCCTTGGCTTTATGATTAGCAATTATGACACTGATTTAAAATCTATTTCTTATAAATGGACTCTCATGTCCTTTCAAACACAAGTGTATATGGAGTGCTCATTCTTTGCCACTGTTTAAGTTTCTGGGAATACAGCAGTGAACAAAATGGGCAAAGTCTCTTTCTGCACAGGGTCTATCTGGTAGTAAAACCCACATTGCATTTTCATTTAACAGAAGTACTTCCAATTATCAGAAAAAGCAAAAAAATTGACATCTTATAAATTGAATTTGTCTCAATCAGTTGCAAGAATTGAGTTAAAAAGGAGCACTCCAGATAAACAAAAGAGGGAGAGGGATCACATCCATTCCCCGCCCTGGCATGGGAGATCTCAGGAAGAGGGACAACGAGGCTGGGAGGAGGGGGATCAGGAAAATTGCTCCCTTGTTGCATGTGGGGATGGAAGGAAAATCCAGAGTCAGATTCAAATGGGCATGGCTGAGGTGAAGCTAGAAAAATAGGTCCCCAAAGAGTCCCCAAACAAAGGGAACATCAGGTGACATGGAGATGGTGCGGAGCCAAAGACATGTTCCAGAAGGGTCATTCAGGATGAGGCCAGGGTCCTTTGGAGGGATTTGGATTCATCTAGACCCAGTCTTGGACTTGGTGCTATGTCTGGGTTTTACCCCTCCTAGGATAGGTATGGGGATATGCCCAGATATCTTTTTAAGGGAACAGAGTGGAATGATATTCTTGGGGAGTTTTGTTAAATACTGGAAGTCTTCGGGAAAACTGGAGGATGAAAAGATACATCTGAGTTTGGAATAGAGGAGAAGTAAATTAGAGACCCATACCCACCCTTCAACTCTTTTACTATAGATACTTGGTTGATTAACAGTCTATAAGTGAGGTTTCATCGCTTTGTATTCCTAGAAAGATTCAGGATTTTGATAATCGAAAAAATGTCCCTCCCACCCCCACCCCTGCCTTTAGCCTTTAGCTTCTTAATCTTGCTTTCCTTTAACTATCTTCAAGAATGTTTGCATTCTCTTGATAATCCCCTACAACTGTCTCTGGGAATCATCTGCCGGCAGCTCACAGAGAGTTGACTAATTTTTGATAATGCTTTAGGCACTGGGTAAAGCCTTATGAAACATAATAAAGATAATTTAAGAAAGGAAGAGTAAGAAAATCAATATTCTCGAAAGAGAAGTAGGAAGACACAGGGTATTTAAAGGAGCTTTGTGTATCAATTACATATGTATGCTTATTGTTCTCAAACTTCTTGAATACAAAGTAGAAGGCATTTGTTTCAAATTCCTTAAGGCATGTTTTCACATGAATTTCCCAGTGTGCCTTGCTAACTGTTTCCTTTACTGAGACATAGGTTTCATGTTAGTTGGTTTGCTCTAGAACTCCGTGATCTCTTCTATTTTTCCTCTTCTGTCTTAAGAAATCGAAAGAGGTTTTAACGACCACTAGGCAGCACTGACCCCAGGGACTCATAATTTCCTAAAAGCACAATGCAGTTCATTCCTGGTGGTTTCATACCGTCAGGCGAAACACACATTTCTTTCCTTGCCCCCAAAATGAATTGTGGTGGAGAAGTAGAAATTAAAATAGAAAAATCTGGGTTTCTCCTGTTAATACTCTCCTTATTCCTTACTACTAAAGGCAGCTGTACCAGATTCTCATTTATACACAGCTACACTATGAAGCAAGAATTCCTGAAGAAATCTACTCTACATGTTAAGCTATGGAAGTAGGTGTATTCTTTTCTTAAATAAAGTCAGTAGGGATTGGGTCTTTTTGGATTTAAACTGGGTTTGTAAGAACTTTTGAACAGTATCATTGTAATGCCAAAGCCAATCAGTCATTAATAAAAGGATATAAAAAAATGGGAACACATTTATACCACTATTCGTAGGTTGGTGGGTTGAGGGTCACTTTCTCTCCCTTTGGTGGGAGGGGAGAGCCCATATTATCCACTGTCACCTACTTCCCCTTAATACCTAGTCCAGTAGTAGCTGCAGACACCCAGCGTCCATGTGTCCTCAGGAGGCAAAATGTCCTGGGATGTGTCTCCAGGAGATGACCCTTTCCTCTCAGGGGGTTATGCCAGCCCAATCTGGCCTCTACCTCTCCTGAATGCTGGTGCTCCCTCAGCAGTCCACAGTGATAGTGAAAGCACCTTGTCTGGTTGGGGTCACTTCAGCTTCAGAGTGTACCAAGAGCCAAGGGGTTAACCCTGCTTCTCAGAGGGAGGGAGTTTTATAGAGCCAATATTCGGTAAAAATGGCGGAGGAAATACTCCATCCTGGGGGCCAGTACAAGAACTGACCATGGGGATTCCCACCCCTCCTGAGCTTCACTGGGAAGTTAGCAGTTCCTTTTTCTGGGTAAGTTCAGTCTTATAATCCCTGACTCCTATCCCTTTGGAGGCAACCCATCCCTCACCTGTCACTTGCAACTCATGCTTTTTACTTCATCTTCTTAATTTAGATTTTTTATTTAGAGTCCTCTCACTACCCTCTAAATCTATGGTGTCCATTTTTGAAATTGAGAAGTGTTTCATATCAGAGTGAACTCTAAATCCTAGTGCTGACGATGGGAATTTATATTTTTCCTTGTAGGGATTCTGTCCACATTTGGAAATGGATATGTCCTTTATATGTCTTCTAGACGAAAGAAGAAGCTGAGACCTGCGGAAATAATGACTATCAATTTAGCAATCTGTGATCTGGGCATTTCAGGTAATGCAGCCATTTCTTCTTTGGGGGGTTTGAGCTGTGCTCCATTCTAAAGTCCTTACTGGCTCAGAGATCATCCCTCCCCTGTCTCCTTTCACTCCTCCCTTCACCAGTCATCTTTACAGAGGTTGTGGTAAGCCAACGGAGTGTCGTCAGGTTAAAGAGCTCATCCATTTGCCATTCGTTGAGTCTTTTCTGTGTGCTGAGCATGTTAGATACCAAGGAGACAATTTGGAATGATGAATGATACCTTTTAATGCTGAGCCTCAAAGTGTACCAGCTAAATGACTGAGAAGACAGAAACTTACAGATCACAGTGTTGGTCTCCTTTACACCCCTGCCACACACAGGGGACTCCGTTAAAATAAACACCAAGGGGCTAGGTCTTGAAGCTTAAATGATGGGCAAAGACAGTCTGAGAGGTGAGTTTAGGAAGATGGGAGAGCTGACCTGCTGGTACATTGAAGTGTGGCTTCAGGACTAATTGCAAGCATAGGAAGCCTCCAGGTCAGTCATTCTTGGAATTGGATGCACAAAAAAGCCACTTGGGGAACTTAAACACAAAACAAAACAACAACAGAAAAACAAAAAACTTCATGGCTGGGTTTTATACCCAGAAATTTTTATTGAATTGGTTGAGACTATTACCTGGGCATCAGGATATTTAAAGTTGGTATTATCAGGTAAGTTAATGTGCAGGCAAAATTGGAAACCACTGGTTTATTTCTTGCTTCTTTGGCTTCTCTGATAACCCCGCCAAGGAGGAATTGGAATAAAATTTCTCTTTACTTGTAATTCATTTTTATAAATATAAATGGTTTTGGATAAGTAGCCTCCCTTTGCTTTCATCTATAAAGTCCCAAGGTTGTCTAAATACACTCCAACCTGCCTTTGAATCCCAAATCCTGTTGTTTGGAGTATGGTCTTAAGTTACTAGAATTGGGGAAACTGTGTGTGAATAGTGCACAGCAACTCCTCTTTCCACTGGAAACTTTTTAGCAGTTTCCCATCTAAAACGTCTCTTTTAAAATGTTTTTTGACATTTGTTTCTCCCTTTATAAGTGGATTTTTCTGCCAATGCCAGTCTCCAAAAACAAGGCTCAATAAAGAAGCCTCTACCTATCGAATCACTGTTTATCACCAGCAGATGTGTTGCCCTTGAGGGTGTGTGTGGTCTTCGTTACTTGGGGAGGCTTTACTCAGTATGGACAGGCTTAAATATCAAGAGCTCTTATCGGAAATGCACATTGACATTAAGAGAAGCATATTGTGTCAGGCCTCCTGGGATGAAAACCGCTGAAAGGAACCGCAGGCAATTTGCAAGGCGGCACAATGACTGCCATTTTAGAAATGGCCACACGATGGCGGTGTCGCAACATGAATAATTGCTTTCCGGGTTCCCCTCTCCCGGCTGAGTCCGGACGGCTCTCTCCCTGGTACTGAACGTAAAGTGCTCGACTGAAACCTGCCATTTCCATCTACATCCTTCACCAGCGAATAATACTAGGTTCATGTTTAAGGCTGAATTAGTCTATGCTTGAATAAAAATGTCTTTAGTTGGTCTGATACACTGAAAATGCTTTCCACCAAGCAAACCTGCTCTAGAATTGCACAAACCATCTCCTTACTCTGCCTATGTCTTTGGAGTAATTCAGCAAGAAGGCATTTTCTTCCATGTGATAGCTTTTGCTGATGAACTCAGATCATTTCTCAACTATGAGTATCTCTAATACATTTTCCAGTCCAATAAACCTTAAACATTTTCGTCTATTTTGTTTTTTTTCTTGGTCAACTATATTCCATTTTAAGCACCTTGAAGTACATGGTAGAGACCAGATGTATTTCATCTATATAACTAATATTTGTTGTTTATATACCAGTAGCTTGCAATTGTGTATATGTATTAGAATCACCTGGGGAGCTTAAAAAAAAAAGCATATTGCAATATATTGATGCCTGAGCTCGTTCCAGATAAATTATATCAGATTTTCTGGAAGTTAGAGTCCTGGAAATTGATATTTAAAGTAAAATAAAAACAAAGGAGAACAAAACAACTCTTCCAGTGATTTTGGTGTGCAGCCGGGTTCAGAACCATTCTATTAAGTGAAGAAGGGAGAGGCATTCTAAATGACATTCCAAAGGTTTACCAAAGGTTCCATTCCAGAAGGAAGCTTAAAATAGTCCCAGGCACAACAGACACTAATTTCACTCCATCCCAGTCACTTTCACTTGTCTCTTGCTGCTTTTAGCACCCACACAGCTGACACTTAGCTCAAGCTTTGAGTTTGTGTCTCCTCTGCCTAGAATATTTCCCCTCTAGACATTTGTTTGTGCTCTCTACCGGTGATGTAGACATCTCCCTAAATGTCACATTCTCAGAGAGGTCTTCCCTGATCCCCTTATATAAAACAACAATTACTATCTATCTCCTTTCTCTTCATTTTTCCTCTCAGGACTAATGACTATCATGCCATAGTATCATATCTTATATTATAAATTATATATTTCTCTTATCTACCCTCTACTATAAAATACATTTGTCAGTCTCGACTTCCACTTTGTCCTCTATCACCTTGCTCTGTGGTTGTTACATAAGAGGCACTGGATAATTATTTGCTGCATAAGAAATAGTCCTTTTATACTCAGTTTCCTCACTGACAATCAGGCTAGGCCACAGGGATTAGGGAGCCCTAATAGGGGGGTGCACAGTCCAGCAAGATGGAGTGTGAAACTTGCTATCTAGACAACTAAACAAATGAGGGGAGATGTGTGTCTGGCTTACAGAAGGCACTTGAGAAATACATGTTACCTGACTGCACTAATAGGAACTTGTACCTCTGTCTGTTGAAGAAGGGACACACCTAGGAGGGATGGGGCAGGGCTGGCACCTCTGAGTATCAGTTCCTTGGTTTTCCTAAGGAAATAAATTTAAGGAGCCTTATGATAGATAGATAGATAGATTGATTGATCAATCACACAGAGCTCATGAAGAGCTTCCTCAGCATGTTCCCTTCCAGGAGGGTGAAGATTAAATATAATAGCTGAATATGAAGGGTGCAGGGCTTGAATTAGAGTAGAAGAATGTTTTCTAGAAAGTAAAAAACACAAAAACACTAACAGAAGCTGAGGAATAGTTTATTTTTTATTATTTATTCATTATTCATTTATTTATTTCCAATTCAATATTTTTAAATTTAAATTCAATTAACTAACATATAATGTATTATTGGTTTCAGAGGTAGAGGCCAGTGATTCGTCAGTCTTATGTAACACCCAGTGCTCATCACATCCTCCTTAATGTCCATCACCCCATTACCCCATCCCCCACCTCCTACCTCCCTTCCCCTCTAGCAACCCTCAGTTTATTTCTTATGATGAATAGTCTCTTATGGTTTGTCTCCCTGTCTGACTTTGTCTTGTTTTATTGTTTTGAGGAATAGTTTAAATCCCAGAAATCTGGGTCTGGTTGCAATCAGATTAAACCTAACATTAACTAAAATAGCTATCTCTTGTCTGAATAGAATATGACTCAACAGTGAGTTGACGCAGGTGCATAATTTTAACTAGAGGGAATTTCCCTTGACAAATTGTTTGGCGCTCTAGTTGTAGGCAAACCGTTCACGATCATCTCTTGCTTCTGTCACCGCTGGGTGTTTGGCTGGATTGGCTGCCGTTGGTACGGATGGGCTGGATTTTTCTTTGGCTGTGGAAGTCTCATCACCATGACTGCTGTCAGCCTGGATCGGTATCTGAAAATCTGCTATTTATCGTATGGTAAGTATGAAGGCTTCTCATTCCCTGATAGTCAAAACTAGTGGATTGCCAGACTGTAAATATTGCACCGAGAGGTAATGAACAAAGATTGCTAAGAACTTAAGAGACCAAGAGTATTCCTACTTAGAGACTATTTTGTTCTAACTTAAGTTTAAAAATTTGAACCTGTGTCGATGTAGGTTTCTTTTAATACTACTTTTATAGGAATGTCTGGTGTTTGGCTACAATGATTTTGGCAAGCATCATTTCCTTGTATAATCTGTGTAAGCTTCTACCATGTTTTGCCATGCAAACAAAGAAATAAGATGCACTGAAAGGATGTCAGGCCCAAGATATTTTAGCTTGTTCCCCACATGGTAAGTGTAATTATAAGAAAGATGTTTCTGATCCTCCTCTAGGCCTCAGGTTCCCTGTGATTTCAGAGGTGAGGAATTCCAAAAATTCCAGCTCCAAGCTAGAGAGCCGTGCAGGTGCTGGCAAGAAAGGACACATGCAGAAATATCAGTCAACACACTCATTGTGGTATTGTAGGGAGGAAGATGAGTAACTAGAAGCATTGATGAGGGGAGAGCCAGCTATAAAAAAGTTTTCAGGCTCAAGGTTTTTTTTTTGTTTTATAATAACAACATGTTAAAAATAAACTTTGATTACATTTGTTTCTTGGGGTTTTGGGAACTTACTGAATCCCAAAGAGAAGACTTTGGGTCCCTCTGTTTCATACTGAGAACCAGGTGCGCCCAGGGAATAGTATCCGCTCCCTCTCGAAAACGCTGCTCTGTTTGTTAATCTGTCAATCAGAACAGTTGTGACCGTGGAGATGGAGGATGGCCTGGAGCCTGAGGTGGGAAGCATCAAGTCAACTTCATACTCTTAATGTGGTGGAATTTTCCTTTATATTTTAAAACATTTTTTTTTTTTAAAGATTCCATTTATTTATTTGAGAGAGAGAGCAAGAGAGTACCAGCAGGGGGAGGGACAGAGAGAAAGGGAGAAGCAGATCCTCCACTGAGCAGGGAGTCTGATGTGGGGCTCAATCCCAGGACCCCAGGACCATGACCTGAGTTGAAGGCAGATGCTTAACTGATAGAGACACCCAGACATCCCTTTTCCTTTATATTTAAAAGCTTATAGTCCCAGACTCCAAGGAAACCATGCAGGGGAGGGTAAGGTCATGGACTATCATCTTCGCAAACTAGCACTCATTTTTTTTTCTTTTAAATTTGCATCTCTTTTTCTAAACAGCTTAACACTTCCAGTGGAAATAACTGAAATCAGAATTTCCAAAAATATAAAAAAATATTCAGTTATGTATATCCTGGATGACTTCAGAGTCCTATACTTACTACCAACTTATTTTTGGTCACATCAAGTAGATCATAAATGTAGATTTTATAGATGAGAAGGCAGAATTTCAGCTTCCTGGGGATATTTGAGGAATACCTTGATGTCACTGATTTTTAAATATTGCCTTGAATTTAGGCTTGGTGTCCATTAAAGAGGTGATACTGCCCACCCCCAGAATCGCTGTAGGGCATCACTCTATATGGGAACTGTATATATATTTCCATCTTCTTTTAAGATTGAACCTCAGTAGAATGATTTCACCATTTGATTTGACTCATGATTCAACCCTCTACACAGTGTCTTAAAATGTTGGAATTAGAAGACCGCTTGGGAACATGGAGACCTTTCTCCCATTAATGTGATAAATTGTTTTAAGGCATCCCTGACAGACGGCCAGTTGGCCTCTTCTTGAATAATTCCAGTGACCAGTGACGGGGAGCTTACTACTGTACAAGGCAGCCCATTCTCTGATTGGTCTGCTCTCATTGTTACAATGTTATTCCTTATATTGAGACAAAACTGCCTCCCAGTAACCTCCACCCATTGGTCCTAGTTCTGACTTCTGGAGCAACACAGAACCAATCTACTAATCTACTCCCTCCTGTACTTGACAGCATTTCACCATACTCGAATGTAAGTATACAACACCTCGCCAAGTAACCCTAACCATAAATGCTTATACGTATGCGTATGCACATTCCCCTAAATATATGTGATTATCCGTGCCAATGTTTTATCCATTATAATGGATAATCAGGAGCTGATATCTATTGTGGCTACATGATTGTTACCTCTCTCTGGTTGGGCTTGAGAAATTGGAATTTTCTGATACAAAATGCCATATATTTGAAAAAAAAAAAAGAGAGACCATAGAGCATAGATACAATCTATATTTCTTGTTAGTGTTGAGACAAACATAGGAGTAAAAATTTGTGTTAATGTAGTCCTTTGTAGTTTGCAAATCAGGCCTTGCATTATTTCTTTGAACCCTTATCAAAACCTGTAAGCAATGTATTCTTATTTCCTCCATTTTACTGCTAAGAATGTGGGCATCTAGAAAGGGTACATGAAGAAGGTCAAACACTAGAAACAAGAAGAAGTAGACCCTACTGACTTCCTAAACTGCATATGGCTCTGAGCGGAAGCAGGCCTTGTGTCTGTATTGAAGGGTCCATTTGGCTTTTGTTGACTGTGTCCTGATATTTCTTGTCTGCTACTCTAAAACCAAGGCAGTAAGGATTTGCTTCTCTGGCCCTTTCTCTTTGAGATGATAAGTGGAATATGGAGGTAATTCCACAAGCAGGCTGCAGCACTAGATCAGGCTTCCCTGTCTTGGGTGGTTATGGTAAACTTTGGAAAGTGATCACTAGTGTTCTATAGCTTTTTTTAGATGACTACACCAGTTCTTCTCGGAATTCTCTTTTGGTTGATGGAAACTAGTTCTGAAAAACCTAGAGCTCATTTTTTGTTTTCCTGAAAGTATTTTCACAGAATTACTTTTGCAGAACATGATGCAACCTACCTAGATTCTCTACCTCTCTTGGTATGGCTGTGTGAACTTGACTGTTGTGTTTGTCATGTTTGAAGATTCAAAACCTGCTCCCACGAAGCAGGGTCAGTCACTTTAATATCTCAGCACTCAGTCATGGTTGGGGCCCAGTGACCCCCACTGACAAGCGTTTAGGAAGATGAATGAGATGAGAGGCATGAAAGCTTTTAGGGAGAAGGGTATTGAAAGGTGCAAGCAATGTGTCATCAGTTCTCACCTTCCCCAAAGGAATCCACCTTGGATGAACCAATAATACATGCTTTTGAGGGCTTGGTCGTTTTGTTCTACCAATTGGCCTTGTATTGGATAGGATCTCAAAGGTCATACTGGATGCTTTCTTAAGATCCTTCCTTCATTGTCTTTGGCATCCTTCTTTCTACGGTCCCCTTTCCTCAGCTTTTATCACTTACCCCTCCCAAGGCTCCTGCGTGCCTATGGAAACCTTCCCTATGAAAGCACTTCTGATTTTATTCACTTGGAAAAAGGCCCATGCTCTGGAACTTTTCTCCCTTCACTCCACTCTCCCTCAGAATTCAGTTGTCTGACCACTTCTCCCAGAATCCAATGGAATAACTCTTTGGATGTGGAATTTGACATATCGAGGGGAGGTATTTGGGTGTAGGGCAGATTACATCCCGGTAATGCTTTTCTTCTACCTCCAGGGGTTTGGCTGAAAAGAAAGCACGCCTACATCTGCCTGGCAGTCATCTGGGCCTATGCTTCCTTCTGGACCACCATGCCCTTGGTAGGTCTGGGGGACTACGCACCTGAGCCCTTCGGAACCTCGTGCACACTGGACTGGTGGCTGGCCCAGGCCTCCGTGGGTGGCCAGATTTTCATCCTGAACATCCTCTTCTTCTGCCTCTTACTCCCAACGGCTGTGATCGTGTTCTCCTATGTGAAGATCATTGCTAAGGTTAAGTCCTCCTCTAAAGAAGTAGCTCATTTCGACAGCCGGATACATAGCAGCCATGTGCTGGAAATGAAACTGACCAAGGTAATTACAGTAATAATTTACAGAGGGGTTTTCTAATAAATTAAAACCTCATAGGGCAAAGAGGATAGGGAATATTGGGGACTGGGTGAACTTCGAATCTCTATTCTTTATGTATTTCTATGCTTTGCTATTATTTATCTAAACCTTTGTAATATTTCTTTTCACTGTTTCTCTCTCTCATTTATACACACACACACACACACACACACACACACTTTTAATATCTACTGAATTTGTATGGTGGATCTACTGGAAGCTTATTCTCTCTATTGAATAAGATATTCTTGGTTCTCAAAAATTATTTAAGTCATAAAAATAGTAACTTTTATGCATCATAAAATGCCTCACAGTATTTGTACTATTTTGTATGGACTTTGGTGGGTGTGGTTAGAACATTCTGTCAGCTCACATTACAGAGTAAGAGCTTACCACATCTACTATCCTATGGGAAACTTGTCTTAATACAAGAGAAGTTTCTGCAGGGTCGAGTCCCTTGGTCAATGCTAGTTTCAGAATTTACAGCTCCTTAGAGACTGTTATGTGAGGAAAGGAACACACAATTTGAGAATAGACTAGGGTTCTCATTCCATCACCAACACTTGCCAGTTTGTGATCCAGACCTAGATACTGAACTTCTTTGAATCTCTATTTTCTCACTTGTGCAACAAGAATAGTAACATCTATCTCCTTGGATTGTGGTGGAGATTCGATGAGATAAAATATGTTATTCTATCATTTGGTGCATAGAAGGTATTAAATAAACTGTAGTTCCTTCATTCTCTTGTAACTTTTAGAAATTCTGGGAAGTGTAAGACAGTGGTCTTTCCACCATCATCTTGTCTTACCCTTACATTGAAAAAAACCTTTTCCAGGGTATACCTCAACATAAGTGACATGCAGCTAATACCATCAAACTGTTTCCTAATATTAACATTCACATGTCCTAACTTCTACTTTACTTTTAAAGATAAAAAAAAAGTAAATGTAGATCAAAGTTCTAACCATTCCTTCTGGTATCTAAATGAATCATACCATTGATATCCCACCTTCACGCTACTTCCTACTTTTGAAGACCACTTGTCTCAGGACCTATAGTAACAGTTCCCTTCAGACCTGAGATCACTTCTAGTAAGTCAGGGCCTTCGTTCTAGTAATATTCCTCTCTGCACAGTGCAGATGTTTTGAGATGGTACAAGGATCTCTTGGTTGTACAGGGTGAGCTACAGAGTCTTGATGGTTCCAGTTGATCTTATGCTGAGTAAAAGAAAGCTCCAAGGAAGTCTTCAGTACTCTAAATCTATACTCATAATCTAATAATAGAGCAGTTCTACCTGGACAAAAACCCAAGAAAAAACATTCCATAAAATCCAAGGTCATGAATTAAGCTCGTTTCTAGCTCTCCTTTTAGCTCTTATCTGTGACTTAAAAAAAATATTAATCCAAATAAATCAGTTCAAGTTAAATTTGGATTACATTTAACCCAAACCTTACTCAGAACCAGATACTGCTCTAGGAACAGGGTGAATGCAAAAATAATAAAAATATTCCTTCTCAATACTTTATGGAAGTGTGTCCAGGCAAAGGATGTGATGTCCATCACACTGGTAGGTAGATTTGAATTTACCTTGTCGTCCTGAAGTTTGGCATACCAGGAAGCTGCTGAGATGTCATATGACTTCCTCTCCCTTGTTGCCTCCAATGGTGTTAGCCTCAAGACATTTTCATGGTCTTGATCAATGAGTCCAGATCCTTATTTCCATGAGGTGTTCTCCAGTTTCTTTGAGTGTGTAATTCATCATCTGCGCTCCTGTTAGTTGAATTGCCTAACTCAACCCATAGCTAGCTTTTATAAATACCTTAGCAGCTGGTTCTTTGTGTATTCTGGACAGTGGGTAATTTGTTTAGTGAGTGATTCTAAAGCTCATTATGCATACAAGGTGAAACTTGGCACACACCATTTAACTTGCTTTGTGGTTATCAGTCTCCTTGACACAGACTGGACTGTATAGGTCAAATAGCAGGGCTCACCCAGTCCAGATTAACCAGATATGTTAAATGAAAAGTATAAGCATTTATATGTATGATTTTATTTTATACACATCTTCTTCTGACATGTACTAAATGACATTATATTATATATATAATGTCTATGGCATATTATATGTTATATATTATACAATATGTCTGTATCTCATTTGTATATATAAAACTTATATTAAAATAACCTGAATATAAAATGCTTCTAATTATTAACACTTATGCAAAAAACATAAATCAAAATTCAACACACATTGATAAACACAACTTTCTATTTTGGCATCTTCTTTGCTAAATTTAAAATGTTTTCAATTACCATTTAATTTTGGTCTTGATTTTTTTCCTACTGAGTAAAAATAAGTAAAAACAACCTCACACTGGACCTTTTCATAGTCTTAGGAAGTTTTTTCTCCATTCAGCTACCTCTCAGGATTGATAGTTTGCTTATTCACTTGGTGCTTCTGATCATTTAGGATAGTCTGGTCTAAAAGCTTATTACTTAAAGGTCACCTCCTTGGATTCTGGGGTCAAAATCATTTACTTTTCTGGGTACTCTAATGATTTCCAGCTGGGTTATTATCTGGCCTGTATTTTGCTAGTCTGGTCTTATTCACCCGAAAACGGACATCCCACCTACAAATAGTTCTCTGCTTTGTAGTTTCCTTTGAATTAATATTTTAAGAATGATGGTTTTGTAAACTTTTGTACCAGGCTGAAACTTCACAGATTGCCAACAGAGGTATGCAAAAAAAAGCCCAAGAAATAAAGACCAATACGCAAAGAAAAATTCTCTTTGTGTTTCTATGACTCAGTATCATCTCATTTTCATTTGCCTGCATTTAACTTTGTAAAACAAACTTAATATTAAACAATCAGGATAGATTCGGTTGAATTGCGGTCTTTCTTGTCCTCCCAGGGCTATGTATAAATTCTAGGGAGGCTTTTATAATCCCATGGTGCCAGTGGATGGGGGTTCCTGGTTTGATTGCTCTCATGTCTTGCCCCTGATATTCCTGAGATATTTAAGTTTCTTCCCAGTCTCAGTCACCAGTTGTCATGGATCACTTTGCATCCTTTTTGTTCCAACCAGAAACTCTCTTCAGGTTCATCAGCAATTCCAGCTACTTTCCTGTCCTTTGACTGCAACTCATCATCAATATGTTGGGAGCTTGGCTGGGACCCTGTGAAGCAAGCCATAAGTTTTTGCTCTGAGATCCCCAAATGCATTCGAGTCTCTTACTCCCTCAGTACCATCCCTGGCCCCCTGTGCTCTGCTCCATGGAGTAGCAACAAGACAGTTTCTTAAGGTCAGTTACCAGCTCCTCTGAGGTCCCCTCACCTTCGAGCTGTAGACCCTTTTACCTATCTAGGGTGGGAAACCTGTAATCATGTGCATCCCTCTAAAATTGTTCCCATTGAGTAAGATTAATTAAACGGTCCACTTCACGTTTCTGGCTCTGGGTACTTGATGTCATTTTTTGTATACTCAAAACACCTTTCTCTCAAATATTCTCCCTCCTGTAAGTTTCAGATTTCTATTTTAAAACTCACAAGGCTGAGAAATAAATGTTTTACATTTTTGGGTATTTCTGCTTGAAAAAATCTTCACACAATGCCGTGAACACTCTTCCTTCTGCTTTGATGAGGAGGGCGGTGGAGTCACAGGAAGAAAATACCAGAAGCATAGACTAATTTTTCAAAATATTACGATGTTGTATGGATTAGTACCCAAGACTTACTCATTTAGCACAAATAGATTATCTATGAGTTCCATGTCTACAAGCAGTGTCTAGATCCTTTGGGCATCTGGATTTCTCTAAATTTCCTTTATTTCCACCAAAAAGCCTTCCTGATCACCCCTGGTTAGTTTAAGTCCCTCTGCAATAGGCCCTCAAAGCCCTTGATACGTTCACTTTATTGAGCCACACCCTTGTCCTTCTTTGCAAGTCGTAGGTAGGTGAACTCAAGTGTTACATGTCCTGTTTGCTTCTGAGCCTCCCTGCTTGGTGCCCACTAGACCCTTAATCAAAATTTCTATAATGAATACATAATTGGGTAGATTAAGTTAATCTAATTACCTTGATGAGTGTTAAGTGGTCCCTTGACCCTGGCTCGAGTTCCTCTGTCCCTTTTATAACTGGCAGGCATTTTGTTTTGCTTTGTTCTTTCACATTGGTGGTGAAGCCTTTTTGAAAACTATAAATGTAAATCTCTGCTTTTCTCCCGTGATTCCTCTCTTTGACTGCCATCCAGTCAATTTATCATTGGAGGTTCTTCTTCAGAGAACCCCCTGGGAGGACTCTAAGGGCAGTTTGTGAGAAAGCTGAACTGCATTGCTTTTTTATTTTTTTAAACCAATTAATTCATTTCCTCTGGTTCTTCATAAGTGTTCTTAGCTTAAATGCCACTTCCCAGAAAAGCGTTCCCCAAATTGAATTCAGAGCTTCCTATCATCATGGGGCAATCCTGTCTTTATAATTTCTTCTTAGAACTGGCCAAAATTTATAATTAATTTATAATTACACCCTTATTTTTGTGATTATTTGCCCAGTGTCTGGCTTTAGCCTTGGTTAGTAAGGCCTGTGGATGATAACCATATCATTTCACTCATTTTGTGTCCCTAGGACATAGCACAGTTTCAAACATGATACATTAAACATTATAATATGAAATAAATCATATACTATATAATTAATTATGTTAACATAAATTAAATATAAAAAAATCTATAAAATAAATATATATATTACATCTATATTTGTTGAAGGGAAGAATTTCAAATTGGGGTAAATACCACTTTTGCCATGAGCCCACTGAGAGTCTCACCTAGCTGACATTTGTTATTTATTTTGGCTGTCAGTGGCTGAACCCCTTTCCATGTTTGGAATTTCTGTGTTGAGGAATTGCCAACATTTTGAGTTTGGGGAAGTGGAGCGGAGGGGCAATATGTCTGAGCAAAGGCTGACTCCTAATTTAAAAGGTACAGAAGGACCAGTCATTGACTTTCCAAGATTCCCATGTAGGTGGAGTATGGCTGTGACCCCAGGCTCCAGCCAGTGGGTCTCAGGGATAGTGATACCAGCAGAGGGGCAGGGAGATGTCTCCCAGGGGCATGGCTGCAGCACAGTGGTTTCTGCATCAGAGCTGGTTTGGGACATCGGTTTGGGCATCATTTCTGTCTGCTTGGTCTCAGTCCTGAGTCCAGTGCTCCCAAGGATGCTCTGTCCTAATGAACCCATTCCTTTTCTGTCTTACTTGGCTGAAGTCAGTTTCTGTTGCTTGCAACTCTGAATATTGACTGATTGACCTTGGATGAACCACTTTACCTTGCTGGGTCTTGGTTTTCTTACCTGTGAGAGGAGGTGGGGGAAGGGAACTAAATGCTGTCTAAGTTATCTTCTAAAACTCTCAGGTTGTATAAAAATGGCTAGATTGGTTGGATCGTTTGAGGGTTGGTGGCAATAGCTCTTACTGCTAAAATCTCCTGGTCTATTTACCTGAGTACATTTCCCCACTGAGTGGCAATTTCCTCACTTTAAGGGCTTGGTTCAGTTATAATGAACAGTGAAGTCTCCCTCATTTTTTGAGCCAGATACTTACAGATTTGTATCTCCTGTTCTTTAAGCCAGCCACTGCCTCACTGGGGGAATGCTGTGTTCAGTTTTAGACCCAAACCCTGCAACACAGATGTACAGAGTGACACGACCTAATTTACATCTTCTTTCAATCACAGCTTTTGCTTGTTTATAGAAGAGTGGTATTTTAAGATTTGAGGAAATTTCAGTGGGAAAGTGCAGACCCCTCCTTCTTCCAGGTCTCTTTTTTTTCCAAATACAAATTAATATTTTCTACTTGGATCACCCCAGGGCTCACATGATGGTAGACACAACAAAGCTCTCAGAATTATTTTCTTTCTAAGTGCATGATGAGGGGTCTGGGACAGTTGGCCTTAGTTGTCATTCTATTGATAAAACAGAGGAAGGAAGAAACTCAAATTAGACTTGCTTTGAGTTGTCAAATTACTTTATTTCTTCAAAGGTGGTGTGAAGGCTAAATATCACCCTTATTTTTATACATATCAGGAACTGAGGGCCAACAAAGGTAGGTCACTGTTGCTAAGTCACCCCCTTCCTCCTTGCCATTGGTAATGTCAGTCAGTGGCAGGCTGCCTGCATGTGGGGGGTAGTGGCCTCATGACTGGCCTTTACTCTTACATTATCATCTTTTCATATCTTTTTCTTTCCTCTTTCTTTCTTTCTTTCTTTTTTTTATTCGTGGGGAGCAAATCTGTGTGCTTGCCAGCTAGACTCAAGATAGGAAAAACAGTTCTCCTTATCCCTATGTTCTGGTCCATTGTATGTCCCTTGCCATTTTCTCAATGCACACATGTAGTGATTTTGCTTCCTGTGACTTTGTCTCATCCCAGCCACTACAATATTCTTGTTTTCAGTAGTCTAGCTACTGATTTGGTGACTCTTGTTACTGGTGGGGAATTTAATCCATCTTGTTGGTTCTCCTTATAAACTTCACTTCTACATCAATTCCATGTCCTTTTCTCATCCACTTCATTATCCAAGGTAGTGCATAGCTCCAAACATCGGCTGAAGACCTACTCATAGCTGAGCAAAGGAGCCTGATGCAAGGAACTGAAAGTCCAGCTCTTAGAGAATCAAGCGTTCTGTCTCACTCACACCGGTGGAGTTGAACCATAGTTGGGATCCAAACCCAAGTAACTCTACCCATGATGTTTGTACTATTCCATGCTATCTCAGCACAGAGAGAGGGAAGGACTTTGTTTCTCGGAAAGTGTATCTGCTGGAATGGTTCAGATGAATTGGGCCCAAAGACAGAGCCTTACATAATTTGGAGTATTTACTTTCAGTCCCATTGTTCTATTACGGCTTTAATTGATCAATTCACTAGAATTGATCAGTTATGAACAATATTGCCTATGCGACGCTTAAATTAGTGCCAGCTTGAACTGTAGCTGGAACTTACAGATATCCCTTAGTGCTCTGCTGCAAGATATATTTAAAGTTAACTGGGTTGCAGATGTGTGATTCTTTTGTAGAAGCAAAGCGCATATTCTGTGAATTTCCTCCCACAAAAATTGCCTAATTTAAGAATTGAAGTTTTTCCCGCTTTTCCAGTAAACCAAAAGGCAGTGGTACAAGTGAAGCGATTAAAAAATAAACAACTTAGAAAAAAGTTGACAGGTACAGGTGTCTGTGCTAGAACTGGTTTAAAGATACCTGGAATAGAAATTTTGGAAAATGAAAATGAGGACACACTCAAATGAAGAAAGAACAGACTGATGAAAGATTAAACACGTTCCACTTTGACTAGAAAACACTGGGAAAATGAGTGTAACATGTAAGTTTTGTAACTTCTATGGAGTTTATCTTAAAATGCCTTTCATATTTAATATTTTAATGTTTTGCGGAGTATATTTTAACAGGAGAAGATTGTAAAAAATAAATGAATCTCATGTTAACTTTGTATTCTCTTCAAATACATAAGTAATATTCTGCAGTGCTTTTAGATCTAAGCTTTTATCTCTCTTTCTACTCTAAACTTGATTTCTAATCATTCAGTTTAAGGCATTTAGTTTTATCCTACTCGGAAAAACCACAATTATTCATTTGCCATGTGTTTAAAAACCATAGCATGGTTAATTCTCTGATGTCCTTTTATTTAAAAAACATTTTAAAGATTTTATTTATTTACTTGTCAGAGAGAGAGCACAAGCAGGGGGAACAGCAGGCAGAGCAGGCAGAGGGAGAAGCAGGCTCCCCGCTGAGCAGGGAGCCCGATGTGGGCTCTATCCCAGGACCCTGGGATCATGAGCTGAGCTGAAGGCAGATGCTTAACCCACTGAGCCACCCAAGGCATTCCTCTGATATCCTTTTAAAAAGGATAATGTAATACAAATGCTTGAAGTCCTTCCTCTCCCCATTGCACACTCATAAAAGTAAAAAATATGTAGAACGTTAGAAAATATTATGGACTAAGTTCTAATCTATTTTTTGTCAATGACTTTGACAGCAACACAGAAAACAGCTTTTGAGATACTGTGAAATCATCACATGAGTCACCAAAGAGAAAGGATGGTGCTATGTTAAGTTCCCAGACATCTGTTAAAGCGAGTTTTATTTATACAGTTATTGTTTATTTGGGGCTTTAGAAAAAAGACCCTCATTTTGAGCCTTGAGGCATCCATTCCATTTACAAACAAAAGTCACACAGACCAAATGAAATACAATTTCTTCTGCATAACCCTCTGCAGAGAGGCAGAAAAGCAAGCAAGCGAATGGGAGTAATGCATGTGTGGTCTGGGTCTGGTTGATAGCTACTAAGCACAGGTAAAAATTTTGGCTCAGGACTGTAAAGCAGGGCTGCAGGGCCCTGACACAGGGCATCAAGACTAGAAGGAGATCTGGGCTCACTTCATTGATCTCTTTGAGGTTTAGACTCTATTTGGAAAATGGAGTGAAACTGGTATAATTGAGGTGTGTCTCAGCTGCAGTTAATTTTTAGAGATGAGCCTTGACTTCTTCGGTGGAATTTCATAACCCGAGACACATGGTGGATTTTCCAAGCTTCTTTCTTGACACAGTCCACACATGTGGGGTTCTCAGGGTAAGCACCCTCCTGATATGATAGGCTGTTCCGCAATGGACCATTCCCTGCATGCAGTAGCTCTGCTTTCACAGAAGCAAATTCGAATGCACGTGCATAGACACGACTTTGTTATAAAAGAACTCAGCCACTTGGATTTCTAAGACAAAAAAGCATGAATAAATATTGTTGCTTTATTACTAATAAAACATTCCTTATCCTCGATCCTCTACACCAGAGTGTCGTGACCCTTACGTTGGGAAGACTGTTCTTTTCTTTCTTAAATAAGAGGATAGGGGAAGAGGAAGTGGTGACTGTCTCAGATAGCTTCATCTTTTCATCTTTCCTGGATTTTGGGGAACTCAGAGATAAAAGGAAACTCCCCCTTTCCTACAAATCCCTTATAAAATCCCAAAGATGAGTCTGATGCTCTTTCTAGTCATATGTCCATCCCTGTTCTTGATCTTGTAGCTAGAGGCATGAGGTCCTCTGGTCAGTCTTGGGTCAGGTGGTGCTGGCTTCACACAGCAGCTCGGAGTAGAAGGGTTGCTGTGGATGCTAAAGTTTAGGAGGAAATGAAAGACATACGGTGGATTTGCAAAAGCAGATGTCCACTACATGGAGTGCTAATCTGAATGTCATTTCATTATTTATCTTACAGAAAAATAATAGATAATGGTATAAAGATACTTCGAAGTTAGTACACTCTTTCTTAACAAGGATCTGAAAGAGCTCATGTTTAAAATGAACGCCAAAGCTTAGACTTCATTTGCCAGTGTCAGTACTCAAAGGAAGAACCCTTTCATTTCTTGTTTAGACTGTTGCCTAAACAAACCTAAACAACCTGTGTCTACTTTGTTCATTGCTTTAGCCTTGACACAAAGCGCATAGGAGATGCTCCATAATGCTTTGTTGATTGAATGAATGAACAGTGATTTTTCTACCTCCAATTTACAGGTAAATCTTCCTAAACACGGCTCTCATTAAGTCTCCTGCTCGGAAACCTACTAGTGCCTCAAAACATAAGGAATTAAGTACGAGTCTGATCACAAGTTATACAAAACCCTGAATACATGGATATTATCTTTCCTTCTAGCCTTATCACGTATGCCAAAGTAAATTGCTTGCTAATTTCTTTTCTTTTTCTCAAAAATATGGAGCACTTCACAAATTAACATGTCATCCTTGCACGGGCACCATGCTAATCTCTGTATTGTCCCAGTTATAGCGTATGTGCTACTGGAGCAAGCACTTGCTAGTTTCTATACAAACCTCACACATACCTGTGCCTTTGCTCATGCTGATCTTGCTACTATCCCATTATTTCAACTTGTAACATGTAGATTGTATGCCATGTCCCTCATGAAACTGTTCTTAATTTGCCCTGTACCATGGAATTTGGTCCTCCTCTGCTGGTACTTAAATTCTATTCTTCCTTTTACTATAGTTGTTTGTATTCCAGGAAGCTACAGCCGGATACTAAGGTGTCTTGGTGTCCCCAACAGTACCTGGCATTGTGTCTGGCACCGAACACTTGGTAAAAAGGAATTATTGAATTCAAATGAGATAATCTGTAGGGCAGGTATGTAGTTACACGGCACTGATTAGGGCTACATTAGTAGAGGGACTGGTTTACAGATGGTAAGAAACCAGTGAGGGTGTTTAAAATCCTCTTTCTAATTATTCTTTGATTTAAAACTTAAGAGGGTCCTAAGGTAATTATAATTTTGTGTGAGAGAAAAGCGTTTTCTGGAAAAGTCTTGCTTTATGCCACTGTGTCACTATAGTTAAATCTTGGTGATTCTATTTTACTTTATATCTAGTGAATTTCCACTATCCAAGCCTCACACTTGAGAAAATGAGCCAGAAGAAGTAACACTTAATAGAAATCTCTGAAGAAGATTCATATTAAAATTTCCAGTAAGGGCAGAGCTTCTGTTTTCTGAGGAAAATGAGTGTTTTAAAATTTCTTCATGGTGAATGTGTTTTCTATATAGTACCAAATATGATGGAACATATTTTCCAACAACATGGGTTGGGAAGTCTAGAAATTTCAGGAGCACAGATGTCTTCTTAGCATCTTTTCTTACCCAATGTAAAATCTGACAGCTTTTTTAGGGTTAAACTTTGGGTCTTTTGGTACATTCAACTTCTGGAGTGAAGAATGGATAGGATGTGGTAAATTGGATAAGTCATTGTAATAACTTCTTCTGGCTAAACATCTCTGAAGTCCACATAGAAAATGTCTCCTACAGGCAAGATAAATGAACAAATAATAGACTTTTTTTGGGTGTAAATGGGCTACTGCTCCTCCTCCCACCCATCATTTCCACCAGGAGTCTTGACTCTGTTCTATTGATTTCCCTCGCCAGGTAGCAATGCTGATTTGCGCTGGCTTCCTGATTGCCTGGATTCCTTATGCGGTGGTCTCTGTGTGGTCAGCTTTTGGAAGGCCAGACTCCATCCCTATACAACTCTCTGTGGTGCCAACCCTCCTTGCAAAATCAGCAGCAATGTACAACCCCATCATTTACCAGGTCATTGATTACAAATTTGCCTGTTGCCAAACTGGTGGTTTGAAAGCAACTAAGAAGAAATCTTTGGAAGACTTCAGGTAAAATTTCAGAGGCCAGAAATGAATAATATTGTTTCAGAATCCTGTGGGGTTCAAGCCATTCTGATATACTATCTTTTTAGGGTTAGAGCTCATCACTTAGGAGTAGCCTAAAGAGAATTTTCTGTTCATCAATATTCCTGAAATCAAGTCATCAGATATGTTGGGTTGGGAGTCATGGGTAGATAATGAGAAAACTAATTCCATTTTTAATTGTGGAGTAACTAAGATAGGAAGCTATGTCCATTTTTGAGTGGCCATTATTTCTTACTCTTCCTTATTTGGGACCAAATCCATTTTACAAAGAGCATGGCTCCACATGGCATTGATTCAAAATTAAGTTCTTACAACAGAAAAGATTCTCCTGTTTGGGATGTTTCTACCATTAGCTATGAGTATAGGATTTGGGCAGGCAAAGGAAGGAGAGAAAAGAGGTGACATTTTTACTCTCTGTCAGGTTCTTTATGTTATTTTCACAGGGGTCCCTATTGTACCTTCTCTTTGTCAGATAAGGAAATGGAGGTGCAAGTGGGGTTAGGTGAGCTGTTTGTGCTTACACAACCAGGAAGTAGCAGGGCAGAGATTTAAACAGGTCTTATTGGGTTTTGAAACAATCTACACTCTTTCTGCTATAAAATGAAAAAGTGAGTTTGGGAAGCCACAATTTTTCCCATAGGTGAGGGTGAGTAAAGAGTTGAGGATGATGTGTGGGCTTTGCGTCCATGCAGGGCCAGTCTTAGTGCTGGAATGTGGATCAGACACCTGGGTGCATGGTCTGAGGTGAGGGGTGTAGAAAAGGTCCGGATTTTCTGATTTCTATTAATTCTTACTCAGTAGATATGTAGTTATTTTTTCATACTGTTTTTCTTCACTAAGCAGGAAACAGAAGAGAACAAAAGGTAGAACTAGCTGGGAGAAGATGTTCTTTCACTATGCTTGAGCAATTGACAAATATTTTGACCTTTAGGTTCCTCACCATCTAGGGTACAGGATCAAATGAAAAAAAAAAAAGAAATAAAAAGGCATAAAGAAAAATATCTTTGTTGTTGTGGTATAAGGGAAGAAATACACAATTTGGAGGTACAAGACCAGTGTTTGGTTTATTTTTCCATATCTTTGGGAAAAAGAACTACTAAGAGCCTAGAATTGAGAAGAACTGATTGCAACACCCATCTTTTGAAACTCTAAGAATTACACCAACTGCGTGTTTGGAAAGGGCTAGCTAACAAATGTTACTGGGTTTTTTTAGTTCCACATTGTTGGTGGTTAATGCTTTTCTGTTGAATTGAATAAATTCAAATTCTAAAATGCATCTATTCTGGCAGTAATAACACTTTGCCCTTATCAACTATTAATACTTTATTATGAATGCAGGTTAGAGAGAGTATTTTTAATAGAGCAGTTGTGGGAGAAAATAATGGCCATTTCTTCTCTGAAAGAGGTGATGGGAATTTGACAGGAATGGCTGACGGCAAATTCTACCTACCTCATAATTTTGCCTTGGACCGATTCTGTGTTCTGTACGTTAACTCTCAAGTGTGAGCAGCACATAAATATTCAACGCTCAATAATGAAAAGGAGAAATTTATGAGGAAGTCAGTGACTTGGGGCCGCGGACCTTTGGAGAAGCCAGCCAGGCAAGAATCAGTTCAGTTCAGCTGCTCCCATTAGCCATTTCTGTGAAATACAACAATTACGTTGCTGGAGGAAGACAAGTGCTGTTTCCTTACTCCAGAGTCTTGAAGCTTTCAGTGTAAAAAGCAGGCAGGTGGTAGGGCTTAAATAGGAAGGAGCCCTTGGATTTTCAAATTTGGAGTGTTGAAAAGGTGTGATGAGTTGCTGATTTTTGGAAGGATCTTTTTCAGGGAAGAACTTTCCAAAGAAGCAAAAAAACATTTTTTTTATTGTTGTTTATCTTCGCAGTTATTAAGGAGCTAAGAAAGTGGGTAGTATTGAGTGGATAGAATGAGGCAAAGTGGTCTGAAGCCAGTCCAGAGTTGTTAATGCACTACCAGAACAATTCAATCAAATTAACCTAGATTAATTGATATCCTTGTTTTTTCCTCTTCTGAGTTCTAAAATGAATTTGCTTATAATGGGAGACCCCCTTGGGAAGTATTCTGAATTCAGATAAAAAAGCTAATGTGTTGAATATGAGATTGTGGAAATATATTTTGAGTAATTTTTATAGTTCATTAAAAGTTAACTCATATTTCCCCCCTAAATTGGGTCCCCTGAGATTTTAGTAAAAGCTGGTGAGCTGCAGCAAAAAATAGGGCCAAGAGCCCATCTTGAAATGCTATTATTCATCACATTTGGGTATCCAGATATAGTCTCCAGTATTTTCACAAACAGTGCTTTTCCACCCTGACTGTGGGTTAGAGTCAAGTAGGGAACCTTGAAAAACTGCTGCAGAGACCCCACTTGCAGGGATTTTGCTTCAGCTGGTCTGGACTGGCCCAAGCTTCATTCGTTTGTTTCATTGGTTAATTCTCCCAGGTGGTTCTCATACCCAGCCATTGTTGAAAGCCAGTGAACCAGAACCTGGGAAAGAAAAACATTGGGAGTGCTGCTCCTGTAGTCAGAGGCCTCTCCCCCAACCTACACAGAGACCACTGAGTGACAAGGGAACCAGACTTCAGGTGCTAGACCAATCTTAGATGCAATATAAGTGATCAAATGATACTGGGGTTACATATTGAAGGACCAAGACATTTTTACTCTCCTGGTATTTTAATAACAATATAGAACAGAAAACAAAGCCCTAAATTCTGGCATTGCCATTCTAATAAACCTCTCCTGACTACCTTAGTTTGAATGCTGTCTTTCCAAAGAACACTCTTTGTAGGTAACTTACGGGGCCAACTGACTGGCAGGTCGACAGGGAGGCAATGAATTTTGTTCTAAGGATGGGAAACCCACTGGGGCATAGGAAATGTGCCATGAACAAGTGACTTGTTTTTGGAAAGCTCCACTCAAGGATTTTCTTGATTTTGAATATTTTAAAGTGAATTATTATTATTTTCTTTTCTAATTCAAGTCTTGTGTATATAATCTTCTTGGTAGATGTGCCTGCTATGATATACATACATACACAGTATGTGTATGTGTGTGTGTGTGTATATATGTTAAGTTACATTTTCCTTCTCCTGTGTCTAGGCTGCACACTGTAACCACAGTCAGGAAGTCTTCTGCTGTGTTGGAAATCCATCAAGAGGTATGAAGATGGACACAGCATCACTCATGGACACAATTATTCACTTGTTTGCCTCTTCACTGCTGTTGATGTTTGATTGTGACTACACTTTTCTCTTTATATTATATTTTTATATTTTGTACAATTTCCCTCTTTTCCCTTCAGCCAGGATTTGCTGGGAAATTCCAGTGGCCAAATGGAAATTACATTATAGGATACTATTTAAGGAATATTACTAGGATAAGCCTCCCTGGAATTTTTCTTTTATTATATTTTAAAACCTAATTGTCATGCCCCAAAGTATTAAGTCCAAGATACTAAGAAAAATGTTTCAAAATTGTATTTATTAAGATGTTACTTAATTTCATTATATCATAATTATTATTTTTTAATGTAGGGCCAGGATGGCAGTTTTGGGGTCCATTCAAATGGGTGGGTGATTGTTGGGTGGTTCTTTGACTGGTGGATCTTCTGATTCTTGCAACCATTCTTCTCTCTTGCTGACAGAGGGTCACACTCTAATGGTAGTGATTCTAAAAAGCAGTCCTCTAGGGAAATCAATTTTGCCTTAAATCCCTAATGGAAAACTTGTTATCTCAGAATTTGAGAGCAAAACCAATTCCCACTAATGATAATTTTACCTACATGGATTTTTCCCTTTAAGTTATACCTACTAACATAGTGGATGTAATAGGGCATTACTAGCTATAATTACTCAAGAAACAAATTTAGTGAAAATAGTTATATATAAGTATTTTTTTATTTGTTTATTCTTTGTTACCTTTGTTCTTGCTTTTGTTCATCGGTTGTTTTCAACAAACACCGTGTGAGGTGTACAGGTGAAGAAATGCAGATAAGGTTGGGATAGAATGATTTCAAAAGGCAGATGTCTGCCCCTTAAGAACTAATGAAAGGGGCAGGCATGTAAATATTAGGTCCAAATTGGCCTTCAAGACATGTCTATCTGATCTTTCCTAATACAAAGAATACGGCCATCTTCCTTGCAGTTCTTTTCATTCCAGTTCTAGGCAGATGTCCCCCATGCTCCCTGCTCCATTCATCTCCTCCTTCTGCTATGACCCTAAATCCTGATCAACAATTCTGATCCTACCTTTCTAATAACAGCTGGTGAGAGAAGAGGGAAAAGGAAGGGAGAGGTCCCTCCAATGCCCTTGATAATTTCTCCACTCCTTCCTTCTGAGGATGTATAGAGATCAGATCCTCCTCCAAGGCTCAGCCCTTGCTATATGGTCTTGGGTTTTTGCCCGTTAGTTTTCTCCAGAGTTGGAGTGAAGAGGGAGTTGATATGCATCCCTGGTTTATGATAAGGGCTCAGTAGATGTGTGTATAAAACAGTTTCTGATTAAAGCAAAAGAAATGATGACTCTGCCTGGGGCTTGGAACTGGTTACTCAAGTGGGGACAAAAGAGGTAGGATTACCATTAGAATAGAACAGCAAGGGACTTATAGGCAAATGAGTAAAATACAGAGAAAGAGTGTGCTATCTCAGGTAGAGGGAGTGACAGGTTCAGAGCGCAGTCAGACTGCCTGTGCCTGCAGCTCACCACCCTTCAGCAAACCTGTAAAACAGGGATAGTAACAACATGTTCACAGGGTCCTGTGTAACAACAGGTTCACAGGTCCCTGTGAGGCTTAGATGAGAAAATATGCATGTAAATCATTTAGCACCATGATGGCAATGGAGGAAGTAGCCTTACCTATGAGCAGTTCCTATAATTATTATGAACATGCATGGCGGTGGTCAGAATTGAGGCACGAATTTATGGTCAGGCCGGGACCTTATTGTTGACAGTAATGTGAATCTCAACTCAAAGGGGATAGAAACCCTGTGGGATTTTAGGCAGGGAAAAGAAGTGACTAGTTTGAGGGAAGAGTAGAGGGTGGATTGTTTTGCATGAGGATAGGGTTCAAGAGGTTGGGAGACCAATCAGGCAGCTTTATAAAGAAATGGCAGTTTACGAGGGCCTGAATTAAGTAAGGACTGGTAACAGACATGGAGATGAGAATACAGGTTTAAAATATTTTAAGTGGGAGATCTTGACAGTTGATTGGATGGGAGGTGGAGGAACCAAGGATGACAGGGAGGCATCTGCTTAGGAAACAGTGAGGTTAGTGGCGTCTGCAAAGGGGCAGTGTGCAGGAGGGGAGATGGATGGGTGCAGACGACAAATCATATTTGTGTTATTTGTCCACAAGACAGATGAAGAAATTTAAAATAATAGGTAAACATAATCTAAAATTGTACCTGATGTGTGGGGATTAGAATTTGCAAGTTAAGCAGGTAGGAAAAGAATGAACATTAAAGGATAAATTGCTGGTTTCTAATACCTCAAGAGAATGAAGAATTTTTTGTTCTGTTTTTGAAGGAATAATTATGGAAGTGAATGATGGAGGGAAGTAGAAAAGAACATTCAGATTAGTATCTAGAAAGTACAATTTGACACTGACATTGTACAGAGGTCCCTGAAAGTAGAACACCTCCTGTCATTCATTGACTGTTTAACTAGGGTGTGGTCTTCTACACAGCTGGGAAAAGGATGTACAAGAAAGGATTAGTATAGTCGTGGGGGGCAGAGGAAGAGTGTAAACACTAAGAGCTTTGGGGGAAGATCTGAAAATTGACTTCTGCTTCCATTTGAAAAATATGATTTAAAAAGTGATTCTACACGCTCTGGTTCTACATCTTTTGAGTGACACTTTGGGAGCTGGGAGAAACCAGAATTGTTACCAGTATTGATAGGGAAGGAGAAAGGTAGAGGGTAGAATGGAGAAGAAAAAGAATGAGCTCTTGAGGGTTGGCTTGAATATACCAGGCTGTTGGTGGATAATTGCCCCTTCCCCTGGAGATCTCAATGATTTGAGAAAGCTCTATGTAGTCCCCAAACACTTCTACAAATTCAATTTAAGCTTACTTTAGCTTAGAAAAAAGACATATCACATTTTGTGCTGGCGAGGCTGTATGTAAGAAACTCTGAAACCTTGAGCAGACACAATGCCTCGTCTCCTTTAGGTCTGGTAATGGTCTGGTGCCTGCCATGGGAAGGGCCCTGGGAAACTGAATGGTGCAAATCAAATCAAAAGAGTAGCTCTCAGGTTTGAATCAGGAGAGATGTGGGAGTATGGAAGAGAGTACCTTATCTAGAGTGTAAAATTCTAGATCCTTAATTTATGCTTTATTTTAAATTCACTTGCTTTTTTAGCTTAGAATTGGAATTATTAATGACTCATTAATAAATGAATAAATAAATGATTGTGAAATGGGGATTAAGAATAGAAATGCCCAATTACCTTCAAAGGTTGGATTTCAAGAATCATAATTAAATCCAAAAATATTTTGATTCTTTTTCCAAGTAGAGTGAGGGAATAGGAATATATTATACAGCAAAACCCAATTATTTAACTCTCAAGAAATGCAGTTGTTTCAAGAATCAAGCCTTATACTTATTTAGAACTGAAATGGTAACTAGAATTTTTGTCTCATTTATGCTATCCTGGAAAAACACAGTATCATCTTTAATGATTTTTAGTAATATGATCCCCAAATCTGCCAATGGGAGTGCTTCTCCATTTAAGTTAGTGCAAATGAGGAAGGAACAAGAAGGGGGAGGGAGAGAAGAAGAGGTGGAGAGTGAGTGGGATATTGAAGGGATTGCTGATGCTTGCAGAATAAAATGTCTTAAATTCTGCTGAAATGTCAGAGGATGATTTATCCAGGGTGAGGATATATGCCATTATCGAAAAAAGGTTAGTGAAGGTAGCATGAACTTTTGATAATAACTAATTTTGTAGAAAGCGAAGCAGGCCTGTTGCCCAGAAGGCCAAAGGATTGACTTTTCTGCACTCCATTTGTGAAAAGGAGCAAATGGCAAGAAATATAAGGGCTGTAAGGGATTTGGTAAGAAAACATTGGCAGGATGCCCAGTGTCAAGCCATAAGCCCACATAGCAAAGCCACCAGTCACCACTGTGACCTTGAATGATTTTTCAAAGATTTCACAACTTTCAATATTCATTAGGTTGTGGAACTCTCAGGAAGATATACTTGAAATAATTTTATCCAAGAGATTTAAATCAGAATAAGCATTGGCTTTTAAAGTACTTTTCTTGATTGCTTTGAACCTGGTTTTCTTAACCATGCCAGAGAGATGAGACGCTATAGTCATTGTATATAGGGACCTTTCCAATTTGGTCATAGACTATATATATATATATATATATGTATATATACATACATATATATATATACACACACATATATATACACATACATATATATATACATATATATACATACATATATATATACATATATATATACATACATATATATATGCACATGTGCACACACATGTATGTATACTCTCACATGTAACAAAGGCTCTAGAAAAGACACACATTATATACATTACATGAAACATATTTGAGATAAAAAATTATTTCTAAATTATATATTTGCATTATTATTGCTTTTGCTCTAAATACTGTATTTACTTATTCAGCTTTGAATTCTGGAAGCTTTTATTAAGTGTCTGCAATATACACAGTCTTGAATGTTTTGAGAGATACAAAAGAAGGGGAGGATGTGTTTTTTAAGAATTTGAAGGTTTGGCAAAGTCTTGACTTCTATTTATATTGCAAATGATTTTAACAGTAATAATTTTTATTTTTATTTATTTTTTCACTATATCATTTTAATCTCAGATCCAGCTTTGCCATGAAAATCTCACTTATTAAAGCAACTAAATTTCAGTTTTTGCTTAAACTAGTTTGAGTTGTCTCCTGCAACACAGTTTTGACCAACAACTGTACTATATTTGTGGAGGAATAAATATAGATGGGAATCCATAGACACCAATAGGTTTTATTTTGATGGGATACTTTGAGAAACTGTAAAATGTCAGGACAAATCCTGGGAACTGATTTGTATATATGCGTCTGTGCCCTGGTTGAGGAGAGAAATATGGAGCTTCTGCCAAGTCCTCCAGAGACAAATTCATTCATTGCTGGGTCAAGGATCTCCTGTAATCTCTAGGAGTTTGAATGATTGGTTTGAGCAGAGGGAAAGTTCACAAATCTATTTTCTTTCCAGAATACAACAAAATTGGGCTGGCCAGGTGATTTGGTACACAGAGAGTTGTACATTTGCTCTCAAAGACTAGAACATCAGAGAGAGCACATTATGTAGAAGTACAATACAGTCACAGAGTTAGCTAGGCCTGATCTCAAACTCAGGGTCTGTCATTTACCTGCTGTGTGGACATGGGCAAATCCCTTGATCTCTTAGTGTCTTCAATCGCCCAAGCTGTAAAATAAGGACAGTCTTACCCTAATTAGGATTTGTTGTGAGTAATTTGAATAAAGTCTGTAAGATTCTTAGGATAGTTTTGACCCATTGATGGAAACTATTATTATCAGCACCAATAGAAGAACCATATAAGTATTCCTAGTGAGTTCTGTAGTGATAGCCGTAAACTCTTTTCTAAAGGTAATACAAATGTGTTCTTCAACATGTCTGGTCACTGTAGATGTGGGAGATGTTCAAGCTATTTGAGAAAGTGAGAAACATGACACCAAGATTCTGTGGGAGGGGCCACTGGTATCTCTGGTACAGGGAGATGCTAATGTTATAAATTGTCATCTTGGAAAGATGCTGGCCTATCTGAGCCATGGTTGGGGGCAGCAGGTAGTGGTTTAGACCAAGAGAGTAGAGGTTTGCTCTATTCCAGTGGGAGTCATCTTGGAATAAGGGAGCCAGAGAACCTCTCATGGAAGGATCAAGATGATCAGACTTTTGTAGACACTTCACTGAGGTGAGAACACTATAATTTTCTGCTGTGTTTCTTTGTGGGAAAGAGTCAGGGTCAGAAATTCTGGGGTTTGAGCTAGTTATAGAAATTCTCAAATAGTTACCAGACCCCTGGTTTCTAGCTGGACAGTGTATTTGAAAGCTTACTTAGGATTTTTAACCTACTAATATCTATGTATGATTTGTATATAGTGTGGTCTAAATCCTTGTTGCCCAGAGTGTAGTTTTCAGACCCAGAGCCTGAGTATTTTTGGGGGGCTGGTTAGATACACAAAACTTAGGCCTAAACCCTAATCTATGGAGTCAGAATCTGTGATTTAACAAGGTGATTTGCATGTCCATTAAAGTTGAAGTCAGTGTTAAGGTTAAGACTAACAATGTGGTTATGAGTCTTTCCCCACTGTATATGGTAACAATCAGAACTTGACAGCCAATGGGCAGCTGGTGTGAGATCAGGGAACTGGGATCTTGAAAGTATCCCTGGACACTGGGGTTAGGAATCTTCTGTGAGAAAGACATGCTCTAATCTGTGTTCTATTCCCAGAATAAGGGTATAATATAGCACAGGTGTGTTGGAGGGAGAAATCTAAGACAACAGCCCTTGGTGGAATGCTGAGTACAAGGCTCCCATTCTCCTCCCCAAGAAACCAGGGGAGGGGAATAATAGGCTGTTGTGTGAGTCAGCATATTCCTCACATACAGCAGTATTAGTAGGGATTAGCTACCCAGAGCTAACTTGTTCACAGAGAAGGATATTTTTTTCTTAATACCAGGAGTTACACTTTGGTATTTTCTATTTTGAAAGAGTCATCCACTTGTAAAACTCACCCTTCCCACATACACACACACCCAAATGAACAAAATCTAATTTTGTTAGAGGAAAAGAAAAGCATCTGATCCACTTGAAAAATGAGCCAAGTTTGGCAGCAAGCATGTGGGATTTATCCAAACTGCCTAGAATTATATTTGAATCTACAAATTTTGACACTCCATCCATGTAGAAGCAAAGTCATGCATGAGCCCAGACCGACAAAAAGCTTTAAAGCATTGGAAGTGAGGAATAATAGTATTAAAGCAGCAAGTCACTCTAAATACTACCAGTGAGTGGAGAAACTGGCACCCTTCTCTAAATATAGGACCAGGCCTGGAGATTATACAAGTGCAACCAAACTAGTGTTTTGCAGGAACTTTCTGCCAGAGGGGAACTGGCAGGGCAACCATCCAAAAGATAATCCAATTTTGCAGTTGAGTCTGAATGTGGGGGCATATGTGAAGTTCTTGACTCAGGATGGGGATGAAACCAGGCACTCTCCAAAGATGATACCTCTCTGAAGGAGAAGATGGTTCAGTGTAAGAGAAAAGACCCCAGCCACCTCTTTAACCTTTTACTGCTATTGTTAGCCAAGGTAGCTGGACATGCACCAATGAAGGGCATGCACCAATGAAGAGCCTGCTGTGGAAGTGGGTGGGCTGGTAGCATGACAGTTCTGGAAGTCAGTAGTCAGGTTAGCCTGGGAGCCAGAAGACTTGGTAGGCACTTCAGTAAGAAGCAACTGGCTCAAAGTTGTTTGTGGCAAGACTCAAAGCCCCTGAAGTGTGATGGGTTGAGTGGGAAAGACAGAAATGAGAGGGAGAGAGTGGAGGTACACTGAGAGAGTGGATCAGAAGGGGAATTTCCTATCTCAGGACTTGTAGGTGGACATAACCCCTTAGAAGATCTAATTAGCTGATGACTGTGTGGGCACAGAGCAACAACTTCTAGGCAAACTCTACAAAACATTTGCTTGCAAAAGTCAATATAGAAAGGAGGCAGATGTGGCTTCTTTAAATTCATAAATTCAGTTTTTAAAAAAATGATTTTATTTATTTGACAGAGAGAGATCACAAGTAGAGAGAGAGGCAGGCAGAGAGGTGGGGGGGAAGCAGGATCCCTGCCCAGCAGAGAGCCCGATGCGGGGCTTGATCCCAGGACCCTGAGATCTTGACCTGAGCCGAAGGCAGAGGCTTTACCCCACTGAGCCACCCAGGCGCCCCTTTAAATTCATTGTTTTTTTTTTTTTTTTTTTTTTTTACTTTTTAAATTTTTAGCTCCTAAAGAAAATACCAGATGTGTTAAATCACCGGTTAATCACTGTATTCACAATTTAGTTACACAAGCCTCCAACTAGAACATCTCCTGTTGGCCTCACCCTTTGGGTACTCTACATTTTCTAGGTAGTGGCATCAATGCCATGGCTTGCTATTTGGAAATAATTGAATAAATCTGAAGGTTAGGGACATATATATTTTTGGCACTATAAGTATAAATGTGATACTGGAGTGCAGAAAGGGAGTGATATTTTCCATATTCAATGAGTCTTGATTTAATTTAGTGCAACTATTAATTAAAATAGTTTATCACTCAATATAAGTGATTTCCAAATGAGCAAAATCATTCACATCTGTCAGGCTGCTACTATTGCTGCATGTTTCCTGTTATAGGGTCTTATGAGTTTTTTTCAAATTAAGTTCTATGTTTCAGAATGGTTGAAATTGCAGGGGCAGCTATATTCTCCCAGAAAATACTCTTCTGGTTCTTTTTTTCTTGTTGACCAATACAAATGAGTAGTGGTGGGAAATCATCGAGGCTTGTGAGTCTCAGGTGGCATACATTTTGTGTTGATTCCAATTAATACAAATAGATGAAATGTGTATTCATTATAGTGGGAGCTACACAATTAAGGGTCATATAAAAGGTTAAAATTCAAGTTATTTACCAGGAAGTAAATTTCTCCAAAGGAAATAATAACAGTCAAAATATCATTAAGTTTAACATGTCACAAGCATTGCTCTAGTGCAAAGGTCAGCAAACTACAGCCCTCATGTCAAATCTGGCCCACCGCCTATTTTTGTAAATAAAGTTTTATTGGAACACAACCACTCATTTGTTTACATATTGTTTATAGTTGCTTCCCATTTTGGGGTGTTGAGAGATTGTCTTGAATAGCCTACGATATGAAAAAATCAACTTCACAGAAAAAATCTACCCAAATCTGCTTTACTGTTTGTTCTACATGTCTTAAAAACTCCAGGGAATGTTCTTTGTTCCCTATGAGGAAACTGATGTATAGAGAATTTTAGCAACCTGCTCAAAATCACACAGTCGGTGGAAGAGATGGGATTCCAGCTCTCTCAGGCTGCCTCCAGAACTGTTTCTCTTACTGCTGTAGGGGCTGACAGAGATTTGTTCTGTGTTTAAAATTTCTCTTTCCGTCTTGCTTGCTTTAAAATCCTACTCTAGGTTTTTTATAATAATTTTACTTCCTTGCTCAATTTACAAAAGTAATGGGGAATTAAAAAACAATTTCCATTCCATTCCCTCAACCAATTCCTATTCCTTTTCCATTCCATTCCATTCCTTTTTATAGAGTCAGGATGTCCCAGAACAAGTGCTATGTTTATATTATAAGGGAATCAGTGGTATGTGGGTGCGTTAAGGTGATAACAGGTGAGGACAAACTCAAGGAAACATTATTTGATGAGCATTTACTACCTAGGAAGCTATGCAAAAAGAATGCATGCTCTTTTATGAAAAGAGGTCATGGTCTGAGGGAAAAACAGATGAGTAAAGGATGATTGCCTTATAGGGAGTACAGTGAGAGAGGCAGCACAGTGGGCTGTATGAGCATAGGAAGGCTCTCCTAATTCAGATTAGTGTGGGAAGGGATGAGACCTGTCCTGGAAGGGGAAAATTCTGACAGGAGTTGGTCAGAAGAAATTGCTGGATTCTGCCAAAACTTGACAGAACTTTGTGAGGAAAAGTATACTCTATGTAAAGTCGTGATATATTGCAGAGGCTCTAAGAAATTGGGTAGAGATTGGGAAGGGGTTGTAAAGTCATGACATCAAGGCCGATAGCTTCTTTTTTTTTCCAGTTGACTGTGGGAAACTTGTGCTTTTACTACATGAAGGTTGTTTTCAGAGTTCCATTTTGGACCATGTACTTTGAGGTCAATGTGGTCTTTGTTCTCTTCAAAACCCAGCAGTTGGAGTACCTGTATCAGAGTTGCCTTGCATGCTTATTTAAAATGTAAATCACCTGGCCCTACTCCATACCTCCCACACCAGAATCTCTATGGGATGGTACCTATTAAAAACTGTGCGATGTTTAGATGGAGTGGTGTTTATTTAAATGCAAATTAAAATAAATTCATTCCCCGGTGAATTTTATACACTCCACAGTTTGAGAAGCATTGAAGGATGGTTTTAAGAAGGAGTAGGGGGAAAATTAATCTAGTTGAGGGCTGAAGAGGGTCTGAGTAGTTGTACCTGGGTTGCAAAGAAACAGATGAATTTTAGAAGTATTTTGAAATTGAGAAACAGCAAGTGTTGCTAATAAATTGGATGTGGATAATAGGTGGCAAAGGCAAAGGAAATGTCCTTCCTGATTAAAAAATTCTGACTTAAGTAATTAAAATGAGACAGAGAATATTTTTCTCCCACTTAAATTTGCACCTCCTTCTTCCCTTTCTTCCAAGTCAATTCTGATACTTGCTTAGCAGCTTCACTCTTTTTCACTCTGAAAATGAGCCAGAATGTCTGGATATGAGCACTCAGTTTAATTTCCCCAAACACAAAACTATGTCCCGAGTAGTTAGTTGTATGTGTATTTATTAGAATGGAGATCCAATAATTGGGTTATTGGAATAATAATAATCCAATGTTGGATTATTGGAAGTTGGGATGTCTATTTATCGGAATGGAGATCCTGATACATAATATGTTCTATTTTTTGTAGTTGTCATGCTAATGTGAAGGATGTGGAGCCTGGCAAGAAGAGTGGTTTAATTAAATTAAGGAGTCTGATCTGTGGGCAGATTGGCCCCAAGAGAACTAGTGAAGGCTTGTTTATAAACTAACATACTAGTTTCTTTCTTTCTTTTTTTTTTTTTTGAGAAAATTTTGATTGATGGTTTTTATCACCCCACACTTCTATTGATCAGATAATCCAAATGAAATTCTCAAACTTCACAAATCCACAAGCTGATCTGCCATAGATAATCCAGAAGTGATATAAGAAATCTCCCCTATGTATGTGAGGAAGACACTTTCCAAGGTGTAGTTTGCTTTGGTTGTTCTGAATAACGTAAAATAATAGCACATGTTTCCAACAAAGCTCCCAAGCAATATGCTTATTAGAAAGAACATTGCAAGAACTGGGGTCTCCTCCAGTTAATTGTGAGACCTTGGTCCAGCACAAGCAGGGTAGTGATGTTGAATAACATATGAATTCAACCCTCAAGGAACTTATTTTCTAACAGGAAAAGCAGAATCAGGGGATGGGTAGACAGTTTGGCTTCAAGGAAGAAGTAAAGTTTGAGCATAAACTTAGAGGTTAGGTTAGTTGTTCAGACCCAAGAGGAGGTGGAGGGGCTGGTCCCTGCAGAGGCATGCCTGGAGGATAGAGAATAGTTTGTATTAGTTGGGTCAAAAAGGGTATAGGAGAAAATTAGGTTTTGCAGGTGATTAGGGAGCACATCCTAGAGGGCCTCCTGGGTTAGTCTTGGGATGTTGCATTTCAGTCTAGGTGATGTGTAGCAGTAGAATGCAAGGAAATGAGTTGGGAGACTATGGAGGTGGATGGATAAGAGAAAGGGCCAGAACTAAAATAGAATGTCCAGGAAGGGAACAGGATGATATGCATCCAGAAAGCTTGAATGTCCAGTATTAATTGCATCTTGGAGGAAGGGGAATGGAATGCACTGAGTAGCTAGCTGTTCTTGATGATAATCCCCAATCTTTGTCCTGGTGTGTGTATGTGAGTGGGGGCAGGGGGAATGGGTAGAGATTAGGGTCTGAATTTAGTTTTGGAATCTGTCCACTTACCAGTGTATGCTTCTCCCTGAAACTCAATATTTTCTTCTCTACAAGAGAATGACACACTTCCTGGATATGAAAAATGCATCTAATGTGCTCCCATATAGTCTGGCACTTACAGAGAGGTTCACTTACAAATGTTAGCTCTCTGGCCTCCCAATCCCACCCTATTTACCTTGTCAGGAGAAAGTAATTAACAAGGAATACTCAATTAACGATGCACCCTATGAATATTGAAGTCAAATATATTAGCTGAATGATCCCATTCTATGGCAGAGTCATCAACTACAGAGTGCTGGAAACTTGTGCTTCCAACGTCCTCTGATGCCCACATCAGTCTAGTCTGTAAGGGACTCATTTCCTACTGAACTGGAGCTTGGGAAAGCAGCTGGTCAGGATATGGTGCAGGTTAGAGGAGGTCGGTTTGAACCTCTACCTGGGGTAGCTTCACTCCACACCTGTAATTTGACTTGTTCTCTTGCAGATGAGGTGCTGGTCAGAAGTGAGTGTAGAGTGGTGAAAAAAATATCTTTATAAATGAAAAAGCAGTGCAAAGGCTCTTCTGTTGATAGGAAGGGTCACCAGATTAGGGAGGCAGGGTGTGGTCCTGATAATTTTAGGCCCTGATGATTTTACCACAGACTCTGATCACCTCTCTGGGGCTTTGGACCAACTCCATTTTCAGTGAGAATAGCGTGGGCCTCCTATGCTCATAGTGTGCCTACTCATTATACTTTCTGTGTAGTTTAGTGCCCTGTCCCAGCTACAGTTTTCAAAATGTGGATCCCATGTAGGCAAAAATGGTCTGATTCTTACAACTAAATTCCTTCCTCCTCTTTTTCTTCCTGCTGAAGGATCTTGGGAACGTCTCTAGTTAGAACTCTTTGGAGGATAAGAAATGAAACCAGGGTAACCTGAATCAATTTTTTGGTAAAAAGCAAAATGGAGGTCCCTTATTCCTATAACTCAGTAGGATAGCTTTTGTTTTTTGTTTCTTTTCTTCCCCTCTCTCTCTCTTTTTGGACTACACAATAGAAACAAAATAAGAATAGTTATCCTTAAGTTCAAAGGTAACTCTTAGGTAAGGAGGAAAGTCATTATGCCTGACCAGAGGAAGAGCAGAAACAGGAAACTTAGAGGATAGAAACAAATTTAAGCACCTTATAAATTTTGAGTGGACTGTAAACACAGAAGAGATGAATAAAACGGCCTGCCAGGAGGCTGTGAAATGGTCTAGTTGGGAAATGACTAATGCATGAACACAAATCTTGGTGACAGGTGGGGCAGCTCTCTGTGGACTCTCTAAAGGTTAAATGAACAATAATAGGATTTTGTTAATGCCCCAAAGTGAACTTGAACCATTAACTGCATGATGCAAATATTCAAGTAACTTTAATTGAGCATGACTAAAAATAATGGGGTAGGTTTAAAATAATGACATTTAGAACAAGAGAGCAATTAGGGAAAATTTGTCTCAAAAGCCAAAAAAAGTGATAGTTGCTTGGTGGTTTCATTGTTATCAGTAGAGATAATTATCTTAATATAAAAAACTGGGCACTTCGGCAAGTGAAACAGGTGCTAGGCCAACTCTTAGTCCCTTGAAATTCCCTGGCAGCTAAAACCTTGGTATTCCCAAAAGACAGCTTTTGTGAAAATGAGAGATGCTCATGAGTCTGTAAGTCAAGCCTGTGAATGATTGCATCAGGTCAATTGAATGTTTGACATATTCAATTCTCTGTCATCTGGGGGCTGATTCTAGCACTTCTGGTAGGCATATGAGAGTAAAAATTAAGCTAGCTAGATTCCCCTTGACTCCTGTCACCATATGTGACCTCTCTGAATTGTATCAGGTACATAGAGCTTCATCTCCAAGTAAGTGAGAGAAGCAAAGAACTTACTTTTGCTTGAGTGAATCTGTGAACCTCAGAAGATTAACCATTCCTCTTAGACTTTGTGTATGTATATACATATTTTGAAGGGATTGCTTAATAGCTTTTCAAAAATTTTATGGAATTTTTCATACATAGATGGAAGAGAAAGAATAGTATTGATCAACTATGTATCCATCTCCCCCATTTTCAATACTGATCAGTACATGGCTCATCTTGTATCACGTACACCCATATCCACTTCTTTCCCTTCCCGTCTCTGCTTGGAGCAACTAACACCCTGTGATTTCACCACAATTTTATGAGTATCTGATTTGTGAGAAAAAAATTTCCCAAGATATGATCTATAAAAATCCTGTCCTGCATACATTAACACAGTAATTGTTCTAAGAAGTTTGCATGTTAGAACTCATTTAAGCCAGTATCTTCCAAACTTGTTTGAGTCTGGAACTCTATTTCCAGCAGATCCTATTTACATCATATGGAAGAAATGTTAAGAGATAATATTTACATTTCCTAGACACTTGCTATGTGCCAAGTTTTCTGTAAAATATTTTTATATGCATTCCCTTATTTAATCTTTATAATAATCCTTTGAAATAAGATTTGTAGCTGAATATATTACCCCATTTTCAGTCAAAGAAATTAAAGCTCAGAAATATAAAATAACTTGACAGTGGTCACACAGTAAGGAAGAGATGGGGCTGAATTTATTCCTAGTTCTGTGTGACCCCTGGAACCTGAGCTCTCAACCCCTGTGTTACATATACACTTGAAGAAGAAGTGTCAGTTATGACTGATGATGGGAACATCCTCTAGTAGCATTGATATGTTCCTGTTCTCTTGTAGTGACAAGGGAAACAAAAGTATGGGAAAATGCATTTGGTCAGAATCACTAGGCTAAGGATGTTGTTTAATATTTTCTATTTCCATTGTGCTTTGTACTTTTAGATTATTGACACATCTGTTGTCCTATAAAAACTTCCCAATACCGTGCAAAAAGGGTAGTATTAGTATTATTCCTCTTCAGCCAATGAAGCACAGAGAAGGTCCATGTATTGGCCAATGTTGTAGATTCATTACAGAGTTGGAATTAGATCCTAGATATTATGTCCCAGACATTTTATTTTGACTGTGCCACAAATATTGCATTGACACTTGGAGTATGTATGACCCTGACTCCTGGCTTGTTCTAGTTGGTTTAAACTGTGGAGGCAAAGGAGTGGGGTATCTGGGGAGACTGCCTCAATCCAGAATTACTTGAGGGAGAAGAATGAACTAGTGATAATGCTCTTTTCAAAATACTCTACAGGCAAGGTCTGGTGCTTCCCTCGGTATCTAGATCATAGTTTTCATGTTTTAGAGTAGGGAAGGAGGAATCTAAAGATTTAGTTTTCCTAGGAGAACCTATGACTATCAAAACCCTTTGCTCCTTTAGAACGGGGAGAACTCCACCAGTGCTCCTTGTGATACCCTCACTCCTCTGACCCCAGCCTGTTTTGGAAACTCTGGCCAATGTCTTGTCAGTGATGGGAGAGACTCTTTGGAACTATAACGTTTCCTTCACAGAGGTGTCCACAATATAGCTGGCAGAGCAGCTACTTATCATCGATCTCACTTTCCTCATCAAGATCAAAGTATTGTCTTCTAGAGTATATGTTTTGTATATTCTTCCCTGAGTACAAAATTATGCAGAGAAATTTAAAAATCATGTGATTGTTTTCAAATGTATCATGGGAAATAGGACAGTTGTGTAATGGTTACACAGAATTAAGCACCAACATTATTTGAGCTTTACTGAGATAAACTAAAACACTCTGATTATCTGGACATTTATTCTGGCTAAGATATACCTACATGGAGGTAGGGAAATTGGATGTGTGGTTGCTAATACTGAACATTATCACTTCATTAAAGTAGGTCGAGCAAATGTGAGAGGTTTTTCTCCCATGCTATAATTACCAAGGATGATTCAGTACATTTTAGTCCTGTCTCTATCTAGACTACAAAATAACAAACAATCATTCATTGCAGGTAATTAAAATATATGTCTCTGGACAGATTAAAAAGGGAGAGATACAGAGTAAAGAACCATGATCTCATTATCCATTATATTCCCTTCTCATGATTAAGGAAGGTATAAATTTAAAATATGGAGACATCATGATTTAACAACAACAACAAAAAAGCTTTGGTCCCTGGATTAGACAACCAATGTTAAAGAATCAATTCTTTGACAATATGGCCTTAGGAAAATCATTTCATTTGTTTGAGTCTTGGTTGCTTATTTGAAAATGAAGATAATAAACTCTTAACATGTTTTTCTTGGGACCAAATACTATGATATATAGACCTACAAATTCTGAAACTAATTACTACTAATAATAATGGTTAAAAAATGGAGCAATAAAGCCAGAAGAGAAAGGCAGCAGAAAATGACAACAGAGCCCCCTGTAAAAGGTATATTATCTGGGGGGTATGCAAGCAGGAGACCCACTCTTCTGAAACAGGAGCATATTAGGCTGCCTCCAATTTCACCAGTGAGGGGAAGGTCAGCCAGTCCTAGAGCAATAAGCCAGAGACTAACAGAAGATCCAATCACATAGTACCAACCTACAAGAAGTAGTAAGTATTGACTTTGGGATCTGTGATACAAAGATGATAGAAAGCTGCTTTTTTTTTTTCCTGTCCTGACTATCTTGTTCCTGGTTCCAAGAAGGCATAACAGTAGTCAGTGGTTATTGTGACATGAGAGTATAAATCTTATTTATTTTCTGGTTGGTTTAATTAGGTTGCAATAATCTGGAATGAAAACTCTCCATCCTGTGCTCTTAGGGAGTTCCCTGCTAACACCAAACTTTCAAATCAGTGCGTGTTTAAAGCACCCAGTTGCTCTCAAAGTCAGCCAGCCATCCATGCTTCACTCCTGGAGTCGTTGAGACTCAGAGAGCCCCAGAGATTACTTTGAAGGCACAGGAAGCTAGTGATAGAGCTAGAAAAGCCTTTGTGAATCAGGGTTCTTCCACCTGCTTTACCTATTGGAAGTTAAATGTGTGTTTTGTACAATATCCTGAGCATGGCGGTTACTTTGCAAAAATAATACTGTTAAAGAAAAGAGACCTTAAAACATAGCAAGCATGTGTACAAGTGTCTGGGATATGCTGAGAGTAACTTTTCAAGGGATTTGTGGAGCTTTGGTAAAAGAAATGAGAAAATCTGCAGGAACTGAATCCTAGATAAAAAAGTTGTGTATATCATCTTTCCAAATTAAAAAGGAGTGGAGTATCATTGGAAGTCCCAGGGAGCACATGAGGTTAGCAGTGGGAGAGTGCATCTTATCATCTGAGCCTGGAGAGGAATGGCTGCCTCAATTCCAGACATGTAGCTACCTCTGCCTAGTGATTTGACACAGGGAAGTGTTGGAATGAAAACTAATTTCTCATGCAGAGATAAATTTTAATCTGAATCCAATGGAGTGTAATTCTATTATACCTGAGTTATTTGGGGCTTTTGACTTACAATGTGCTATCCAAATTGTGAGATGAAAAATACCATTAAAGCTACAAAATGTATCTGTCTACTCCATGGTAGAGTTTGAGGAAACAACCTTTCTCTTCCTCCTCCCTTTTTTCTTTCTTCCTTTCTTCCATCCCTTTCCTTCCTACCTTCCTTCCTTCCTTCCTTCCTCCTTTTCATTCATCTATTTATATAACCCTATGTATGTATATACAACTTTATATACAAATATGTACACCTGCATCCAATAAGCCTATCTCTCATCCAAATTTTTTTTGTAAGGACATTGTGGTGAGTAATAATTGCATTATTTCTGGATTTCTTTGAAATGGAAAAGTTGCATATTTCTTACAATTGTGACAGTTGGTTTTATTTACAGAAAATTTAACAGTCCTTTCTATCTTAAAACTTCTACCCATTTGTTAGTGGGACACAATACAATAGGCTTTTCTGGCTATAAATTCAATGGGGTTCAGAAATTACCCTTGGAGATTTATTTCTCTCTCCTGTTGGGGTTTCATCCTCAGGACCTACCTAAATTTACCTAGGCAGGCATTAAATGCGCTGGTTTGTAAAATATCAAACAACACACCATCTTTACCCCAGTGTTCATTGCTGAGATGTATGTAAATAAATAGATAAACAAGATTCTGGCCTCAGAAAGTATGGCTCAGGGACTATGGTGTCCATATTGTTCTGTCCTCTGTGAATAGACATGGAAATCTCTTGAATAGATGTTAAAATCGATGGATTCATTGCATCTCAAAAATGTTGTCATCGTCTAAACAGAGCAGGTACAAATTTACTAGTACTTGTGATCTTGAGGGAAGGAGTCGTGGTAATAATAATGACTGTGACAAGAAACAGGAAGCTATGTTCTGAGACCAAAGTAGCCTACACGTGTTCACCAGAGTTTCAGGAAGAATATCAAGTTCTAATATATTTTTTTTGAAATTCTAAAAAGTATTTAGTGTGTAATTTGCATTTATTTTTAAGCTTGAGATAATACATGGCAAATGCCAACTGAAGTGTTGTTACTGAAGTTGAATCATCAGTATGTATCGTATATTGTTACATGCTCACTCTTCAATATCCAGAGATGACGAAAATATAATGACACAAGGGGGAAAGGACATTCTAAGGAATGGGAAGGCAATGGGTAACTTAAGCTTTTCATTCATTGTGACAGCAGTTGAGCTTCTTGATGCATTTATTATTGTAAAGATGTCCTTGAAACCACCAATTATTTCTTCCTTTAGATCGTTAGAAATCTGAATATTATCTGGAATATTCTAGAAGCATAATCTGTCAAATCAACTTGTACAAAGCATTTGTAAGTGCTCTCTGTGAGAATATTCAGAAGATGTTTTAGTTTCTGATTCATTATCTCTAACCCAGTTGTGTGTTGAATTGAAGAGCACTTTTGGCTCCTGCACTAAAAAAAAAATGGGTTAATTCTTCTCATCTCTGTCATTTTATCTTTATCCATACATTTAAAATAATTTCTCTCTTCTTTTTAAGCCACAGCTGTGTTAGTCAAGTGTATTTTTTTCAATAAAGAAAATATACTGCACTGACACTGAATCATTTTGGTTTTATTGGTATTGTTTATTTTAAATCTAAAGATTCAGTAGCACAGTAGATAACAATTGAGAGGCTTTGACAGAACTGAAATAAAGTTACCTCACCTTAAAGGGACCAGCTGAATTGGACTGTTCAGTAACTTTCTATGTGCCCATTATGGTGATTTGTGTGAACTTTTCTAAAACTACAAAATTTAAGTAAAAATGCTCACTGGTTAGGAATTTTTCTAAACATTTGGTAGCACTGGCAGTTATCTAAGCAACTTAGATTATCTCCGGGAATTGTATCAGTGATTTCCTCACCCAGAAGTTATCTAAGCAACTTAGATTTTTTCTGGGAATTATATCAGTGATTTCCTCATATAGCAGTTATCTAAGCAACTTAGAATATCTCTGGGAATTATATCAGTGATTTCCTCACCTAAACAAAAGTAAATCCCCCAAGATCATCTTCTTAAAATTGGAACAATGAGTAAATATACTGTTGTAACTTTTCTGCCTTCGTCTTGGGAAGCAGCATTGTCTAGTTTAGAAAAGCTGGTTCTCCCACTGACAAGAAGTAGAGAGGTGATTGCATATTGCAAGAGGGGTCCCTGAAGTTTGGAAAGACATACTATCCAATAAACTCAATACTATAGCGAACATCTCAGTCCTATGTATGGCTATTTAAGAAAGAAACAAAAAACATGGGAAAGAATATTGAAGAAAAGGAAAAAAGAGCAGATGCATGAGAGAGAGAGAGAAAGGGTATAGAGTCTAGGGGACAGAAAGAGATGTGTACACAAATAAGAGGGATTAACACAGACAGACATTAATCAGCTCTTATGTAGTGACAGCCCCATTTAAAAATCTTCGAAAGTATTGCTGCTAAGTTTTATTAAAACAAAACCTATGCTATGTCCTAGAAATGACACACATGAACAAACCCCAAACACCCCCCACCCCACCTCAGTAGTTTAACATAATACACATTCATTTCATGGCACAACTCAGGGCCAATGGGAAGAGGGACCCTGCTCCACACAGTCCTTCAGAGTCAGGCTCCTTCCATTTGGTGACATCTCCATCTTCAGGGGCAGTCTCCAATGTCACTGCAAAAGGAGGAAGTGAGAGTGGAAACTCAAGTGGTGAGATGTTATATGGGTCATGCCAGGAAGTGTTATACATCACTTCCCTCCACTTTCCATTGACCAAAATGGAGTTGTGTGGACTCAGTGGTTTCTGAGAGACCCGACCTGTTCAGTACCAACAGCCAGTGAAGAGAATTAGCAGTTGCCATTTCTAGGAATGTTTGAGTTCTCATCAATGTTTATGTCTTTTTAAAAAATCTCTTGTTAGACCGTAAGAGACTCTTAATCTCAGGAAACAAACTGAGGGTTGCTGGAGGGGAGGGGAGTGGGAAGGATGGGTGATGGACATTGGGGAGGGTATGTGTTATGGTGAGCGCTGTGAATTGTGTAAGACTGATGAATCACAGACCTGTACCCCTGAAGCAAATAATACATTATATGTTAATTTAAAAAAATCTCTTGTTCGTTAAAGTAGAAAAGTACATCATCTCTTGCATTTATACTGTATTCCAAAGTAGTTCGTGTCATTTAAGCCTACCCCTACTCTTCACTACAAGCCCCACCCCCTGACCCCACAATCTAGGAGACAGGGCATTTTCCTCTCCCAACCTGACTTTGAGCTTCATTCCTAAAAATCCTTATCAGATAGGGAACTATAGTGCACTCCCTTCTCTGAAAGGAGGAAATTCTCTCAGTTCCAGGACTAGATGGTCATTAGTCACAGACCCTGAAGCAAAGGTCCCCTTTGTGTGTAAACATGTGTGTGTGTGGCGGTGGAGGGAGGGGAGTTTTGTGGGGGCATTTGCGTATTTTGAAAAATGTCACCAACACAGTTTCTGACACACTGTTCTCACACTGCCTGGTTTAAACATGATGGATTTTGAAAGAGCTTCCAGGGTGTATCTGATGTTTATTCTTCAAGTCCAAGGTGTCAATCCAACACACACACACACACACACACAGACAGACACTACATATAAAACAGTTTGAAGCCTTGCCACAGACTAAGGAGGTTGCTAAACATTTCCACATAATGGAAACTCAAGCCAAGATGAAAATTTGTTAGAAGACTGAATTAGGTTCCTATTGCTGGTGTAATTAATTACCACAAACCTAGTGCCTTAAAATAGCACAAAGTTATTATTTCATAATTCCAGAGGTTGACAGTCTGAAATGGGTCTCATCACGCTAAAATCAGGATGTCACCTAGGCTGCATTACTTTCTAGAGGCTGTAGGGGAAAATTGGTTTTCTTGCCTTTTCCAACTTCCAGTACTGACCACAGTCCTTGGCTCTTGGACCTTGTCTTCCATCTTCAAAGCCAGCAATGGATGGTTGAATATTTCTCATGATGCCCTCTCTCTAGTTCTGACCTTCTTGTCTCCCTCTTCCCCATTTAATCTTCATGTTATTATATTGGGGTCATATGGATCATTTGGGATAATTACCTTAAGGTCTGTTGATTCACAAGCTTAATTCCATCTGTAATATTAGTTCTCCCTTGCTATATAATGTGTCATATGCATAGGTTCCAAGACATGGACATCTTTAGGGGCCATGATTCTGCTTATCACAGATACCAGGAGATGGGGAGAGAGAACTGGCAGGGGATAGCATTTTTAAGTTAAGTATTAGATAATGAAGTTATTTAGTTCATTCACACATTTATTTATTTAAGAAATATATATTGTGAGCCTGTTGTGTATTTGGGGTTGAGCCAGTCTCCAAGGATAAATGTCTGGAAAATGAAACAAACAAACAACCTGGTTTCTTTTTCTTATGGGCCTTCGACTCTACTGGGGGGAACAGTGAATAAGTCTGCAGCAACACAGGCCAGAATCTACTGCTTCAGGGGCACGAACGAGCAGCCTCAAACCCAGGAGTGTGGAGAGTGCACAGCGAGAGCAGCTGGGCGGGGGATGGGAGTCTGGGGTGGAAGACCCGAGATGTATCAGGGAGAGAGAAGATAAGTGATTTGCTGCTCCATATATGTGAATAGTTAAAAATAACATTCAGAATTGTGGAAGACAGGGATAGAATCTGGGGGATGGGAAAATTAGGAGCTGGAGCTGGAACATGAGGAGGCCAGACTAGGTGCTTTGTAAGTGATTTTGAGGCATTGGCCCTTATATTGTTGGTGTTGGGGTACTAGAGGCTCAGAGGGGCAGAGTTGTCTTGTATAAAAGTCATTGTGTAGAGCCACATGAGGAGAAGGGTGATGGTACTGGAAAAGGAAGAGAGGGGTATGTGTGGGACATATTTAAAAACATAGGAGAGATTATCTTTGTGTACGGTGTAAGAGAATGGTCGAGTTTCATTCTTCTACATATAGCTGCCCAGTTTTCCCAGCACCATTTATTGAAGAGACTGTCTTTTTTCCACTGTATATTTTTTCCTGTTTTGTCGAGGATTAACTGACCATAGAGTTGAGGGTCCATATCTGGGCTCTCTATTCTGTTCCACTGGTCTATGTGTCTGTTTTTATGCCAGTACCATGCTGTCTTGGTGATCACAGCTTTGTAGTAAAGCTTGAAATCAGGTAACGTGATGCCTCCAGTTTTATTTTTGTTTTTCAACATTTCCTTAGTGATTCGGGGTCTCTTCTGGTTCCATACAAATTTTTGGATTATTTGCTCCAGCTCTTCGAAGAATACCGGTGGAATTTTGATTGGAATGGCATTAAAAGTATAGATTGCTCTAGGCAGTATAGACATTTTAACAATGTTTATTCTTCCAATCCAAGAGCATGGAATGGTCTTCCATCTTTTTGTGTCTTCTTCAATTTCTTTTATGAGTGTTCTATAGTTCCTTGAGTACAGATCCTTTACCGCTTTGGTTAGGTTTATTCCCAGGTATCTCATGGTTCTTGGTGCAATAGCAACATGAGACAGGAATCCATTAGAATCCTAGAGGAGAACATAGGCAGTAATCTCTTCGATATCAGCCACAGCAACTTCTTTCAAGATATGTCTCCAAAGGCAAAGGAAACAAAAGCCAAAATAAACTTTTGGGACTTCATCAAAATCAAAAGCTTCTGCACAGCAAAGGAAACAGTCAAGAAAACAAAGAGGCAACCCACGGAATGGGAGAAGATATTTGCAAATGACAGTACAGACAAAAGATTGATATCCAGGATCTATAAAGAACTCCTCAAACTCAACACACACAAAATAGATAATCATATCAAAAAATGGGCAGAAGATATGAACAGACACTTCTCCAATGAAGACATACAAATGGCTATCAGACACATGAAAAAATGTTCCTCATCACTAGCCATCAGGGAGATTCAAATTAAAACCACATTGAGATATCACCTTACACCACTTAGAATGGCCAAAATTAGCAATACAGGAAACAACATGTGTTGGAGGAGATGTGGAGAAAGGGGAACCCTCTTACACTGTTGGTGGGAATGCAAGTTGGTGCAGCCTCTTTGGAGAACAGTGTGGAGATTCCTCCAGAAATTAAAAACAGAACTTCCCTATGACCCTGCAATTGCACTCCTGGGTATTTACCCCAAAGATACAGATGTAGTGAAAAGAAGGGCCATCTGTACCCCAGTGTTTATAGCAGCAATGGCCATGGTTGTCAAACTGTGGAAAGAACCAAGATGCCCTTCAATGGACGAATGGATAAGGAAGATGTGGTCCATATACACTATGGAGTACTATGCCTCCATCAGAAAGGATGAATACCCAACTTTTGTAGCAACATGGGCGGGACTGGAAGAGATTATGCTGAGTGAAATAAGTCAAGCAGAGAGAGTCAATTATCATATGGTTTCACTTATTTGTGGAGCATAACAAATAGCATGGAGGACATGGGGAGTTAGGAGAAGGCAGTTGGGGGAAATTGGAAGGGGAGGTGAACCATGAGAGACTATGGACTCTGAAAAGGAATCTGAAGGGTTTGAAGAGGTGGGGGGGTGGGAGGTTGGGGGAACCAGGTGGTGGGTATTAGAGAGGGCACGGACTGCATGGAGCACTGGGTGTGGTACAAAAACAATGAATACTGTTATGCTGAAAAAAATTAAAAAAATGATTAAAAAAAAATCATAGGAGAGAGGGTGCCTGGGTGGCTCAGTGGGTTGGGCCTCTGCCTTAGGCTCAGGTAGTGATCTCGGGGTCCTGGGATCACGTTCTCCGTCGGGCTCTCTGCTCGGCGGGAAGCCTGCTTCCTCCTCTCTCTCTTTCTCCCTGCCTCTCTGCCTACTTGTGATCTCTATCTGTCAAATAAATAAAATCTTAAAAAAACAAAACAAAACAATAAAAACATAGGAGAGGACCAGGGACTGGCTGGAAATGCTGACTAAAGATGACTTTAAACTCAATGACACTGAGATGTTGTACTTGGTGACAAAGCAAAAAGAAGGCGAATTTGAAGTGGGCTTGATATGTGTGAAATGTGGGGGATTCTGAAAGATAATCAGAAACATATAGCTCTCCACAGAGGGAGTTTTGATAGAGTTTGGCAAATATCAAATGAAAATATTAGTTTAAAAATATAGAACTGTCTGTAGTCCATAAAATTGCCACCTTATTTTTTTATTATAAAATGTAGGTAATATGGATTTCACATAATTTGAAGATCAAGTTGAAGGTGAAATATAACAAGCTTCCCTTATAAAAAAGATCTGAGCATTTTCTCTTTTTCTTTCTATGTCCAATCTAAAGATTCAGTGATGGGAAATTACTTCATCTCACTAGGAGAAGTGACAGGGGATGTCTTATGAAAATCTATTTACAGTAGTACATCTTCAGCCCCATAACAGTAAAGCAGCAGCACACCTCTGGAGGATTTTACACTTTAGTAATTCATTATGTCACAGGTTCCTCTTGGTGTGAAATTATTCTGATTAAGAAGAGCTGACAGAGGCAGGAGAATGAAGTGATTCTTTTCTTCTCCCCTCTAAACAAGTCATCCTCAATATTTCTTCAAGGTCAAGTTCAACTGAAAATAAGACAGGGTGATAGCTCCTTAGATTTGTACTAATAACTGGGTGTTCTCAGCAGAAGCCTTTTGGCAGGAGAGCAAAGTTAACTTATCAAAATGCTTAAGAAAGCAAAATTGCCTGCCAGGTAGGAGATCCAAAAGTTTCAGGGCCCGTCATGGCTAGATTTCTCTTTCTTTCCCACTAACAAGAATGAGACTGATGCACGAAGAGTAATGTCTTGGAAAGTATGATCTCAGAGGCAGAGCAAAATTGTTCTTCCTAGGATTCTGTAATTTTATTTTAGATGTTACTTTCCAAATGGCTTTAGAATATATTAGCAAAATTATGAGAGAGGCCAGTGCTCTTCAGCTGGTGACAGTTGCTGAGCGACACCTTACAGCATATATTCAAAAGCCCAAGGGGCTCCTCCATCAACTTTCCTCAACTAACACTTCAATCATCCCAGTCCCCTGTTGTGATCTGTTAGTCAAAGCCTGGAAGATCTGGAAAATTGACCTGGACTGCCTTAGTTTCCCAAGCATGTTCATGCATTCACCTTCACTCATAAGTGTCAGGCAGGGACTTGCATTTTCACAACTGGTACTGATTCTCAAACCATACAGTGTGGTTAAGAGGATAGGCTCAGACATCAGCCCTGGGTTCAAGACTCAGCTCCAAACGTTCCCAGCTGTGTGATCTTGGGAAAAGTTACTTAACTTCTGTGAACCTCAATTTCTTGACCTGGAAAATGAGAGTAAGAGTGGTATTTACTTGGTGACTTGTTTGTGGAGTTTAAATGAGATGGGATGTGGAAAGCATTTCACCCAGTGCCTGGCACAGGGTGAGATTGAAAGAGAGAGCCAGTTACTTTAATTTAATCATGAGCTCCAAAGAGAGCAAGATGAAAAGAGATTCTCAAGTTTTAGAAAGAAATATTTGCAGATTTTGGGGGGCTTTTATAGCCTCTGATTGTTTTAGAATTTGAAACCAAGTTTCCGTCTATAATAAGTACAGCACCAAACCCTGTTAATGCATGAATAGAAAATGTATATCTAAAAAGAAATAAATGAAAAGAGGGGCTATGGATAAAAAGAATGATGTGTGAGAAAGAACTTTCTTGGTAGATGTTCGGATGTTCAAAGAGAGCACAGAGAAAAGCCTTTTTGGTTTTGAAGTGCTGAACTAATTAGATCTGAAGATTAGATGTAGGGAAAAGGTGGAAATCATAAAAGAGAGCATCATTCCAAGGCACTCAGATGAAAGAACAGCATGTAAGAGGGCTCAAAAGTTCATCATTAGTTCTCAAAAAGTGAGTAGCAAAGAGAATAAAGAAATTTGCAGATTAGTTTACAGGTAATGTTCTTTCTTCTCTCTCTCTATACTAATCTCTCCCTGTTTTCTGGCCCTGGGTCAGTTTTTACCTCATGTGGGAACCATCACCATCAGAAGACACCAAAGCTCTTCTTGCCTTCTCTTTTCTCTGAAGGTCCTTGGCCCTTGGATATTGTTGTTGAATTTGAAACTTGATTCTATCTTAACATTTGTCTCAAATTGTTTTGATTTGGGTGATTAGGGTACCCATATTTGCTTCTATGCTACCCCTCATGGAAGTTTCATTTAATTTTCACATCTCCATGTGTAATGGAGTGCATATATACATTCCACTTTCCCTGAGCCTGAATTACAGAAGTAATTCAGGCTCAGGGAGTTTAAGTGGTCTGGGGAGGTCATGCCCTCATGCCTTCTCTGTCATCAGTTATTGACTGGATGCTCATCTCCTGCTACTCTCTTCAGCCCCAAAACTGATCCTACTTTCAGCCTCCTCTCTTCACTGGTCTGTGATTTGCTGATTTCTCTTATATTCAGATTGTTCTCTGAATGCTCCTTCCACATCCCTGCTTTTTCTCTAACCTGGCTTTTCTGTGATCACAGGGTTTCTCCTGTGGCACTCTCAAATAAAGACTCTACTTCTCTCTCACATCCTACCTTAAGGCCAGAAAATGGTGTAGATGTATCCCTGACTGCTGCTTCCAAGCCATATTTCTTCTTTCTTTCCTCAGAAGAAACTAACAATACCCTCCACCCCAAACCAAAAACCCAGTTCCTTTGAAATTGAGTGCATTCAATATTCTATCTCCTTTCTTATCCTTGCTGCTGACTACTGGCTCCCTGTCTCTCCTCTCTTCCCATGGAACCTTCAATTCCTCATTTTTATCTTATCCCATCAACAATTATGATAACATGAGATCCATAAAAATGAACCAGTCACACCCTGAGCTATCACTTCTTTAGTGTCCACACACCCAGTGATCATTTCTTCCATCCCACCTCCCAATCCTTGGCATCAACACTCTTAAAATCCTCACTTCCAGCTGCAGAATAATTCTATACTTCATGTTGGGAGAAAGTTAGTTAATGATGATCCGGCCATGAAAGAGCTTTGTAGCTAGAGGTCTGGGACAATGTTATAGTGATTTGTGTGAACTCAACACTTAAAAACAGAAATAGAAACATCTTGGTGGATGCCAGAATGGTTTCCATTACTATTCATACCCCTCATGCCCCTTCACTATTGAAATCCCAGCCCATCTGAGAAACCAAATGTAAGCATCAGGAAGAGTAAGAACCAGAACTAATAGTGAGGTCCTGTCACCTAGTGGAGTGGGGTCCTAGGTCAGAGATTAAATTCCATTGTAGAAGATTATAGGAAGTTGCATTTCCTCTACAACAATGCTGTGAGATGAGATTTGTACCCGCGTTATTCACTTTTCCACTTTTTAAAAAGGACAGTTTCATATTTTCTTCTCCTCGAACTTTCCATTTCTCTTCATCTCTTTCTGTACATTCTTCACAGAGGAAATGTGAACCAAAAGAGAAACTTCCTTATATTTCAAGCCAGGTCTACACTTACATATTTCTGTGCACATATTCTTAGTTGTTCCTTCAATTTTACAATGTGTGAAATGCCTCTGTGTCTATTTTCTTCTCAATGATACGTCATTGGAGTTGTACTCACTCTTCTTGAGCATCATCACCTTCTCCCTCTCTACTGGAAATTCCCCACCAGCAAGAAATTTGGCACTTATATGTCCTTCTTCCCAAAATCCACCCCACCTGGAGCTACTGCCTCATTTCTCTGCTCTTTGTTACAGTCAAAGATTTTGAAAGGCTTGTCTCCCTTGATTGCTGCCACTTCCTTACTTCCCAGTCACTGGTCAAGTCCAGTGCCGTCTGGTTTCTTCCCCCCAGTCCACTCAAGGAGCTGTTTTCATATCTTCCAGTGACTTTGCTTTTGCCAAATCTTGCAATAAACATGTTTCTGTCTTCATTCCATTCAAGATTTTTAACTGCATTACACCCAAAAAGAAATTCTCTTTCTTCCCTTTGCTTTGTCCTTGGGCACCTTGCTCTTTTCACTTTCCACACATCTCCTGGACTATCCCTTTACATTTTCCTTTTCTGGCAACTCCTCCTTTGCCCAGTTATTTACTATTTTTTAAAAAGGAGTATGTTAATCATCAATATAAAACTTGTCGGTGGATTTCTACAGTATTTAGAAGAATAATATCCACGTTCCTTATGGTATCTGCTTCCCCAACATTCCTGAATTCCTGATACCACTTTTCTTCTGCTCACTGTACTCCAGCAACCCTGGTGTCTTTTCTGGCATTTTCCTCCCCCACAGCCTTTGCCTCTGCTCTACTCTTTGCCTGAATCTCTCTTCCCTAATATTTTGTGAGACTGGTTCCCTCAGGGGCCAGGTCAATTGTCATCTTTACAAAGAGGACTTTCCCAGTTCCTAAATTCCTCTCTCACACCACTCAATTTCCATTATGATGATTATGATGATTAATTTTATAAAAATACATTTCCTCACTTATTGTCTCTCTCTCTCTCTTTGAGTCTAAGCTTTTCACTGCTACATCCCAAGTGTCTGGCACCGTACCTGACACATAGTAGGTAGTCATTAAATGTTTACTGAGCAAATGAATGAAGAAGTAGGTGGTATCAGAGCTGACATTACAACTAGTTTTAAGGATTCCAACCTCCATGCTTGCTTTGAAATACAAAACCATAATAATTTTAATAATGTAATTCTTGGATCAGAGACTCTTTCTGATCTGCAGGAGAAGTTGTTAGCATTTTTTGGAGTAGGGATGGTAAAAAATAATTAGATTAGAGGTCTCAAACTTGGTGTTTTTGCTTTCCAGTCCTACCGCTTTGCTACTAATTTGTGGTGGATGCATCAGTGTCTGTGTGAGAGCTACAGAGTTGGGGATTAATGAGCAGCTCTCATCTGTGCAAATGGATGCAGTAGAAGTTTGATAAATCATTTTACCAAATGATTCAAGCTAGTATCTTGAAACACTACAAAATCAAAAGCCTGGGGATTGTGTCTTGTACATCTAACTTATTTGTTTTTTTTTCCATACCACAGAACAGTGTCAGGTAGGTCTTGGGAGGGTGTCCCACAAGGATACTTCATCCTTCCCTCTCTCTGTGTTCTTTCCAGTCCTCATGGCTTCCTTACAGTTCTTTCTTTTATCCCTGTTGCCACCTTCCCATTTTCTTCCTACCTCCCATAGCCTTCATTCCCACAAGACCAAAAACCCTTTCAATCTGGTCTGGGGTCTGCAGACTCAGGTCTTACTGATTTCAGCTCCAGCTGGCCCCATGCTGGGGAAAGGAAGCACTAGGCTACTGGAGAATGACTGGGTATGGATGACTAGCTCAACTTTCATTTTTGACCCACTCACAACACCAGCTTGCATTATCTGCTCCTTCAATCCTTAAACTGTCTGGAGTTCCATGGCAAAAATCAGTGTGCTTCCTCTTAGTGGTCTTCCTTACAGTCTTGGTTTCCCATCTTACTGTGTCTCCTAAATCAGCTATCGAATTTCCATCTGTTTTTAAGCTTCCAAAATTTTGTTGACATTCTTTTTTTTTTTTAAAGATTTTATTTATTCATTTGACAGACAGATCACAAGTAGGCAGAGAGGCAAGCAGAGAGAGAGAGAGGAGGAAGCAGGCTCCCTGCTGAGCAGAGAGCCCGATATGGGGCTCGATCCCAGGACCCTGAGATCATGACCTGAGCCAAAGGCAGAGGCTTTAACCCACTGAGCCACCCAGGCGCCCCTGACATTCTTATTGTTATCTGTCTGGTCCTACTTGCCCTTAGGGATATGTGCCTTTTTTATATCTTAAATGTCTTCTTCATTTGCTTTTAGGTTTTTAGGTTTCATGAAGAATAATTTATAAGTCAGTATAAACCAGTATAAACCACGTTTTGCTTATTCTGAAGTATGATCTTTCATTGTATCTGATTTTTTTTTTTTTTTTTTTTTTTTTTTTGAGAGAGTGCGTGTGTGTGCTCATGTACAAGGATCATGACTTGTGCTGAAATCAAGAGTTGGATGCTTAACTAACTGAGCCACCCAGGCCATCCCTGATCTTTTTTGAGTTCATGTCTCACTATAAAGCAGAATACATTGGCTCAATAAGTCAGCCTTTTATGACTGATGTAGCCTATTGGGGTCAAATGTCTAGTAATTTAAATGTAACTCCTTATCAGTGAGATTTGAAAAATCTCTTTGGGATCATTTGGTTTCTTTTGGTTAAATGCTCAGTGTTGAGAGTTTCTTTCTCCTTCCTGGCAATGTGGCCTCAGAATATATGATGAGAGAGAGGACTATGGACTCGTACAGCATCCTTGGATCTTCTTGAATCCTTGCTAGTTGCAGCTGGTCTGGTTTGGCTCTTGGCTAGTGTGGTGCAAGTGGCTGGTGTGGTGCAAGTTGTCCCATCTGATACCAATTGCTGAAGGCTAGTGGCTGGTGTGGTGCAAGTTGTCCCATCTGATACCAATTGCTGAAGGCTGTGGTCCTGGCCATTTGCTATAAATAGTGAATTCTCTAGTTATTTGGACCTAGTTGGTTCCATCAGACCATCAGTTTCCATCAGACTACTACTGGTTCTTTCAATGGCTCCTTCCTCCATCCTCAAGATAATCAAGAGCTTCACTGTCTCCACATGCCCTGTGCAGGCTGTGGGGAACAAGGAATATATTTCTCTAGTCATTTCCCTGAGGTGCTCTGTTGTGCTATAGTGCCTCATATTGGCTTTGAATCAATCATCCCTGCAAACTCTTCCCAAGGTTTCAAAGTAGAACAGAAAAAACTCCTTTGCTTTCAGTTTTCCCTAAGCCTATATAAAATGCTTTCCCCAATTGGGATACAGCTACAAAGAAGGGAAGTTGAGATACATATTTCTATGACCTTCCTTAACTTTTGCTTCTCTTCACACTTCAATTAGCCTAGAAAGAGCAGGATTTCCCTGCTTCTCACTTTCTGATAAGGTGTTTTCCCTTTGTCATAATTCTTTCTTGGGAACATTAAGCTTCATGGCTTTGCCTTAAGGATGAAAAAGTATTGACTTGAAACTATGTGAAAATAACTTCTGCCAGTTTTGCTTTATTATAGGTGGTACAGAACAGTTTGTAACTGTGGATCACTGAGGTTAAAAAAAGAAAACCCAAATATGTATATAACAAATGTTCTCCCTTTTACAAATGTTTAACTAGAATCAAAACATACCTTGAATTATTTTAGGAAGGAGATCTTAAATAAGTGAAAACCATTCCAGAATACCAGAGGGGAAAAGAGTGGAGACAGCCAAAGAAAAGGTCCTAAATCATGGAAAGGAAATAAAAATTGTATGTTCTAATTGAGTAATTTCTACTGTCTTAACAATAGGCAAGTCACTCAATTTCTTTGGGCCTAGTAATTCTATTTCTAAAAAGGAAAAGTCTACCCAGATAGCTTCCAGAGTGTTTTTCAATACTGGTGTTCTGCCTTATATGATTTTAGATATTATAGTATAATGGTGTGCTGGTTATTTATTACTGCATAGCAACCAGTCCAAAACTTAGTGGTTTAAAAAAACAATAATTTTTTTTTCTCCTCAGGAATTTGCCATCTGGGCTTGCATCCATGGAGAAAGCTAATTTTTGGCTCCAGCTGCATTATCTGGGCTGGCTCAATAGGTGTAATGAAAAGATGAAGTTGAAAGAAAGGAAAATTCAGAGTGACCTTTTGGGATTACTTAAATCATTACCCATCACATGAGTTGATAAAATATTTTATTTCCTGATAATTAATGGACAATAAAATCAGTCTGTAGTATCATCAATGAGATACCTCAACTCCCATATCTCCACAACACAGTGATATTTGGATTTTGGCTTATGACTTCAAGGTACTGAAGAAAAATTACTCTATAATTAGTGGAGCATTGATATTAAATGAAGGTCATTATCTCCTAACTCTGAAAATATGAGTTAACAAATTCAAGGAGTCATAAAGTTCAATATACCTGGTTTTCTCAAGATTTTCTTCTGTTCACCTGGGATGAACAGAAGAGGAAAAACAGAAGGCAAATTGATTGAGTGAATACAAGTTCAAAGATCAGCAAGAATGGATTTTCAAAGTAATGGAAATTTTTATAAACCCTATAGTAATAACAACAATGGCTTATTTAACAGTTATATGATAAACTCTGTATTAAAACTTTTGCATTAATTATGCCAAATAAACTTATGAATATCAGTAAGTATATATGGAATACATTGTTGATGAATAAGTGAAAAAACAAATAGTAGATATTAATCTCTTAATATGTATTTGTTGAAATAATGCATTTGCATTTTAAGAGACTAGGAAACCAAAGCAGGGGAGGTTAAATATCTCTCCCAAGATTACACTCAAGTAGGTGAGCGGCTGATGCAAGATTTGAAATGAATCCAGATAGAGGTATGTCCACTTTGTGAGTGTTCGTGTTATGCCACTTGCTTTTTTTTTTTTTCCTTTATGCCACTTTGCTTTTATGAAAGACTTAAAATAGTACCTGTTTTCACTACCTGAAAGAAATCTTTAACAGGACTTTTGTTTCTACAAAAAAGTGCGGAAAGTGAAAATGGTATTCAGCATTGGTTTTGCATTAAGCCTTTGTAGAGGCAGTGTGTACCCCAAGTGGTGGGAATGGCACCACAAAGCTCCTTCTCCAGGAACCACACTCAGCATCTCAGCATCAAGGCACCATAGCTTTGGACTGTGTCTGGGAACGTCTTTGCGTTATTTCTATTTATTTTGTGCAGCCTTTAGCAAGGTGTGTCCTAAAGCATCAGAGAAACCCAAGAGATGTTATTTTTGGGGTCTGAGAATGCTAAAAGAATTTTCCATACACATTAATGGTGACTGCTTCTTTACTTTACACCATTTTGGCTTCTGAAAGCTTTCAAAGGAATGTTCTACTTCCAGATAGCAGGGGAAACCTGTATTTCAAATTCTTAACTTCATATACCTAATCATATGCCTCAGAGAGACATACTGCCGTGGTGTAAGAAGGGTAAATATTGGAAATATGGAAATGAGAAATGCTGAAAAAAGAAACTTCCATCAGACAAATTTTCAGTGTTATTCAGCAGCATACAATAAAGGAAACACACATTTCTTGCCAATGTTATTTATAAACATCCTTCTGAGGTAGGTAGGCCCAGGTAGCCAAGAGGTTCCTTATGGGTCCATGCTTGAGTGAGAGCAGGTGAATTTGGAGGACATGGCATAGAAATAAATCATTGCTCTCTGAAAAAAGAAGCAAAGGGTTGAAAAGGCCTGAGAGAAGACCACAATTTGGGAGAGGGCTCCTTAGGGAATGGCTGAGGAAAAAACTCCAGATGAACAGCACAAATATTGCTCAGAGCATCACAGGGTCCTGTGCTATGGTGGTTTGAGTGTAAAAAAATCTTCATCCCCTTTTCTAAATCTCCCCTCGATCCTACTACTCACTAATGTTTTAGATGTGAGCAGATTTTGTTTCTTCTGAGGAATAGAAAGATGTGCCAGTCCTACTTGGGACTTGGTCTGAGAGAGAACAAAGGACACATGCAGGGGCAGCTGACATCCAGGTAGTACTCGGTTCTACGTTGAGTGGCAGATGATGGCCAACTAGATTTTGTCATAACCTGAGGGAAATATCCCTCAGGCCACATAATTTCCTTACCTTTGTATCCAAACTTACCAAAGAAAACTTGTTTTCTGGAGGTATCCCTTGCCAAGGGGCAAGGTGGTAAGGGTTGAGAGTAGGATTGGTGTCAGTAGCTACAGAAGGGTTATTCTAACTAGAGCCTGACTGTAGAAAATTTCCCAGATTCTCCTTATGAAAAGATTTGCAAACTCCGTGTCTTCTGGTAAGCCTCTGTTTCTCTTTCCTTATAACTTTGCCTGGAACTGTAGAAAAAATCTATGTCTCAATCTTCTTTGGTACCTGAAAGTACTGCTAGGTTCCAGGGAGAAAATAGCAAATGGGACAAATGGATCTCTCTCCTCAGAATATATGGTCTAGTCCAGAATCATTTTCTATGAAGTCCTTGTCATACCCCACTTCCAATCGGGTAGAACTGAACATTTTTTCCTTAGTACTCTTCCATAGTTTTGTGCAGACTTCAACCAAATAATAAATTATTCCTTTTAGCACATTAGACTCCTTCTGCTAACATGTATGCTACTTAGGGCAGAGTCTTCATATCTTTGGTGCTTATGCCAGAACCTATGATGAAGTAGGTGCTCAATTAATGACTGGTGAGTGTAATGGCTGGATGAAGGATTAAACAAACATTTTGGTATGGTAGCTCCATGGACCAAGGGAAGAAGGAGCAGTTCTGGAAGTTGGCCTACTGATGGTTGTAGGATTTCTACACACACCCTACAGCTCTGCCATGTCCAGGAGAAGCTGCAGCAGGGTTGTGATGGGAATGTTTGAAAGTGAGATATTGTGTCTTTAGGTTATGAAGCCCATAATGAGGTAGGTACATCACCTGGTTAAACTTCACTGAGAAAGAAAATTCCAGATAGCAGAAAGGAAGAAAGAAGTCAAAGAATACTGAGTTCTAGGTATGTAATTATTAAAAACCAATTATTATGTGTGAAGTAAAAGAAATTCAGAGAGATTAGGCAACTTGCAAATTATAGAGTTAGGATATACCCCAAGGTCTGGGGGAATCAGAAGGCCAACACCTTCCAGAAAGCTGACACCATTATGAATAAAGTCTGTAATGAGAAGCTTTTCACATATGAGATAGGAGATGACTTCTTTCAGTATCTCATAACAAATACTTCAGAACCTACCTTTTATGTTTTAGATGCAGCAGGCATGATATGTAATGACTATTCCCATTAACAAGATAGCAAGGGGAACATATAGTACTGTTTTACAGAGAACTGGTTGGATGTACTGTGATTTTGTAAACATATAATAGAAACAGAAGGTGGGACTTTTCTAGTGCTCATTTTCTTCTATATAGAAATTATGAAAGTATTTGTTCAAATCAGGGATTAACACTCCAAATGTGGAACGTGGGTGGGGATGTCCAATAAATGTTGGCTGCCTCAATAAATGAATGACTCACTCCTGATAGAGCTGTGGGCACTGCAACTGCTCTGAGCTGAATCTTTGAAGGATGTTACATAGGCTCTGAGTCAGGAAAGCTGGCAGGGAATAGTTTATCTCCTGTGGCTGGAGTTGGTTTCTCCAGAAATTAGGAGCTCACCACAGCATGGCCACCCAGGGCTTTCCCTGTCCCAATTCCTAACAGTAAATCACAGAGGAGTGGGTTCCCAGAATCTAATTAGTAAGAGGGTCACTGAAGAGCTTTGAGAAGTAATAGTGCTCTGCTCATATGATAAGGTGTCATGCCTGTGCCAATAGTGTGGTGTGGCTGCTGAGGCAGCTAATGTAACCTTAGGCTGCATGCATGAGGTAATATATGGCCCCTTTTACCGTGTAATAAATGGTCTCTCACACTGCAGCTGTATTCTGTGTCCAGTTACAGATGAGCAAGGACATGTTCAAATAGGGAAGCTACCATGTGGCAAATCATGTCATAAGAGCAGTACTTGAAAGGGCTGGGTATTTTGTCTTATTTTTCTGGAAGGTGAGAGTCCCTAGGGGAACAAAGATGATCTTTCCAATTATTTGAGGATCTGTTATATGAAAGATTGGCTGGATTTATTCTGATTGGGCCAAAAGGTGGACACAGATAACAGATCAATGTAAAGAGAAGCTTTCTAATAATTATCTAAAGATAGAAGGTATTGGCTTACAAGGGAGCCATTATAAGAAGTGTGTGAACAAAGGCTAGATGTTTGTAGAAAGGATTGTTAAGTTTGTGTAGGAAGTCAAACAATAGAGAGTGTAGAGTGGCTAGTGCAGAGTGCAGGTTGAAGAAAAATGTCTCTGTTTTTGGCATAGTTCAGTCAGTAAGAGTTAAGGTAGAATATGATGATTTTCACTTGCCAAATGTGCAGAGGCCATACCTGTAGGGACCTAAAATGGAAGGTGCCCTAGATAACATTAATGTAATGCACTCCTTTTGTAGATGAGGCTAGAGCTCATGACCACATGTTGTCTTGACCACATGAGGCAGAGCTAAAGGAAGGTCTCTGTGTTTTCATCTAGCCATGGCCTTCAAGGTTTTTCCAGTAGACTTGAAGGCTTAGAAGCAGAGTGGAATGTGTGACAGGCTCCTGGCTTCAGAGCTGCTCTACTCATCTGCTCTAGGAATGTGGTGTTTGCACTGATCTTGGAAGAGAGGATTCCACAACTAAAAATTCAGAAACCTTGGTTGTTGCCAAATAGTGTCTTCTTTCTCCCCCAGTTCTCATAGTAGAGATAATAAAATCACTCTCTGCCTTTAGAAACACCATCAGTTGCTTTTTTAAGCAACCGTCACCATGAGAACTGCCCGAGAGTGAACAAGTGGGACATATTTTGGGCTTACTGGCTCAGATCTATTATTTTCCTCCCAATTTCCATCACCACTGTGTGTCACTGCTGTATTTTTCCTGAGCCACAGCTTATTTCAGTAAGTGTTCCTCTAATTGCTTCCAATCTTTCCTCTCACTACTGATCCTTCCAATTGGTCCTAATCTTTTTTGGGATTGAAAATGGCCAATCCTCCCATTTCAGTGGTATATAAAAACTATTTTCATCTCTCAATTTCATACTGCATGTCATTTCAAATAGCACTGGCCTATTTATTTATTTATTTTTTTATAAATACAACACATGTAGTCTCATTTTGCTTTCTCATACCTGTGTTGATTTATCTCTGTTGGTTTCTCTCTCTCTCTTTTTAATGTTTCTCCAAACCCACCTCCAAACCCAAGTTTCTGGTGAATTTCCCTGTGTGTTTCTCCACTAAATTCATTTGAGCTCTTTAATGCTTGTATCTTTAGCATCTTTATGCTTCTATTTCTTGACTTTCTTCCCTCATGAGATTCAGGAACACTGACTGCTTTATCATCAGTTGCAGATTTGGTTTATCAGTTGTTCTGAATCAATAATGAAGATGTAAAACAATGCTTGACTCTAAGGGCTGCAGATGATACCTCCCTTCAGCAAGATTCATTTCTGTTCATTTGTTGACGCTGTCAGGCTTCCAACCATGGGAATGTGCCGAGCCCAAGCAATTTGCAAGTAACATTTGGGGAATGTTATCTAAAATGTTTTCTGCAAGTCTGACTATAGGGGCACATTGCTTATACATTCATTTTCTCTTTCATTCTGATTTTAATAATTTTTATCAGTGCGTGGTCCCCACAGCTTACCATTTTATTATTAATTAATTAATATTGAAATGTAGTTGGCACACAGTGTTACATTACCTTCAGTTGCACAACATAATGGTTTGACAAGTCTATGTGTATGCTATGCTCACAAGTGTAGCTCCCATCAGTCACCATACATGCTATTACAATACCATTGACTATATTCCCCATGCTGTGCCTTTTATTCCCATGACTTATGCAATCCATAACTGGAAGCTTGTGCCGCTCACTCTCCCTTACCCCTTTAGACCATCCCCCTGACCCCTCATGGCTCTTTTTTGAGATAGCTTAGATATTCATTAATTTTCTCTTTGCTACTAGATTTATATTTCACCAAGCTTTAATAGCTACTTTACCAAATAGCAATTACCAAGATCTTTTTTGACCAATAAGTCCATTTTTCCCCTGTGCTACCAGCTCTCCAAGGAGGAATTCCATTGGTCCTGAATAGAGATTACAGTAAGCCCAGTTTAGCCTAACTAAGCACTCACTGCTGGTGATGCATGGGCTGTTTAGTGTATAAGGGATGATGTATGGACCTAGAGGTTATACACTGAGAATAGAAGTCTGGAAGAACAGCTCAGTTTTTATGTAAGGTAGGTAGTAGTCGGCTAATAGCTTGAGTAGTGTTTTCTGTGTTCAAATAATTATCTTGTGGACCACTGTGGCATATAATCAAGCAGACCTGGTTATTTGAGACAGATAACTTGTGTTGAAAATATAATTAATTGACTTAAAAAAAAAGGAATTCCAGACTTTGGTAAACAAAAGAGGGAGGTGAAATGTAACTCTCCTTAAGTTTTCTTTTTCTTCCAGTTAGAACTGTAACACACCATCCCTCAAATATTTAAAAAAAAAAAAAAAAAAGGAACTCCCACTTTTGCTGACCCCTGCTAAGGTGCTAATGAGTAAAGGGATAACCAAGATGTTATTGTAGATCGTTACTGAGCTACAATGTCACCGTCTCCAGAGACTTTCGCATGGGGAACTCCTAAAGTGGTAAGTTTTCAAGATGAAAGGTCAAAGGTGTGAAATTACAATGGTACCTGGTCCTGAAATTGATAATTTTGGAGACGGTTTTCTTGGTTGCCTGCCTTATGACTTATCTCATACAATTTGCTCCCAACAACTCAGTAAGGCAGACTCCTTGGAGAAGAAAGGTTTCAACTGAAAGTTCTATCTGATAATATTTTCCTTTTTAGTTATCTGTTTCATGGGAAGTTTGGCAATGGCAATGCTGATGTGTGTGATGTCATGCTTGTCTTTTCTTACAGTTTAGTTGTTCTTATTATTTCTTGGACTAACAGGGATTTGAGATGCAGTAATTGTATTTCCAACTACAGTGGATTTCTTCATTTGGGGTTGGGAATGGAATAATTAAGGCTTACAAATGTAGAAATTTGCCCATTTTGTTTGAGGGAAGGGTGATAATGTTTAAGACAATGTGTTAGCTCTTTCTCCAAGCTGGAAGTAGATAGGAAAAAGTGACTTGTAAGTTAATGTGGTCAGGCCTTGGATAGGATTGCCTTTGAATTGCATGGACTTCCCGGTTTTAGCTTTTTCTGATGGTATTCGGATATGCATGAGAGTATTTTGGTTTGTTTTTCCCTGTAATGGGAATTTAAAATAGTCTTAAGCTGGGTGTGTTGGCTGCATACAGTTTCATTTGCATACCACACCGAGGAGGAGAGAAACCTGGACAATATTTTTGGCATTTTAATAATATGCCTCCAAAGAAGGAAAGAACCATACAATTCATTTTCTTTGACAAAACTTTAATTAGAAAACCAGACTCCTCTGATTATAAAAATTACACAAGCTGATAAATCTTGGTAAGTTATAGAGAGAATAATTTTATGAACATTTTATACCTAATAAAAAAGTTAAAATAATTAACAGCATTCATCTGATTAATTTTGTTTTCACATGGTTTTCTAATATAAAAAAGCATATAGTCATCAACCTTTATATAAATCCATACATGTTTGTAATAGTTTTTTCATAATGAGAAGGGACAATATTCATATTTAAATAATGATCTTAGTAATCAGTGATGAATCAAAACTGCCAAAAGCTGAAGCATGACAAAATTTATGATCAAAGTTGCTTAGGGAACTTTTGAGTCTTCTGGATCCAGCAAAAATGACCTTTTGGAGAAAACCTAGACACAAGAATTTGTATGATTGTGGTATTGTCCCACCTGAAAAAAAATCCCATATGATCGGTGTTATTTCCTCTGTTTCCAGAACAATAACTTTTTCTCTTCTTTCAATAGTTTTGTACCAGAGTGGTGCTAACCAGGTGCTGGTGTATTATGCTGCCTATAGGAAATGGGATGTGATCAACAGGAAACTGTAAACCCTTTTTTCTCCCCCAGACTAGTAAGAACAGAAACACGTTGACAATACAGTTTTACCTGAATGTGAAGTTCCTGTGAGGGCTAACCTGTGTCCTGCAATACTACATCATTTAAAAATACCTTACTTCTTAAAACTTCTGTCCTGGAGCAAGACAACATCACATTGACTTCTGATTGCCTTTTGGCAAGATAAAAGAATAGTTCTCATGTCCAAACAATAAACAAGGAGTCTGGGTAGCATGAAGTAGTCGCATGTGATATCTACATTTCTTTATTGCCTTCTAATTTTTTCAATATTGCATGGCAATGTTGATCCAATTTCACACCATCATCAAACCACGTATCAGTGAAATCTGCTTCTGTGTCTCTTCAATAGTGTCCAAATATAAGAGCTGTAAACTATTAACAAATGACTTAGTTTCATTTGGAGAATAGCAACGAAAACGTTGTGAAGTAAATCTTCTAGGAAAGATGGCACTGTGTTGAGCACACAGATATTCAACACACTAATAGTTGTCATTAAGTATTCTTTTACAAGCTGGTACTTTAACACATCCCAAAGTTAATTTAATTATACTAGTTTTGCAGCAAACTGTAATTAGAAACAATTTGGTATCAGTCCCTTGAGGACCGAAGATGATACCTTTAAGAATGTCATTTGTTTCACATCTTGTACTCAAATCCAAGCATGGAGATTTTTGAAACATTTTAGGTCATCTAGCTCGTGAGCTAACAAGAGGCAGAACAGACTGTCTATGGACATTTAAACTTGAGTGTTGTCCATGCACTCTCTCTTTGCTTCCCTAGAAAGTTTTTGCTGGAAGTTATCCTAAGTGAGAGCCCTGAACGAATGCCCCAGAAATTATAGGAGAGGAAAGATCCTCAGATAGAAATAGACTCAATTTTGTGGCAGGCATTCCCAATTTTAGATTGAGAGGCAGACGTAAGAAGAAAACCTGATTTTAGTTTCTAATATTCATAACCTTCCTTTGTAAATAATTTCGTCCTGGAGGACAAAGTGATGTGTCTGAAATCAAATTGGGTATATTCAGCTTACCTCAACTTCAAGTTCAAGTGGATAAGAATATAAGTAGCAAGTTCAGCTGAGAACAAGGCAGAGATAAAAGCAGTAATGAAAATAAAAGAGCTATCACATCTCACATGCAACGAGCATTTACAAAACTCAAAGAAAACTTTGCAGATGCTGAAACCTATGTGGTATAATTAATAAAGCATTTTATTAAATACTGAAATGGTGCTTCACCAACATAAATTATGTTATTTTGGGAAACCCTAATAAGGATAAACTAAGTCACAAACAAAAAGCAATAAGAAATGTGGACAAGCAACAAACCATCTGAGTCAGAATTTCTGTAGTTGGGATGGCTCAATAAATCTGCTTATGTTAAAGAGACTAAAACAAGTTCTATACTAACAAAAATTCAAAAGGTGAGAGATTTCTATCAGAAAGGAAAACAAAACAGCAAATATCACAATTGTACAGAAAATGCTTCCTATATTCCTTCCTGAATTGATCAGTGTAAACTACAAAATTTCTTCTGAATTTTTTCAGCTATTAGAGGACTAGTTAATGTTCTTACAGAATCTGTGACTTAATGATGAGCATCTGTTTTCAAGACTAATCAAGAATCATTAATGTGAGCTTGGAAACAGCAGGTAGAATACCAATAAATTATTCATTTTGGGAGAAGAATAAAATGTTCTTTTCCAGGCATCAGATATACACAAGTATATTTTACTTGTGTTCATGTCAGGCTGGCTTTGGGTGCTTGTGTAATCCTAAAGTTCCCACTGAAAATAGCTTGGGGCAATGTCTTTGAGTTTCTTAGCCAGGAAGAAATAGCACAGCAATTGTCCCCACTCAAATTTGTGGTTGCCAGGATGGTCTTTCATGTTTTCAGCTGTATCCTTCCTCCCTTCCTTCTTTCTTCCCTCCCTTCCTTCTTCTGTACCCCTCTTCCTTCCCATCCTTCTCTTCTTTTCCTTTTCCTCCCTCCCTCCCTTCCCTCCTCTCTCTCTTTCTTTCTATTGACAAGTAAGGACAAGCTATGACAGTCTTTGCTGAGTCAAAGGAAATCATGGTTTTTAAACTATTTAAACTACAGGTAAATAATTTTAAAAAAATCAAAAGCTAGATGTTAATATTACCTGGTAAGACATTCACAGGCAGGGAACTTTCAAATTTGTAGGTTTACCCTGAATTGCTCACTGGACATGAGATACATCCAACGGCTTCAACTTTACAATTGAAATGCATGAAGCTTTCAAGATTCTCCTGGAACTGGCCCACACTTGATCTTATTTCTTCCATTGCTTCCCCAGCATTTACTGAATGCCTAATATGTGCCAGGCACTATTATAGACTATGGGGTTTTAGTAGTTTAAAGATCAACCATAAAGAAATCTCTGTCCTCACAGAGTTTTCAATCTACCGAGGACAGATAGACAATAAATACCAGGGTAAGGAAGGGAGGAGGGTAGGAGGCTTTCTGTACGGTTATAGAAGTATTTCTAATGATCTGACAATTAAGAAGAAATATCATGAAAAGAAGTGAAGAAGACTAATGGCTATTGGTGGGGGGCGCAGGGAGAAGAACTTTCAGGGTGATAAGAGCAGCAAGTGCAGGAGGACAAAGGGGACTGTGGCAGGAGAGGAAATAATAAGGAGACAGGGGGACAGATTTGCTAGGGTTTCCCTTTATCACATGTCTATCACAGAGGTAATGACTGTAGAGAGCTGGATCCTTCACTCGAACAGATCCAATGCATTCTTCAAGGACTATGTGAAGTTGCATTTCCTTCCTGCAGTGTTCCCCTGATACCCAGATTTTCTTAACTCTTAAGTATGAACCATGCAAATTATCATCAACAATTTTCTACATTTTATCACCTATGATTTTTTCCTCTGTTAGCTTCTTCAAATAGATCCCAAGGAACTAAATGGTAGAAACCACATATTACATTTTCTCCACCCCATACAGTGCATAATGCTGAGTTCTTGGTAATTAAATTAAATAAACAGATAAAATTATGTTACTTAAGAAAAAAAACAAAGAAATCCACAACTCAAAAATAAATTCAAGGACTTTTGAGAATGTTGCCATGAAAACAAAAACAACAACAATATGTTAGAACTCAGTGTATAATACACATTATCTTCTGATTTGTCTGTTGATTTATGTCATTGTTCATCCTAATTTAAAGATTATCTCTGTATATTTGTAGACTCCTTCTTCCTGTCCTGCAGAAAATGGGGACTCTATCTATGTAGGCTTCTTTTTTATTTTCTTACGATAGTGCTACTACGCACTCCCCTTCATGTCTGCCTTCATTCATGAGCTTTCTCTCTGATTTTATGTCTCCATTTTCCCAGCATATTATTACCTAGTAGGGTCAGGACTATCTGTGAAGTGACAGGTTATAAATATATCAGAGACATAAAATACAGGGTAAAGCACTAGGCCACTCATTTATTGGAACCATTTGTTTGAGGTCACCTATTGAAGAAGTGCTCATGGATGGACCATAGTGACAGAACACTTTCATAAAAATTATTTCTCCTGGGGTAAGATCTTTATAATGTTTAGACTAGAAATAATCTTTACACATTGTTTATTGGTTCTCTGCAGAAGACAGTACAGTCCAACTAAAGAATAAATGTTGATGGGCTCCATGCTAAATGGAACAAACAAGAACAGAAGATGCCACTTGATGCCTCTCCAATTGTTATTTTAGTGAAAGATGTCCATTTCAGGCCATTGGGTGAGATCTCACAATTCCTAGAGTGCTATACTTCACACTGGACAAACCCTTGGGACCCTAATGTGAAGAAGGAACAAGTTTGTATTCTTCCATCCATAGATGACTCTTTTTCTTTTCCAAATTAGTCATGATTTTTCATTCCTTTAAGCCAACCTTTTGAATATGCCTTAGTCACTGCCATGCTAAATAAAAGTGAGTGGAGGAGGCAACTGGCAGGAAATGACTGCTTATTAGCATTCTTTACTGACGTTCTTTCATAAAATGATTTTTCCTCCCTCCCACCCCATGATCTGTCTCAATCCTAGCCTGAATGGTTTATTAATCAGTATTTCTTCCCTTGGGTCAAATGATGAGTTTTGGCACTTGCTTATACTTGTAGTCACTAACTTGTTTTAGAGTATTAGTATCAAGCAAAATGATTTCTACCCTTAAGGTTTTATCTTCTGCATTATTAGTAACACTAATCAATTGATCACCTGCCCTTCCTTCCTACCTTACCATTTTGTTCAAAACACACCTAGTACTCATTAGGACCCATTTCCAGCAAACGAAAAAATTAATAGAGTAGCTGTTATTTATTATAACAAAAAATATTAATTAAAAACTTAGAACAGTTTTTAGATTAGGTTAAAAGCTGGCAAATAATAACGCTAGTCTTGCCAATGTTTCATAACATAATTGTTTCAGTTAAAGCACGTAATTACTTCCGTCTTTTTATACAGTTCCTCTGAATTATTTGAACATTGCTGTGTTTCAAGTATAATACTTGGTCCATTACTTGGCACATTATAAGTGATTAATAAATGGTGGAGTGATGGATTAGGGAAGGAATGATATGGCTGGTTTCTTATGCCATTTTGCCTTCCCAGTTCCTAGGTAAGTGCCCATATTTTTAGTTGAAAAATTTCTCTCAATCGAAATTATTCTCTACATTGTCAACCTTTAGTTGGGGATTCTTATTACTGAAAAAAACTGGGTGCTCTAAGTATTTAGATATAACACATAAAGAAAAAACAATTGGAATATTTGGTAAGAGATCTGTGACCCCTAGAGGCATTTTTTGTGTGACTCTAATATAAGTTTTAGTAGTCCCTTATTCTTTATAGAAGAACAAGGTGGCCTTTTGGGGATCTGGTGGTGGTGGTGAATTTTATTTTATCAAATTATGGGTTCATCAACCATTGCTTTTGCCAGACTCTGCTTTGCTTTTGTTTTTGTTTTGTTTTGTTTTAAACAGTGTCTTCAGTCTGGCATACATCACAGTGTGATAGCTGGGATACTGAGAACAGAGATGTCTTACAACCATTTTCAACACATACTACTTTTTTTTTTTTTGGTTGATAACTTTTCCCTTTCTTTACTTTATGCAGTTTTTAAGAAATAACTTTCACATTTTATTTACAACCAAAATTTCCCAGTTATGCTAGAATGCTATATTGCAACTTTCAAAAGGCTAAAAAAATAAAATAACCCATTCTTCTAAGCCATTTTGGTAAAGTTTTTCCTTTATATTTCCCTCTTTTCAGTCTTTTTCAACTTAGTTTCCATATATTTACTTTGACTTCTCTGAATTTCTACTAAAACTGAAGGGTATTGTTTTAACTAAAATCCAGGCTCTGAATACATTGCCCATGTAGATGAGTCATTTTTCCTGAAGTATTCTACTCTTCTGTGAGGACATAAATCATTTGATTATCTAGAAAACAGTAATATTATTTAGGAAATAAGAACTGGTTTCTATACAGGCCTATGAATTCTGCTTCTTTTAGAATTTTAATGACTATTCATCTGCACACTGCTAACACATATGAACTTCTCTAACAGGATATTTTCCAAAGTTTGCTCCATGGAACACAAGTTTTTAACGGTGCTCCATGAGCATAGAGTCACATGGTCAAATATATTTGGGAAATCTCCTGTTGTCTCTAACCCCACCGGGAAATTGGTTGCACACATCTAGGGTAGTTGAAAAGTAGGCTTCACATTTGCCAGCACTGAAGCCATTTGGACTTTGGCTAGCCCCTTTTGAAAAGATGGAACAAAAACCTCCAAACAGTCTGGACTTTGATTGTACTTGGTATTTTCACCTTAGAGTTAATATTTGCCACCATCCTTCTGTTTTATTTGATATTGTGATAGTCCCACATGCAGAGGCAGATCCATATTTTGTGACGCCTGAAGTGTATACAGTTTTGGAGTCCTTTGTAAGTAAAAGAACAGAAAATTATCCTACTTTTCCAAACTTTTTATAAACCTATGACAATGTGAATTCACTGCTGGGGACTGTCCCAGGGACTTGGAAAGACTTGTGCAAGCAAAGGGCCCTGAAATTTAAGCTTCATTAGTTATGTGCTAAATCTGCATCATCCCACATGGAAAACAATATTATATTTCATAATATTGTTTCAGCCTTATTCCATCTAGTCCTTCAGACAACCTGACATACATCTTACATTCTCAGATTTGACAGATTTAACAAATAAAAATATGGGATGACCACTTATATTTGAATTTCAGATAAATCATAAATTTTTAAGTATAAATATAGCTCAAATGTTGCATGGGACACACTTATACTAAAAAATCGTTTATTGTTTATCTGAAATTCAAACTTAAATGATATCCTATATTTTACCGGGCAACCTACGCCTTCTAATCAAAACACTCTATATTAGGACTTTCTGAAAATGATATAGTCTTTCATACTCTATGACTTAGTTCAATGTTTCTTAAAGTTTCTTCATGAGAAGGCCCTCATGGGGCAACGGTTACAAACATAGATTCCTAAACCCGATTCCTAAAGAGTTTAAAAATCTTCCCAGGTGAGTCTCATCAACAGTCAAACTTGGCAAACATGGCCTTAATTCAGGTACTTTTATTTCCTTAGCCTGGGATGTTCTTTCCCATTCTAATCATCCAGATTTCCAGCCCTGCTGGTAAGATGCTGTCCCTCATCGTTACCCTCTTCCCTGGGCAGACTTAATCCAGCTACTCTCAGAATGCCTACTGTTGTTTACAGACTTCTACTGTAGCACTTTTCAAAGTGAAACCATAGTTCCCTACACCCATAGCATCAACATCACCTGGGAACTTGTAAGAAACAAAAATTCAGGCCTCATTCCAAACCTACCAAATCAGAAAACACAATTGGTGGTTTTTTTTTTTTGTGTGTGTGATTTAAAAAAAAAATTAACATATAATGTATAATTTGCCCCAGGGGTACAGGTCTATGAATCATGAGGTTTACACATTTCACAGCACTCACCATAGCACATACCCTCTCCAATGTCCATAAGTCAGCCACCCTATCCCTACACAATGGGTGTTTTCACAAGCCTTCCAAAGTGACTTTGATGTATCCTTAAGTTTGAGAATAATTACTCTATGTTAACACCCATCACTTTTGTTATAGGTAACTACAGCTGTCACTAGTTCATTGGTCTAAATTCCTTAATAGGTGATAGCTGCTTGGATTTCTCTTTGTATTCATTCTCAGTGCCTAGCACATAGAGAGTATTTAAAATTTTTGTTGAATGAAAGATTTGGTGAGTAAATGAGTCAATGGATAATTATGGTTATTTTTCCTGTTTCTTTCCTTTCCTTTCCTTCCCTTCCCTTTCTTCTCTTTTCCTTGTTTTCCTTCCTTCCCTCTTTCTTTCTTTCTTTCTTTCTTTCTTTCTTCTTTCTTTCTTTCTTTCTTTCTTCCTCCTTCCTTTCTTTCTTTCTTAAATTGATGTTTCCATCTGTAGATTGATCTAGATATTGTTGTGGATTCTTTAGGTATGATGCACACATACTGATAAATATCATATACTTGAACATCCAGCAACCTAACATAAAGAAAAGCACAAAAGATCAGATATACCTATTTATTTTCCTAAAATTTTTGTTTTTTCTTCTTTGACACATCTTTTATTTACTGTACTTAAATTCTGTGAATAAGGTGGACCAATTACATTTTTTTGCAGGCCAGAAATGTGGAGAACAAAATCAACCATTCTGTAAAGACTGATTTCCTGGGGAACCTGGGTGGATCAGTGGGTTAAGCCTCTGCCTTTGGCTCAGGTCACGATCTCAGTGTCCTGGGATCGAGCCCCACGTTGGGTTCTCTGCTCAGTGGGGAGCCTGCTACCCCCTCTCTCTGCCTGCCTCTCTGCTTACTTGTGATCTCTGTCTGTCAAATGAATAAATAAAATCTTAAAAAAATAAAAGAATGCTTAAAAGACTGATTTCCTGATATTTTGTGGTAACAACGGCTAATTCTGTATATAAAAACCACAGGGATATGATTATTAAAATATGAATTAGAGTGTTAGAATGAATAGATCATGCAAAGAATGAATGACTGACTACTGCAATATTTTCTCAAACCCACTAAATATAGGGTACCATTTACTGGTGCTTGGGAAACTCAAAAGTTTCTTGGGTGTCCAGGCTACACTATGGATTCAGATTTGTGTGCTACAGAATTAATTGCATTCATTTAAAAAAATTAAAAATTGAATTCATTTCTTCCTTTTTTGTCTTAAGTGCTACAATCTTATTTTATGTCATTATTACCTTTATCCGTGGTGACTATATCATCCTCTTAATACTTCTTTTGGTCCAGGTTTCTCATCTCCAATCTATCCTATACTTATATCATTGCAGACTAATATTTCTAAATCCTGACTATAATAATAAGAATAATCCAAAAGTCTATCAAATTAAATATGAATTCTCCAGGATGACATTCGTGGGTTCCTCTACTAAACTTTCTGCTTGTACAAATTCAAATCCTGTCCTGGAAATGTGCACTCAAGCTGAATTGAGTTCATTGATCCAGGAACACAGTCTGTGCTTTTGTTTTTTAATGGCTTTGTTTAGGCTGTTCACACCTCATGGATGCTCAGGCCAAAATCTAACCCCACCTTAAGTGCCATTTTTTTAAAAAGATGTTATTTATTTATTTGACAGAGAGAGAGACAGCGAGAGAGGGAACACAGGCAGGGGGAGTGGGAGAGGGAGAAGCAGGCCCCCTGCCGAACAGGGAGCCCAATGTGGGGCTCAATCCCAGGATCTGGGATCATGACCTGAGCCGAAAGCAGACGCTTAATGACTGAGCCGCCCAGGTGCCCTGGTGCTGTCTTAAAAAGAATATATTTCCACCAGGTTTGGCTCTACTAAAAATAATCTCTCTAAGTATTCTCTGGGGGACTCTGTAAAAGTTCTTGCTTATATCCTAGTTATGACTGTCATACATGCCTTTGTCTTGGGACTTTTTAATCTTCACTCAATTTAAGAGCTCTATCAGCATTTATTTTATTAAATTTGTTGACTTGGTGGTCTAAGCCACTGCCTTTTAAATTTAGCTATACACTGAAATCACTTGTATAGAAATACTGAAACCTGAGTCCCACTTGAAGAGATACTGATTCAATTTAGCAAGTGGTCTAGGCATTGAAATTTAAAAAAAAACAAAAAACAAAACCCAAAAAACCAAAAACAAACAAAAAAACTCTAGGTCACTCTGATATGCAGCAAATTTGAGGACCAATGACTCTGTTAATCCTGGAAATACCCAAAATGTCTTTTAGAATGTGTGTGTGCCACAGTCTCCGATGGCTACTCGGTTGGTAGATTTATGTCCATCTCAATTCTGTGAACAGATGAGTTCTTCAATCAGCTCCAAAATGTGGCTTCCCCAGACCAACACCAACCTTATCTTTAACTCTAAGCAATATTATTAGGAAATGCTTATTTCATTTTTAAAAGTTAAAATATATTCCTCCCAACTTTCTTGTCATCTCACTTGTTAATTTGGGGGGAGTATCAATCATTATTATAATTAAGACAATTAATTTTAATTATTTAAATTAAGATAATTTTTTATAATTATCAAAAAGAAAAGGCTAGTATATAAATTGATCAGTTTAAAACTGTGCACACATATTTCACTTTACTTTTTACACCTGATTTAGGATGAAAAGATGATATCTTGTACTGGAGGACATAGTACTTCTTTATCAATTGTTTTTCTTAAAATAATCTATAAAATCTTAAAATAATCTATAAAATAATCTTAAAATAATCTATAAAAATCTATAATCTACAAACAGGGGTAACAATACCTATCTTATTAAGCAACTATTTGAATTGTGAGTAAAACTAATAATTCTGACAGAGATGGTTAGTTTGAATGTGTTAGTTTAAGTTGTTTTTCTGGAAGGTTTGGATTCCAACTGATCCATGTCCCTCTCACTCTTGCACATTGAAGGACTCCTGATGTTTCTCAGGTGACCTGGTGGCCAGAGCATCTATGACAGAATATGGATAGTGTTCTACCATCAGGAGAATCAAACTCATGCCCTACACTGGCTCTTGCAAGCTCTGTATTCTGAGCAACAAAGATGAGAAATGTGCATATTCATGCTGAATTTTTGGATCCTTGACTTCAATAGGTAAAACACAGAAAAGGGGACTGTGGTGTTCATACTGTGTAAAACTTTCATTGTTTTCAAACCCGAGAATATATCTCAGGACAAGTTTCTCTTCATAAACCCACTTCCAAATGCAATTCTGGTTTCTTGCTTTCTAATAGCCAGCCACTAGATAGAGTAACCACTCTCCTCTGGGTTTCAATGATCTCATCTACAGTAGTCTTCACACAGACAACCTGCTTTGTGGTCTGTGTGTCCTTGTGTATTCCATATTTGCCCAGATAGACTCTCTGTCTCTATCTATTAGAATCTTATCCAAGCTTCAGTGTGGATTTTGGCATGATGCCTTCCTGAACATCTCAGGCAGAAATTTCTTCAACAGATTATAGATGCCTCAAAGGCAAGGGTATGGACATTGGTATTTTTCTCTGAGCCTAGCAGAGACTGAGACAGTTGCTCCTAAGTAGTTGCTGAATATGTGAATACAATCCCAGGCAACCTAGAGCCTACTGTGGATAGGCTCCAGACACCTATCCACGTAGAGCTTGATCCTGAAACACAAACAACTTTCTGATTCTATTTCTTTAGGGGTTAGCAGCCAACAAACTTTTGGACATTTACCTACGTTAACATTTTTCTGGCCTCTTTCAATGTGTTTATTATTAAAAAAATGCAAAATAACTAAACAAACTAACAAAAACCAATAAAACCAAGAGCTTTTAGTTCAGTTGTTTATTCTCCTTTGCAAAAATTTTGCATTTGGGGGTGCCTGGGTGGCTTAGTCAGTTAAGTGTCCAACTCTTCATTTCAGGTCAGGTCACAATCTCAGGACCGTGAGATTGAGCCTCATGTCAAGCTCTGCCATCAGTGGAGAGTCTCCTTGAGGATTCTCTCTCCCTCTGCCCCTCCCCCCATTCATGCATGCACTGTCTTGCTCTCTCTAAAAAATAAAATCCTTAAAAAAAAAGTTTTGCATTTTTTTGTTTTGTTTTTCTTACTGACTTTTTTTTCTTTTTAAAGTCATCCCTGCCCTTTGGTATTTTTTCCATGTCAAATCACATTCCTTCTTATTTCACTGTCAAGATGTATGTATTTCTAGGTTCTAGCATTTCAGCTTATTGGAAGGGATATTAGCTTCAACAGAAATTATTATTATTATTATTATTATTATTTTGTATATGGGACCTTATTCCTGTGAAACTGGTTATAAAAAAGAACTCCAGAAAATAAGATAAAACAAAACAACAAAAACATCCAAATATAGGTCTCACTGATTGAGATTGTGAAATGACTAATTTTTCATTAGGTCACAAGCAGACAATCAGAGGCAGGAGGATTCTTTCATTTATTTCATTGAATAGCTATTTATGAGTGTCTGCTCAGCAAAAAAAACTACTATATACTGCTTGCCATGTCAGTTGCCATTATTAAAAGCAGTAGGGAATTCCAGCTTGCTGTTCATGTAAATGAGTAATACTTTCCCCAAATTTAAGTGCTGTAAATATCTTCACCCTTTTAGCTTAATTTTGCCAGGCATTATTTCACCCCTTCCTAGCCATGTTCATTCTTACCTGAAGGAAAAATATGTTTTAGTTACTCTAAAAAATTATTTTAAAAGTGAGGAAGAGTGAACATATTTGAGCAAAGGAATAAAACAAAATAAATTAATGACTCTAAACTTAAATTTAGATAGGAAAATGGCTATCGAGTAAACTCAAACATTTCTATACGAAATTCTGGACACTTTTCTTTTAAAAAACATAATAAACTATAATAAAATATATTAGAATTCTTTATTTAGTCATGCAAATAATGTCAATAAAGAAGTCTGAAATGACAGGTTTCTAAAGTAGATTGTGGATTATTAAATTGTTTCTGTATAATTTTGGTATCAGGTGTACTTAAATCTTGCGACTTCTGGTCATCTATGTATTTCTTGTAATCATGCCACATTATTTGTCAGAATAGATAGTGAACTTGGGTATTCAACGATTTAACATTCTTGGTTTTAATGACTTAGAGTGGTGCTGACAGCTCATGAATAATTTTGCTTGGACTTGAAACTCTATCATGGGCATACAGGGTGAGGGATGTGCTTTGTGAGTGAGCCTGTGGGCTGCTCAAGAGCCACCAACCTATTCTTTATTGTCTTCATCCCTGTAGCTCTCACAGGATTAAAAAAATTTGTTGGTTCAAGCACCTTTACAATTTATGTTCTTATAGTCATACAATGTAATGCAGTGAGAAGTTAAGCAGAAATTTTTTTGAACTGATTATAAATTGCCTTAGACATGAGTTAATACAATTATTAGGTGTCCTAAAGGGATACCTACATATTTCAGTTACACAATAATTTGTATGTTATAAATATTTGTGAACTTAGAGTTTCAAAAAACTATGCCTCAGAAATGCCAAGGTATTTTGTTTGCTTCAGAATAGTTGGTATATATTATCATGGTATTTCTAAAATGCATGTATTCATGGATTTTAAAGGATAAAATTAATAATTTTTAGAACTTGTGATTAAATGAAGGACTGAAGTAATATAGGTTGTTATGTTACATTGTGATGTCATGAGATATTAGGATTAAGAAGTTTAATTGTAGTTTAGAAGAATCTTTCCCTAAGGAATAGAAAGCCCAAAGATCCCACTGACATTAGATCAAGAAGTCATGTATTATGATATTCCGTGGGGCATTTAATATTAATAGGAAACTACAGGGCATCTATGAATAACTTAGCCTACAGCATTTGGGATTGCAATCTAGAAAGAACTAGCAGTCAACTGACCTTAGGAACTAAAGAGTAACCACCAGTGTCACCTCTCACTATTTTAATATGCTGTTCCTTATTATGACTAATGGACATAGATTTTTGTTGTGGTTATTAAAATAAAAGGTCAACGTAGCAAGAAATACTGTAAGTAATTTTGCTTAGTGGCATTATAGTAAATATAACTGAGATGACATTTCTGCAAACAGCTAAGATTTTATTGTTAGTTTTCTTAAGGTTTTTACCTTTAGGCTTTAGATCATAAATTACTTTAACAATGTAATCCTGAGGAATTTAACTAAAATTATTATATTTTCATGTATCCAAAGTATGAAAAGAATAATGAAATTAACAAGGAAGTATTTGCAATGTAATTTTCCTTGAATAGGTTATGAGATTAATTATAAAATGTAAGTTTACATGGGAAAATCTATGGGAAATAATTTGTTAGGTCTTTATTTTTATTATAGTTAGAAAAGCCTAGTTTATAATTTTTTTTTTTTTTTTTTTTTACTTACAGAGAAGAGAGACAAATTTTGATAATGTGCCAAATTTGGGTAATTTGGAAATTTCTGAAGGACTCATATAAGAACATTTGCTTCTTAGTAAGATCTGAAAGAGCACTCAGGCAGTTCTCTCCTTTGAAGGTATCTTGGGATGAAAATATTACTTAGGTAAATTTTTTCTTGATATTGACATTTTTGTTCAAAATTCTTTTTCAAGTGTTCCTCAATAAGTAGCTTTAATGTTAGAGCACAAGGTACCAAATCACAGAGCAGAGATTTACATGGTGTATTAGTGTATTTGCACTATTTTATGAGTAAGAAACGAGGCTCTTTTCATGAACGAGTTGAGGTAAGAAACTATATGTCATAGAATATTAGAAGAAGAAAGAATGTTTTTATGGAGAAAGACAGCTGAAAGTGGTGGTTTGCTGTGAGATTTGTATTGATAAGACTCTGGGTCTCATAATATCATACTTTTCATCATTCCTCTTTGTTATAGAAATTAGTATTCTGCTTAGCAGGAGAATAAGTGGGCTTTTGTTTTAGGAAAGAAAAGGAAATAAAGTGCTCAGCTTCTACTTTCATTTCCAACTTGTCTACGCATGGGTGAAGATTCTTTCCTCCCAGCAGTTTTCTTCTCACTGATTCTAACGTTTCCAAAAGGTGACCCGTGTTTTAGGATCCTAATTTAGGCAAAAATAATAGTGATGGTTATGGAAATGTGGAAATAGTGGAAAAGAAGACCTAAGTAAAATGCCAAATACCAGTAACTTTGTCTCTTTCTCTTTCTATTTGCTTAGGGTAAATGAACAAACAAACAAATTGAATTTTCCTTCCATGGATAAGAAGTGCACTTGAATTTTTACTGAGTTACTCACAGATTATTGGACAGTGTACCTCCCTAGGTAGACCACTGCCTCAAAGTCAGTGTCAGGGTATTCTCTTTCTGAACCAACTTCCATGTTCTGGAATGTCTGTAGAGAAACAACCAAACAACAGCCCTGAGAGATTTCACATTAAGAACATTGTAATAACCAGAATGCACAAGTAGGACTGCGCATGGGAATGTTCCCTTTACATTTAGATGGACTAAACTTGGAAAGTGAAAGAGCATCAGGGAGAAGTGATAAGTAATACTGCTTTGTGGCTTTAATATATTGCCATTTAATTAAAGGCTGCATGCCATTTTGTCTTTAAATACCCTTATGAGGTAGCTTGGAGAGATCTCTGCCCTTTTCAAACTGTGAGATTTCCTATTTAAGAGCAAGAAAGTCTGTTGGTGGAAAAAAACACATAGTCACCATGAAAGTATAATAAAAGTTGTTGATTAAACTCTGCTAAAACTTTGGGATAATTGCACTGATGAGGTTAAGGTCTAATTTATCAGTACCTAGCACTTGTATGTTTGAGGAGAAAAGATACCAGAATTTCCTGATTCTGCCTCAAAATAGATGTTGCACACTGTGTCAGGGCACGAGGGAATAGGACAGTTTGGTCTTTTTCTAGCTCTCTCACTGTGGCTACCAAATGACCAGTGAATCAACCAAATAGAATGATGGAAGGTATTTCAGTTTCTAGGTGGAGATCCTACTGACTATCTTAGGTTAGATCACTTAAATGCTCACCACAACATAGTGTAGGCTGTCTCTGCCCAAATCCAAGTGAATAGATCTATATAAGACTGGAAAGCTACACACTCATAGTAAACATCACTTGTCTTTTATCCATGGCAGTCTCTTCTCCTTACTCCTAGAGTTCTTATTTCTCCTCTGGTTTGACAGATCCCTGTGGGTAATGTGGTGGTCTAATAACTATGGAAGCAGAAGGAAAGGAAACCATACCATTCTTCTATCTGGCCATGCCATTAGCCATGGGCAAAACCAGAACACAATTACAAATAATTTCTAAAAACCCCAGATTGGATAAGTACAAACATGTGACATGGAGCAGGAACCCACATACCTGGTAGATGTTCTCACTCCTCTGTTTCTAAAGTTTCTTTCTGATTTTTAAGACTTCATAATTAGCATGACCTGTGAACATTTTCTTAAGGAAAATTTCAACTGGGAAAAATAGTAGGGACTGACTTGCTATAATTTATAAAAGTGCAAAATTACAATGATTTTTTAATAAATATTTTATTATATTAAAAAATATCTACCTTATAGAGGTTCTTGGCTTAGGATATAAACCCATTTAATTTTTTTTTAAAGATTATATTTATTTATTTGACAGAGAGCGTTCACAAGTAGGTGGAGAGGCAGGCAGAGAGAGAAAGAGGAGGAAGCAGGCTCCTTGCTGAGAAGAGAGCCTGATGTGGGGCTCGATCCCAGGACCCTGAGATCATGACCTGAGCCGAAGGCAGAGGCTTAACCCACTGAGTCACCCAGGTGTCCCCCCATTTAATTTTTATAGCATCTTTAGAGGTGCAGAAGAGATATACTTATCCACAGACTAGTCATCTGTACTATTCTAGTATATGATTTTTGACTGTATATATTTCTTTCTTTGAATAGTTTTCCATTTTATAAAAAAAGCAAGTGACTTTTCTGTCAGTAACAGAGAGGTCCTCATTAAATACAGAGAAAACATCAAAAAATTACCTGTGATGTCTCAAAGATGCACACAACAAAAGAATGCTAGCAGCCATCTCTGGGAATGAATAATGCTTTTCTGGGTGCTTATTTGAAGCTTCTTTTGAAGGAGTCTCCCTAGTATCCCACTTTCATCCACAAAATGATCTATGGCTCTGGTCTATGCATGGAAATTCAGGAGCACTTTCCTTGCAAAGATCAGGTTATGAATTTGATATCTGAGAAGACAATCTTCAAGTGAAATATATTTGCATATGATCAATTTTCCTAGCAGTTTAAGAATCTGTAGTTTGAGGCACCATGCAATTCTCTGTCCTGTATCCTAAACTCTAAATATGTGGAATTATCCCACCTAGTCTATCACACCTACTTAAAGACAGCTTTATTTCTAAGCATGTGGGCTCGTTTCTCAGGATTCTTTCAAACTTATTTCAAATGTTATCTGAGCCAACTACACAAAGCTTTAAACACAGAATACCACCACTTCCCCTTCTAACTAAAACATGATGGTGGGTCAACCCTTGGCCATTTAGTTTAGAAATCAAATAAATTTACTGCTATTAAACCTACAGATAGTTCTTCCCATGGTTGACCTGATGCACAGAGGCTTTGTTGTTTCATTTGTGATTTTGCAGCTTTCACTTGGATAAATACATTTGCAGTCATGATTTTGGAGACAACACAGTAAGAAAAAAATTAGCTCATTTCCACTATACAATGTATTGGCAGATCATTGCTTAAAAGTGTTGGTGTAAATGCCTGTACCGCAGTGATGATGCTGAATTTTATTTAAAGTTCAAGATGGGGAGATTCCAAGGGCATACCAATTCAGCTATAGACAGGTTTTGAGTCAATGTCATAAAATTTGTCACAAAATTATTTTGTAACACACGAAAAGCAAGACATATTTTTTGTTCGTTTTTCTTTTAACGGGAATAAGAGTGCTTCTAAATCTCTCTTGGGAAAAAATTACAATTTTCATGTTCACATTTGAAAGGATTATCAATACCATTGGCAAACACCAACAGAACAGGGATATCTCTCTAGGAAAAGGTTGAGCAAATCATTAAGTTTTCTAATTCACAGGAGATAAGATCCAAATTCCAGTCTCAAGGTATTATATTCTCTTGTTCACTGTGAGACCAGCAAACACAAGACATTAAAGTGTGGGTGATTACTGACAACACAGAATCTGCTGTCATTTACCTGGAAGCCGGATTTAGCCTCTAGGATTTTCCAGAGGACATTCTAGAAGAGGTTGCTGCCATTGACACCCAGGGAAGGCAATTTTTAAATTGTTCCTCTTGAGATGGAACTTTCTGTGGACTTTAGGCCTTTGGGACCAAAACCTACAAGGCATTTATGAATAGTTGATATGAGAATTTTAATAAAAGTTGCAATAACCATGAAAATAGTGTTTTTAAAAAATCTATGTACTATTAGTAACAATGCATGCAGAGTGCCAGGCATTCATAACTATTTGGTTATAAAAATATGTGACTGTAATTATGGTATTTACAGTCAACTTATAAAAATACGTGTAATTCTGAATGGCAATAGTTAATCCCTAGCTCTAACCACAAGCCTGAAAGGATTAGAGGATTATTATGGGAAAGTGCATGGATAATTATAAAATGGACAAAGCTCTCACCGTCTCAAATTCAACATTCAAGAATGGCTATTCTAGCATCATAGGAGCTTCATTTGTCAGAATTCTTCTAACCTCACAAGGTAAAACCGAAATTCTGTGGAAATAAGTAGGGATCAAATGGGAAAGGAACATTTACATGACACAACCTTTGTGAAGAATAATTCTTTCATAGAATAGTCATGCACAACTGTCAGAGAGGTTCACTATCCCTGGAAGAATTCATGGGATGACATTTAAGCACACCTTTCATTAAAAAAAAGTTAGGCATGGTCTGGATTAACCAAATCTTTCCATAATTTAGGTGAATACCTCTTTGGAGCTTATTAACCATCATGGAGAGTGGAGTTCTTATGACACTTTCTACTTCAAATTTGTGTTCCGATGGAAGGAAACAAATCCACACTGCAGTTTAAATTCAGAAAAGGTGTTTTTTTTTTGTTTGTTTTTTACAAACTTCTAAAATCTCTCTCTTTAAGGGAAAAACACATTTCAGCAAAATACAATATTCTACATAGATGAGATACTTCCCACAGGTCCTTTTCTTCTAGGAGATGATCAGTCATCTTCCAGCAGTAGGTAGGTTCTCAGTTTGAACACTATCAGTATTTCACAAAAGGACAAAATGATGGCAGTGAACTTGAAAAACTAGGGTGAGTTGCCCATACGCTACACAAAAAAGCAGAGGTCGGGCATTACCTGCAAATCATGATCTCATATGTTAAGATGTATCTTGGTATTTAGTAATTGGATTTTTGGAGATATCTGCTGCACAGTGAGGTTGGGAGGTTAGATGATGCTTAGTTAGATTCCTTTCAGGCTTAAATTACTTCCTAGGACTGAGCTGGGGCATTTTGGATGGTAAATTAACTCTTCCAGAACAAGAAATTCCATTTCAATGAATTATTGCTACAATTTACTAAAGAGTACCATCGTGTCCTGGAAAAGATAACATCCCTTCCAAAATTCCACCCCTCTAGTCACTCAGATAATGGGAAATTCACATTTATTTTTACTCACTTTGATCCTTGAAGTCAGAACCTAACAAAGAACCATTTTCCCTCATCTAAAAAGAGACTTGTCTAGTTGGAGGTACGGTATTGGAACTGCTGTGGCGGTTTGGCAATCTATGCCACCATCCTCACATGTATTTGGCAACTGGCATGCTTGATTCTTTCCTTATAAATCAGCCTGCCACTCTTCTTTGCATGTGGAATTGTCTAAAGTAATAACGAAAAAAATGACCCAAATAGGCAAGCTTTTTAAAACTTGATAAATGAATGGAGAATGGCATACCTCAGAAAGAAATGGAGCAATAGTTAATGGAATGTCTCAGCTGATTACCGCCATCTTTTGAAAGCAATATAAAACAAATCTTCACAAATGGTAAGTAAACTACGAGAGAAGAATCCTCCTCCCTCCCCGCAAAACCCAGCTCTTCAGAAATTTCTACGTCAGATATGAGATCATGGTCTGCAGGTCTACCAGTGTCAAATACCATTTCATTCTAGCAGAGCCCTTCAGGAGGAAAAAGGCCAGGGTTATCTAATGTATGAACAATATGATAATATTATATTAACAAATAATGAATAAACAATAACTATATGTTTATCACAATTGTATTCCATACTTGATCAACTGATACTCAGTCTACATGAATACAACTGAAAAGACAAGAATCATTTCTAATAGAAACTCAGTAACCTCAAGGTAGGACAAAACAAACTTTATTTGATAAAATAAAATTTGGTTAAATGGTTTTCATTTTAGAGACCGTTCTTTCCCTTAATATCCTGGTGAACTCCTTATTTGGAAAAGTACACTTGTCTTGTTGTTTTGTCACTTCATTAATCTATCAACGTCATTTCCAAAAACTCAAGCAGAATGGAATGGTTTGTATCTCTTTTCGGAACTTAACTGAGTCCAGAAGTTTTTGTTCGTTTGTTTTTTATTTTTGTTTGTTTTGTTTTCTTTTCCCCACATTTTAATATTTCAAATTCAATTAAAATATACAACCAAAGTTGGCGGGAAACAGTAGCTCTCTTCCAGGTAAAAGAGCTTACTAAAAGACTTTAGAATCACTGGACATTTGTTCAGTCCTACCTGAAAATTAACTTATTTTACTGCTTGGTGTGGGAAAAGGCATTTTCTAGTAATTTTCTGTGACAGGAAGCACAGCATTAATCCAAGTAAGCACCCAACAGACTAAGTCTATCTGCTGGGGAACGGTTTTAAACATTAATTCAATGAAAACATTTACCTCAGTACTTTTTCTGAGAGAGAACTCAGCAGCAGTTACAGTTCATATGCCACCTGTGGAGAGCCGTGAACACCCTAGGCGGTAAGCCAACTGAGGAGCACTTTCCAGGTAACAAGAACAGTGATATTGCAAGAAGCTACAAAACAATATTGCAGTAGTTATAGTGACCACTACTACAGTGATCATGGCCTGGGTCAATGTGCCAAATATTAATGCAAGGAGCACACTAAAATTTATAGGGTTAGAATATTTTCCTTATGCTAAGAACCAGTGGATGGCACATGATGAGTGGTTATGATCCTTTTATTCTGTTTCGTACTACAAACGCTCCCTAGTTAGAGCTCCTTTATCCTATGTTAAAGATCTATATTCCATGGCAGTATATTTTCATCATCTAAAATGAGAGCACTATAACTGGTATACCCCAACTCTCTCTCTCTCACACACACACACACACTCAGACACACACGTGCACCCTTATACACACATGTATGGACAAAATGTATAAAATGCTCATTTGCAGTGGGTAAGCTCTCTGAAAGCAGCCAAATCAGCCTTTGCAAGTATAGAGAACCATTCAATGCCGATGAAAAGCCTTATCAATTGTTTAGCTCCAACATGAAATTTTAACCTTTGTCCATATAGTAATTGGTTTAAATGCCTTTCGTATTTTTTGCTAAGTCATCCAAAGCAAGAATCTCAGAGACTGATGTGATATGTAGAATCTAATGGACTCACGTCTTTAATTTTGCCTTTCACACAGTTGAATAATACTCTTGCTGCTGAAACACGAGTTGATTTTGGATTGCTACTGATGCATCTGTATTTGGCTGAGGCTAATTTGGCTTTCTAGAGAAAGCCTAGTCCATTGGCAAATGGACACCTTCTTCCACACATCAATGTACACTAAAGACAAATCTCAGTATATGTATATATGGCGTATATACATATATATGTACACATAAAATGGATTGGGAAGTCCTTTGGTTTAGATGGGATTAAATATGTACTTCCCAAGTGCATAGGTTTCCTTTGACCAACCTGTTCAAAACAGAAATAAGAAAAGTGCCATGGCAATTTTGACATTTCCTGTCATTTTCCCTATGTAGAGGTTCCCTTTCCTTTTCTTGGTTCCCTTCCTTTTCTTTTCTCTTTCTTAAGCATTTTATTTTTGAAAGTGTTTAGACCTTTTGGCCGTCTAATACTCCATTGATTTGTCCATTCCTTGGAAGAGCTCTAAGATCACATCCACAAACTTATCTTTAGTGGAGAACAAGGTTGCAAAGAACATTTCCCTCTTCTTTGATCCTCTCTTCCCCCCAAGAGGCAGACACCTTGATGTGTCATGACAATTCACTCTTGATCTGACTTTCCTTGTTACCCCTGGCCAGCCCAAGCAGCTGAGGTCTGAGCTTTACTCTCCCTGCATCGTTGTGCAATACTGGAAAAGAAAAATAATCCATTTGTCTACCCCCTTCAGACTGTGGTGACATGATCAGGGTTCTCTTGAATTTCTATGCATTCAATTTCCTCTCTCTCCTTTCGTTTGGCACGTTTCTTTTTCTTGTGGTGCTTTTTGGAAGGGGGGAAAAAGGTTAGGAACACAGGTAAGATAACAAAACAGTGCAGAAGTGTGCAACCCCCAGTGAGCAGCAAGCATTTGAACAGTGTGAAGGTCAGGTTCGAAGGCACAAATAGGAGGGGGACCAACCCAATAAGAAAAGAAGTAACATTTTGCAAAATGGCTGTCCCATGCTCTTGTAGGGAGCTTTTTATACATTGTGTTCGGGTGTGCTCAGTTGCTAATACAAATGTGTAAAGCAGTGGTGCACAGTGGTCAATGGCAAAATTTAAAGTGTAGATAAGGCACAAGATAGAAATGCAATCCATGTTGACGTTCCATAATGTCATTAAGCCCAGAACGCCCAGCTCAATTGAGGTGACACTGAGAATCAGCCAGAAGTTTCCCAGAGGGTGGATCACTAGGAAAAAAGTCAGGATTAACACCAGGAGAACCCCAAAGCCTGCAATCAGAACAGGCACCGTGACAGACAAGCCGTAATGATCCATGAACACGAAGGAGGGGTTGAACACAATGAATCGGATGCTCTTTGATAGGGACAAGGGCCTCAACTTTTCCAACACTTCTATGACTTCCTTCTGCTTGTCTCTGCTAGTCCTGGCCACCAGATACAAGCGGGAAGCAATAATGTTGTTTTCATCCCCTGCCTTGGAGAAGATGATATCGTTCCGAAAATGCTGGAATTCTGGCTTTTTTAAAAATGAGCTTTGTAGGACACTGATAAAGTCACTCTTGTTATTGGCACTGATGTTGCTAACTTTCAGAAACTGGTAATACTGCTCCACCCAGGACACGGCCGTGAACCCGCTACAGAGTCTCCGTATATCCTCTTGGACGCTGCTGTTCCAGTACTCCAGGGGCTCGTAGATGTAGAACCCTATCACTGGGCTGTAGTTGCTGAAATATTTCTGCTGAACCATGGCATAGGAAACACTTGGGGAGTCACTGGCTAGCAGATGGATGATGTTGGCTCTGTCACTGATCTGCAAGCACCCCATGAAGGAGAAGGAGGCGTAGATGAGATAGAGGATGACGACAAATGGCTTCACGTAGATATTGGTAATCCATTCATTGTAATGCTCACGGAGGAAGTGCTGAATGAAATGGTGCTGGTAGGGGTTCGTCTCATGATGGGATGTCTGTTGATGCCCATCACTCATTACTGTCTGGAACCACACAGGTTTGCGGTCCAGGTATTCTGCAGAGGGGATCTTACAGCAAAAGATGCTGTGGTAGCGGTTTTGCTCGAGTTGGCCTGCAAAGACCAGACAGGAGCCAAAGAATGAGAAAATGTAGAAGTAGTTCAACAGAATGGAGACACACATGTTCTGACAGAAGACCTTCACAGCCTCTATGTTTGTGAATGGGCTGGCACCCATGCCAAAGGTAATGAAGTACAAGGAGCTGGTCATGGTGTAGGTGACCATCACATCGGAATAGGCATCTGCCACCCTGTCTTTGAAGGGCAAAGTCTCTCTTGTTCTCCGCCATCCAGACAGAAGCTCAAATACTCCTTTAGTTCCATGACCTAGTTGTTTTAAAAAAGAAAGAGAATAATTGTTTTATTATCTATTATCTATACTAAGCAGTGCTTTATACTCCAAGCTGCAAAATGCTACGATCCTCCTATCAGGGTCTCAAAATTTGAGTTACACCATGGGATATATTTTGTCCGTGTGTCCACTTTAGCAAGGTCCAAATTAATTGGTATTCTGGGTAAAACCAAACCCGTGTTGTCTGTCTTATTAATTCGACAAGTCATAAATACAGTTGACATTATTATGTGATTTTTTTTTCTTCCCCTGCACACATGTTGTCTCCCTTAATGGGTCATACGTTGTGAATGGCAGGGGCTATTATTCACACAGCTTCAAATGCCCTTCCACACCAACCGAGTGCTTGATCAACTGAGGCATTGACCGATAGTCCCAAACCTCCATTTCAAGCTGACTTACATGCTGATGTAGGAAATCATAATATGATTTTAAACACTTAAAAATCACTTTGCATTGACTTTACGATGTTAATAATCTGCTTGATGGCCAAATGTCTTAGAATCCTGTTCCTGTAGATTTGATTAATTAACATTAGATGCAAGTTGAAAAACTTTGCCAGGTCACGTAAAAGACAGGGCAAAACCTTCAGGGTGAGAGATCACAGCAAGCATTTCCTTTGGGCTCCTCACAGAGCTTTTATTCACACAGTATGGATGCTGACTAACATTTGCTTCATTAAAGTGGATGGGGAATGGTTCTTTTTAATCAACTTCTGCGCACTCTTTAATAAGGGTAAATAAGCAAAAGCTTCATTCAACAAATATTACTTGAGCACCTGCTATGTACTAGAAACAGTTAGATACTGAATGTTCCTCCCACACCAGGAACTTAACAGCTCTTAAGATACTGCTGCTTGCTTCCTTATCAACAAAAGCAGAAAGCAGCTAGGAAAATAAAGGTATTAGGCCATACCTTTAATTTCCCTTTTTCGCTTCTCTGATTTAGCTCTGTCAATTACTGTTCACAATGTATCAATTGGTAACTTTCTGACTGAGTGAAAATCTTCATACATCACTCTTGCCCTTGTAGGCAAAGCAATACTACACACAAACATTTTCTATGAATGGATGCAAGCTGTGTTTGGGCTCTTCTCCAAGAGATCCATTAGACACAATGTAGCTTAAAGACACAAAATGACCTAGTTCAAGAAAACTTGGAAAATGGACTTTGTGCAGTACCTAGATATTGGAGGAATTCACTTAGCAATGCTTTAACAAACATATGATAATGGCTGGGGTCCTACAATAATCACTGATTTTGTGTAGTTGAGAGTTGCTAATTGGTCTCTATACTTTTCCCTCTTCTCTGTTACTTTTTTTTTGGGCGGGGAGACTGCAATGGGCACAATTAAAAACTATTTCCCATCCTACCTTTTAAGTAGAGGTGGCTCATGAGACATATTTCTGGGAAGTGTAACTGATAGTCACTTAAAGATGCTTATTAGAAAACCAGAAGGAACTTTGCCCTAACTGGCATCACGGAGCCACCAATAAGAGCCTCAGTCTGCCATCTTCTCTAAGTCTCTTTAAAGAGAGCCAAATCTCCACTTGTCTAAGTCACTGTAAGTAAGGTTATTATATGCAGCTGAACCTATTCCTAATCAACTAAGTTTTGTAGGTGAGTTAATATTACAGAAACCTTTTTTTATGAGGATCTAAGAATTCTTGCTTTATAGTTAACTTGACTACAGTATTTATAGGCCTAAATATATATAATGCTAATATTTTATTTTAAAGTTACATGGGTTCACCTATCTTGGGAATTTTTATTAATTATTAATTGTTACTGTATTGGAGTTCTTCTTATCCTAAATATAAAGCCTATTGAATTTCCAAAGTTCTCTTTTCTGAGTCCCCAGTCAGAAAAGATAAGTTTATCCTAACAAATAGAAAAGGTTAAGCAAATTGCATTTATGTATAAGGTAAGCTTTTTTTTTTTTTTGTGATTTTCTGGAGGCAATGATCTATTATTCCTTGCATTTAGTTACTAGCTCAGCATATATGGGCACTGAGTTAAGTCTAACACTTTTTTAAAGTCTGATGATTCTTACACATCATTAATTCTTCATTTTTATCTTCTGCAGGACTCCTTGACCAAACAGAATACTTGTTCTTTCACACCCTTGGCAAAAACATAATATTAGGATATTAGCTGAAGTAATTAAAATAATTCTTTAATTAGAGCACTTCTCTTCTGAAATGAGGACTCTTGCTATCTTTGTAGTCATAAGAAGGGAAAAGGCTACATGGGGCTGCAGCTAAATTTGGCTTTCCTTTGCTAATGGTCACTTTTATGGAATAGTAGGTACACTATGTAGGCCAGATTGTTGCTTTATATAGTATAAAGGTCTGTATGTGTGGGAAGATGATGCTAAACCGTATTAGGTTAAATAACCACTCTAAGTGTGATGAAGACTGAACACATAATTTCCAAACTTTGGAGAAGGCATATTTTATCCCATTTATAGGTTTAGATATTTTATAGGCCATTCCTGCTGATACTCACTCATTTGATTCTTCCCATAATCTAGCTATTTCCTAGAAGTTCAGATCTATTATCTGCACCCTGAATCCAGGGTGGTCTTTCCTCTCTCCGTGAACCTGCCCATGATCAGTCTTATCTTCTTGGTTTTATTCGTGCTATTTTTCTCTGCCTTACAATACCTTCTCCTCATTGCTGGTCACAAGGAAATTCTGTCCATCCGTCTGGTAAGCATCAGTTCAATTCTCTAATTTGCTGGGAAACCATCTCTGACAATTCCAGACATATTGATTTTTTTCTGTTCCTTAAGGTCTTACTGCACTAATTAGTTACTCATTTTGGCACGCAACCATGTGCTGTTTCACTCTGGAACAAATGGTTTTCTTAGGATATGTTCTATTTCTTTGGTTAGACTGCAAATTCTTCAAGGTCAGGGAATACATTTTATGTTACTCTTATACTCTGCAGAACATCTGGCAAAGGCTAGATGCCCAGAAGACGCCCACTAACTTCTTGAATTCATTTAATTCTTGATTCTTGATGGGTTGAAAAAAATGTATCTTTTAACTACTCTTCCTAAAATGTACTGTGCATCTTTATGTCTCCAGTAGAGCTATATACTTTTAATTCAATTCAATCCAATATGTATTTTGATTTGTTAAAAACAAAGGCCTATACTAGTCAACATATAAAACATAAAGGTAAGCAAGAAACACAATGTTTTCCAACATTTGTCAGGCCAGAAGGCCATTTTTACTTGGGTAATTCTGAGACAGAGACTAAAGCTTCAAATACATATGAATTTTAGAAGCAGTCCCATAGGGTGTTCATAAGGGTTCCTTTCTTCTACTAACTAGATTATAGTAGCACACTCCACAGTTGTGACTACCAAATATGTCTCCAGACATTGCCTAATGCTGACTGGGGGTAAATTGCCCCCAGTTGAGAATTACTGGTAGTCAAAAGAAAAAAGTGCACACACACACACACACACACACACACACACACACATACAAATTTTAATTACCCTTTTCTGATTATAAAAACAGGACATATTTCCGTTAAAAATTTGGGAAAGATGGAAAAAATAATGGTGAAAAATTATTTCATAGTCCTACAACACAGATAATTGCTGTTAATAATTTTGTGTATTTCTTCCAGTTTTGTATGTATGTATTAAACTTATCCATCCATCCATCCATCCATCCATTCATCCAGATTTGTAACTATTTAACTATTTCATGAAACAGAGCTCCTGTAAGGAGAAATTAGAATTTGGAATTTCTCTTGCTGCTGTTCAGTTGGCTCCCAACCACCATGGAAAAACTACTTTCAAACCTCTGTGGTATTTTCTTTCTTGGTTTCTTCCTTTTTACTTTGGCTTCCACTCTGAAGCTGATACCATTTTTTTAAAAATATCTGCCCACTTGAAAGAAGCCCTAATGCTCTACCATACCTTTTTGGAAGGGTTATATGCACTCTTTTTCCACCATTACTGAGGGTCCTATTCCAATTCAGACAAGGCACCTGAAATCAAGACATTGGTATTCACCCAAAAGGAAGTGATCCACCATCTCAGATGATGATGATGATAGAACACGCATGAGTGTGACTTGCCCTACTTAACAACGACCTGAACCAATTCCAATATATTTTCTCCTGGTACCTTAGTCCTGATTGTTCTTTGCTTCTGTCTCATTCCTACCAAAATCCTTAATCCTTACTTAAGGCATCAGTTTGTCTCATGAACCACTCTGTTCAAGTTGCTGACTGGTGAGAGACATATATGTCAGCAGTTAACTGACATTAAAGAATCATAGTGTTCTTTCCAAGTAAGAGATGAATGGTACACACTGTGAAAAGACACCTGGTTCTTTCCGAAGGATTAGGGAAAGCACTACAAGTTTCTGATAGGCAGGGGATGATGCAGTCTAGACTGATGGGATAACATGAATTAAGACACCAATTTACCTATAAATTAAGAGGAGGTAGTTGTGGCTTTCATATTTATCATTGATTTCTTTTTCTCTGAGCAGAGATTAGCTTGTTTGGTTTAGTAGGTTAAGGCATTGTTGGAAATATGCATTTAATATTCTAGAAGATGACTGCCAAATTTTGATCATGGTTTCCTTTCATTGTATTAGTATATATTTGCAAACTATATTAGAATGCCATAATAAGTGGCTCAACTGGGACATTATTGTATAAACTTTCTCTTGGCAAAGATTCACGAAGGAATAAGGAGAGCACTCTTAGGAGTAAAAATGTTTTGGACAGAGTTGGAATTGGGAGAGAAATTCAAGGTGGGAAATGAGTTGAATTAGAAGATTCGTGTGTGTATGTGTGTGTACTGAATGTTCCAAAAGTCTTCAGGGATATTGTTGGAGACCTCTTTCCAAATGAAAGCAAATGGAAGCATTGTTTAATAACAAACAAAACTTACATGACATCTGGTTAATATACTCTATTTAACAATAATTTAACAAATTCTACTATTTACAATGGATAAATATGAAAAAAATGAAGATTATATGGATTCTTCTTTTGGTCATGGCATTGCAGTTCAGCCAGAGGGAAAATCATGAATAGTTAAAATTTAAAAACATGTACTTTTGTTACCAAACAAAACTGACTTCAGTCCTAAATGAGCCAAATAATATTCAGAATTGGTTACAATTCCATTTGAGCCTGAAGCAATCACTTTACAACAACTAAAGAGGACTTCTAAAGTAAGATCTCTGACAACAGATTCCTTCCCACACTTAACAACACTTCTTTAAAGTTGTGCATCCCAGTGTGAACTTCACACTCTGATTGCACCTATGGAGCTGTAGGAAAATTCTGGCGACATGGCTAGACATGGAGTGACTTCCTTCAAAGCAATGCTGTTCATCTGTGAATTGAATATAAACTTTTCAGTTGCCATTTTAAGCCCAAAACCAATCTCTCCCAAACCCAGAATTCCAAAGAAAATAGTTGTAACAAGGATTAAATCCAATCAAACCTAATTGCAACTGATTCAATTAGTACTCCCTACTGGGCTTCTCTTGATATATTGCTCTAATAAGCACCATCTGTGGGCTTCTAATTCTTTCTAATCAGCTGAATTAGAATTCTCTTCATTTGCTTTGAGAAGATGTACTAATGGTCCTCCCTTTATACTTGAATATGTCAAGCTTTCTTAAAGGTATTTTTAAATGTTCTTGTAATGATTATTACTAACAGCTTTATGGGATCTTCTATAAAGAGTAAAATTAGTGACAAATTAGGATTTCTCTAACACTGAGATCTGGAGAATGCTTTAAAAATGTCTGGTTCAATCACTGGGAAACATGTTTGAAATGGAAGTAATCTTACTTAGCAAACTTAAATTATGCATAGTTTTAGTTTCCTAATAAATATTGTTCAAAAGAAATCTTAAAGGTTGTAGCATGAATGTTTGATAATGCCTCAAAGACAAAGTTTTCTGGGAGCATCCTTGAGTGTTTTGCTACCCCCCCCTTTTTTTAACCAGTGAAGATGAAATAAAAACATCCTATAGGCTGGAATTTTTCTCTGAGCAAAATGGCCTAAAGCCAGTGGAAACTCAATTAACCAGAAAGCTCAGGAATTGGATCATTTGAATAGTCATTAAATTAATCAACCAGAACTTCCTTTTTGATTCAACTTTTATTGGTTGATTAACTTTACTGGAGATCTTTCTAAAATTGCATTAAACTTGTATTTCCTTTCTGTGTCCTGTCCAGAAGGAAGAAAGGAAGAAAGAAAGGAAGAAAGAAAAGGCAAAATGTGTAGCAATTAAAAGGATGTACTCCAGAGTAACACATTTTGGTTTCAGTTCTGGCTTTATACCTTTTGATGTGTGATGTGGCAAGAATGAATTATTTTAACCACTATATGCCTCACTTTCTTAGTTTAGAAAACGGGAATAAAAATGGCACCTATTTTAAGGGGTTAATGCATAGGTTAAATGAGATAATAATTACAATGAGCCTACAGCGGTGCCTGGCATACAGGAAGCACTCAGTGAATGAGCTATTACTATTTATTGAATAATATTCTTCAGAGTCATTATTACATTATGCACAGATAATCAGGAGTCAATATGGCATATTGGTTAGGTGTTGCATTCTGTGGGTTTATACTTCCTCGTCACCATCAATTAAGTGTATGACCTTGAGCAAAGGAACTCTATGGCTGGATTTGGCAATCTGTGAAACAGAGAATAACAATATTTGCTTCAAGGGATTGCTATGTTAAAGGAAAAACAGATACATGGATCCCTTAATACAAATATCTGGCACACAGTGAGTGCTCCCACAAATATTAGCTATTCTCGAATAGTACTATATAGTTGTAGAAGTGTGGGAGTTTGGATGAATGCTTACCAGGCCTAGGGAAAAGTGTTCTCTGATTATTATTTTGAAATTTGTCTTTTTTTTTTTTTTTTGGTCCTTGGAAGTTAATTGTGGAAAAATGCTGATTAATAAAGATTTTAGTTAACTGGATTCAGCTAATTGTGACATTCCTTATGTGAGTGTGCTTGTTCAGAATAAGCTAATAGAGTTGCTCTCTTTTAGCAGGAGGGAAGTTGAAAGGAAGCTTTCCAGGCACTGTTTCTGTGACTCACAGAAGAAAACATAGTCCCTTCCAGGAGAATGAGGGAACTGCTAGGCAGACGACTAAGTTTCATCAGTCCAGAGGGACAAGGAGACCATTTCCAGAAGGTCCTTGAAGTGACAGAACTGGTGTTATTTGAATGTATCCCTGATGAATACAGCCTTCAGTTGAGAAGGCCTGCTTCTCACCATATTTTCTAGGACTTTATTCACATTTAGTGGTCCACAGCTTAGCTCGGCTTTATCATAGCATACATTTATAAACAAGAGCTATATCTTTTCTGATACTTATCATAACATTTTCTTGTTAGGTGATAATTCACAAAGGCATGGGAGAGAGGATAGTCGGTAGTATGGGTAGTAACCTGGCACAGTGGGCCCTGAGTATAGGCTCTTGTGTTCATGCCCAGGCTCAAACTTCAGCTGTATTCCTCGCTAACTGGATCCCTTCATGGATACTCCCCATGTTGTTTTCATCACATGCAGAACAGCGAATGCAAGCACCTTCCTGGCAGTATTGCTGAGAATAATAAATGAGATAGACCGCATAAAATGTTTACCATCGTCCCTGGCACATATTAAACACTTGGTAAATGTTAGCCATTACTTTTTATGTATGACTGCATGTTCATTTGAGGCTTAGGCTATGTGTTTGTAGTATACTACAGCACCTGGCTCTGTTTCATTCTTGAAATTATCAATAGAAATGACAATGAATCATGACATGCCAGGCCACTAAACTCAGCTTCAGTGATCGAAAATTGTAGGAAACTCTTACTGACTTCTTGTTATAAATCATACTCCTTTCCATCATCATAATCCCTATGGACTTTGTCCTGCCCATTTCCATTAGGCAAAGATTCATCAAGAAACAAAAAAACCAAATGAAATCCCTCCCAGTTTGCTATGACTATGAAACAGCTAACTGGACTCTAGGGAAGAATGATTTTTGGTCCTGTGACCAATAGAATGTTCAGGGAGTTAATCTAAAGGTTTCTGGCATTTGGAGATACATGAAAACTTAAGAGCTATTTTAGCAATTATAAAAATTAAGAAAAACAGGTCCACATTATTTTTTTTTCCAGAAAACTTTCACTTATAATTAACTGACAACAATTCAGGGCCCAGAGATATTAAGTAAAGAGCTGCTGACAGAATGTCAGCAGGTTGTAAAATTTATTCTCTCTTTTACACATTCTGAAATTTCTCAAGTGGTAGTTCTATTAACACTGGTATGGGAATCTTTAATAAAAGAACACATGTCTCAAAGAAATTAACCAACTAGTCAGGAGATATTAATGAAGGACCTACCTATCACATGCTACATGAGATCACACTCAGCTTTCCCCCTGATGTGTATATTCTTTCTACAAGCCCAACAAGTGAATGTCCTGCCCAGATACTTTCCAACATTTGGAAAGTTCTTCCATGTTTAGAGTTGAAATTAGTCACCCTGAAATTTCCAAAATCTGCTCCTAATTGTCTTCTTTGGAATATGTGCCAGTTATTCTGTCACATACCCGTACTTCAAATATTAAAGACAATAGCATGATAACTTCAGTCTTCTCCAGGCCAATCACCTCATTACTTTGACTGTTTCTCTGACGACATCTGCACAGGATTCAATCTGAGGTACTCTACAGCAGTAAAAGTGCCTTAAAATCAATGATCATGTCTTCATTTTTGTTTGTTTGTCCCTCGGTACCTAGCAGTGTCATAGATGCAGTGAATACTAAAAGAATATTTTTTGAGTTTTATGTTGTTAAAATTTTTCTAGCTAAACTTACAAACCTAAAGGCAGGTTGAGGCATTACAGGGACTGACAGATGAAAAGTCCAGTGATTATTTCTTAATTACAGTTAGGGAACACAGCAGAGCGGTGGAATTTACATGTTGTTAATTGTGACACTCATTCCATCTTCTGCACTGCAGTGGTTGATGACATTCTCGAAGGTGATGGTGGGGGTGATTTTTGTGACAGATGTGGTCAAGTCAGGACTGCACAAAGCCTGTTTGCAACAACTATGAAGGTACTCAAAAGTTAGATCTATTTTTGTCTTATGAGGCAGCATATCCTCAGAATGCTTCTTGGGAAGGTTTACAAAGACTGTGAATAAACTAATGCATGTAAAAACAAAACAGAAACAAAAAAGACATAGATCCCATACTGGCTTTCCATGCAACAGGGCTGGCCTGATTTGTCAGTGGAGTTGCCTGACACTTTGGGTTTATACTAGGAGAAGAAAGTTAAACTATATGAAAATCTACAACTGGAAATTATTTCAGTATTTAACTTGAGGAGTTAGTCTTCCACGCAAACAGAAATACTTCTGGGAAGATTCATCTTGCGAATTTAGTGGTTCTTCATTCTTTTGCTGAACAAGTTTGTCATGTCATTTCCTAAAACAGATGTGTGTTGACAAACTAGGCAGGGTACAAAGGAAAGGTCACTGATGAGCAGATGTGCACAAAGGGGATCCTGAGGAATATCACTGTATATGGATCTCATGCACCGCTCTAGACGCATGCATATTAATTTTTCACCCTCAATTAATAATTAAGAAATGGAGTCTCAGAAGAATCCATGACACATAGCATTTATAGAATTCTTTTGGTGGTCAGGACCAGAATCCAAATCTTTAGTCTCTCATCTTAATGTGAGTAGACTGTGATCTTGAGAGTAGTGAGTGTATCCTGCTTTGATTATTATATAATCATTTCCTAAGGCAATGCTTGGCACTTAGTAAATAGTTATTATAAAACTGAAGAGTGAATGGGTACCTCTGAGCTTCCAAGATTTGTGGTGTTCTAGTATGTTGTGGAGGGAATACTTACTTCTCATTTTTCCAAGAAGAGTTGGCTTCCATCCATTCTCATGTGGATAGTACTAGAGAGTCTACTTGTATTAATGAGTGAGTAAGGAAGAGTCAGGATTTACCCTCAGCTTTCTCATTTCTTACTTCTCATTTTCCATGAATAGGCGGCTTTCATCTACTGTCATTCAGATAGTGGTGATGAGTATACTTCCATTTCTTTTTCTTCCTCTTTAAGCACTCTTCCATGTACTAGGAATAGCTGATCTGGTGGTTGGAGCCTGAGAGCAATGTATCATAAGTTGGCTGTTATTCCTCTAAAACAAGAAATAAGCTGAACCCCCTTTCTCTATCCTGCACTATTTATATTAATGACGAGTAAGGAGGATCAGCGCTTGCCCTCAGATTCCTCATTCCATGCAGAAGCATTTTTGGCCCTTTTGTTCTAAAGGGAAGCATGTTATTCATCTCTTATTGTTGGTCTCCAGTGTGATCTCTTCTGACGGCAACTGGATTTGTGAGGAAAATCATAGTCTTCCATGCAATTGGCTGCTAAGGAAATTTTAAGCCTGATGCCTTAAACACCTAACTCTTCCTATAGTTAAGGAGAGGGAAAACCTAGATTTAGGATTTTTTAGGTAGAGCTCCCCACATCAGTCTTTGGTACCATATAAGGTCTCCATTCCAGTTTTACGAGGAGCTTTGGGAAATACTGTCCTTCCATGAATAAGGATGCAAATATATATGGCTTTTATTTAGCTCCTTGGGTATATATTCTCCACTGCACAGAACCCAGCAAGGAGAAGGACTGATTGATTGAGATGACTGATTTCCACACATTACCCATGAAATGATCAGTGAAAGAATATATAGTTATAGAGTAGGCATATCATAAATACTCATATCAAAGATACAGTTTTCTTTCTTTCTTTTTTTCTTTGAAGATTTTAATTTACTTATTTGTCAGAGAGAGAGAGAGCACAAACAGGGGGAGAGGCAGACAGAGGGAGAAGTAGATGCCTCCTGAGCAAGGAGCCCAATGTGGGACTTGATCCCAGGATCCTGGGATCATGACTCAAGCCAAAGGCCGCTGCTTAACCAACTGAGCCGCTCAGGCATTCCTACAGTTTTCTTTTTTATTTGTTATTATTTGAACCTTTCAAAACAGTTTTTGGTATTTCTAAATTGCATTTTAAACCATTATAATCCTGTATCTAAAATTTTAGGTAATTTACAGAATCTTTTTGGCTAATATTAATTTTAAAATTAATTTTTAAATATCTGTAAAGAGTGCCATTCCCATAATTTGACCTGACCCTGTGCTTTCCAATCATTTCCCCTATGCAGTAATTAGGCAAAACTGTGAAATATATACTGCTGTCTAAGGAATTTTCCTCATTGAATAAGAATGGAAGCATGGGATTAGCAAAAGAACTTCTAACAGTAGTACTGGAGATTCAAGGTCAGTTTAATGTACACATGTTACCACTCACATTTCTTTTCAAGGGTTATTTTAAAAAGGGGAAAAACAAAGACCAGAGGGAAGCAGCAACGAATTCATCAGCTCACTTAGATAAAACTGAATGAGAGGATACTAGAGGCTTCTACCTTTCAACCCAATGTAGATGTCCTTCCAGTTAAAAGCAAAATCACTTCAGGAAGACATCCATCCTTCCAAGAGGAGGGAGGGCATGTCACTGCGGGAAAATAAAGAGGGGCGAGAACAAGGGAAGGAGGGAAGGAAAGAAGAGAAGAAGGAGGGAAAAGAGAAACAAGTTTGCTTTTTAGGTGAGGTCCCTACTGCTCTTGGGGCCATTGAATGTCAGATTTTCCCTATTTCTCCAAAGAGGTCACTCTTCTCCCTGGAGAAAAATCCAATAAAATGTTTGCATGAATAAATAGAAGGATTTACTCATAGACGTTTTACTTTTCAAGGAGAAGAATAGAAGTACCCATAAGTGGAAGAGTATTTGCTTCTACAAGAGACAAGAGAATAAATATTAAAGCAAAATGTTAGCTACGGTTTAGAAGGGCCTCTCCCCTTTATAGTTGATTATATGATACTATATATAATACAAATCCTGGGATTCTCAGAAGAATTTCTACCATGTAATGCATATAGTTAAATACTTTTTGTTGTTCTTCCATTGTTCTTATGAATTTACATATTTTGTCAACTTCTGAAGCAATATCAGACAACACTCGTCTTCTAAGCACTGAGCTCTCACTGTACTTTGACCATTATAGATGCTTAGGAAATATTTTAGACAAATTTAATGAATTATTTTTCCTGACTGCCATCAAATGGGTTGGTATTTGTGAAATGGTTGTGGAAACAGCAATAATTCATCATGCTCCTAAAATGTAACATAGGCATAATAGTGTACAGCTACTAAAGATTTCTGACTTCAAATTCATCTTACTGGGTTTAGAAAATGAGATCAAACATTTGCTGAAATAACATTGCACGTTGTCCTAATGGGCTTAGCAAATTAAATAGAAAAAAAAAAAAAGAAATGGAAAGTAAACCCTTCCTTTTGTTTCAAACAACCTTACTGAGATTCATAACTTACAATTCACCCATTTAATGTATGCAACTTAATGATTTCTTGGTGTATTAAAGAGTGGAGCCACCACCACCACAATCAATTTGAGAAGTTTCATCACCCCAAAAGAAACCCCATACTCATTAGTAGTCACTCCTCACTCTCCATCTCTATCCCCTAACCTCCCAGTCTTAGGCAACCACTAATCCACTTTCTCTCTCTATAGATTTGTCTATTTCACATAAATGAGATGATGTAGTCTTTTGCAACTGGCTTCTTTCATTTACCATAATGTTTTCAAGGTTCGTTTATATTGTGGTATGTGTCAGTCCTTTGTCTCTTTTTATGGCCAAATATTATCGTACTGTATGGCCATCCCACATTTATTTATCTATGCATCAGCTGATGGACATTTGGGTTGATTCTGTTTCTTGGCAATTATGAGTAATATTGCTGTGAACATTTGTTTACAAGTTTTGTGTGGACATTTGTTTTCATTTCTCTTGGTTGTACACCTATAAGTAGAATTTGTGGGTCATATGATAACTCTACATTTAGCATTTTCAGGAATCATCACACTTTTTTCCAAAGGAAATGTATAATTTTATATTTCCACCAGCAATATATGAATAGTTCTGATCCTTTATAACCTCAGCAACATTTGTTATTTTGTTATTTGTTATTGTCTGACATTTTAATTTAGCCATCCGAACATATATGATGTGCTCATTGTGGTTTTGGTTTGCATTTCTCTAAGGACTAATGAGGTTGAGCATCTTTCAAGCTTTTTGGCCATTTGTTTATCTTCTTGGGATAAATATCCCAATCCTTTGCTCAAGTTTTAACTGGGTTATTTGTCTTTTTATTATTATGTTATAGTTCTTTATGCCTCCAAGATTATATTTATTTATTTGAGAAAGATAGAATATAAACAGTCGGAGTGGCAGAGGGAGAAGCAGACTCCCCACTGAGCAGGGAGCTCGACATGGGGCTCCATCCCAGGACCCTGAGATCATGACCTGAGCTGAAGGCAGACACTTAACTGACTGAGTCACCCAGGCACCCCTAAGTTATAATATTTCTTTGCATATTCAAATATAAGTCAGAGCAGATATGTGATTTGCAAATATTTTCTCCCACTCTGTTGGTTTTCTTTTCACTTTCTTCATGGTATCTTTTGAAACACAGAAGTTTTTAATTTGGGGAAAGTCCAATTTATCTTTTCTTTTTGTTGCTTTTGGTGTTATTTCTGAGAAGACTTTGCTTCAAGGCCATCAGAAGTAATTCCTATGTTTTCTTTGAAGAGATTTACAGTTTTAACTCTTTTATTTATGTCTATGATCTATCTGCATTAAATTTTACTTATGGTGTAAGGAAGAAGTCCACCTTCTCTTTTTTCATGTGGATATCCAAGTGTCCTGGTATCACTGATTGAAAAGACCATTCTTGCCCCACTGAATTATCTGAGCAGTTCTGTTAAAAGTCAACCCACCATAAACATTAAAAATTATTTCTAGAGTCTCAATTCTATTCCACTGATCAATTTGTCTATCCTCATGCCAGTCCCCCTGTATCTTCACTACTGCAACATTATAGACATTCTTCTTATCTATGAACATGGAATCTCTTTCTATTTACTTAGGTCTTTCAAAGCTTGTTTTCACAGTGTTGTGTAGTTTTCAGAGTACAATTTTGTACTACTTTTGACAAATTTATTCCTAATGAGTTTATTCTTTTTAATGTTATTGTAAATGGTATTATTTTCTTAACTTCATTTTTGGATTATTTATTGATAGTGTATAGAAATATAATTGATTTTTATATATTAATCTTGCGTCCTGCAATCTTGCTGAACTTATCTATTAGTCCCAACCATTTTCTGGTGGATTCTTTAGAGTTCTCTATGATGAGATCATGTCATCTCCAAATAGAGATAGTTTTGCTTCTTCATCCTTTCAATATGAATGCCTTTTATTTCATTCTCTTGCCAAATTGTTCTGGCTGTAATTTTTAGCACAATGTTGAATAGAAGTGGTGAGAACAGACATCCTTGTCTTATTCCTGATCTTAAGGACAAAGTATTCACCGTTAAGTATGCGGTTAGGTTTGGGTTTTTCATAAATGCATTTTTTTTTCTTCAATCCTAAGGAAGTTTCTTTCTATTCTTAATTTGTTGAATGTTTTTATGGTAAAAGAGTTTGTCAAATGCCTTTTCTGTGTGTATTGAGATGATCATGTAGTTTTTGACCTTTTTTTTGTTAAGGTGTTTTACAGCAATTGGTTTTTAGATGTTAAACGTCCCTTGCATTTAGGTGATAAATTCCACTTGGTCATTGTTTACAATTCTTTTTTACTTATTTATTTATTTATTTATTTATTTATTTATTTATTTTTGAGAAAAATAGTTCACACGTGAGTGGTGGGAGTAGAGGAAGAGGAGAGGGAGAATCTCATGAAGACTCCATACTCAGCACAGAGCCTGATGCAGAGCTCAGTATTCAAGATCTGAGATCATGACCTGAGCTGAAATCAAGAGTCAGATGCTTAACTGACTGAATCACCCAGGTGCCCCTACAATCCTTTTTATATATTATTGGATCTGACTTGTTAGTATCTTGTTGAGAATTTTTGTGTTTCTATTTATAGGAGATACTGATCTGTAGTTTCCTTTCCTTGTTATGTCTTTATCTGGTTTTGGAGTTAGGCTAATACAGGCCTCATTGAATGATTTGGGAAATGTGCCCTTCTCTTCCCTTTCAATTTCCTAAATGCAAAAGTGTTCCTACCTCTTGTATCTTGCCAGGTTAACCTCCTTCAATTTGTTTATAAATTATAGCATATCTAAATTTCCTCATCAGTCAGTATGTAGGAAAGTACCTATGTGATTTGAGCCAATTTATTCTAATCACCAAATAGTATTTATGATGTTCCCACATGATTTAAACCAATTTAGTTTTCCCATGAGAGAAGTCAGGTGGGAGAGAGAGATGGTGTGTACTGCAGATGTGTAGCATCAAGCACAGGGAGGGAAGAGATGCATAGAGGATACTTACTGTGTAAGAACAGAGAGCTAGGTTCGTAGACGAGAATGAAATGTCAGTATTCCACAAATCTGCTTATTATTAACATTATATTGTTTCCTACCTTTTAGAATCTATGAAAAGAATCTTCATGTTTAATCTTTGAAATTTGTGCTTTTATTCCTCCTTTCCAACAGAGGTGCTCCCCCTTCCTTTCCTTGTTTTTTTCTTCCTTTCTTTCTATCTTCCTGTCTTTTTTTAGAACTAAATTTCTAAACTCATGTAAACTCAGTGGAGATAACTCACTGCTGCCTTACAAATAATACAAGCACGTCAGTACAGTTAGAATAAGTGTTATTTTCTTAGCTCAGCTCATATTTCTAACTTAACTATTGTGAAAACACCGAGGAATTAGAGATTTTAACAACAACAAAAATAAGAACAACAAAACCAGTAACAACACAACAACAGGTCTGATTCTTGATGAATTAACATCTTCTGACTCTCATGATGGCAGGTTTTATGGAAATGCTTATTTTTAAATGCTGTAAAATTATTATCCTTTAATTCCCGAATATCTGCTGTGCATCAAGGTTTTCTTTTTTTAAAAGATTTTATTTATTTGAGAGAGAGAGCACAAGTGAAGGGAGGGGCAGAGGGAAAGGGAGAAGCAGACTCCCCACTGAGCAGGGAGCCTGACACAGGACTTGATCCCAGGACCCCTAGATCATGGCCTGAGTTGAACGCGGACACTTAACTGACTGAGCCATCCAGACATCCTTCAATGTTTCTTTTTAACAAATCAAGTTTAACAAGTATTTAGTGATAGGAAATGCCAGGAATGAACAGAAAGTGTGGTTTTATTAAAGCACGGGGACAGGACCCGTGGGCAGAAAGAGCTGCACTGGGGTCATGAGGAGTGGCCCATTATATGTAGTTCAAGTTGGGAAGGGAGTGAGAGATAATGTAAGTCTCTAAGGACTTTGGAAACAAGTTTTCTAGGACCTTGAGGGGTTAGCTGTTGTTAGGAAAATGTCATTTACTACTGTCTGGTAAAACCTCAGTCATGAGACCCTTCAGATCTATATCAGTGGACCATATGCTTGGAGGATGATTGCCAACATATATCTTAGTGGGTAGAGATAAAGGAAGTTTCCAAAGGGATTTTTTACAGGATCCAGGAGGTTGGGCTAATGTCAAGCTAAGGTAGCCTTTTGCCTCTAGCAAAGTAATAATGTGGAGACAGCTAAGCATCTTGAGGAAGGTCACTCTGCCTGTCTCAGGTACTTGTCAATGGGCTGTAAGTTATAAGGAAGTTTAATTTTTCTTCTATATTTCTTTTGCCTTTGTTCTTCACATAATTTAGTAACTAGTATGTTCTGGATATTGGGTGATTAGAAAAGAAAGTAGGTTCAGATACATTTTTATTTTAAGGGTTTGCAGTCTCATTGAGAGAAGGCATATATTTAAGAAATACTTGCACAAGAATTCAAGTTGCTAAGGAAACAGGCATTTGTTATTTACCTATTGTGTTCAAGGTACTGCATACCATTTAGAAGTGAAACTACAGGAGCTCAGGGAAACAAATACATGGGAAAATTTAAATTAAATAAATGATTTTAGAACTCAGAAAATTACTAGAATATTGACTGACAAAGAAATGGGAGACATTCTTGATGATTTCAGCCTGAATATTAATTAGCAATCGTTGTCCCTTCCATTTCAAACAAAGCAGCCAATTTAAAAAAATGTCAACTACTTTGATTTCCTTTCAATCACATATAAATAAATCCAAATTCTAATCTTACTTTGTCTCTTTTGATGGGGTAACTGTCAAATATGTCTTAACTTAGGCCAATTTCATATGCTCATAAGTAACCCACACACACTTCTGAATCTTAAAAAACTGGATATTTTCCTTTGTTCCAAGTACAAAAGAAACATATATTCACATAGTGCTTTCTGTTTAAAATTACAAAAATGAATTGATTTTCTTGGAGCTCTGTAAGAAGAGTTCTTCTGACATTTTCATGACCCATGAGAAGGGTTGGTCATATCTTCAATTCACAAATACCCACAGAACTGAAGCAAAATTTCTCAATAACCCAAAACCAATTTCCATGCATTGAGAAAAAACAAACAAACAAACAAAAAACCCAAACAAACATACATCTGCTTTTTGAGTTTTGCAACTTAATCTCCCTCCCTCTATTTCCATACTGTCAGTGGAGAGATACAGTTCAGAAGAGAAGAAGTAGATAAAATGAGACTATTAAGCATTCTTAACTTGAGCACAGATGATCACAATACATAGAAAGTTTTTCAGCTGGAAATTTGACAGGTTTTCTTAAAAACATTCAAAAGGGAAAGATAAAATTACTCATGATGTGTCTTGGTTTGGCCCAGAAGCACCTATAAGGAAAGAGGGCTTTCTTATTCATTCATTCTTTCAATCAATACATGTTTATTGAGTGTGTACTATAGACTAAGCACTATTATAGGCATTAAGGATACAGCAGTGATCAAGGCAGAGGAAATCCCTGGCCTCATGGAGCTTATATTCTGGGGAAGAAGACAAATAGTAAATAAGATAATTAAACATGACATATATTATATTATGTATTGGTGAATTAGGAAAAGCTTAAGCAGAAAAGAGGGATTACAGGTATCTGGGGTGGGAGATTTTAGATAGGGTGGCTAAGAATGACCTTACCATAAAGATGACTTTTGGAAGATGTCCAGAAAGAAGTGAAGAAGCTGGATGTATTATCTTCAGAAGAAGAGTAGTCTAGGTAGAGGAAACATTGAGTGCAAAGGCACGGAGGCAGGAACCTGCCTGAATTGTTCAAGGAGCAGCCCAAGGCCAGTGTAGCTGCCCTGGACTGAGAGAAGGGAGGATTGATTATCGTTAAGCTCAGAGAGATCATGATGAGGGACAGACAGAGCCTTGTAGATCACAGTGTGAATGTTGGCTTTTTATGTGGAGCAAGATGTGGGAGGGTGGAGGACATTGATAAGATCACCTTCGTTGCTGTGATGAGAATAGAAGGCAAAGGTGCAAGTGAGAAAGGATCAGTACCAGCTGGGAGGTTTTTGCAATGATCCAGGTGATAAAGATGTATTATCTAAAGCTGTGACTCTGATCACTTAGCACAGGGGTTGGCAAGCTACAGCCTATGGGCCCAAATCAGTTTGCTGCCTGTTTTGGAAATATATGTTATCGGAACACAGTCACATTCATTTATTTACATATTGCCTATGGAGTGTTGCACAGTGGAGTGGTTGCAACAGAAACCAAATGGCTAGCAAAGTTAAAAATATTTAGTATTTGGCCTTTTACAGAAAGTTTGCCTAACTCTGACTTAAAATCTCCCGGGAGGAGGATTATGGCAATGGAGCTGCCTTTTGGATATGCAAAAGAGCATAGGTGAGTACCATTATTTCTCTTCATTACAATTTTTAAAAAGATTTTAAAAATTTTATCTTTAAAGAAAGAGAGAATGCACAAGCAGGGGGGGAGGGGCTGAGGGAGAGGGCAAAGCAGACTCCCCACTGAACAGGGAGCCCAATGTGAGGTGGGGGTCTCGATCTTACGACCTGTGAGATCATGACCTGAGCTGAATGCAGATGGTTAACTGAGCCACCGAGGTGGCCTTTGGCTGCACCTTTGACAGTGATGAAGAAGGGGTCATGGAGTGTGGTTGGAGTTAAAGAATGGGTTGGAAAATCCAGGGCTTTGTAGATCATGTGAAGGAGTTCTGATTTTATTGTAAGTTCACTGATGGATGTTAGGGCAAAAAAAGTCATGTTAGTTTTACCTTTTACACAGAATTCTGGCCCCATGAGGAATATGAATTGAAGGGGCCAAGAATTCAAGTCTAGCAACCACTTAGGAGCTGGCTTGCGAGTGACTCAGGAGAGAGATAATTATATGGATCACATGAAGTGGGTGTCTAGTTAAATTCAACAGATATTTATTATATTTTTACCATGAAAAATACTATTTTTGGTTCTATGCTGAGGGAGCAGAGATAAATGGTAGACTGTCTCTGCCTTCAATCAACCTATAGCTCTGAAGAGTAGGAAGTGTATACGAATATTTGTTATATGTATTTGACTATGATAAATTCTTAAGTTCTGTGTGGTGACACCAAAGAGTACTACTGGAGCCTGAGGGAAGGCAAATTTCTACTAGCTTGATTGGTGAAAGAATCTGAGTCACCTCCATATCCCCAGTGCTAAGCATAATATCTCAGTACCCCACACATGACAGAGACTTGGGGCATATTGAAAGAATGACCTAAATCACGTCTCTAGAATCTTGTCATGTTCATTTTCTCCAAACACACTAATTTCAGTGACAGGATGTGCCAGTCTCAGCTCCTTCTACATTGCTCTGCTCCTACCTGTCAGCCTCCTCCTTGTCACAGACCTTCCTTATGCCATGATCAGACAGTCTGCCAAACAACGGTGTTTCTCCCTGTGCTAACAGCTTGCTTGCTTATATTCGGACCATTGCCAGTTGTTGTGTTTGGCCTCACAGTGTGAAAGGAAGCCAAGAATAAGAGGCAAATATACCAAATTAAGTTAAAATGCTTTATAGAAGTCTAGGACCTGACAAGCTTATCCTGCATTATGACCAAGACCTATTTGATTCAGCTGGGATCCATGGGACCACTGTGGGGTCCTACCCTTCTAAGAGTGCCTTGCACATACTAGGTGTTTAATGAAGGTTAATTGAATCAAAAATACAAAGGAAGCTGTGATGAAGTTTCAGTTAAGCTAGTTCTCAGCAGTCATTCCACACAATGAATGAAGAATATTCCAGGGTCTATTTCTGCTGCTAGGTCTGCCAAGGCCCATGTTTTCCCTCGCCCTCCAAGCTGGAATCATTTCCACTTGTGGGATCAGTCTCGGCCAGGATGAGCCAACTCAGAGAATATATTATAAACTTTAATCTCACCAAAACATGCAGCCTGAATTAGGGCTTGGATGATGGTTCTCTGAGGGAGAGGATCAAGTACTGATTAAAGCCAAGTACTTGGAGACCAGATTCTCTCTCTTTACACTGACATATTCAGGATGTTTGAATTTGGGCAAATTTTTTAACTTCTGGGGCACCTGGATGGCTCAGTGGGTTAAGCCTCTGCCTTTGGCTCAGGTCATGATCTCAGGGTCCTGAGATCGAGCCCCTCATTGGGCTCTCTGCTCAGCAGGGAGCCTGCTTCCCCCTCTCTCTCTGCCTGCTTCTCTGCCTACTTGTGATCTCTCTCTGTCAAATAGATAAATAAATAAAATCTTTAAAAAAATTTTTTTTACTTCCCTGAAATCTAATTTCTTCATTTATGGAGGGAAAATAATGAAATATTCCATTGAGCATAAAGCCCTTTGTGTAAATCTCAGTGTGAGATCAGCATTAGGTAAGTGATGGCTGTGGTAAAATCCCTGGGCTGATGTGTCTCATTTTGCAAATTTTGAAGACAGGGAGATTGGCAGTTTCTCATAATAGGCTCACCCTTGTCATTTCATTACCTTTGCAGTAGTGTGACCTTTACTTTTGTGGGTTTCACTTAAGGAATTATGGTGAATTTTACTGTATTATTATATATTAAGCTATAATATTATCATTCATGCAGAAACCTGATATTAATCATACATCAGTATCAGAGACAGAAACTTTCCATTCTGATGTGTTTTCTCCCATCTTTGTTTTCCAAAGCAGGACCATGTTGCACAGCACACATCATTATAATGCCCACATTTTGTTCTTTCCATGTAGAACACCCTTTGGAACAAGCATGCCTCCAAATCTTGGATGCAATTACAGGTCTTAAGTGGCCAAATGGAACTGGTGGGAAGAAATTTTGGAGATGACTGTACTTTGGAATTGAGAAAACTTTTCACAGAAGACTGTTTGCATCCCCATGGAGATGATAACATCCCTAAGATCCTGCCAGCCAAATGGCCTTGGTCTTAATTTACATTACTTCATGTTCCCAGGAGTACAGCCACAGGCAAGAATCAGTTTTGTTAATGATTGTTAACAACTGATGTTGTTATTGAACTGAGACTACTGGTTTTGGCAAGATGTAAAAGACTCATTTTTTACTATATCTCCTGAAAAGTATTAGTATAATAACCTTGGGCATAATACAACGAACATAAAAAGACTTTGAAAGGTGGAATGAAAAGGGCATACTAACTAGGGACCTTGGACTCCAACAACATGGGATGAGTTCCCTATACTTTCTCTTTTTACCTCCCCTACATCCCAGGCCAGGTGCTGGGGAAGCCATTGATTTGGAGTTCCCAAAGGACATAGATGGAGTTAAAAAAAAAAAAAAATCCCCCCCAAAAGTCTGTTCTCTCTAGCTAAAGGGCCAGAAAATTTGTGGTGGTCCTGCAGGATGGCAGTATTTTTGATAATACCCACCCTGCCACAGCCAAACATCATGGAAAAAGACATATCCCTTGTGGTGCTGTTAGAGACTGAGTGGAGAGCCTGCATTTCCAAATCCCCCTGGGAAGAGCATTTTGAACCCAGGGTGGTATCAGCAGAGACTTGTGGGGAAACCTGACCTCCTTGACTCCTACCCCGCATTGCTCTCCTCCTGCAAATTTACAGAGAGTGGGGTGGATTTTGGAGAAGAAAGAGTTGGAGAAAGGATTTCTTTACCTATATACCTATTTCTTTACCTATATACGGGCAGATCCCTAGGAACCCCAACAAGAAACTGATTAGATTTAACAGAGCAAAAAGTCTGAGATAGAAATACAGTGTAGAATATAGGTCTCTGAGCAGTTCACAAAAAAAGCAGACTGTATTAGCATTGCACTGGTTGTGAAAAGTTGTCATTGGAACTACACCCTACAAAAGTAGGCCAGGACCTTCATGATGAGCCTAAAAAGGAACTCCACTAAAAAAAAAAAAAAAAAAATGATTAGGATCCAGAGCATTATCACATCGTGCCTCCATTGTCCACTTAATGTTATTGGAGTGAGCTCTGGCCACTCAGATGATCATCAATCAATTCTCAACACTGTCCCCACTCTTCAGCTCATGCTCATTTGATATGATCCATGAGTTGCAATTTTGTCTTCCTTTCCCTGCCTAGAGCTCAGCCTGATTTTAACTTTTAACCCTAGCTTCTGGGACATTGACATTTCCAGGAGAGGTAGCTGATTTTGTTGCTCATGTTCCCAGCAATAAATAGACTCTTGTGAATGAATCAATTGAATAGAAATACAATACTGCCGTGTTTTTTTTGGAGAAGAGTAGCTTTTAGACATAATACCCCAAATTACCCTTGAGCTCGATCGGCTTCCCTGATGCCACTCTTTGCCATAGTTTTGGCCAATATTCTCCTAAAGAAATGCCATGTTTTCTATCATAAATGAGAATTTAACCCACCAAATATTTTATTCATATCTAATTATGCCATGATTCTATAAATTCAGCCACTTAGGACTGACAACTTTCCTACTAACTTCAGTTTATAAAATATCCATTTTAATAAACTTTTTCCCTGAGAACAAATGTAAAACTGTAGGCGGCTAATGATCCATTTGAGGAGATTACAATATGTGCATGAGGAAATAATAACAATCATGTAAATAGAAAAGACATAATGGTTCCTTTATTTTAAAAGCCTCTCTCTTTCAGGAAAGCTACATGAACTGAATGCCAAACTACCTAATAGGGCACCTGGCATACAGAGGGTATTGATAAATATTTACTAAAACTAACACCATAAGTTATGTTTTGAAGAATTTGTTCACACTAATGGACAGTGCAAATGCTGCTTTAGTCATGCTGGTCAAAGAAAATCTAGAAGTGAGCTATAATCCTGAGATAGAAATCATCATTGTAGTTTAAGGCAGTGATCTTGTGAGGAAGTAATTTAAATATCAGAGAGAATACACATCAGGCAGCTTCAGACCACAGATTTTGCAAAGCTCTCCCAGGTCTGTAATCTGGGGGAAATGTTTACTTAAATATTTTGTTCATATCATCTGTAGCGGATTGGTAAAAAGTACTGCTTACCTAATGGGGAGATTGAAAGGGTATGTTCACATGACACTATTATAAATCACTAAGAATTCATTATGAATTTCCTTAGCATACGTACATTAAAGACAAACATATGCTCAAAATATGAATATGAAGTAAAATTTTAAAGACCTTAAGATTTTCTAGTGCTAAAATGCAGTACTCTTTAGTTTGGAGGTCAGGGCTTTAAAACTAAGAAAACAGTTATGACAAGCCAAATGACAAATATTTTTGTTATCCTCGATTGTCTAATAATGATTTATTAGCTTATAGTTCAAACTCAATTACTATGCCATTCTTACTCTTCATTATTTCATCTCTAGGACTCTTCGAAGCGAGTAGGTGATATCATTCTTCCTTTTTACAGATGAATAAACAAGTACCAACAATTGACTGATTGGGCCAAGAGGTTAACGGTGGAGATGTAGATGCGTAATTGGATTCTATAACTCTTATTCCTGCTGGGTTCTCAAGTCTGCTGCCTTGTAGCACTGCAAGCCTAGCCCGGGTCACACCAGAACACAAAACAGAAACTGTTCCTTGGAACATTAGGGATGCACTGTCTCTCCATATGGGAGACATGTCTACTGCAGTGGGACGATCTGGGTCAGCATCCTCCTCAACTGGGAAGAATTGCCCTACCTCTTTCCAGTCACATGGGGTGGAAGTATTCACTTTACTTTTTTTGACCTTCGATTTTCACATCTAGAGTTGTGCACTATATGGTTTGTAAGATATCGTCTGGTATTAAATTCTCTAAAATTGCACCAGAAGGCAATGGCTCCCTTCATTCTGAGGGTCTCTTCCTTTCAATGGAGGTATCTATTGAGAACTTGACAGTGTAGCTAGAAGAGTAGCTGAGATGTCACAGTGAGGTTTTGTGCACTGCACAGGCCAGGATGTACATGCATACACAGGCATGCATACACAGACACACACACACACACACACACACTTACACACACTCTCATTCTAAATTTGGCTAGGTACTTGGAATTTGGCTGGGAGATAGAGATATGCGTTCTGTTTACTCAAAGAAGTTTGTTTTGCCTTTTATGTTAATCAGGTTTTTATTTATTTGTCAACCACCTCTTTATCTTTCCATCAAAACATGTCTTTAGTTTGATATTAGGTCCTGGAAGCTGAATAAAACAAAGGAAACTGAACAATATCTGGTTTTCTGATTCCAAACATTTGTGACATCTTCCTGTTCAGGGTGGGTTGTTCCATGATCATCTCAGAAAACACCACCACCACCACCATCACCAAACAAACAAATAAAAGCAGAGGCTGGGGACTCATTCCTGGCATTTGGGTTAGGAACAACTGGAGCTATCAGTTCTAAGCTCATTCTGCCATGTAGGATCACCTACAGTCACCGTGTTGGTTTGCAAACTGGCCCTCATACATGGAAGTCAAGTAGACATCAAAGAAAGGCAGTCTAGATTGGCAGGTGGCAGCTTTAATAAGCTAGGGAACTTAGTACATATGAGGCTTATCTTGGATGGCCACAAGACTAACAGATCTCTACACTCGCCCCCACAGAATCTTAAAAGTTTATATAGAGGGCTTAGCTGAGTTCAGTCACATACACAGTTTAGATGATCTCAACTACACTTTGTTTTCTCAGGGTTATGTCTTTGAAATGATACATATAGAAACATACATTCCAAGGACACTGCAGGGGGGTTTGCTTTCAGTTCAAATAGGCCTCATGTTCCTTAGACGAGTTCCTCCAGTAGGTCTCTCTGCTCGAGGTTAGACAGTCAACTTTTCCCAACCTACGACAGATCTTCAGACTCAGACTAGCATTTGTACCATCAGCCCTTTAATTCTTAGGCCCTTGGACTTGGACTGAGGTATACCACAAGGACTTTCCTTGTCCTCCAACCATCAGATGGGAGAATGTGAACATAGACTCTGTATCATAGGAGTCATTTCTATAATAAATCTCATGTATATCCTTTTGATTCTGTATCTGTGGAGAACTTTACTACACATATCATAATCTCTGGCTCTGATCTGGCCAGGGAAAGGCCAGATTCACATTTTAAACTTACGTCTCCACTGTTTTGGGGGCAATCTGAAATGAGTTGCTATTACGATGTAAGTAAATACTTTTGTATTTAGCTGCTTTTAGGAGTGAGTTAATAACTAATTGAAATTCATGAAATCTGACCAGAAGCAGTGAGCCCTGAGTGGAGGATAATTAAGATATTGGCACTCCTGCCATTGTTCTTAACTGATTGTGTAAACACTTCCGTTTTCTCTAGACTTTCATGGTTGCCGACTTCGACAGTACGTCATCTTGCTTATTAACTAGTATTTTGGTGTCTGGCTTTGATCATTTGTTCCCTTTATGATATCGTGGGCCAGCAGAAGAGATACTGTTCTCCACCTGTCTTACCTGTCCTAGATGTCTGCTGCCATCTGGAGTTACTCAGAGCCCCTCCACAAGATGATGAACTGGGCAGCTCAGACCTGTATTTGCCAGTCCTCTGTAATGTGGACAACCACAGCGCAGGGGCAGGACATCCTGCTTGTTGAACATTTATATTCCTAAGAGCAGAGCTTTATTTCTTATTTGTCAGGCAGTTTATTTTCTTTCCTAGTTCCCCCTAAATCTAAATCAAGCTCTTTACTTGATAAAACCCTTTAGAAAAAGCTTTCCAGTCTAAGTCAATTTTCTCTTCTTCCATGTTTCATGTAAATAATAGAGAATGTGTTTGAAAAATACATTCTTTCAGTTGTATTAGAAATTCTTCCAGTTCGCTAAAACAAGATATCTCTTGTGAGCTGCCAACTCATTGTGACTCTATACCGTTCCTTTTTTCTGGTATGGCTTTATTCATAGTCTTCTCTCCCAACCCCTAGAGTCTTTTCCCTAAACACCCCTTATCCTAAGAGACATATAGCTCTCTCTTGGTCAGAGATAATCATAGGCTTCATGATGTTAGGAGGGCTTGAAGAAAAATAAAACCTTCATAGAGATTTTGGATGGAAGGTCATGTCCTAAATGTTTTGATTTAAAAATAGCTACTCCCCACTTATGCGTAAGTGTGCATTCACAGTGCAGTGTGCCAGAGACCAAAACTGACAAATTACATCTTTTTATGAAGCTTCTGTTCTAATGGGAAAGATAGATATTTAACAAAAATAAGTAGCTGAATACACAAGTAAAGTCAAGTAGTGATTTGTATTTGTGCTGGTCACTTGCTCGCTGTTCACTGTTCTTGGATCCATTCCCAGACATTTCCCTGGAAAATACATTTCTGAGGGTCCCTTGTCCTCTGGCCTTCAGCTGGTTTTGGCCAAAAGGAGGGTCTCACAAGAAAGTAGAGAGCAAGCGGCAAGGAAAATCCAGGGCATAACTCCTCACTTTCCTCTGTTTCAGGCAGTTCATCATATAATGGCTGTGTGTGTTCTGTATAAGCCTCTTGAGCTCTCTATGTGAGCCACTTTGTGAATTTACCCTTTGCCTGTTTTCCTCCTTTCAGGGGCAGCTCTTGGGCTCTGTGATACCCTTTCTTATTTTCTTCTTCTAGCTCTGAGGGTCTAGCAGCCTGTTCTTTCTAATCTTTGTGCTGCCTCTTTCAACAACTTTGTTCCTATTTCCTTATATTATAATTCTTCTTTTGGACCACTTAGTGTGGGCTCCATTTCCCATGTTGCACCTTGCCTGACCTAGTGTTATGAAATGTAACTGATAAGAGAACTGAGAGGGAAGGGGATACTGTTTTTGGTAAAGTGGCGAGAAAAGGCCTTGTAGGGAAGGTGGGTTTGGGGCAGGAACTTGGATGAGATGAGCATATAAGCCATTAGTGGAGAATGTTCTGGGCTGAGGGTATGGCACTTGTATGGGACTCCAGAAAGGAGCATGCTTGGTTGTTGGAGTAACAGCAAAAAGATCAATGTCATTAGAGCATAATATGGGAGAGAGAGAACGATAGGAAAATAAGTCAGAGAATTATCAGGGAACCAGATCATATAGGGCTGTGGACGTTCTGATAGAGGTGAGCAGAATAATTGGAGAGAATAGCTTGAGCTGATGACTCTGGGAAGAGTGTATGTAGGGAGACCAATAAGGAGGCTAGAGCAGTAGTCTGTCCAGTAGTATATAATGGTACTTCAGACTAAGATGAGAAAGGCAGAGATGGTGAGACATGGCAGATACAGAGTATATTTGAGGGTAAAGCCAACAAAATTTGAGGATGGCTTGGATGTGAAGTTGTGAAAGAAACGTCAAGGTTTTGAGCCTTATTGACCACATGCGTAGTGAGGACAGAGAGTTGGGAAAGACTTACTAAGTCTGGAGGGGGTCATCTGGGTGGACAGGAATTGAGAGTTTGATTTTGGACATGTTAAATATGAGATGTCTAATAGACTTCTAAGTCCAGTGCCAGGTAGGCATTTGGATTTGTGCATTGAGTTTAGGAGAAAAGACTGGGATAGAAATTAATTAGAGGAATAATTAATATATAAATGGTCAAAGGGTTGGATGAGATCTGGGGAATAAATATAGAGAAATACATATATATATATAAAAAATATAAATATATATAATATATAATATATAATATACATAAATATATATAAAATATAAAAAATATATAAATATAGAGAAATATCAAATATCAAGAAATATAGAGAAATATAGAGAAATATCAAAGAGATCCTAGGACTGAAGCTTGAGGCAATTCAGTATTTAGAAAGCAGGCAAGAAATAATTCAATTTCTGAACAACTCATGCAAACCACCTAAGTGTCCATTAATGGATGAAAGGGTAAAGTAAATGTGGTTTGTGCGTAGATATGGATATGGATATAGATATATAATGGAATATTATAAAAGAAGAAAAAAGAAGAAAATCCTCCATTTGTTTTTTTTTAAAGAACATAAAATTATTTAATTCACTCACCAAAGGACATTCTATTTGGTTACTTAAATCCATGATGAATTTAGAGATGTACAAAAAGCACAAAAATACTGAAAAGCTTAAACTATAATATGAGCAAACATTATTAGTAAACTCTTGGAATACAAAAGGATGGCAGATATAAATTAATTATAAAGACATAGTAAGAAAAAAGGTTTGCATGCATTTAATAACTCACAAGCAAAAAATACATACCAACAAAAAAAAAATGTTACAAAGAAGAGAATTAACAAAAACCACATTGTACTTAGAGGAAAATCCTCCATTTGTAACAACATGGTGGACCTTGAGGCTATTATGCTAAGTCAGAGACAGACGAATAGTATTTGATCTCACCTTTATGTAAAACAAACAAACAAAGAAAACTATCCTTACAGAAACAGAGGCACTAGTGAAAGAATAGAAAATAGGAGGAAGTGGAGAAGTGGTTTTCTCCTTCCTTGTGGTTTTGGGTGGCTGTTTTCCCAGTAGTAGAGGTGATAATACAATAATGGCTCCAGAAATGACAGATATCAGATGGGTTTCATGGCTTCAGCCCTGATCAAGGTGACAATTCTGGTAGATCCAGAATTAACCATGATAGCACCTCCAAAGTGTAAGCTTACAGCTACAACCCAGAAATAATAGCAGCCTCTAGTCTCTGGATATCATGCCTTCCTATTTTTTGCCCCTCCAAGCCCTTCCTTTTGTTTTTGATCTTCTAGTTTTTCCAGGATCTTTGTACCTAATCCCCTGTATTAAATTCTTCATTGGAGATATTTAGGTAGATTTTATTGGAGGTGATAGGATTGGGAAACATCTCTAATGCAATTTCATTTATTTTCTATTTAGAAATTGTTTCTGTTTAGAAATTGTTACATATATTTAGTGACTGACTGAGAATTTCCAGGCATGACCTTCGGTCATTTTTAAACTCTGATATTTTATCATCAGTTGCTATAATTTGGGATGTCTCTGTTCAGTGAATTTTCCAAAGAGAGGCAAATAGTTTTGCCTAGCAGTGAACTAAACCTCAGACTCAGCAAGCAAAACAATGGCTTCTCCAGTAAGTGATAATTAACTCAGCTGTTGTCTGTTTCAAGGAATTTCCTTTCTTCCAGTTGGCATAAGCAGACTTTTATTATTAGTGGAGGGTCCTGGTGGTATATGTTCCGTGAACTTCATTTGATGATGCTCCCCACTGGGACACTGTTTCTTATGACTTTCCCCACCAAAAAAAATCTTACTCCTTCTTCTAATGAGGACAAGTATTACACACTATTTAGCTTCTTTTCAATCTGGGTGACCTGTAGTCCCAGTTCTCATTTCCAAAACCTGAAGTGATGCTCTGTTCTTTTTTTTTTTTTTTTCCACTCTAGTAAAACAGAAAAATTGAGAGAAAAGATTTTGCACTTTCATGGTGAACTGGTGCTTGATAAGATGAAATCATGACTCATTGTGGGGAAAATGTCTTAAATTCTGGACAAGACCGTGAAGATAAAAATAGAGGATATTCTTCTGGAAATCACTTTTACCATCAGTAGTGGGCCCAGAGTTCAAAACCAAAGAGAGCCGAAATTCCTTCCTTCTATACTACTTCCCAGTTTTACACTCCAGTTACTTCAGATCACTTCAGAGAAAGAGTATGTAGGCAGAGACTCAACCTTGAGCATGCTTGAGGAGGCTGATGCTACAGAGGTTGTTAACATGTACCTTCTAATGCCCCTTCCCCAGACATTTTTCTGCAGAATGATTTTTCTATAGATTGAGCTCAGAAACTTGCATTTTAAACAATACCAGGTAATTCTACTGGAGGCTATCACTGGACCAGATTTCAAACTATTCTGTATCTAGAGTACTCATCTGTGATTATTTCTGAATATCTTGTATTCACAAGTGTTAATACGATACTTCTCTCTTGTTCTTGTCCATTGTCCCAGCTATGCTGTACCAAAAATATGGGTAACAATGGAGAAATTTTGTTAAGTTTTCAAATACATTTTAATGTCCGAATATTTAGTATTATTCATTAGTAGATCGAAAATATCTGTGTGGGTGAAAGATGTTTTTATTTTTCTCCACCAGTATGTTCTGTGTTTATTTCAGAGGGCATTTAAGTATTATCTTAGTGGCATTGTTTCAGTTAATATTATGTGTATTTTACTAGGGCCAGGGATGTCAAGATATTTGGTTAAACATTATTCTGATTCTGTCTGTGAGAGTGTTTCTGGATGAGATTAACATTTTTGTAAGTAAAGTGAGTAAGGCAGATTGCCCTCCCCAATGTGGCCAGACCTCATCCAATCCACTGGAAATCTGAATCAAACAAAACGCAGGTGAGGGATAATTCACTCTTTCTGCCTGAATGTTTGCAAGCGGGAACATCAGTCTTTTGTACTTAGACAAGAACTTATACCATCAGCTCTCCTAGTTTTCAGGTGTTTGGATTTGAACTGGGACTCTACCATGAGCTCTGCTGGGTTTCCAGCTTATATATGGTGAGATCTCTCAGCATCCATTATGATATTAAACAATTCCATAATGTTTCCTTACAGCTGACTCTTGAACAACATGAATTTGAACTGCATGGGTTCACTTATATGTGGATTTTTTTTTTCAATAAATACAGTACTGTAAATGTATTTTCTCTTCCTTATGGCTTTCTTAATTTTTTTCCTTCTAGCTTACTTTATTATAAGAGAAGAACTTATAATAAAATAACATACAAAATATATGTTAATAGACTTTATTTTATCGGTAAGGCTTCCAGTCAACAATAGGCTAGTAGTAAAATTTTGGGGGAGTCTTAAGTTAAACATGGGTTTTTGACTGCATGGGGGTCAGCACCTAAACTCTGCAATGTTCAGGGGTCTACTGTATCTAGATACTGGTTCTGTTTCTTTGGTGAACCCTGACTAATACAGTCATGTAAATCAATAAAGGAAAGGAAGAAGAAAAAAAAGGAATGAATATAGCACAAACCAGTCTAAAGAGGAGGGAAACCATATGTTTTTATTATAAGGTTCTTTTTTCTTTCCTTTCTCATCAAATTTGTCAAAATTCCCCAAAGCTACTTCTTGAATCTTTATTAAAATTCATTTCAGATTTGGGGCAATAAAATATGTCTGCCTAAGGTAGTGATTAAGCATCCATATTAAAAGGTCTACAGTGGTAATTCCATGGAAAAGGAACTTAATTAAATGTCACAGACTTTTTACTACTTCTCTGCTTAAAAAGTAAAACCATGAAGAGGGTTGCCTCAGGCTCTTCAAAATGCCTTTGAATATAGATTTTAAAAGCTGATGTTAAATCTTTAAGCTCTTATTTATTTAAGAAAATGACATATTTAGTCCCTTATCATCATTTAAAAAATTACTAGGTGTGTTGATTTGTGTATTAGGCATATACTGTAGTATTTATCATTCCTGAAGTATAGTCAGAATTCAAGTATATGCCAAAATAGAGAAAAATTCCTTATGGAGATCACTTAGAGATGATGACAATGCCCATTCATAATCTGTTGTCATTGAGAGACTTAAACAGCTTTCATAGTGACTAACTATGTTTATATATATTCCACACATATATATATATATTCCACTAAATTTGTGGAAACTTTCCAGAAGGTTCTGAGTTGGTAGAATAGACTCATAGAAGATACTGGGGAGGTTCTTTTTGCATACATGAAAACAAAAGTCAAAAAAATACTGAAAGCTAAAAAGTGTACATAGGAAGTTGGGCTACTTATAATGCATTCTATTTGTAATGAATCTGATAATAAAATTATAGTGCTTGGCCTTTATAATTATGGTTGACCCTTGAACAAAATGGATTTGAAGTGTGTGGGTCCACTCACATGTGGACTTTTTTGGGATAGAAACAATACAGTACTCTAAATGTGTTTTCTCTTCCTTATGGTTTTCTTACTAACATTTTCTTTTCTTTAATTAACTTTATATGTATACAGTGGTTGATACATATAACATACAAAATATGCATTAATTGACTATGTTATCAGTAAGGCTTCTAGTCAATAGTAAGTTATTAGTAGTTAACTTTTGGGGGAGTCAAAAGTTATACGTGCATTTTCAACTGTGTAGGGGGTCAGCACCTCTAACCCCCACATTGTTCAAGGGTCAAAAGTACTATATTTGAAACAAAGATTGGGACTTTTCCCATTGTCTCAGAATTGCCCCATATTTGGACAAAGCAGCACAAAATACGCTGAAAGCCCCATTAACTTGCACAATACTAGTAACACAGTCTGAAAAATAACCATTAAGTTTCTAAGTTCAAGAAAGAAAAGTGGGGAATTTTCAGGGGCTGGGTGTTGGCTTGTGATTATCTAAAGAATTTCTTTACACAGAACATCTGGAAGGTTTCTGAGCTGCAAATCCTGAAGCCCATTCTAGTGCTGTCATCTAGTGCATGGTGAGAGGTTTCTTGGAGAGTGTGATGTATGTGCATGTCCTGCAGTTGTAAGTGTAAACAAAGAGCCTGGTGGCTACTTGAAGTCCACCAATTCCAGAAAATACTAGAAGGCTACTGGAGTAGTTGACACCAGCAAATGACAAGGGACTGAGTGTAGTGTGGCTTCGGAGGAAAAGGTAGTGGCAACTTTCTGTGGGCCCTTGTAGCTCTCTGTGTAGGTGGAGACCTTAGCAATTCCTCTATTTCCACTGAAGACACAGGCTGGGTAATGGAGGGGGTGAGATACAGGCAACCCATGTTTAAACTGACCAAGGGAAGCTAGAGCCCCCCCCTAGTAACCTACATGCTATGGGACTGAGGGTCGACCTCTTTGAGGTGATGCTCAGCAAACCACCTCCTTCATCTATGTAGAGACTCAGCCAATGGTGGGTGTCTTCAGTAGCTAGTGGGACCATTTTGAGCCAGAGTAAGAAGTCTTCCTACCACCTACATGTAATCAGTTGGTTAAGAAGATCTGTTCTTCTTAATTCTTCTCTGTTCCTAATTATGGAAGAGCTAAGCTAGAAGAGGGAGCAGAAGCAGGTAGTTCTGCACCAAACCTTCCCATCCACCCCCCATAAGTACCACCACTACTGCACACACACACATACACACACACACCCCACACAACATGCACACGTGCGTGCACGCGCACACACACACACACACACACACACACCCTAAGGGCCTTCTCACAATTGTTGATGACAGCTAATGGGAAAGGAAATTAGAGACTTACAGTCAAACAAGCTGAGTTTTAATACTTAAAATTGACCCCAAATCATGAATTCGGCCCAAAATGCTATCTCAAGTTGAAGGCAGTAATTGGAGAAAAATATAATCATTTTGTATTTGCATTCTCTAGGGTTGGCATTCCTCAACATATCATTTGAAAGCATTATCTGATTTTAAAAAATTGAGTTTAAATAAAATCCAGTTGTTTGTCTTACAAAGACTCCTTTGAACTGGTACTACAGTATAAAGTAACATGTGGCGAACATCTCTGCATTTAAAACATTAAATATATTTTTCAGAATTTATTCAATTTTTTTTCTGCATACTACTTTGGGTAAAACAGGTACTATGTTTTCAAAGAATTAGAATAAAAGAATTAGTCATTCCTTCCAAAATGTCTATTCCACAAAGAAGTTAACTCGATTGTTCAAGGTCATGGTTTAAGTCTGGTTTAGATTTGAATACATCACCAGTTGTCCTACATAGTACAAATAACAAATGTCAGGCTGATGAAAATGCATCAGTGAAACAGACAAAGATTCTAATGAACACAGCTGATGCATGTGATCAAGTAGACAGATGTGTAGAAACACATATTTCTATAAACTGCAGTGTGCTGGACTCGGAAGGTTTTCTTGTTAGATTTCCTTCTTTAAGACTACCATACCCTTTCAGATCATCAACCAGTACTGAAGAAAACACGTGATTTTCTACACATACTCTTTTGTAAATTTTCTCAAACTTAAATAAACTGAGACATTTGCTGGAAAAAAGAGTTTCAGAGGCTTGCAAGTGCCAAATGAATATATATTATATATATACTTTATTTATTTATTTATTTATTTATTTATTTATTTATAACTAGGCTCCATGCCCAACTTAAAGCTTGAACTCATAACCCTGAAATCAAGAGTTGGATGCTTTACCAACTTAGCCAGCAGGGCCCCCATTATATATACGTGTATATAGTGTATATTATATATACTATATAATGTAGTTACTGGAAGTTCCAAAGATTTATCTCCAGGAATCTCATCCTACCTTTTTTTTTTTTTAAAGATTTTATTTATTTATTTGAGAGAGAGTGCAAGGGAGAGCATGAATGAAGGGACAGAGGAAGAGGAAGAAGCAGACTTCCTGTTGAAGAGGGAGCTTGATGCAGGACCCTTAAGACCATGACCTGAGCTAAAGACAGGTGTTAAACCAGTTGAGCTACCCAGGCATCCCTCATCCTACTTTCTTTGCAGGCAGACATATCTAAAAATTTATTTCTGATAGCGCCAAAGCCACTCCTGGGGGAAAAAAAAGTAAATCCAAGTAACAAGACGTAATGGAGTTGTAACCATTAATTGTGTACACAAAATAGAAAAATTAAAACCCAGCTTGAGCAGAATTTTATCTCAAGGAGTAGGTTTTAACTTGAGTCACTGCTGTAGTAACAACAAATGGTGAGTGGGGATGGGTGGGGCGGTGGAGAGGATCTGGACCAGAGGGAGACAGGGAAAACTGTGTGGAGGCAAAAACTTCACAGTTCACTTTTTGTAGCCTAGACTCAAGCTAGAGTTAGCTTTTCCAACACAAAATCTAAGAACTCCCTTTGATAATAGTTGTAGATGGCATCCACAGACATTTGGACCTAAGAAAGTTCACATTTGTAACAGAAAGCCACTCTTTCAAAATTTCAGTTTGCACAAATTAGTGAATCACTAAGGAGGAAAAAAATAAAAGTAGCTAACACAGGGGAAAGACCATTGGAAAAAATCAACGTAGTAATGAAGACACAATGCTTTTGAATTTTAAAGATTCAACCAGAAATTGAGAGTTCTTTACAACTGTGTATTAGTTCTAAACCAGAAAGAATCCAGATCAGCCTGGGGAAATAACACTGTGTGGGATGTAGGAGTGAGTAAGACACAAGAACCAGGGCAACCAAATGTCACAGAAGTTGAATCAGAACTGGGACAGAGATTGACCTACACTAATTTTGCTAAGATATTACAGATAATTAAATGAAAAGGGATTTTTATTTTTTATTTTTTTTAAATTTATTTATTTGACAGAGAGAGAGAGATCACAAGTAGGCAGAAAGGCAGGCAGAGAGAGAGGGGGAAGCAGGCTCCCTGCTGAACAGAGAGCCCGATGTGGGGCTCGATCCCAGGACTCTGAGATCATGACCTGTGCTGAAGGTAGAGGCTTTAACCCACTGAGCCACCCAGGCGCCCCAAAAGGGATTTTTATTTAATGTTGGAATATTTATACCACTTTGGCACTTGGCTAGTTATAAATATATTGCAAATACTGTAGAGGTCATTCCCTCCTAAAGGTTTAATTCTTTTCAGTGGAAATATTTCTTTTATGCAATTTTACATGGAAAAAAATTAGTTCAACTACTATGGAAGAGATTTTTAGTTTTCTTCCAGTGCATCTCTCCTTTTTCTATAATAACAGAACCCCAGTTTGTCATCCTGGCACATAGCTACTCAGATTAAGTAGGAGTTTTTCATCCACTCTTACAACTGGGTGTGATTACAGCTCTATGTTTTGGGCAATGGGATGTAAAAGGAAATGGTATGTTCAACTTCTGAGTCTGGATATAACAAGTTGGACCCTTTTATTTATTTATTCCCATCTGCTGGCTAGAAGACAGATGAGGTGTGTGCCACTTAGTTTAGGGCAAACCCCTAGTACTGGCAGAGCAGCAAGGAAGAAGGGATCTGGGACTTTGAATGGTATATTAAATAATTAAATCTGTGTTGCTTACAACAGAACTATTTACTTGTGAGAGAAATAAGTTTTAATCATATTTAAGCCTCATTATTTTGGGTCTCTTTTAATAAGAGCTACACCCAAACTCATATCTTAGTGAAATACATATCTGTTCATTTGTTCATTCAACAGATTGATATTTTACATATAAAATATGTATAACCTAAATCATTCATTGTTCTGATGATGGATTTGACAGTGAAGTGAACAAAATATGCCAGGCCCTTGCTTGAAATAGAGTGAAGAGCTTCAGGTAATAAATAAATAAAATAAGATATAGATATAAGGTAATGTCTCATAATTATAAATGCCTTAAAAAAATGGCACATAGAAATCTAGTAGGGAGATATTAAGTACCTAGAGGAGTGGCTACTTTTAATGATTTGATTATGGACAGCCTCTGTGAGGTGACAATTACCCTAAAATCAGAATGGTAAGAACTAGTTAAATATATAGAACTAGTTAAATATATAGAAGAGGAGTGTTCCAACAGAGGTGGCCAACATGTGTCAAAGACCTAAACTAAGAGGGAGCTTAGAGTTGAAGAGTGCTTCAGCAAACTGTAAACAAAAGGAAGTGTTGAAGCATCCAAGGTCAGAGAGACACACAGATGTCTGATCATATGTGATTTTTGTAACCAAGGTCAAAAGTTTGCATTTTGATGTCATCACAGCATATAGCAATTGAAGGCTTTAAACAAGGCAGTGATATGCTGATTTCCAATCCACTTGAAAAGATGCTGTAACTATTATAGAAGCGGGGAATAGGTGTGACAAAAACATGGTTTATTTTCCCCTTGGCCAGACAGGAAGACATTACCCAGTCACCCTTGCAGTTAGGTTGGGCCATATGACTGACTTCTAGCCAATGGGATATGAGTAGAAATGATGCAGGCCACTTTAAGGCCCGAACCCTGACACTTCTGAGAATTTCCATGAGATTCTGTGGATCTCTCATGCCTCAACTAATGATTGGATGCCACACCATGAGGATTTATGGTGGAGCCACTACTTGAGAGAAGCTGGTCCTTGAATGACTGTATGAAGCAGAGTCTCACTAGTCAAAGTAATCTTTTATTTATGGTAAGCCACTGACGTTTGGGTCTTGTTTGCTGAAGCATTCAACCTACCTTGACTGATACAGACAGCTAAGGTGGTGGTCTGAACAACAAACAGCAGTGGCATGGACCAAAGGTACCACTGGAGGTTGTGTGAAGCCATCAGTTTTGGGATATAATTAGAAAGTGGAGTGAACAGGAGTGAACAAGGAGGAGATGGAGATAACAAGGATGTAAATAATATAAGAAATGACTCTTTAAGATTTTTATCTGGGCCATTGCATGGCTTGCAATTTCATTAACTGTGAGGATTGGGTGGGGGGGATAGGGAAGGGAAAGGTGTATGCAGGGTGGGGGGAATCAAGGAATCTATTCTGGTTAAGATACTTTTTAAGATGCATAACTATACATTGAAGTGGGAAATGTTAGATGGGTGACTCTATATCCCAGAGGAGAGGGAAGGGCTGAAGATCAATTTTGGAATCGTCCAATGGATGATGTAGACTCAGCCAACATTTGCATTCACAATACTTGTCCACACAATAGATTGTTTCTCATAACCATGCCCACTCCTTACCAATGTCTTCTGTTGGGGTTCACAACACTCATAAAGACCCTCTCCCCCACAATCATGATAGAGAGGAAGGCTAAGAAGATGTGAGCCTGAACAAGCAAGTTAACACAGTGTGAGGAATTAGACCTTGGGTAGACACATAGATTTTGCTAAAATTCTGTTCCTAAAAGAATGATGGCTCCCACCCAAATGTCAAAGAAAAGAACAGGATGGGGACTGGAAACCTCTGAAGCACAGTTATATAGATTCTGCTGATTGTTGTTGAGATTACAGAAAGAGGAAAGAAAAAAAGATGAGCACCGAGGTATGATTACATTTACCACACTGTCGCTTTAGGTCACTGAGATGAGGACTAAAATAGTCTGTTGCAAAAGTTAAATGAAGAAGAACAGTTTTAAAGAAAAGGCTGGATAAGATTTAAAAGAAAAGATTATCATTGTTGCTACTCTAAATTTCAAACAAGCTCGTCTGAAAAACAAATTATTTGTAGTTTCACTGTTCCAAGATAACTATTGTTAACTATTATGCTTTTCTATAATTTAGTTAGTGAATTTTATTTCTTTTTGGAGGGTTAATTTGATAGGAGAAAGTCATTCCTCTGTTTTAATTTATATTCCTTTAAATTCTAGTACATTACACTTTTGCCCTCCTATTTTTTTCCCGGTTATATTTCTCTTTTGTCAATTTGTCACATTCTTGGGCTTTGTTTTCAAGTGTCAGTCTTAGTCTGTGTTAGAGGCTACTGTTTTCCTACCTGAATATCACTTTTTTCTTTCTTCAAACTCCTAGCTTTTATCTGTGCATAACGCTACTTGAAATAAGACATTTCCCGGCCTCTCTTGTAGCTAAGTGGGAGCACGTGACTAAATCTAACCAATGGTATGATGGTGGAAATATAGCATGATAGCTTCTGGGAAATTTCCTTCAGAGGCACTGGCATGGACCCTTTACTCACTTCTTCCATCTTGATGCTTAAAACATGGATATGATGGCTGAATCTCTATCTTGGACCATGAGAAGAAGGGCATCTTCTGTACCTGGCTCTCTGGAAGAAAAATGGGCTCCAGATGACAGGACAGTAACCATGCCAGCCCTGGACTGTCCACATCAAAACTTTTATCTGAGAGAATAGATTTCTATTTTTAAGTTGCTATTTGACAGACTTCTTTAACTCAGAGCTAAGCTTAATCTCAACTAATACAGATATTAGATCCAATCTTCATTTTCAAAAGACTGTTAGTTTGAGAAACTCCTTCAATGCAAGATAGTTGCAAGATAGAAATGCAAGCTAGAAACTCTTTCAAAGCAAGAAATTATGAAATAAACTTATTTAAACATAAATTCTAGATTTAATATCTTGACTTAATTCCTCTCTTCTGATCCCTTTTTTCCCCAATTCTTTTCCATGCTACTCCTGCCCATTCTTCTCTTCTTCACCACCATTTTCCCATTCTGGGTATGTGTACCTACTTTCCTTCTCCAGTGCCTTTACTAGCCTAACTGGTTCCTCTGCAGGAATTAGAAAGAGGCAATCCTCAAGGTGGCTAAAATTCGACTGGTTCGTGACTGTGGGAGCTAGAAAAAGGTATCCCTCTCTCTGGCTGGATCCAGCCCCACACAGAGCATATGGTTTGGCAGGCAGAACCCTGGGCTAGATTTCAATCCTTCCTTACTCCCTTGGCTGGGTGCCCTCATGCAATGAACTATATGCCCATGTTTGCAAGCCAGCCAGTCCTTTGCTAGCAGGCTCAGCTCATCTACAGCAGGATTCTGATGCAAAGAAATATACAAACATCCCCTAAATTGAGGGCACATTGGACTTAATGTCAAATGTCATTCATGTTACTGATTTTCCAGTCTAAAAAGGGATTCTTCTGGCTTTTATTCTTGATTATGGTCAAGAGTCATATAGAGATTCATTTTTTACCTGTATATGTCTTCACTGGTGCTGACACCATTTCTGGTAGCTCCTATTACTTCTGCTTTCCTGTCTAGTTATTTGTTTTGTTTTCCTGAACCCTCAGTACATATTTAGTTCTTATTATCTCGATTATCTCAAGCTTCCTCTTGTGTTGAGTTCTTAGTGACTGGTGCTGGTCAAAGATATAGAGGGGAACAGATATCAATAAAATTAATCAAATTGATTAATTACTGGCTAGTTCATCAGCCACTAATGAAATATTTTCATCACAGAAATGACATTTCAAAACATTCTCCAAATTAGCATTTTAGAAGGGAAATCAAAGTATTTGATAAAGAGATTTCTCTAGGTACTTTAGGCTATATTCAGTCTTATTATTTTTTTAAGATTTTATTTATTTATTTGACAGACAGAGATCACAAGTAGGCAGAGAGGCAGGCAGAGAGAGGAGGAAGTAGACTCCCTGCTGAGCAGAAAGCCCGATGCAGGACTCGATCCCAGGACCCTGGGATCATGACCTGAGCCGAAGGCAGAGGCTTTAACCCACTGAGCCACCCAGGCGCCCCTCAGTCTTATTTTCTTTACAGGCCTTCTTTTCCCTAATTTCAGTGACTTACTACAGTATACACAATATTTTATTAGAAGTTCTAATTGTTTTACTACTCTTTCTACCAACATAACCTAAGATCTCTTGTCCTTTCCCACATTATAGCATTTATTTATTTATTTATTTATTTAGAGTATTTATTTATTTATTTATTTGAGAGAGAGAGAGAGAGTGCATGTGTGTGAGTGGGGGTTGGGGGACAGTTGGGGGGAAGGGGCAGAGGGAAAGGGAGAGAATCTCAAACAGATTCTCTGCTGACTATGGAGCCTCTTGCAGGACTTAATCCCAAGACACTGAGATCATGACCTAAGCCAAAATCAAGAGTTGGGCACTTAACTGACTGAGCCACCCAAGTGTCCCAAATTATAGCGATTATATAACAGTTTTTATGTCTTGTTTTCTCTGGGTCATCACATATAAATTTAAGTTGGACAATAAACAGTGTAAAACAAAACTGAACTGGTTAGACCTCTTTGTTATTTCCAATCAGATGCTAATGTAGTAAAGAATGAAACTCATGCTGTTATTATTTTCCCCACATTTCACAACCATAATGATGTGGTTTCTGTGCCCTTCATTTAACTATTTTTCTTGCCCAAAAGCAAAGAGCATAGGTGATGTCAAGTTTAAGATTTATGTGTCATGATAAAAATAATGGTGACTCTAAAACCACTGTAAAATGTGCAAACTCCTTGTTAAGTTTTTCTTGTCTTAACTTTTATTCTGTAGATGGAAAAAATGAGTGTGAGAATGTAAAAATCCTTGATTGGAAAAATAAAGAGGCTCCCTGGAATCAGCTCAGGGGAACAAGGTTACCACAGAACTCTTGGCATGTGTTCCTGTAACTGGTATTTTGAGAGAACAGGTTCAAGAACCCTGGTCATGCGCTTGTAAGGAATTTTCACTAAGGCTTTATTCAAAGGCAGCTGAGAGCAGATTGTAATACATTTTCAAGTAAAAACCACAAACACAATGCTTTGCCTTTAAGTTTTTCTTTGTTACTCACTTAATCCAAACCTCTGCTCAAATGTTGCCTCCTGAGAGAAAACCCCTCTCCCATTCCATGTAAAATCGTACTTGTCATCCATTTCTTTCCTCTCATGTTGACTTGTCTTTTTGTATAGCACTTATAACCAGACCTTATATTAAGTATGACTTTTTGTGACTGGTAGTGGTGGTCTCCTTCCCCAGTGTGTAAGCTTCATGAGGGAAAAAGAAAAAACAAACAAAACTTTGTTTTATTCCTGTATCCCTAGCACCCAGAAAAAATGTCAGAGACCAAGATGGAATTTAATGAGTACTTGTTAAATGAACTATGATATATTTTTTTTTTCTTGCTTCGTGTTTATTAATATCTTGTTTTTATACTGAATATCAGCAGCCACATTTAGACAGAGGTATAAGTATGATTGACAGGGTATTTTTGTAGTATTCTTAGTTTTCTTGGCCTTAAGTTTCTTCTTTAATACAGGGCACCAACTCATGTGATCAAAGCCATCCCAGAGGACTTGAAGTCCCCTTTAGACCTGCCACAGTTCTAAAAGAAAGCCAGAAGAATGACAAATCCTTCACTTTTTACCAGTCTCATCTCTCTCAGCCCCTGGCCTGTGTCACGATCTGCAAAGTTGGGAATTCACTGGAATGTGTGACTTTCCTTGTTGGCTTGCTTTTAGTCATTCTTTCCTTTCCAATAAATTTGCACAGCTTTTCCTTCCTGTCAGATGCAGTACTGTGCTTGTTCAGCTCTCAGTCTCAGGGGCAATCGATCAAGGCTGGTTTCCCAACTTGCTCCCCATTTCCCATGCCTTTTTAAGTTCACTGTTCTTCCACTGAGCAAAGAGCAGGTCCTGGGGATTGATTATCAGAACTTCTCACACTAATGAGCAATTTGTTGTGCCGAGGCTCTGGCTATATATATGGGGGGCTGGTGGGAAGGTCATCCAGAAGTTGTACATGTGACTTCTGTTCATTTTCCTCCTTTGGTAAGCCCAACCGCCACCAAATACCACACTGCACTCAAAGGAGCTGGGGATCACTTCATTTAGGCCATGAAAAGACATGTGAAGGACATCTTCCCCACTAACATTGCTAACTACAATTGTGTGAAATTCTTGATGGGCATTGGGCTGAAGATCACTACTGGAGTTGGGGAGGAAAGGTGAGTACTCTAGGCTGACAGTGACCAATGAGCAGATGCCTCTCTTGATGCTTGGAAACTTGAGTTTTTAGAATGAAGCCTATCAGTTTGTCAAATACAAATACATAAAAGATATATGTATACACATACATATACATACAGATATTAAAAATATATATATACATACATATGAAATATATGAAGTATTTTCCTCAAAGAGCTTAATGGCATACAAATATATTGTTCTAAAGGGATATGCCTGCTTACAAATTATTTGATGAAAATGAGATATAACCATACTTTATTTCTTATCAATCGTATCTCTAATTTTCTAGAACTTAAATCTCATAGAATGAGAGAGTTAGACTAGGTCATCCACATGACACTTGATACATTTCTGCTCAAAATGTGATCCTTGGAGACACAGCATGAGTTTGACCTGGGTCTTGTGAGATATGCAGAGACTCAGGTCCTGCCCAAGATCCACTGAATTAGAACTTTCATTTGCACTTGTTCCTAGAAGATCCATATGCATGTTACATGTCACAAGGCACTAATCTTCAGCTTTAATATTTTGAAGTTGTATGATTACATTTCAGTAATCTACTATAATGATCCAAATGCAAACAATAGCATGAAGTGAAAGAACATAGATGTGAATTTGGATTTCAATTCCATCTCTAATAATCTTTAGGAAGATAACTTCAGTTTTCTAATTTTTAACACAGAGAAAATGGCATCTGCCTTCAGGATAGATGAGGGTTAAATGTTACACATGTAAAGTACGGCCCATACAACGTCTGGTACCAAAGTGTATAACTGTTCTTGGTAGTTTATTAAAATCTATGCAATTAAGGGATTTTTTAAAAGTAGGTTCCATGTCCAGTACAGAGCCCGATGTAGGGTTTGAACTCATGACTCTGAGATCAAGACCTGAGCCAAGATAACGAATCGTGTTGTTTAACGGGCCTAAGCCACCCAGGAACCCCGAAATTCTTAAATCTTTTAATCATTTGAAGTTGTTTTTTTGTTTGTTTGGTTTTGTGTGTGTGTGTATGACAGCCAGTAGCATTGTCTAATGAATTCCCTCCAGATTGTCTGTTGATGAACACCTTAGGACTAGAGGGACCTTTACGTTAGAGGGGAGGCTACACCCAATTTAACTTTTTATGGGATCAGGCATCCCAAGTTCTCCAGGTGTTGGAAGCCATCATTTCCTAAGACTACCTTGGCACCTACACTCAGCCCTTGCAGCCTCAGCCCAACATGTTTATGTGCTCTCTATACTCCCCCTATACTTTCCCTATTAAAAAATGAAAACTATGAGGGCTAGGGGCTTTCCATGAAACCAAGCAGTCTCTCTGTGGCGTTTCAGCAAGATGCTTACCAACAGGGTACTCATTCACTGCCAGTTCTTTAGTCTCGAGTTCCAGCCTGTCCCAAGTGATGCCATTCACGTTTACCTGAGCCCTTTGCCTTATGTTATTTGGGTAAATATTGCCCTATATTCTTTTAACCTAAATGGTGTTAGATGTTATAATGTAGGGACCAGAACTAGATCTCATAGAAAAAGCAAGAGAAAGAACATTCTACTGGGAGCAAAGACTTGGGTTTAATTCCATGTATACAATTAGCTGGCTCATCTCTCCAGTACATTTTATGAATGTAGGTCTTGGATTTTCCATTAAAAAATGGAAATACTGTATTAAATTATCTCTCCCCCTTAAAAGTCAATGATTTCTTTTGTCTTTTTTTTTTAATTTCTTTTGTCTTTTTTATCTTGTATGCATTGAGATGAAAAACCCAAAGGTTTTTGTGAAAATTTATAGATTTATCATCATTTTTCATTTAATAAAATCTTAAACCATTTAGGTTAAAACATCTTTAGTCTCTTGTTTTGTATCATCTGCCATTCTTCACATAAACAATTTGTGACTCATGTGAGGTTCAGGGGAATTCCTTTATTCAGTGGCTCTGTTCTTCTAGGATATTGCCTTTCCCGAGCACATAGATACTTGAAGATTTCTAGGTAACTGATTTTGAAGAATCATTCCTAAGGCAGTAAAAAGTCTATCTAAATAATTTTGAAGGAACATTCTTTATCCAAGATAAACAAAAGATTCATTCCAAGATGAACAAGGAGTTGTTTCTGCAACTGGCACAGACAGTTATTTCCATAATAGGAAATTGAGTGAGGAAAAAAAACAAATAAATCTAAAGAAATTCTTCAATCAGTGGATCTGAAGGCAGAGGCCTAGACCTGGGGGCAAAATTAAAAAAAAAGGTCTTTCTAAACTGAGGGAAAAAGTCTAAAGTAACTTAAGATTTTCTTTAGTCTTCATTGATTTGGATTAAATTACAGCAATGGATAACAGACCCACCATTTAATGCATACCTTCCCTTTTAAGAATTCATCCTAAACAATGTCCCTGTGGAGGCCAAGAAAAACAAAGCTGTACTCACCTCGAGTCTAGCCCTGACATAAGTACAGCCATCTTGACAAAGCAAAAGCTGGCACCTTGCACCCCCTCTCCACCTCCTCCCCTCCCCTTGGTAGTATGTGTGACATTCCTCAGCCACTCCTGGCTGCCCTAAAAGAAAAACAAATAGTTAACTGGCAGAGATCACAATCCTGCAAGACAGGAGTCTCCCTTGGTTTACAAATGTCCTAGAGATTTACAACAAAGAAGCTATCTTAACAATAATGTCGCCCTCCCAACCATAAAACTAAAGGAGGCTGAGGCAGAAGGAAATGTAAATAAAGTTAAATTTCTTCTAAACCTAAATCTCACTAACAAGGACACTTGATAGGAGAAATGTGAAACTTTATCTCTAAACCTCCAAGATAGTGTCAGCAATCATTCCCAAGTACATGACCCACTGATATACATCTAAAGGGTCTCACGAAAAGATTTTTATTACTGGTAATAAATAACCTTTCTCCCAACAATAGCTAGCCCCTCAAGGTCCTGGAGACCTTGCTTCCAAAATTTCTTAGAGACTTACATTATCCGTAACGCCTTTTGTCCTCACCCACTGCCAAGTCCACTTCTACTCTGCCTTTAAAAACTCTGACTGTAATCTGGTTCGGGGTCCAAGTCCCTACTCCACTGTTTCGGGTATACTTGGGCCCAAGCTTAAGCTTGTCAAATAAACCCTCGTCTGATTACATCGGTGTTGGCTCCTTGGTCGTCTCTCAGACGTGAAAACTTGGGCATAACAGTCCCCTCACTGTATACTCCTAAGCATGAAGAATCTGTCCCTTCTGTCTTTGTTAATACACTCCGCTTTGTATATTACTATAGGCTGTTGTACTTATAAAGTTACATATCACATTATAACATCTCTCCTATCGCCTAACAATCCCTATTTACAGTTCTACCTACTCTACTTCATTGTGTGTTTCTTGAGGATGGGGACCTCATCCTAATCATTTTTGTCCTCCTGGGGCTAAGGCAATTCTTGGTGTAGTTGATACTCATAAATGTGTTTTTAATGTTGAATGACTGAATTAATATGCGTTGTACAAATATGAGAAACCCATTACAACGGTATTTGAGAGAAGTACTATAAATAATTACGTGCTTTTTTCTTTAGAGTGGATTTTCTAAACAAAAATAAGATGTGATCTGAATCTAGCCACATCTGGGGTAGAAAATCTGTTTTAAAATAATAAGGCTCTAAATGGAGCTCCATTTAGAATGAGGCTCTTATAAATATTATGAATTGGTACCTAACACCTAATTTTAATATATATATATTTTAATGTAGATTCCTATTGAATGCTATGTAAGCACCTTGATATCCAACATCTTTATAAGCAATATTAAATGAAAAAAATTGGCAAAGCAAGTAAAGTAATCCATATATAAAAGACAATTTACATATCAAAATGAAAATGCTCATTTGAACTAAGGACTTGAACTCAGGAAGAAGATTTAGCAGAATTAAAAAAAAAAATCCATTTAAAAAAGACATTCAAATAGGTCACCGAATACCAAGAACCTACTTGCACCCAGGTGGCAAGTTATTATTTTTAATCCAAATATTTGTGTTTAATAAAACCATAATAGGGAAGAGTATCTGATAAGCCCAAAGGGACGTTTCTGTAGGAATTCTTTGGAATTCTTGCTCCCTGAAGCTTGCAAGCATTTTGAGTTTCTGCCTATTTTGACGAAAATGTAACTTTTGCTCTTTTTGTCTTGAGGTAGGTAAAAAGTTTGTAAACTCTGACAAATCACCACTGTGCTTTAGTTTATGACACCCTGGTGCCATCTCTGTCCATAGATGTGAAATTGTGAATTTCCAGAGAGGAACTTCAGGCTGCTTTGAGGTTTGAATCATTGCCTGGGAAGTGGGGTCTTCCACGCTCGGTGCTGTTTCTTATGTGATTTATGGCCTTTCAGAGTATACAACTGGATGTAAGCCACTGGGATAATCCTGCTCACTTCCAGGTATTTGTTTGTAGTTGACTGTGGCCCTTTTCTGGTTTCTTTCCTGTTTCATTTCACGGTGATAGGAGCACCCCAGACTGATGAGTCAGGGGTCATGCCCAAGGAAAAAAATGCCTCCTGCTTTTTGTTCTATAGCATTTCTACAGCTTCTTAGATTCCTATGACAAAAATGCATAGTTTCAGGTAAGAAACTTGTTTAGACTAGTCCCTCAACCTCTATGCCCTGTAGTTGAAACTGAGTCAGCATCCTTAAATCAGCTGTCAGAAAATAGTGTGTCTTTTTTTTTAGTTGAAGTATGGTTGACAGATAATGTTATACTAGTTTCAAGTGCCCTGCATAGTGATTCAGTAATTCTATATATTATGAAATGCTTATCTTGATAAGTGTAGTCAACATCTGTCACCATACAAAATTATTACAATATTATTGACTATATTCCCTATGCTACACATTTCATCCCTTTATTTATTTATTTAATTCATTTATTTATTTATTTTTATTTAACAGAGAGAGAGATCACAAGTAGGCAGAGATGCAGGGCGGGGTGGGGGTTTGGGGGAAGCAGACTCCCTGTTGAGCAGAAAGCGTAATGCATGGCTTGATCCCAGGACCCTGAGATCATGATTTTAGCCAACGGCAGAGGCTTTAACCCACTGAGCCACCCAGACACCCCTGATTTATTTTATAACTGGAAGTTTATACCTCTCAATCTCCTTCATTGATTTTGTCTATCTCCCCATTTACCTCCCTCTGGTAACCACCAGTTCGTTCTCTGCATTTGTGAGTCTGTTTCTGTTTTCCCTTTTTTTATGATTTTTCTAAAATGGATGGGAGTGAAGGAAAGGAGGAAAAAGAAGTGAGTGGGAGGAGAAGCGGTACATTGGAGTCAGCACAAAAACACACTCTTTTAAAGGGTAAAAGAAAGATAGATGTCTTATAACAATATTTTACACCTTCACATTCAACTATATTAAATAAATCCAAAGATCCCTTCCAAACATATCCAGGTAACTGGATGAAAGTTTTGCTTTGTACCGAGACATCTTAAATCTGAGAAAAACTCTCATAAGGATGTAGATCTTTATGTTTTTATTATTTATTTATTATTTATTTTTTAAAGATTTTATTTATTTATTTGACAGAGAGAGAGAGATCACAAGTAGGCAGAGACAGGCGGAGGGGTGGGGGAGCAGACTCCCTGCTGAGCAGAGAGCCTGATGCGGGGCTTGATCCCAGGACCCTGAGATCATGACCTGAGCCAAAAGCAGAGGCTTAACCCACTGAGCCACCTAGACACCCCAGGATGTAGATTTTTAAAAAAAGAATTTCCCCCTAGTAGGTTTTTTTAGTCTCCACAACATCAATCCTTATAGCAGAAACTTGGCTATTAATGTCTACCCAATAATCATATTTCTATGTATTCCCAGGCACATATTCCCAGGGATCCATGGCACACAGTAAAGAAAATATTTTTAGGAAATTTCTTCACAGAAAACCCAAAGTGAAACATTCATGAGAGCTATGTATGCTTAGAAGGTACATAGAGTCCCATCAAAATTTATACTTCAAGTGATAAATCTTCACCATTTCCAAATTAGTGTGAGTTAGCAACTTCATATTGCACAGACAAGACCCTGGAACTACTTCTGCTTCCATATATAGGCATACCTCAGAGATACTACGAGTTTGGTTCCAGACCACCGCAATAAAACAAATATCCAAATAAAGTGAATATCACAATAAAGTGAGTCAAATTAATTTTTCAGTTTCCCAGTATACATAAAAGTTACATTTACACTATATTATTAAGTGTGCAGCAGTATTATGTCTAAAAAATTATGTGCCTTAATTTAAAACTGCTGCTAAAAAATGCTAACCATCATCTGAGATTTCAGAGTCATAATCGTTTGTTGGTGGAGGGTCTTGCCTCAGTGTGCAATCCCGATGTCTGCTGACTGACCAGGATGGTGGTTGCTGAAGGTGACAATTTCCCAAAATAGCATAACATGAAATTTGTCACATCAGTTGACTCTTTCTTTCATGAATGATTTCTCTGTAGCATATGATGCGGTTTGATAACATTTTGACCCACAGTGGAACTTCTTTCAAAATTGGAGTCTGTCCTTCCAAAACTTGCTGCTGCTTTCTCAACTAATTTTATATAATATTCTAAATCTTTTGTTGTCATTCCAACTATCTTCATAACATCCTCACCAGGAGTAGTTTCCATTTCAAGAAATCACTTTCTGTGCTCATCCATAAGAAGCAACTCCTCATCTGTTTGAATTTGATCATGAGATTATTGCAATGCAGTCCCCTCTTCAGGCTCTACTTCAAATTCTAGTTTTCTTGCTGTTTCCACCCCATCTGCTGTTACTTCTTTCACTGGCTTCTTGAACCTCTCGAAGTAATCTATGAGGGTAAGAACCAATTTTTTCCAAACTCCTATGATATTTTCACCTCTTCCCAGGAATCATGAAATTTCTATAATGTCATCGAGAATGGTGAATCCTTTCCAGAAGGTTTTCAATTTTCTTTGCCTATATTCATCAGAGAAATTCCCATTGGTGTCAACTATAGCCTTACAAAATGTATTTCTTAAAAGATTTATTATTTGAGAGAAAGAGAGAGAGAGAGAGAGAAAGCTGTGTGTGCAAGCAGGGGAAAGGGCAGAGGGAGAGAGCATCTCAAGCAGACTCCCCCCACCGATCCTGCTGAGCACAGAGCCCAATGCAGGGCTTAGTCAGACACTTAACTGATTGAGGCACCCAGGCTCCCTGAAATGTATTTCTTAAATATAGGACTTGAAAGTTAAGACAATTCCTGGATTCATGGGCCATAGAATGGATGTTGTGTTAGCAGGCATGAAAACAACATGAATTTTGTTGTACGTCTTCATCAGAGCTCTTGTGTACTGCATTGTCAATGAGCAGTAGTATTTGAAAGAATTCTTTTTTTTCTGAGCAGTAGTTCTCAACAACGGGCTTAAAATATTCAGTAAACCATGTTGTAAAAAGACATGCTGTCTGACAGACTTCGTTGTTCTCTTTATAGAACAAAGGCAGAATAGATTGAGCATAATTCTCTAGGACCCTAAGGTTTTTGGAATGGTAAATGAGCACTGGCTTCAACCTCACAGAAGTGAAGAGACTTAGGGTCTTGTTCTTGATTAGGCTTTGGTTTAAGGGAATGTCGTTGGTGGTTTGATCTTCTATCCAGAATACATAGAACACTTAATGATTAATTTTACCTTCTTGTGTGGGCATAGTTCATGGCTCCCCAAAATAATTATAATAGTAACATGAAAGATCACTGATTACAGGTGACTATACCAAATATAAAATAATGAAGAAATTCCAAAGATTGTGAGAAATAACAAAATGTGACATACAGACACGAGATGAACAAATATTGTTGGAAAAATGGCGCTAATAGACTTGCTCAACACGGAGTTGCCACAAACCTTCCATTTGTAAAAAAATATAATATCTGCAAAGTGCAACAAAATGAGGTATGCCTGTATAAACACTGGTATTATAAAGAAGTTAGTGTACTCATGAAATGTAAAATGTTCTGACTTTCCTTTTAGCTACTTGTGGGGGAGTGTGGGGTGTGGAGGCTCCAATTCCTTTTTTTGCCATAAAACATCCCCCACAGAATTGTATCTGAATATGAATTTCTCTATTACTTTTTATCCCAGTTATTTAAAAATGGTTAAACATTCAGAGACCGAGAGCAGCTATTACTTGTTTAACTCAGGACACGCTGCTCTGGCTTGCATCATTCAGAGAATTCAGGCAAAAGCAGACATAATTTGACTTTTTTTCCTCCACTTCCAAATACGATGACACCAGGCTCTTCTTTTTTCTCTTTAATGGAGCATGTCACTGAAGATAACTAGCTAATATTATTTATTAAATGTGTGTCATGTGTGAGCAGTCCTCTTAAAACTCTGAATTCCAGAAGGAGAGGAACCCTGCCTTTTATCTATTTTTGAGCCCATCACAGAGCTGGACACAACTGCTCAATAATATAATAACAAGGGTGTGATTATACTACTCCTATTCAGCAAGAAAAGACTGTTTAGAGAACATTTTTTCTTACCATGAACTTCCTTAAAACAGGTATATATGAAATATGTATAGCATTAGGATGCCTTTTGTATTTTGGAAGTTAATCCTCAGTTGGAGGAGGCTGGGTGGGATTCCTGGGAGGGCTCCATGTCCTTCTCTATATCTAGGCAGATTATAGACTGTAACCTCCAAGCCACCACCTTTGTCATCCACAACTTGTCAGGTCCCTTGGTGGGAACCCTTCAAGTGGGTCTCCTTTGACTTCAGATGTATCTACACCTCAATTTCCTAAGACCTCCATCTCTTTGCCGAAACCTAGAAAAATACCTTTAAGAAGATGTGTGAGTTACAGAGAGAGATTCCATAATGGGGTTTAGATTAAAGCTGAGATAACACTGTGGTGTGAATTGATTTTAGTAAAAATTTAATTGGGTCTGTCAATCTGTAAATACCAGGTTACCAGGTTCTTCACAGTGTGGCTATCCAGAAGGGACTTCTAGTAATTCCCATTACAGAGGAATGTGCACAGGGCCAGAAACAAGATGCTGGGCGTAGGGGAGGAGAAGAGAGACAGCTTAGAATATCTGATGATTTTCCCCTGGAGAGCCCTTGTTTCTCTTAGATTGAACAGGGCAGACAGCTGATGTGCACTACAGGACTTCTGTCAGGCTACTGGAAATGGCAGCATCTTTACTTCCCATGATTTATAAAGAGTATTTTGGTTTATTTGGCATTTACTTTATTTAAGACAGCATCTCTCCCAGAAGGGTCATCAGTCAACTCCTGAGGTCCCTGGGTGTGAAATCTGACAGTGTCCTGCTTACCACTCCCAGTCCACCACCACCAAGGGTCTGGAACCACATGTAAAAGGGCTGCCAGCCACTCACTCCAGTCAGCTCCCCCTGTTCCCAGCCAGTCAGTCAGCAGCTTTTTGGTCTTAGCTTACTGTGCCTACAAATTTCACCAGAGTCCGGCAAAAGGTATATAGATGCACTTGGTGCTTTCTCTTTGATGAGCTTTTCCATTTTGGAAAGAGAAATGTTTCTAGATGGACCAAACGTGGCAATGAAGATGCACAGGTAAAGCCAGGTGTTTCAAATGGTTGCTGAAAGGCCAGGAATTAAATGCGTGAATAAAGGAACACATTGGTAGTGGTAATTTTAGATGGAGAAAAGGTAATTGTAGAATCATTACTGTTTGACTGAAGAGCAATGAAATGCCTCCTTTACTTGCTATTAAAATGTTATTTGCTTTTAAGCATATTCTCCAAATAGGATATGAAGAAACAGTAAGTTCGTATTTTCACTTACGCTGTATACGCTTCGAATGAATTCCTCTCTTGGCCTGAAGCTAATAAAGGGCACCCATAGCATAATAATGACATAACAGTAGCAGGGCCAAGAATAATTGTCATCCTCAGGCCCAGGGAATTTTCCTAGGTAGTGCATCACGAGTGCTCCCAAGTTTCCTGTGGGGGAGATAAAAAGCAGCCAGTATCATAGTGATTTTTATGGGTGGGGAAATGGAGGTCCAAAGGTCGAGTGACCCCAGGATTAGGGGGCTTCCTGGGGACACACTGGATACTCCAGATGTCCATGAAATGCCACAAAATCCAAGGGTAGGCCTCAATTTCCATGCAGCAAAGGAATCACTCCCATCTAGCTCTCGACACAGATTCCCTTCAAGAAAAATTCTCTTTCCGCCTCTCTTCCACAGAAGCTGGCAGCGTGGTAATTAAGAATATTGACTCTGGAGCCAGGCTGACTGGGTGCGAAGGTCTGCTCTGCTCCTTGCTAGCAGCTAGCAATGAGGTCTCCCACAAGTGATCTTTCCTTTTCTTAAACTCCATTTCCTTATCTGAAGAGGGATTAGAATCCAAGCTACTTCAGGGATTGCTGAAAGCCTTCAGTGTTGATTTGTATAAGGCATTTAGAACACTCCTAGGCCATGCCAAGCCTTGTGTAAGTGTTTGTTAAGAGAATCAAATCACTCATCACTTTCTGCTTTCCCTCGCCTTTTATTCTCCAACAAAAGCAAATTGTTTGTACTTGTTTACCTTCATGCCTTTGTTCCTGATGTTGCCTTTCTGGAAGGCGGCTCCCTCTTAGATAAGACTGCCTCCTTCCGTGGCTCCCATAGCTGACTGGTCCCAGCGCCCTACAGGTTTTCCTATTAGACCATCACTTGTATTGTGTCCCAGTTCAGGTAGAATGAAGCCAGGTGGCTGCTGGCACACATTGGTCCTTGACTTCCATTACACCTCTCTCTCAGTTCCCTCCTTTCTTTATGGCCAATTATCTTAGCTGCCTTTTTGGAAGCCTCTTTCTCCCTACCCTAAGGGCTCTGCTCTAAATTCCTTTCTTTTCTCCCTAAATGTACTTTGCTTTTAGATGCTCTCTTTCACTCCCCTGACTGCAAAGCCATTTCACTGACCATTTCTAAATCTATTTACAGATCTTTCTTTCTTTCTTTTTTTTTTTTTTGAAAAATTTTATTTATTTATTAGTAGAGAGAAAGAGCGCAAGCAGGGGAGGAGCCTGCAGAGGGAGAAGCTGCTTCCCCGCTGAGCAGGAAGCCTGATGGGGGACTTGATTAGGATCAGGATCCGAGCCAAAGGCAGATGCTTAACTGACTGAGCCACCCAGGCATCCCCAGATCATTCTTCGGAGTTTCTGACCCATATAATCAAATGGTTACCACATTCTCTTTCTTCACAAGTTCCAAAGGCACCAAAACTTCAACATAGTCAGAATTGCACTCCATTTTTCTCCCTTATCAAATCCTCTCCCTAAAAATGTCACTTACATGGGTATTTCTCTGAAGTGCACCATGCTCAAAATTACCCACATTCCTGGGGCGCCTGGGTGGCTCAGTGGGTTAAAGCCTCTGCCTTCAGCTCAGGTCATGATGCTAGGGTCCTGGGATCGAGCCCCACATCAGGCTCTCTGCTCAGCAGGGAGCCTGCTTCTCCCCCCCACCTCTGCCTGCCTCTCTGCCTACTTGTGATCTCTCTCTCTCTCTCTCTCTGTCAAATAAATAAATAAATAATTTTAAAAAATTACCCTCATTCCTCCTATTCTCTCACTTTCCATCCAAAGTCTGGTCCTTTCAGCCAATCTCAGCAAGGTCCTAGGAAATCTATTATATAGGTTGATAGAATCATGTAATAAGGGCCCTTCTCACTTCTCCGAAGGAGTGTTTTCTTTTTAGCACAAATGAATTACAATATTGGGGTTTTGGGGGCTGGGGGAGGCATTTCTCTTAAATTATATAGTTCAGTTGACTCCAGTAAGGCCCAGACTGGAAGTTTTGTTCCAGGATTCTTTTGTTTACTATTAGTTGTAAGTCAGAGACCAGAATTTGATCCTTTTCTTTCATCTCTCTGCTTTCGAGAATTCCTTGCTACCTCTGTGCTCTTAGGGGCTCTGTTCTATTCCATTCCTTTCCAGGCCAGATAGAGCTTGACCCTCAAATCTCTCCATTTCCCTTCAGCTCTCTTCAGCTCCCTTCAGCTCCTAAATGTCTCTTGGACATGTCCACTGAAGAAGGGGTACCCTGGATAGCTGCGAATGCAGAGATGAAAAGTGTAGTGAGCCTTAAGTACAGCTCACTAATCCTAAAATGCTTGTTGACTGAATACAAGTATTGATAACATTACACACTCACTGGAATAGTGCATATCTTTATAGAGAATCACCAACTCATGCCCTCTCAAATAAATGAACATCTCTACCCGTACTAGATTCATTTGATTATTATCCTAAACAACTAGAATGTTGTCTTTAAGAATTCTTTGTAGACTAGCATAGTCATCTGTCCACAACTTAAAACATTCATATGTACATTATGTACATGGGCATCCATGCCACCCAATTCCTTGGAAAACCATTACACTGAACTACTATTACATATGCAAACCTTCTGGATAGTCAGTCAAGAAAAAAGAAAAATTAATATGGTGCTTGATTTCCAGAACATTTTACAGATCTAAATCTAGTAACTTAATTTAGTATGCGTGACTTCGTTTGCTAAAGCACATATGAACAGTTAAACTTGACCAGTGTGACTTTCCGTCCACTTTTAAAAGTCCTTTCTTCTAAAATATCGTCCTTCAACTCCTTCTAAGGCTGCCTCTTCTTCATAAAGCATTTGGGACTGAATTGAAATGAAGTGGCAGCTTTTCACTCTTTCACCCCCTCCGCAGCCCAGATTTATGTATTGACTTGCTTCCTCCTTTACCCACTGTGATTTTGTTATCTTTGTCTTTTGGTTGTGGGTATAGTTTTTATTCCAATGTAAAACCTATGTCCATTTTGAGAAAGCAGATTTTAAATAAAAATCCTCATACCTCTGATTCTTTTAAACAATTCAAATTTTTGGAGATGCACGGCGTTATTTAACTCAGGCTTTAACTACTTCACTCCACCTATGTCTAAAACTAAATATGGTTGTGTTCATGTGGCAGAGTAGATTCTTGAGAAGGATATCATCTAACTGCTTATTTGGTATTATCTGCAGTGAGTATTTCACTTCTAGTAAACGGTTTTGTGTGACAGAGTCACAGAGGTAGAAATCACATCTCTTTAAGGAGTCTCTTGTCAGTGAATTAAAGCCATTTTCCTTTAGCCTTTCTCACAACCTTATTGCGTGAGACTGTTCTTAGGCTAAATACATAAATTAAACTATGAAATTAACTGTGAAGTATATCATCAAGTATATCATCCTCCTGTTTTTCACTTGTATTAAATTGCATTTAGAGATGTGTTCTTATAGCAAGTCTGCATAAGGAAAATAAAATGTTGGATTTTTTTTTTTTTAAAGGAGAATATGCTGCGGGGCACTTCTTATTGTTCAGATGTCCACATGAACTCAAGTGGAGTAATACCAGCTGGCACACTCTGTGCTTTCTGCCACCTCTCGTTTGCCTCACCCCTGAGGCTGTCTTAATATTCTCTTCCTTAAGTATGAAACCACATCAAGGGAGGCCCCAAACGCCATGAAAACATTTTGAGAAAAATTAATCAGAACCAATGCACTCCCATGTCTTAGCTTGGCTGTTATTGCTTTAAATAAGTTGACTCATATCTGATTTGCATTTAACCATACCTTTGACCATTCATTCAACAAATATATAGATTGCTGATTAGGTGTCAGACACTGTTTTAGGTGTAAGGCTATAGTGACAGAAAAAGAAGTGTTCTCACTCTTATTGATACTACATTCCAGTGAGGGAGATAGACAATAAGTAAATTTTTTCAAAGTATATAATGTTAGGTCATGATAAATCTGATAGAATAAAACAAAGCTAATGAAGCAGATAAGGGGGGTGCCAGTGGCAGTGTGGTTCAGAGGAAAGATTTATCACTTTATATATTTGGGTGACAAAGTGATATTTAAGGAGAGAAGTGGGGGACATTGAGATATATGAAATGCAGGGGAAGGAAATTTCAGGGAGAGAAAAAAGTACATGAAAAGACCCTGAGGTAAAAGCATACTTGGCACGTTAGAGGAAACCCAATTTTTTTGTTTTTGTTTTTGAAGATTTATTATGAGAGAGAGAGAGAGAATGCAAGTGGGAGGAGGGGTAGAGGGAGGGAATCTCCAGCCGACTCCAAGGTAAGCGTGGAGCCCAATGCAAGTCTTGATCTCACAACGCTGAGACCATGATTTGAGTGGAAACCAAAAGTCAGTTGGTGCTTAACAGATTGAGCCACCCAGCCTCCCAATAGCCATGCATTTTGATGGAACTCGTATGGGGTGGGAGTCATAGGGGAAAAGGTCAGAGATAAAATGGATCATGTAGACCATACTGAGTGTTTGAGGTATCATTGTAGTGAGAGGCAAGGCCCTGGGACATTTGAAGGAGAGATGTGACTTGACCTGATTTACATTTAACAGCACCAGCTAGGGTGAGGTGGGGAGGACATTTTACAGGGAAAAAGGACAAGGCAGGAGGCTACTACAGTGATCAGGTGAAAGAAGATGATGCCTTAGACTAAGATAATGGTGGTGATGGTGGTGAGAATAATGATTGCAGATGAATATTTGTATATGCCCAAGTGAAAGGGAGAGAAAGCAAGGGAAGGTGATGAAAGAGAGTTGTCAAGGGTTATTCCAATGCTTGAAGTTTGCTATTAACTTAGATAGGGGAGGCTTCAGGTGAAGCAGGTTTGTGGGGGGAAGATCAGGGACTACCTGCTGAGGTTGTTGGGAGGATAGATGAGCTAATACATGCTTGGCTAATTAGGTCAGAATTGAACATGGAGCTCACTAAACTCAACACAACTGTTCCTGCAATTTCTTCATTTCCGCATGGTCTTTGTTTGAATGAGATCTCCTGAAATCCCCAATCTTGCTCTGAAACTGATCTTCTACCCTGGTTTGATGCAGCATTCTGTGTTTTCTTTTCTTTCTTTTTTTTTTTTTTTAAGGTTTTATTTATTTATTTGACAGAGAGAGAGAGAGAGAGAGAGCATGAACAGGGGAACAGCAGGCAGAGGGTGTTGGGGAGGAGAAGACGACTCCCTGCTGAGTAGGGAGCCCGATTCGGGACTCAATCCCAGGACGCTGGAATCATGACCTGAGCTGAAGGCAGATGCTTAATGACTGAGCCACCCAGGCGTCCAAGCATTCTATGCTTTTCTTATTATTTGGAATTTTAAAATCTGCTTCCCTATAACAGACCCAACTTGAGGTGAGTTAAACATTTGTTCCTGTGAGCTAGGAATGCTGTGAAGGACACTGACATAACAACAAGCTCTGTCATTATGCAGATCTAAACTATAATTATATCATAATTGTTTCATTTTCTGTAAAAGATCTCTCACTCAGTATAGAAATGTTTTTTTTTTTTTTAAGATTTTTAAAATTTATTTATTTGACAGACAGATCACAGAGAGAGAGGAGGAAGCAGACTCCCTGCTGAGGAGAGAGCCCGATGCAGGGCTTGATCCCAAGACTCTGGGATCATGACCTGAGCAGAAGGCAGAAGTTTAACCCACTGAGCCACCCAGGCGCCCCTAGAAATGGTTTTGACTAATCACTCTTTTGTGATCTTTTTGTCTTGGATCTCATATGTGACCACAAAGGAAATCATGAGCTGAACAGAAATATATAGAAACATTTCAATTGGATCTTTAAGGTCATTATATAATCTTACTGAACAGTGTGACAACTATAGTATGTATATGGACTTTAAATTGCCCATATCATGTTTCCTGCAATCTGCTCCTTACAGTGGATGAAGAAAGAAGTATTAGGTGGCTGTTCACCAATGCTTGGGTGTGTGTTGTCTGTGTATTTTTCCCCTAGTGGATGGCTTTCAAAATAAAATCTGAGAAAGAGAAGAAAGAATGGTGGGGGTGGGAGGAGGGATAGAGAGAGAGAGAAGAAAGGTAGAGACAGAGACAGAGAGAGGCAATTTAACAAATGGCTTTTTTCATCTCCAAAGGGAGTTACCCAGTCACTCAGCTGAATATTTTTCAAACCTTTTACCATAAAGCATTAGCCTTTCTAGGTCACTGTACTGCATCTGAGCCTAAAATTAAAACCATAAATACTTAAAGCCTTAACTCTTACACTCTTTGAAAGCTGGTAAAAACAGGCATTCCCTTTGCCACTTTAGTGTGCTTATTTATGTGAGAAGCAGCATTTCGGAAAATAAGGCTTAAAAGCAGAATCACACAGAGAATAAGGAAAGCGAAAAACTAATGTGCGTGTTTCTATTTTCCTTTCCTTCTGTTTATTCCCTCCTGCTTAGTTATCAGGATTCATATCATTTTCTACCCAATTTCAAGAGGGAGAAACCGTCCATCCCAAGCTAATAGCCAAATCAATATTAAAGTATGGAGGTGGTTTTAAGTCTAATATCTCCCAGAGCACCTGTTCAATTGTTGATTAACAACACATAACCGGGAACTATGGATTCTCTGATGCTGCATCTGACTTACAGACCTTTCGTGATCTGGTCTACCTCCTGAGCCATAATGTCAATTGTTTGGGAACAAACCTTCCCTGACTTCCGATGTGCCTGTCTGTTGGCAACCTAATGCCACACTCCCCCTTCTAACCTCTCCCATGTCAGGCGGGAGGCAAATCCCCAGGAACTACATTTTCTAGACTCGTGTGTACTTTCGAGACACCTGGAAGGTGGAAGAAAAGCAGAAGGCATTCTTATATTCTTCCAGTGAAAGTCAAACCACCTGTGCTCTGGCAAATGAGAGATGTGCAGGGTGGAAGCCACCGTGGCAAGTCTCGACTTCCTCAAAGCTTCCTGTGTACTGTCTCTTCTGAAGCTCCTGATTCCTTAAAGTAAGTCTCTTCCGGCTTGAAGTGCCCATTTTCCCTGCTCCTGTCTGATCTCTGCAGACTGGGGGGAGGAGATGGACTGGGAGAGAGAGGTCACTATAGGAACCCACGCTGCCTAGGTTCCTCTATGGAGAAGCATAGCCATAAAGTAGCAAGACAGATGCCACTTAGAAGCATACCACATACTCCAGAGCTGGGAGCTGACCTGAGTGGGAGATAACTCAAACCTATCCCCGGCTGTTTGACTTTGAATAAATTACTTGACCTCAGTTTGCTCATCTGTGAAATACAGTTAAAAGCAGTACCTATCTCAGAGGGTTTTTATATGGATTAGTGAGGTAATATTTGTAAGATTTGCAGGAAAAAGAATGGCACATGGTTAGTGCTATATGATTATTATAGAAGAAAATGTTAATTTAAAAAATACATACATCAAGGGGTGTCTGGATGGCTCAATTAGTTAAGCATCCAACTCTTGATTTCAGCTCAGGTCATGATCTCAGGGTGGTGAGATAGTGCTCTGCCTTGGGCTCCAGGCTGGGCGAGGAGCCTGCGTAAGATTCTCTCTCTCCCCCTCCCTGTTTGCTCCTCCCTCTCCCTCGTGAGCTCTCTCTCTACAAATAAAAAAATAAAGAATACATACATTGAGATTTCCTTAAAAGTGGTCTCCTTGGGAGGATAGACTCTCACCCCAATGCTCAAAACATTCCTCGAATGTGGACATTTTGAAACTTGTATCGACAAGCTATCCAGCAGTCACATCAAAAAACTGTTTGTTTGTTTGTTTGTTTGTTTGTTTGACGGTGGCCTGTTCTTCTGCCTGGGGCAAGAGGCTCCCAAGTCCCTGTATTTCTCCCTAACCATCTATCCTGGCTTTGGGTGAAATATTGTATTATGCAAATTGGCCACTTGCCTTGTTCATGTGCTTTAGCTCTGAATGATTTAGGGCTGTTTATACAAAATCAAACACACTCTCAAAAGATGAAGCATGGCTTCCCTCAAAAATGTTCAAAACAGCAGAGCTTCCAAAGGGATTCCAACCGAGCAGCTACAAATATGTCCTGGACAATGACTCTGTGACTGGCATAAGCTTAGAGCCTCTCAGAATAACTCTTGAAAAAGAGAGAGCTCTTGGGTTGGTAGATTTAAAAAAAAAATAATTTTCCTACCTGTGAATATGTGGCAGTTGTCCTTCATAAATTCTCAGGGATTGCAGTGAGAATGGAGAATAACGTACAACACAACTAAAAAAAAAATTACCAAACAGCTTCAAGGACAGAAAATGTAAGCGGAAAGGTCAAGATGATCTTTCTCTGTTTCTCTTGTCACAGCTGGCGGAGGGGGCCAACGTTGCTCTAGCCATCAGGCAGAGGGTTACATCTGAAAGCTCCAGTTGGGGAAAATAGGGTTTCAAAAAGCAAGCAGGGATCCTTATTTTCCAGCAAACCAGTGTTTGCCCTTCAATGCTTTTTCCCACCTACATTACTCAGTTTTGCAAAGTGAGACATACTTTTTGTTACTGGCAGATGCCACCCAGGGGAGAAAGAGGAAAGAAAAATATCTCTGTCTTGTTTTTTCTCTCAGGTATAAAAATTTTCCCTCTGGTTCCTTAGTGTATCAGTAATCAGTTGAAAAATTCAGCAAGAATATGTCAGATAAACTAAAAAATATTTTTCCAGGGACTTATTTTAACATAGAATGAAAGTATTCTGTGGCAATCCTGAAGCCTGGAACAGCAGTTTGCAACTTACTTATGAATTAATCTCTCTTATGCAGTTTCATGAGGGAACTGATCCACCTAATTAATCCATTTCCATCCAGCTGAATTTAGATATCAGTAATTTATCAAGATGAGTCCTTAGGGCATGCCTAATTTCCTAATCCTATCCATTTGGGGCAAAATCTCAGATTAAGGATTGCAAAGATCTCATATATTTTAGTATTTAAAAATACTTAGAGATGCAAATCTGAGATTTACAGATACAAACACATACAATGATCTGCATGCTTAATGCAAAATTTATAAAGTCCTACAGATTTTTTTTTTTAAATTCTTTGATGATTGTTCACAAATGTCTTTCTCTTTGTGATTTTTCTGGAATTTTCTTGAGTATACCCTCATTCATTCCTTTACTCAACCAACACTGTGTGAATGCCTACTGTGATTTCACCTTGTGTCAGGCTCTGGGAAATATGCAGTTCTTAATCTGGAGGAAATCACAATCCAGAGGTGAAAGGTAGGTGGGGCTGTTAAGTGTATGAATTATCAAATAAATTTAGGCCAGCTCCAGTCCGCTGCTGGGTTTTGTAAATGAAGTTTCGCTGGGACATAGCTAAGCTCATTTGTTTATCTAGATCTATAGGTTACTTTCAGTTAGAAAGACATAGCTAAGTACTTGCTAAAGAGAGGATCGCAAAACCTAACATATGTACAATCTGACCCTTTGGAGACGAGGTTTGGCTTCTCCTGGTTTAGATTATTAGAGCTGCAGATCAGGTGTTTTGAGTACAGTTCCCACTGGCTACAAAGCCCCTTCCACCTTATTTCGTCAAACTTTTAGAATCATAAATATCTTAAAGATTTCTCTAGTAAGTTTCTATTTTTTTAAATAAATAGCAAATATTTTCTATACATTTCTTTTAAAAAGTTTGTAAAATTTTTTTTTTGATAAGGGAGTATAAATCTCCACTTCTAGAAAAAAAGAATCAGTCTTCAGAAACAGTTTCTACTTTTGCACATATCCGTTCAGAGAGCGAATGGCAAAGCTGGGGAGCAAGAGATAAAATAAGAGAGTAGGACTACATTGTCTCAAAAGAGCTTTCCAGCTCCAACATCCCATAGCTCTATGTTTCTATAATAATAACTGCACAGGCTAAAATTAAACATAGCGCTGCAGCTGGAAAAAACACACAGCACAGTGGTTTGCGGAAATCAGTGAAGGATAGAGACGAACCTAACGGTAACTGCACCATCACAACTCCAAATCTTCCACATCTTATTTTGCAAAAATAAGGCTAACACTTAATCAATAACACATGATTCAGAGAACATTTAGAAAACATCAATGAAAATAAGTTGGCAGCATTCTCAATTCATCTTTGACATACATTAGATTCTAGTAGGAGGCTATGATGTGAAAAAGTGCCCTTGAAGAACAAAAAGACAACAAAAATTAACAAAAATCAGCCTCATGGCAATAATTATTTCTTCAAATTACTGAGTCTGAATGATCCATGAAGACACATAGGTAAAGCTGTAATGTGAGCCTTTTGACCTGAGAATTGGCTGAACAAATCTGTATTTATAAGTCTTCTGGAATACTTACATTTAACTAACAGGTACAATTCGAAGAGGAAACAAGAGGGAGAGGGAAGTAAAGGGGACCAGCCCTTAAGTTCTTTATGTTTCTATAATTACATTTGTGCTTGCTAATGAAACTTGGGAACATCTCTCTTGTCCATCATCCATTCAACAAACATTCATTGGAGACCCACTGTTTGCCAAACACTGAGCTAGGTGCAGACAGTAAGGGAAACTTGCCCCTTGCTTCATGGTGTCTATGGTTTCGTGGGCCAAGAGAAGCATTGAACAATTATAATGCAATACGATGTACTAGTGGGTGTAGAGGAATATGAACAAGAATGTGTCCAGTGGGACTAAGCTAAGGTATTAGAGTCCACCCGGCAGGTCACCTCAGACCTCAGCTCTTCTCTGGTCTTTCCCCTCCCAATCTTCCTTACTTATAGCTGCTCAAAATCCAAAGAAGAAAATTGACCTAGCAGCCATTTCAGAATGTGGATGAATGCAGGGTCATGCATCTAGCAGGAATCATTGGTAGTACAGGTAAATGCTAAACGGATAATAAAAACAAAATGACAAAACTAAAAGTGACACAATCCATTTACTTCTGCCAGGCAATGATATAAAATGGGCAAAAGACAAAGCAGAATGTGTCTTCCATGGAAAGTGAGCAGCAATATTTTGCTATAATTGTTAGGTACAAGACTGCTTAGCTGGAATGTGCTACACCTTTGTAAACGTCTTTAAGTAAAATGAGTGCTCTAAGAATTCACCTTGTTTATTCTGAGAATCCATCCCTCCCAAGACATGATAGGGTTCTGCCATCCAATTTGAGAAGTATAATTTTCTTTGAAAATGTTACTGGCATGTATAACATATTTGTTTTTTTTAAAGAAAAAATAAAATAAAACTACCCCTTGTGTACACCCCACCCACCCTAAGAAATACATTACAAATGAGTTTTCCTAATTTTTTCTTTATTCTGTCTCTCTACTTTGAATGAATCCTTCAGCGATGTTAATATCTGTAATAAAAAGTCTGAAATTTATTAATATATTTAACTTTCCACCAAACAATTTAAGAACATTTTATATTGATAACACCATTCCACATATATACTAATTTTGTCTGGTTCCTTAGCTCTATCTTGATACCTTTATACACCCTTCCCCTTTCCTGGTCTCTTCCCAAAGAAAGTAGTAATTTTCTTTAAAATATTACTAACATACGTAACATTTACTATTAGTGTTACTGTTTTATATAAAATTGACCCAAAATTTAAATTTTCTTTTTTCACATTTCTTTGTGTATCTTGCATCTTCTTTTTGGGATCATTTATTTTCTTCTTGAATTGCAAAATTAGCTATTCCTTTACTGTTAACTCACTTTTTAACTAAATTCAGTTGTTTTGTTTCTTTTTGTTTTCATTTGTTTGTTTTTGGTCTGAGAAGTCAGTATTTTACAGTTATTCATAAAAGATACTTTCTGTTGGACATAGAATTCCATGTGAACAGTTACATTTTCTTAGTTATTAAAGATAATTATGTTCCACTTTTCATAGTTGTTGAATTGTCAGTTTAAATTTTGTTCCATTGTGTGTTCTTTTCTCTCTGCTTTTTTGCTTTTGAAATCTTCTTTGAAAACAAAACAAAACAAACAAACCAAAATCTTCTCTTTGTCTTTAATATAATTTTTTAAAACATTTTATTTATATGAAAGGGAGAGAGCACGAGCAGGGGGAGTTGTAGAGGGAGACAGAGAAGAAGACTCCCTGCTGAGCAGGGAGCCTGATGGAGGACTTGATACCAGGACCCTAAGATCATGACCCAGTCACCCAGGTGCACTGTCTTCAAAGTTTTATAATTTTAATATGTATTTTGGTTTGAATATCTTTTTATTTGTACTGCTTATGTTCTTTAAGTTCTTTCTTTTTATAAATTCCAGAATGTTCTTATTTCTTTGGCTATGAATTTTCTGCTATTCTTTCTGTTCTTTTGTGGGGGGACTATGATTAAATGTCTGTTAAATCTTTTCATTCTATTCTGTATGTTCCTTAACCTTTCCTTCATAATTTTTGTCTCTTTGTCTAAGTGCAGTATTCTATAGTTTCTTCAAATCTTCTAGTTTACCTTCTCTCTAGGTCTCACCCATGGAGTTTTTAATTACTACATATATTTTTAATTTCTGGAAACTTTATTTGGTACTTTTGCAAATATTTTGCAAATCTGTTTTATCAATTTTTAAAAATCTCAGGTGTGAGGGCACTTGGGTGGCTCAGTTGGTTAAGCCTCCAACTCTTGATTTCAGCTCAGGTCATGATGTCAGTGTCTTGGGATTAAGCCCTGCATTGAGTTCCACGCTCAGCTTGGAGTCTGCTTGTCATCCTCCCTCTGCTCCTCCCCTTGCTTAGACTTTCTCTCTCTGTCTGTCTATATCTCTAAAATAAATAAATAAATAAAATCTTAGGAAAAAAAATAAAACCTTTATCATTCTTTAATTCTCTCTTTTATTTGTTTATAACATGTGGACCATACTTGGCTCATGTACTGCCCTGGGTAATTCAAAGATCTATAATCACTAAGGTCTGATTCTGTAGTTTGTTCTTTCTGTTAACTCTGGCTTATCATTGTTTGAGAGCAGGTACTCTATTTGAAGCTTTATTTTCCGGAATTATTTAAAGATGGCAGTTAAAGCACATCTTTTGAAAGAGTAGCCATGTTTGCTTCTAAGTATAGAATTCCAGATAGGAATTCTCAATTTCTTTTTCATTTGACCCAGCACCAAAAACAAAAGAGACACGCTCTCCCCACTCTTTCCCTCTACAGAATCAGTTTTTCTCAGTTCATCCAAAAAAGGTGTCACCCTTCGAGGGTTCTGCATATGTGTGAGATCCCAGTTCTGCTTCTCACTTCACTCAGGTGCCAGGATTTTCCTCTTGTATTGTCAGGCATGACCCAATGAAACCCAAGTCTGAAGCTACAGGGTCACTGGCTCCCCTCAGGGCAAACACTGGCTTTAGGGCACAGTTAACATTTCTGGATTTGTGCTTCCTTGTCATTGTAACCTCTGATTCTTTTCATTACTTTACTGGCAGGTCAGCTTCACTATAAAAAATATTCTTACAAAATTTTTTATTTAATATTTTTAGGTGTTGGTGCTAGACAAATTTTTTTCTGAGCATCTAAACTGCCATATTTCTGGGAAAAAAAGAAAAAAAAAAGCTGATTCTGCAGACCTGATGCCAATTTTCCTAGAGCTTGGATGGAAAAATCTGTTTTGGGGGCCCTAAGAGTGACTTGACATCCTCAGAAGGCAGATCATAAGTCTGTCAACAGAGCAAGGAATGTGAGAATGATTAATACAGCACTGCTTAAAGATTTGTTTGTTCTTTGTTTTTGTTTGTTTTTTTTTTGTTGTTGTTGATGTTTTAATTTTTTGCTTTCCAACATTATAAAGACAGAAGACAATACTCATTGGAAAAAATAAATATTGGGTTGGAAGACAGGTGGGAAGGGGTTAACAAAGTGTCCCGAAATCAGAAAGGGGTTAAGGCTGGAAAAGAGCAAAGGAGAAAAGAAAGATCACAGCATATCATCTTTCAATTGCAAACTGTCTGGAACTCAGCAGGATCAGCCTGGGCTTCATAAGAGCAGCTTCTCTCTAGGAAATGACCGTGCATGTGTCTATAAGAGCTAGCTTCTCAGGGTTCTCTGCCCTGTGTCTCTGAAATACAGATTTGGACCAGAGACCTTATGCCCCAGGAACTTGCTGTTGTTCATTCTTCTACTCATCCATAAATATTTTAAAAAGGATGTATTTTTGAGTAACTACTCTCTGTCAGGGTGTGCTAAGCTTGGGGATAAAGTGTGGAACAACAGGTATGTTCCCACTGTCCCTGGTATTTGGAAACTCAAGGTCTATTTGGGAGCGAGAAGATTCAAGCAAATGTGTTTTATTACAATTCTGATAAGTACTAGAAAAGAAATCAAACTCCAAACCCAAGGGTGCAGGTACCAGACACTTGCTAGCCATTTGCAATGACCATGAATAACAGTCTCCTCTACTTATAAGCTTGGGGTAATTGTCTGTTAGCTGTGATTTCCCCACATTCTGCTCATACTTTTGAAAATGGGTTCTTTACCAAAACTCCCTCAAAAAACACCGATTTGGAAAACTATCACTTTCCTCTTTCCTGTCTTTTTCTTTTCATGAATATGGAATGAACTGTTCTTCTTGGCAACTCCTGGAGGGTTTAATGCAAGGAGGATGCATGATCCAAATGATATCTTAAATATCACCCTACCTCTCATGTGAAGAACAGAAGCTGGGAGAGAACTAAATGCAGAGCAGCAGTCAGAGGACATTGCTAGGATCCAAGTGAGCAGCGATTACAGTCCCACTAGTATGAAGCCGTGGAGATAGGGAGAAGTGTCAGTTTCAGATATATCGTGAAGGCAGAAATGGCAGGGCTTATAGAGAGACTGGATGAGGACAGTGAAGATAGTGGGTTCAAAACTTACCCCTAAATTTTTGGCCAAGGCAGAGTGGTGAGTGGTGTAGCTATGATATGAGAAGAGAGGCAGGTTTGCAAGGAAGGAAAAAAAAAGATTTTGATTTTGGGGAAGTGAATGTTGTGATGTTTAGTAGACATCTAAATGGAATGTCCATTGTGAAGTGATAGCTCGAGGGTTGATGAAGGAAGGGGTGGTTGAGGAACAGAGCTGTAAATGTGGGAATGTCAGTGTTAAGGTGGTATTGAAAGCTGTATGTATAGATGAGACCACCTAGCAAGTGAGCAGATAGAAAAAGGTTGGCTTTTTGAAGTCAGAAACATGAAGAAAAACCATAAAAAGAGAATGAGAAGTCATAGCTTGGTTAGGAAGACATCCTAAGAGACTGAATCCTAAAAGCCAAACAAAGAAGGGAATGGTCAAGGTGTAAACTACGTGGATTTGAAAAGATGGAGGTCGTTGGTGACCTTGTCAATGTTTGTGGAGTGATGGAAACAGAGGTCTGGCTGGAATGAGTTCAACAGAGAAATCTGCAAGGAGTTTTGCTATAAATGGAAGTAGAAAGATTAGGAGTGGGTACTGCAGGGGGAGAGGGGTCCAGGGGAGTTTCTTTTTTAAATGGGAGATACTGTAGCATGATTCCCTTTGCCCACATTTGTATTTAACTCCTCTTGTCCTTCGAAACTAAAGGACCTTTTCTGAAACTAAGTGGAGGCAGGCTACAGAGAAACCACAAAGTCTAGTAATAACAGCTCATTACTGCAAGGCTCCTATGTGAGAAGTCTTTATCATCTCTAGACCCAAAGAGGCATCAGGAGGAATGCTTTCTGGATTCTAGGAAGGGTTTGATATCACCCTAGATGACTATGACTTTGCTTGTTTATCATTCATAGAGCCAGAGCCCACAGGATTAGAGGCTGTATGAATAGCGCTGGGTATGATCTAGGGGATTTAGCTAATATTCGTGAATATGTCATCATAGGATCATAGACAAAAAGGTATCATTGCAGCTGTGTATGTACCAGACTTCTATCTTCTAAGGAGCTTCCTGTGTTATCCTGACCATCTTCTGGAACTTTTTTTTTTTTTTTTTTACATGAGCTGCTTTTGGAGTAAGGAGATAGAGGGCAGAATTAACTGGGGAAGTCAGTGAAAGCTAGATTGATTTTCATTTGTAGGGCCAAGAGCTAGCCCCTTTTCAGGGGAAAAAAAAAAAGACAAGATCCAAAAAGTTATAAAGAGAGCAAAAAAAAAGAAAGAGAAGATCAGTGTGGATGAGTTTGAGGTACCATTTTGCAGTGTTCCGAGATTTGGGGGGACTAAGATGGAAGGTTTAGGCCAATGCCTTATTCTGGTCAGACTGCTGTCACAAAGTACCACTGACAGCGGAGAGTTATTTCCCTCAGTTCTGGAGGCTGGAGGTTTGAGATCAGGGTGGCAGCATGGCTGGGTTCTGTTGGGCACCCTCCTCCGGGCTGTAGGAGTTGACCTCTCCTTGTGTCCTCACATGGCAGAGAGAAGCCAGCCATCTTGTGACTCTTACAAGGACACTAATACCTTTCCTGAGGGCTCTGTCCTCTTGACCTCCTCTACTCCTAAGTACCTCCCAAAAACCCCACCTCCTAATACCATCATATTGGATGCAAAGGTTTCAACGTATGAATTGTGGGGAGACACACATTCAGTCAGAGTTCTCCAGTGTAGAACACTGGAAGGAAAATGCAACAAATAAAATTCTTACCTTTTTCTATGTAATTTCTTTTTGGCACTTTAGTGAGAAATTTCAGTAGACGTTTAATTTGTTCTTCAGGACTTTTTAGATGCCAGAATAATGGTTCTATTAACTATGAAGCTGTACAGATTTCTTTGTTCTAAATTACTATTAATGCAATTGTCTGTTTCCTTGTCTGTTTCCTCTGTAAGGCCCTGATCTCTCTCTAATTTTTTTAGCCTGGACACTTAACTGTGACTTACATGTGACATATGTTAAGACAAAGCTCTCTTCTTGGGTGTGTGGCTGTCATGATCACACTGTGCCCTACGTGGAGAGGAGCCCCACTTGGTTTCATGTTCTGCTGCTGTTATCTTAAAATTCTTAATTTTTGAATAAGGGGGCCCAGATTTTTATTTGGTACTGAGCTCTGCAAGTAATGTAGCCGGCACTTCACTCGGTAACTACCGAGTTGAGTAACTGAGGATAACCCTTTCTCCAAACAAGAAAGCTAGATATGGATTTTTTTTCCCCATCTCTTTTAGTTCTAAAATGACTCTTCCATTTTTCTAAGAAGCTCTTTCTTTACATCCTAGAAGAATTATTAACCAGTTATCAATCTGCTGGGAAAAAAGGAGAATTGAAAGGGATTAAGGAGAGAAAGCTGGACAATGATCTGGACAAAATGAAAACTGATTAATTTGTGTGTGGATATATTACAATAATCTTTAAAAAGCTGCCCAAGCCAGAAAAGAAAAAAAAAGTCAGGGCAGAGATGTTACATACGAAGATAATATACCAATGATTAAAGTTACCAAAACGTTCTAGGTGAGAAGATATACAGCCTGCCTAAGAAAACTGCTTCGAATAGGGACAAGGCAACATTCATTCCCTGATTATGCTTTAACAGAAGATTTTTAATCTTGTTTGTCAAGTATGGGAGGGGGTCTGTCAGGGAGGTGGGATGTGTGCATGGGTTAGAACAAAAATTGGATAGAAATGGACAGATACACATCTTCTAGAGTAAGGGACAATGGAATGGGTGGTGCTAGTGGTAGAGGCAATTTGAGTTTATTGACAAAGTATTGACATCCCATGTCAACTGGAACATAAGCTTTGGTGATGGAGTTCCCCCAAGAAGGAATAAGTTGTCTTCTGGGCGGTGCTCCTGCATCATTTACTTCTTCATCTTTGCCACAGCTCTCATGGCTTTGTACTCCAAGTACTCTATAATTATTTGTTGTCAGTCTGTCAACACCAAAATATATGAGCTCCTTCAGGGCAGATTTTAATTTTTATTCTTAGCTTCTAAAAGACTGCCTGGCACGAAGTAGATAGTGAACATTTGCTAAATACACACACACACGCGCGCGCACACATGCACCAAATTAGTCTTGAAAATCAAACAGGGTAGATTCAAGTACACTGAAAATCCTAAACTACTTTAGAGACACACTGTAATGATTGTGCTGGTGAGGACGAGCAGGATCATGATGGGAGAGATGATGAGGATGAGGACCATGACAAAGTCAATGACAGCATGCACCCTCCGGAACAGAAGAGTGCGCACCTTAATTTCTGGATAATGAATGCCATCCTAGGAGTCTGTGACAGGTTTGGCAATTGTACGCAGAAAAATTATGACTATATGACTATGTGCATGCGTTTGTTAGTTTTTCTTCTGACGATGAGAACCTCATCTTTCATCAGTATTCTCAATGGTTTGGATTTTTTAAAAAGTTCAGAATTCTGCTTTGTGGGAGAAAGCATGCACTACCTGTATGCTAGTGTAGTGACTGATCTCTGAGTTTGGATGAGATTTTAATCAAGAAATGACCCCGTGCCCTTCAGTATCTTATTTAGCATGTAAGTAAAACCACTCCTACACTATACATTGCAAAAAAAAAAAAAAAAAAAAAATTAGGTTAAATGATCTGAGGTATCCTTACAGGAAAGATTCTAGTATGAACACAGAATGGTATTATATTAAATGATATTAGAAAAATTGGAATCAGAGCATAAAGCATAAAGCACATTAAATGTATTAATGGAGAAGCAGAATGAGGTCAAGTATATCTTGTCCAAAGTGCTTTGCATGTAAAAATATTCCATTAAGAAAAAAGAATATTTAGGTGATGTATTGATGTAACTAAAGACTACGAAATAATTTCCCAGGAAAACACCAACTGCCTAAAGGATAACATTACAAAAAACACTCTCAGATCTAAACTGGAACCTTCCTTCAGTTTTGAGTGCTGTCTGCCAAAAGTGGACACCAGGAACAGGAGCTAAACAACCTGGTAACTTCTAAATGTCCAATTTTTCTCCCTAACATTTCCTGTAGGAAAACTTTACATCCTAATTCAGTATTTAAAAATAATTCTACTTTTTTAGACCCCTACATGTTTCCTACTATGACACAATCCTTTCCACTTTGCTACTGAAGGATAGCTGGTCTTTAGAAGTTTACTAATGAGGGACGTCTGTGTGGCTCAGTTGGCTAAACATCTGACCTCAGCTCAGGTTATGATCCTGGGGTTCTGGGATCAAGCCCCATGTCAGGCTCCATGTTTAGCAGGGAGGCTCCTTCTCTTCTTTCCTTCTTCCCCTTAACCCTGCTCATGCTTTCCCTCACTTGCTCGCTCACTCTCTCTCAAATAAATAAATAAAATCTTAAAAAAAAAAAAGAAGGTTACTAATGAATTACAATTGTCCTCAGCTCAAAATAATCCACATGCCAAAGTGGCACATTTTAGGGTGGCATATTCTGCTCCCTTTCAATATCTTAAATTATCCTGGCTCTTTTAGTGGTAATGATTCACACTTTTTACTCATATGACAAACATGCATTAAATGCCCATCTTTGTGCTTGGTTTTGAAATAAAAGACGACGAAGATACAAAGCCTATACTCTGGGGGACCTCTGTCCAGTGAAAGAGATGACCATGAAAAGCAGGAGGTACACTCAAGTGAGGCAGTCACCACCAGAAGTATGCGTTAAGTATTACAGTAGTAGTATTGGTGGTGTAGTTTTACTCAGTGCATTACTAGTGTTTTGTAGTGTGGCAGACATCCAAATATGGCAAAAGCAGTATTTCTGGTTCTATTTGACTTTCCAGAACCTTGTCATTCCGATAGGTTTAGAATCGTCTCCCTCCCTCATACAAATTTTATCTAAATTAAGTCTGTTATTTATGAATAATTTATTTATGAGTCATACTTTTTTAAAGGAGGGGGTCTTTAATTACAATATAATGGATTTTTTTATAACATATTTGTTTCATTATATATCAATTCTTGACATCTGAGAATACATCTAGCTCTTCTCTTTTTTTACTTCCACTTCCATTTATGTTATTTCTAGATGGATAGTGCGGCAATGGGATATGTTCCCTTCATCAAGAAAGATATTATTATATTCCCTTCATCAAGAAAGATATTATTATATATGAACAGAGAAAAAGCTTGTCAATCTGTGATATATTCCAGAACAAGATTTTGAAGTGATTTGCAACCTACTGTCTGCTTTAGGTTGATCATTAAAGAAAATGTCAATTATTTCTTTAAAAGAATTAACAATCCAAGAAACCAGTAATTTATTGGTACAACCCTTTTGGAAAAAAAATAATATATAGATCCTTTTGTACAATAACCCCACTCTGATACATAATTTACCAGAATCAGAGATACATATATGAAGATTTCTTTGTAGCATTATCTATAATGACATTCTTTAGAAGTAACATGAATAAACATTAGGAATTAATTCAGTAAATCACAAGCATTTAAGATCATAATATGTGGCCATAAAATCAGTATGAAGAATTTATAGAAACATGTAAATATCTAGGTAACAATAGCTTATAGAAACATGTAAATATCTATGTAACAATAGCTAATATTAAGTGACCATTTATTCTGTGTCAGCTCCTATTTTAAGTACTTTATAAACATGATTCCATTAGATCCTCAAACATCCTCATGAGGTAGGTAATATTCTCTACATTACACAGATGAGGCACAGAGATATAAATATCATATCCAGGATCAAAGAGCTAGGCAGTGACTGGGCAAGGATCTGAAGCCAGAGAACGTGGTTCATAAATACTATGCCATATACTTTTTGGTTTCCGTTGCACACACACACACAGATAAGGACTAGAAGATAATAAAAATATTTGTAAATGATTGTCTTTGGGTAGTGAGACTATTACGGCCTTTTACTGTTTTTCTAGATTGCCTATAATATATTAAATGATTTTAAACAGAAAAAAGAAAGTGAAATTCAAAGAATTTGATGGTTAAGAGTAAACAATAAGCACAGTTTCACTCAAAACAAAAAACAAAAAACAAAAAACAAAAAACACCCTGACATTGACTGCATAGGGTATAAATTCTCAAATCCCATTTTGAGACTTATTACTTAAGCTACATCTGTTAATGCAGGTAAAACTCCCATTATTTGTAAGACCATGCAGAAATACTATTGCTAAATCTGTGTGTTCTATTCCTGTTAGGAATTTTCAGACCAAGTAACATATGGTGCATCTGTTACAAAGTTTAACCTGAATTAGTTACTCTGTGCTTCTACCCCACCCCCTCCAACCCAAGAAATACCGTACATGTCTCTCTACCATTCAAATTTAAGACTAGATTCATATATTTTAAAGCTAGGAAAAGCAAGGGGTCTGTGGTGAGCCAAATCCAATGTTATTTTTCAAAACTGTATTACGTAGAAATCTCATTATTTAGGACAGTCCTCTCTCAAACTACTCGTAGAATATCTGATGTCTTTCTATAACAAGAAAGTTGAAGTTGTTTCTAATCACCGTTATTTAAAAGTTGAAGATGTTCACAGGGTGCCTGGGTAGCTTTGTCGATTAAGTGTCTGACTAATGATTTTGGCTCAGGTTATGATCTGAGGGTTGGGAGATGGAGCTCCTCACTGGGCTCTAAACTGGGTATGGAGACTGCTTCAGATTTTCTCTCTCTCTCTCTCTCTCACCTTCTGTCCCTCCCTAATCCCCAGCACGTGTGTGTGTGTGTGTGTGTGTGTGTGTGTGTGTGCGCTCTCTAAAAAAAAAAGAAGTTGAAGATATCTTATATCACCATGGATTTTATTTTAATTTAAATCAACAGCTATTTTGCTAATGGTCTAATTTAGGGAGACTACATGTGTATTAGTTGGATAGACTGGATTACTTTATGGTAAGAAATTAATTTCAAAATCCTATTGATTTAGATTTCCACTTCTTGCCAAGATAGAGTCACAAAGACAAGACTTACAATACCGTACCTCACCAGAAGCTATCAAAACAACTGGACAGATGACAAGAAACAATGGTTTTCAAGTCACTGGACAACAGGCATGTAAAGACAATAATCCCTGAGGGATGGGAAACATACGAGATGAATCCCATTCTTGCTTCTAGCTTACTGCCTTGAGAGAGTTTCCAGGCCATGGTTCAGAGAGGGGGAATGCGGGCAGAGCCCAGTGGACACCCTGAATTGAGATGGAGTTGAGAGTATGAGAACTCCAAGGTGACTGGGGTTTGTGGAACAGAACACCGGAGAGGATACAGCTGCATGACAAGAAATGCTGCTGATCTCCTAAAGGCCCCCTTCTAGAATTCAGTGCAGGGCTAATCAACATGTGTGTGTAAAGAAGCTCCTCTACATTAAGGAAAGAATCAAAGGACAGAACGTGGTGCTCACAGAAAGACTAGATTAGTGCCTGTTACAACCAACCAGACTGGAAACCCTCTTCTTCAGGAGGCATTGGGTAGAGGACACAGAAAGAGTCTTGCCTCAGTAGTGGGAGGGGATTCTAGATTAACACTGCTCCAGTTTCACCTAACAAAACGTTCATGCAAGGATCAGAGTTTCCAGGGAAGTATTCCATTTCCATGCTGGAGAGTGTTGTGAAGCTTCAAAAATAGCATATGAGAGGGGCTCTTTTTTGGAATTGAACTACCTTCTGGAGTGTGATAGTATAATATCGGTAACTGTCACTATATAACTGTCTGTTTCTAAAAGAGTCCCTGTCTGTCATTTGTTGAAAAATACCTAGCCTTCATTACGATTCCTCTACTCATTATCCCTCTCACAGTTTTGTGAGTTTTCATGGGAATCTAATGAGAAAATATTCTTATTTTTTTTATTTATTTTTAAAAGATTTTATTTATTTATTTGATGGGGAGAGACACAGCAAGACAGGGAACACAAGCAGGGGGAGTGGGAAAGGGAGAAGCAGGCTTCCCACCCCCCAAGCAGGGAGCCCGATGCGGAGCTTGATCCCAGGACCCTGGGATCGTGACTAGAGTCAAAGCAGACACTGAAGGACTGAGCCACCCAGGCATCCCAAGGAAATATTTTTAAATAAAAAATGTCCCTTGGTATAATTTTTCTTCAGTCTGAGTGCTTCAATAAGCAACTTTGAATGCCCTGAACATGTGATGAATTAAGTTGATTTTTAACTGAAACACATTCATATATATGTGAAGATAGATAATTATTCATGAAAACCACTTACTAAGGTTAGATATCACTTGTAGGTATGTAGGCTTAGAACTGCAAGTTAAAGCTCTGTTGTTCTTGAAGACTTAAAAACAGCTTTGTACCTTTAGAGGTAACTGGAGAAAGAAGTATTTCCATATTACTTCCTTAAAAAGATCTTAGACTCAACATATTACATATTTATTATGTAATTACATAATCTGCATACCTCTCTCCCTATTCTGTTCCTATAACAGAAATTCTGTCTTGAAAACAGTGAACATATGAAATATTTTAGTTCTGTCTTTTTGTGGTTGCTTGGTATTATCAATGTTGTTAACTCTTGTTTGCTAATACCTAAAATATGACCCTAAGGAGTACAAATTGTTATTTATTGACAACTACAGGTTCTGGTGTTATGGCCCCTATCTACCTCCTCTTACCTTCCCATTCTCTGCCATGCTACTCAACCATTTTTCCCACCGGTGCACTATTTTTGACACACTGGCCTTGCTTTTCTTTAAGCAAATCACATTTCTTCCTGCTCCAAGACTTTGCAACTGCTCTTCTCTTAGAACGCTTTTCTCCTAGGCCTGCATGGCTTGCTACCTTGCTTAATTCTTCGATACTTCCTTTGGTTTATTGACTTTCACCAATGTTCTTAAAAGATACTGACAATGAAATCTCCCTCCATCTTCGTTTTTTTTTTTTTTTAAGATTTTATTTATTTATTTGACAGACAGAAATCACAAGTAGGCAGAGAGGCAGGCAGAGAGAGAGGAGGAAGCAGGCTCCCTGCTGAGCAGAGAGCCTGGATTCGGGGCTCAATCCCAGGGCCCTGGGATCATGACCTGAGCCGAAGGCAGAGGCTTTAACCCACTGAGCCACCCAGGCGTCCTCCCTCCATCTTCTTACTCCTCCCCCTTTTAAAGTCACTTTAAGCCTCTCTACTCCCTTTTCCCTCTCTGATCTGGTTAAATTTCCTAGGTTTTCATAAAAAGCTAGGAAGAGATAATCACCAAAAGCTTTGTTTCTCTTAGAATTGAGCTAGCTTGAGTCAATTTCAATGCCTGTAATCAAAAGAAACTGAATATAAAGAGTTCAGTTCTTTCAGGAGCTTTCTCTGTTTTTCTATTGATACCTCTCTATTTTTTAAGGCAATGTCACTTTGTTCTGTTTACAAATATACTGAATATCTGCCAGAATTATTATTTTGCTATTGCCCTTTTTGAATTTCCATGTCTATTTTGCTTGTTCTTTCAGATAAAATTTATTATTCTGTTAATGTTGCCAAAAATTGTAAGTAAAATAGCAATTGTAGTAATAAATTTTTTTGAGAAAAAATACATAACTTATTATGTAGTTACATAATTACAACTCAAAATATTATAGACAGCGAATCCCTTGCTTTAATAGAAGTTTAATAATTTTACTTAAATACTAAAGAAACTCAAGGGAAAGGAACTAACATTTACTAGGAGCCTGCTATCTGTAAACCACTGTGTGGCTGCCAGTAATAACACTTATTTAAAAAGTGAAATCTATTATTTCATGAAGTTTTGGTGTACGGGAACTCAATATTGTGAAAAGAAATTCCATCCTGAAGTAAGTGCATTTTGGAGAATAAAAAATGAAGGAAATGTAAAAATGTAAATGTATATCATGTAACTCAGAAAAAATGTTATGTTGCTTCTTGCTTTTTAAAAAAATTTAATTTAATTTTTTTTCTAGTGATCCAAAATTCACTGTTTATGCACCACACCCAGTACTCCATGCAATATGTACCCTCCTTAATATACACCACCAGGCTCACCAAACCCCTCCAAACCCTCAGTTTGTCTGTCAGAGTCCACAGTCTCTCAGCACCTTGAACTTAGTAAAGAGAAATGTCTGGCTTTGTGTGCACAGTGAAAGGTAAAAGATTCAGCTGATCATATTTATAACTACACTGTCCACCACCCTGTTGCCTAGTGAACCAGAAGTTTCCCTGAATCTTCCACTTTTCATACAGCTGCTTTAGTGCTATATGGAAATGGTCTCAAACAGGATATTACTGATATGTGGGAGAAGGCAGGAATGCGAACAGCAAAAGAGGTCTTGTAAACCTGAAGGAAGAAAAGACTCTCCTCTAAATACAAGCTAGACTCCAAGAACTAATCTGAGAAGATATTATAAAGAAAATCCCTGAGAGAGAGGAGAAGAAAGAGAAAGCGACTGATAACACAGGCCTTATGAAAGGACCCAGTAGATTCATTCCTAATGAAGGGCTGCACATACTTCACTGATCTCACTAGATCTTGTTCTAAATCTCTTGTGGTTTGATTTATTTGTTTGTTAGATTCCCTCCACTGATTATCTTGCACAGTTCCTATTAGTAAAAAGACAAATACAAAGTCTGGTGTGTGGTATAAGCTTTCTAATACTCCATAGCTATTTATCTCTCACGGTTTGAATTCCACTTGATACTGCTAAGACTCCTTGTTTTATGAAACTTTACTGGATCTTGAGGAAAACAAAACCAAGACAGGACTACCCATTAAATTTAGACAAAACAAAAGACACTAGCCTTCTGATCACCTATTTAGCCCCTAAACTTCAGACTCTCAGGAGTTCAGAGGCAACCTGTTTTGTTTTCCCATACTTGTGTTTTCCTTTTGAATACCACTATTAGTGACGTGCTTATGGTGACAGAAACAAAAGCAGGGCATGAAATCTGACAAGTATGAATGTACTTGATGGGATCCATATTGCAGTCACTGGTGCAGATAATGTCTTTGAGCATCTAATACTATCAGGCATTACACCAGAAAATCTGAAAAATGAATCTTTTATATTATTATTGGTTCCACCTTAAAAAGATTAGAAAAAATTTACCAATTTACTACCTATCAGAGATATCTTTCTATGTAAAGTCGGCAAATTCTATTTAAACTCAACAATTTATAAACCTAAATGTTAAAGTTACACATTAAACAGTTCAGATTAAATTTTGCTAGGATCCAACTTCTAAAAATAAGGTAAGAAAAGAAATAAAATTGCATAGCTATTAAAAAAAAAAAAAAAAGAAAGATTTTTTTTTTTTTTTTTTCCTGGAGCTTGAAGAATCATCCAGTGGGTATTTTTCATTTTACTTCAAACTAGGATACATTAAAATTCAGGGAATTTTAAATTCTCAGAAATGGGAATTTCAATTGAGGACAGCAGCATGCAATTTTCTAATCCAGTCTCTTTCCTTGAAATTTACTAATATTATGAGAAAATAAAAATTATAGAAAAATATTTATCCTTAGTGGAACAAGAACATATCCACAACTCAAATAATAAATTATGATTCAAATATCGTCAAGTACAGACCAAAATAAATGAAGGAGCTGATAAAGTTGACACATAACCCCGTTCAAAAGCTTCAGTAGGTCACCTTAGTCCCTAAAGGTAAAAACAATCTGGAGCACATGAATAAATCCTAAGATATGAGAGAATTGTTCCCATAACAGAGAAACCATATGCCTATGGTTATGTCCATTGACGATGACTTAGTTTTATTCTAGCTTCAGGAAGCCTCTGGGTAAGGGAGGTGGGGGGAGGTAAAGAAGGAGGTGGGCATTTCTAATAAAACATAGTAGATTGAATGCATGCATTTATATTTGCTCCCTCCTGGAGCCCCATTAAATGACATAGGTTTTTTAAAAAGGTATATATGCTATAAAAATTGGAATAGACTCAATAATGAATAAAATGTTAACAAATGGGGAAAAGGAAAGCAGGTGGCAGAATGGTAATTAACTAAGCATGAGGAGGATGAAACCTGTGTGCCTGAACAGAAGGATGCCAATAAAGATTTAAGTTGCGGAAACCTTAGAAAGATTCAGGAATTGCAGGCAGTTAGTACCCTAGAAGGTAGGAATGGGTTGCACTGAAAAGATGTCTGGTTGAAACCTTTATAAGGAACAGTGAGACCTTTAGGTAGGATGAGGTTTCTTTCTGATGAAATTATTAGAGGACTGTACCCTGCAAGACACTAGGTACAACGGAGGTCTGGAGTGAGGACTCTCATTCTAAAACAGAAAGTTTTAGAGAAAGCTCAGTATGGAAGAGATTCCCGGTATTGCTCCTTTGCTCTGCATGTGGTAACAGATACATTCCCAGTAGGCAGGAAACTGGATTGAGTTTTCTCTAGACCAGTGGTTCTTAAACTGTAGCCTGAGGATCAGCAAAACCAGTTATCACCTGGAAACTTTACAAATGCAAATTCTCAAGCTCCAGCTACAGAGTAAAAAAAAAAAAAAAAAAAAAAAAAATCTGAGGGCGGGGCCTCACAATTTGTGTTTTAACAAGCCTTCCTGATGATTCTGAGGCACTCATTTGAATCTCAAACTCAGATTTGGGAACCACCGCTCTGGAGTTTGGTGGTGCCAACCGGGATCAATCCACCAGGAAGCCCGTCAGTTAGCTACACCCAAGCATGCACAGCACACAGAGCTTTCAACCTGATTTTTAAGTACCTGACATAAAAGGTCACAAGATACCTGAGGAGGGCCGTGGAGAGGGAATGCAGAACATTAAACAGGGAAACAACAACAACAAATCACCCCAGAGATGTGTGGTATTAAAGAGAGCAGAAGAAACTTCAAAAATTATAAATGATGTCTTTAGAAAATTAAGAAAAAAGAAGATTGAATTCATGAAACCAGATGGGATGATAAGAAAAAGGAACCATAGGAAAATAAGAAAGCTCTTTGGAAATTGAAAGCATAATTGCTGAAATTACCCGCCCACCCCGCAAAAAAAAAAAAAAAATTCTTTGGAGGAGTTACATGTGGAGTTCATCCAGATTGAAATAATCCACTTGTACCCAGCACAATTAAAAAAAAAAAAATAGCTGCACCAATTTCTACTTGAAATTTCGAAACAGTAGGGCTTGTTCACAGAAGTGAAAAAGGTTACATATAAAGCCCAGGAGATCAGAATGGCATTTGGTAACTGCAGTGGCCACATTGGAACCTAGCAGACAATGGGGAAATGCCTCCAAATTTCAGAAAGAATTTCCTAATGCTCAGCCAAACCATTAACGTGAAAGTTTGGAATAAAGATATTTTCAGGTATACAAGATCTCAAAAATTCACCTCCTAAGCTCTCTTACTCAGAATATACTCCACATAAAGAAGACGCAAGATTTGGGAAATGGGGCTATCATCACAGGCATGAAGGAATTTGATCCTGGGGATCAAATCTATGGGAAACGCCAAAGGTGACAACAGTACAGCAAACTTTGAGAGTAATCAGTTGTCTGGTTCAGGAGAATAGGAGTCTCCAGAAGCAACATCTCGAAGAGGGGAAAAAGGGACGCAACCAATTACTTAAAGTATTTTGACATGTGGGAATTAATAGTAAATTTGGAAAGAATTAGCAATATTAACAAAGCAAAGCAAAGCAATTACTAATTTGAGGGAAAGATGAATAGAAAAGAAATGTAATCATTGCTCAGTTCTGAAAAATATTTATAGTCATTGTAATATAAGCACTGACCATTCATTACTTTACTAAAAATGACTATATAGCTATAATGACAGGATATAGATAGGGAAGCATGTATGGCTGAGGTGATGTAACTAGGCTACATTCTCATATTCTATAATAAGAAGTCAATAGATAAAGTACAATTGTTAAATCAATCATGAAACAGCAGAATAATCGTGTACTTATTCAGTGAAGAGGCCTGCACTCCATTTAAATGTAGAACTGAAACTAACCAAATGGGAACATAAGGGTAATATTACGAAAAGAGTTATACAATAAAGTTCATATAACAAAGGGCCAGAGCTGGGAGAGAGGGAACTATAAAAGAAACAAAATATGCTAATTTGAAAGTGTTCCATTACAGGAAAGAAACAAGGGTGGCCTGAAAAAGGGAAACAAATATTTAACAAACTTCAGTTTCTACTGTTTTGCATAATCTTTTTCTCTGATCCACAGAAATTCTAGAAATGCATGTCTCTTTTAGCTTGTTGAACTTCAAATAAAGTTCAGCAAATTTTCAGGTCCACAAATTCTTTTGCTTTTTTTTTTTTTAAATAAAGTAAATAAAATGTAATCACTAGTAATAAAATACAGTATAGTCTCATTTTATTTTTTAATATATCATCTATCTATAAACACCCATCCATCCATCCATCCTTAAGTCTGCAAAAGTATATAAGCACTCTCTAGACCAAGATCTACCAATTTTAATGATGACTGCTCTGAGTGGTGAGACTTGGATTTTTTTTTTTAACTCTTTTCTTTGTGCTTTTTGCATTGACTGAATTTTTGAAGAAATAATGATATCAGTATTAAGACATCTTAAATTTTGAATTTGAAGGGATCTCTTTTAATGAATTTTAGTGCTTAAAAGGTGAATGAGGTCATTCATTTTTATTATGCTTCTGTATTATAATCTCTCATGTTTTTAGCACCCTTATAATTAAACCATTTGTTTCATGTTGCTCCTTTCCTCATTTGCTATTTTTTTCTCCGTGTAAAACATCATTATATTATGCTTTTTATCCTTCTGAGTCATACAACTGTGCTTAACTTAAACCATTATTTATAATCCTCTGTATCTTTCACATTTGAAATAGACATAAACAGGACGGTCACATTTTTGTCACGGATTTTTTTGGGGGGGGGATCTCGAAGAAAAATACTGTGAAAGATGAAATTGTAGCTTATATCTGAGGCTTTCTGTTTGTTTTGAAACATTCAAAGACGTATCCAAATATCAAGGAAAGGATGCTTTTTGCCTACCTTTACTTGTTGGCATCTAAGATAAGCACTGCCTCCACCAAGAATAACATTGAGAACAATATAACAAAAGTTGTGACTGGTGATATAATCAAAGCACTATTCAAACTATGTAACAGTGGGAGGTGGGGTGGGGGTGGGTGGGAGAGGGTAGGGTGCAGTGAGAACAACACAACAAAAGCTGTAGCTGGTGATATAATCAAGACACTATTCAAACTATATAACAATGGGAGGTAGGGTGGGGGTGGGTGGGGGAGGGTAGTGTGAGGGGAGGGACAGCTGGTCAGAGCAGAAGCTGCCAGAATTGGAAGGCATCTATGGCAGCATGTTTTAACCTTGCAGTTGCTGGATTGTGGGGAGATGGAGGAGGGTCCACAGTGGCACTGGGCAACTGGAGATGATGGTGGGCATTCAGGAGGCTTAGGGCAGCAGCTATATATCTGTCAGTATGCAAATGTTTTAATTTAGTAGTTCAACCACTATTAGTGGTTAGCTACAGGTAGTATCGTAGCCAAGAATGAAGACTAACCTTGATTAAATTCTTATGGTTATACAGTGTTTACACCTAAACTCATTCCTCAAGAACAAAGGCAAAAGTTAAAGCCACGCTTTAAAGATCTTTAGTACATCACCGCTTGAAATCTCGCCATTATTGATCAATAACTTTGGGTTAAACAGTGCTATCTTTCTTTTAAATGGTAATATAATTTACTAGTAACATCAACACTATTGTGAGCTATTAACACTGAGGTAGAGTTCTCTCAAATGGTTAAGAACAGGACATCAAGAGAAGGGCAGTTTTGGAAGACACAGGGAACAATATAAGTAATGGGACTTTTTATGGGTGAGGTGGTAACACAAAAAGAAAAGACAAAAAGAAGTAAAGGAGAATGTCAATCATAAGAAACAAGTTAGGAGAAATGCCAGAGACAACCATTTTCTACTTGTTAATTTTTCCCAGTCTCTATCCTGGAGAGAAAACAAGAAAAAAATTGGCTCCTATATTTCATCTCATTTTAGCAGCAGGCAAATGGCTAACCCTTCAATACATACTCTGTTCAGGAGCCCGACTCCACTTTCTCCTCCATGTTTCACACCATATTTTGTTCTACTGTGGAGCCAAATACATTCATTGTAATAAAAATGTAGATTTTGAGAACTAAAAGAATTCTAGGGGTTTAAAGATAAAACTATGTTTTGGTGATTTGTACCAAAGAAGCAGAGACCCTGATTCCAAAAATCCAGGATTTCTTAACCTTATCACTATTCACATTTTGGTTGGACATTTCTTTGTTGTAGGGGCCATCATGTGCAATGTAGTGTTTATTAGCATCGTGGTTTCTACCCATCAGATGTCAGTAGCCTTCCTCCTGACCTAATAAAAAAAATACCTCAAAACATAGCTGAATTCCCATGGGGGGCCAAAATTGCTCCTAGTTGGGAACAGTGCAATAATCAAAAGAACCACTTGACTTTAGATGACATAGTGTTTTTATTTCTAGAATATTTTCCTAATTGTGTTTAATGTAGGCTAATATTGCCATTGACTATTATTTGCTGACCACAAATTATTGGAGAGCAGGGAAGCTGGCCAATAAATGTAAAACTATCATCCAGAAATTAGTCTGGGATTGAGAACATTTCATACTAAACCTTATTTTTATAATCAAACTGTGACAACCCCATTCACTCATTTCTTTTCCTTCAACAAGGATTTGTTTTGCTCAGCACCATTCTAGATACTGGGGATAAAAAAGAAAGTTGGCCCCTATGGAACTCACATTTCTATGCCTGGGTATAATTATGACAGCAAAATTCTAAAATGCTAAATATGTACTAGCTGATATATGACTCTTAAGTCCCACTGTACCCACAACAGTTCTAAAATAACATTTAAGCATGTAGGTATTTTAGGGCATGCTACAAAGGACACGATTGGTAGTTGAAATCTAAAAATCCAATATTCACGTTGAAATACATGAGGTTTCCAGAGTGCTTCTAAGCTCTCTCTCTCACTCCATTATTTTGGTGCCTTCCACTGCTCCTTTCAGGAATTTAATCCCCAACTCTCCTCCCTCAGCTCAACTGGTACATTCTGAATTGTCCTTCATCACAATTGTCCCTATTTGTCTCATTTCCTCTGGGAAGCCTTCATCACCTCCAAGGCTGGGTTAGGCTTCCCCACTGAATTTAATTTAATTTAATTCCTTTAAAATTCTCTCTTTATTCCATTACAGCCTTTATATTCTGTTGTTATTATTTGCTTCTTGAAGTTATAGGATGTACCTTGTTCACTATCCTATACAGAGTGTCATAGTCTGTCACATATTGGGTTATTGATGGATAATTATTGAATAAACAAATTCATGACTAATCCACTTGCAAAATGCCTCGTTATACATTCTAATGTTTATGATCCATCGTGGCTGAGGTAGGTGTTTATCCTAGAAGTAAGATATCCCTTTTTAGTTTTAAATTATTTGTATTCCCAACCTTCTTGGTTTCCATTGATTCTTCAATTTCTGACTGTCTAGTTACTAATCTTGCCTTGCCTTTGGTATATCCTTTTTACTTTGTGAGGTTGACCTTAAAAACTCTACTCCACCACTAATCATTACTCTCCTTATATCCCTTCCTCCAAGTAACCATGCCTCACTGTTTTACCTATCTACACCTTTTCCTAACTGTGCTATTACATTCATTCTTCATTTAAACTAGTAATATTTCTTAAGTACCTATTGTGAATTTGGCACTGTGCTCCTGCTCTTAGAAAGTACATAGTGGGCCATATGCTTCTTCAACTTTACACAGACATCCTGGGCCATTTGTACACAAAATGGATGCCAGAGGGGATGGGTCATATTTTTGAAATTGATCCTCAAACAATCCCTCTACTCTCCTATTCTCTGATCTCATGCCTGCCTCCTTCCTCCTTCAGCCATCAAATCAGTTCTCAGATGCCTTGTTTGTTCTGTCCTTCCAGGTTGGTAATATAATTTTGGGGCTTTTATAGGCCACGTCACTCCCCAATTTCTTATGTTCTTTACTTGAATAAAGTATTTCTTGAAACTACTAACCCATTTGACACATCTCACTCAGCTTGTTGCTGCAGCCCCCAAAGCCTTGAAAAGCCCTTATTAGGTATGGTTCACTAGGGAATGAATGCTTTCCTTGCTATCTATCAAGAGTGGGGTTAAAAACACCATTCTACCTTCCCAGTGAAAAAGGGTGACTTCCTCAGGGACTTCTCAGCTCCTTGCTCCCAGATAGGAGGTGAATTCTATCTGGCTGAAAGTTTGCTACAATCTCACTGCATCAATACCTCCAGAGATATTTACATTATAAAAGGTAGATGGTTATCTATCTTTTAATAGTTCAAGTAATACATCCCACTTACAAATGGGAAAACTATGAATTGTCATTCACAAAAGAAGAAATTTGTATTGCCAGTAAGGAGATTCAAGAAAGTTCAGCCTCTGACCTAGCAATTCTCCTTCTGGGTATTTATTCAAAGAAAATAAGAACATGGGGGCGCCTGGGTGGCTCAGTGGGTTAAAGCCTCTGCCTTCGGCTCAGGTCATGATCCCAGGGTTCTGGGATTGAGCCCCGCATCGGGCTCTCTGCTCCTTGGGGAGCCTGCTTCCTCCTCTCTCTCTGCCTGCCTCTCTGCCTACTTGTGATCTATGTCTGTCAAATAAATAAATAAAATCTTTAAAAAAAAAAAAAAGAAAAGAAAAGAAGAACAGGACTTGAAAAAGACATATGCACCTCCATGTTCACTGCAACATTATTACAATAGTCAAAATATGGAAATAACCTATATGTCCATCAACAAATGAACAGATGAACAGATCAAGAAATGTGGTATATATATACAATGGAATATTATTCAGCCATAAAAAAGAATGAAATGTCATTTGCAACAACATTAATGAATCTTGAAGGCATTATGCTAAGTAAATAAGTCAGATGGAGAAAGATAAATACTGTATGATCTGTTATATGTGGGTTCTAAAAACAAAACAAAACCTCCAAGTTCACAGATACAAAGAACAGATTGGTGGTTTCCAGAGGCACAGAGTTGGGGGGGACGGATTGGATAAAATAGATGAAGGCGGTCAAAAGGTACAGACTTCCATTTACAAAATAAGGAAGTCATGGGATGTAATGTACAGCATGGTGACTACAGTTAATAATACCGTAACGAATATTTGAAAGTTGCTAAGAGAGTAAATCTTAAAAATTCACATCACAGATATCAAAAATTCTAGAAGCTTGTGTGGTGATCGATGCTAATTAGACTCACTGCAGTGATCATTACACAATATGTACAAATATCGAATCATTATGTTGTACACCTGACATATAACGTATGTCAATTATACATTAATTTAAAAAAAAAGAAAGAAGCCTCAGCCTCAGTGATGAAGATATACAAATTAAAATAAAAATGTAATAGCATTTCTTGCTTATCAAGTTATCATCATAAAGATGAAATTATCTAAAATTGATAAGGGTTTGAGGAAACAGACACTGTCATGTCCTGATGAGAAGATAAATTAGCATAATCTTGCTGAAAAGTAATTTGACAATGTTATTAAAAGTGCATATATGGGGAACCTGGGTGGCTCAGTGGGTTAAAGCCTCTGCCTTCGGCTTGGGTCATGGTCTTAGGGTCCTGGGATCGAGTCCCATGTTGGGCTCTCTGCTCAGTGGGGAGCCTGGTTCCCCCTCTCTCTCTCTGCCTGCCTCTCTGCCTACTTGTGATCTGTCAAATAAATAAATAAAATCTTAAAAAAAAAAAAAGAGTGCACATATATCTTTTGGCCTGGCAATTTTACACTTAGGAATTTATCAAAAGGAAATAACTATAGAAGTGAATAAAATTTCATGTCCAATGAAGGTCACAGCAGCATTTTAATAATTGAAGTCATAGTGATAATGATGATAATCACAGTAATAGTATTCATTGAATGCCTACTATGTGCCAGACACTGTTCTCAACTCTATGAAGAAGGTATTATTATTAGCTCCATTTTACAAATGAAGATACTAAATTATAAAGAAGTTAAGTAGCTGTCCAAGGCCCCACAGTAACCAAATGGTGGAATCCAGATCCCACTCAGGCAACCCATCTCTAGACTCGAGGTTCGTAATCACTAAGACTATGTATGTAGTGATGTAGATTAGGATGTATTACCACACACCCATATAATGGAATGTTATACAGTCTTTTAAAAATTTTAAAATAATTTGGTTACATTGAAAAATATTCCCGGTATATTGATGAGTGAGTAAAACAAGCTAGAAAAACAAATTTTACAGTCTGATATCAGTTTTGTTAAAATATGTGTATATCTACTGTAGTAGGTAGACTTGTAAGATGACTTCCAAAAATTCCCACCTCCTGCTATTCACACTCTTTTGTACTAGGTTGCCTTTGATAGTAAGCTAGCTATGGTGACTTGCTTTTAATAAACAGAACAAAAGTGATGGACTTCCACTTCTTTAATTAGGTTACAAAAGGCTATGACTTCCATTTTGCTTGTAGACTCTTTTGTGGGCTTCCATGACGGACTCTGTTACTCTGAAGAATTCTGTGAGACAAGGAATTGAGAACTGTCTTTGTCCAGCAGCTACTGAGGAACTGAGACTCTCAATCCAACAGTCTTAAAGAACTGAATCTATTGATAATGACTGAGTGAGTTTAGAAGGAATCCTGCCCTGGTTAAAAGTTCATTGCAACCTTATAAAAGAACTAAAACAGAGGATCCAGCTAAGCCAAATCCTGGTTCCTGACTTCATAAACTATAGATAATAATTGTTGTTGTTTTAATCTGGTAAGTCTTGGGGTGATTTATTAGGAAGTAGATAGTCTTAGGGTGATTTATTATGCAACAGATAACTAAAACACATAGACACACAGACTTTTATAGCATATCTTTGAACAATATGATTATGATAATGAGAATGACATCTTTTCAATTTTGCTTCATTTCATACTTTGAAGTTTTTTCTATAAATAGCATATTTATGTAATCAGGGAAAAAACCCTTATATCGAAGGAGAAGAAAAGGTAAACATAATTCAACAAAATATGTATCTTTTGGCTGACAATTTTAGAACTCCCATGCTTCTTCAAGTAACATGATGGAGCCTACAAGGATAAAATTGATTTCGTGCTATACATCCAGAACAACTATATCATGTGAACTGGGGAACTTCCAAAACTGCCCTTTCTTTTAAGTAATTAATTAATCAATAGAACTAGAAATAAGGGTGCCTGGGTGGCTCAGTCTCCTTTGGCTCAGATCATGATCTTGGAGTCCTGGGATAGAGCCCCATGTTGGGCTCCCTGCTGGACAGGGAGCCTGTTTCTCCCTCTCCCTCTGCCTCCTGCTCCCCCTGCTTGTGCTCTCTCTTTCTGTCAAAGAAATACATATGTACATACATACATACATACATAAGATATCAAGAAAAAGCACTAGAAATAGGAAAATTAGGAAATGATTAAAGTTGGCCTCATTGCTTCTCCCCACCCCCTTCCTCTTCTTCTTCTTCCTTCTCTTCCTCTTCCTCTTCACTTTCTGCTTCCCCTACCCCCTCCTTCTTTGTGTGTGTGTGTGTGTTTTGTAGCATCTTCTTTACTAATTCACTCTGAGATTTAGTATTTTTATGCTTCTTTTCATTTCTGCTAATATTAGCCTACCATTACTAGTATTACTACTACTCACAGTTCTTCCTCTACTACACTTCCCTTTCTCTACAGAGCACCACTAAACTGCCAAGAGGCAGTAGGAGTTGATGGTCAAGAGAATTCTGCTTGAGTGAAAGCTTGCTTTACAAACACTTAGTGTATTCTGGGAAAGTAAGTTAAGCTCTCTCTATTGCAATTCCATCATATAAAAATGAGGATGACAATAATGCCTACTAGAACAGTGGCACATAAAGTCTAAGTAAATGTTAACATTTATTGTGTTTACTAATTGCTATTCATGACTGATAGATTTCTAATCATGATAATAATAACTACCAGTTATTTCATCCTTTTCATCCTTCCTATTTTCCAGGTATTATGTTAAACACATTACATGTGTTTTCTCATTTATCCCACCCAATAACCCTGTGAGATAGATATTATTATCCCAATGATGGCTAAGTTAATTAGGGCCAAGTAAAGTTAGGTAACTCATTCAGCAATAGGACAATGGAACAATAAAGTCAGGATTCGATACTCAATTTTTCCATGTTTCTTCAAGTATGAGATGTGTACCACTGGTGAAATGATTTTAGGACGTACACAAGCTCATCTGTTATTATTATTCTGTTATTGTGTCAGTATTCCAATGCGCTTAGAAGCAACCAGAATATTCTATTTATTTTTATATTCTCATCAGAATATTAACACTGATCTTATTGTCAAAAAATAAACACTTATATAGATGGTAGTCAAAAATATTATCACCCAGTAAAAGACGCCTTCTACCAAAAATGACTATATGGGTCTATTTCTTTCTTTCTTTCTTTCTTTTTTTAAAATATTTTATTTATTTATTTGAGAGAGAGAGAGAGAGCATAAGTGGAAGGAGACCCAGAGAGAAAGAGAGAGAGAGGGACAAGCAGACTCTGTGCTGAGTGGGAAGCCCAACACAGGGGTCAATCCCAGAACCCTAAGATCATGACCTGAGCCAGTTGCAGATACTTAACTGACTGAGCCACCCAGGTGCTCCATATATGGATCTACTTCTATGAGGTTCTGGAAAAGGCAAAAGAAATAAATGGTGCGATATAATTTGATCAGTGTTTACTTTTAAGGGGCTAGTGTGGGGTAAGTGTTACTGGGAGGGTTATGAGGGAATTTGCAACAGAGATAATATGTTCTGTACGTTGGTGGAGATTTAGGTTATACAGATGTATTATTTTCTCTCAAAGTTAATGACTGATGTAATTAAGATTTGTGAATTTATTATATATAAATTTTATCTCAAAAGAAACAATAAACTGTAAACAACATTGAACTCCAGTGTGTAAATGACATGAACACTGAAGTGTTTGGGGATAAAGTATAAAATGCACCAAAAATAAGATTATTGATCAATGGATAGAGGATAGGTAGATGAATAGTATGTGATAAGGAAGTGTGATAAAGATCAATTGTAAAATCTAGGTGGTAAGTATGATTTTTTTCACTTTTTATGTATATTTTCAATGTTTATAATAAAAAGGTAATAAAAATAAGCTCTTAATGACAAAATTTGCAAGGTTTTTATTGCTTAGTAAGCACATTATGTGAGATATTTAAGAACTTCACTCTATTGCCGAATCTGTGTGTTTGTGTGTGTGTATGTATATCCTTAGGTAAAGCATTACACAAGTCTAAAATCTTCTAAGTTCATATTCCCTACTAGTTTATAAATCAACCACCCATTACCATTTACACAATTCTCATGGCTGTATTTTTGATGTCCAAAGAATAAACGGACTTTTACTTATTAAATCTGCTCTCTCCTAGAAAGTAATACTATTTTTAAAGACAATAGTCTTGTTTCTACTGAGTTTTAAAATACACTATCTTAATCATTCTTCAACATGACATATCAATACACCTGACTCTTCTAGGACTAGGCCATTAAGAATATCTATTTATATTCAATATAATCTATGCACAAAATCCAAAATGTTTCCACACAATATCTTTATAGATCACATATGTGTTAAACCATGAAAGGGAAATAATTCTATTTTTATGTATAAGAATAGTAAGACATAATGATGATTTCTAAGGGTACTTACATAGAATAAGGATAAACCCATGATTTTCAGACTCTAAAACTACATTTTTTATATTCCTATTATCATACCAATATTCATATTGGTATCATCTGTGATGTAATATCATCTAGTATGGAATATCATACCAATATCCCTATATTGGTATGCTACAATTTTTACTTATGAAAAAATCCACTGCATGTTGTTGTTGGATAGTTACATTCAAAACTTCATATTCTTTTCTTCTTTCTCTGTGTTCTCAATCTTTTTTTTTTTCATTTTTAATATTCATTTCTCCATAACTGCTCATCTTACTTAAAAATTCCCTCTATTCTTCAATGAGTTTTCAAAGAAACGAGATTTGATTATATGAAGGATGACTTAAAATCATGTTTTAAATACCCTTATCTAAAATCAATGACAATTACGGAATTATTTTGGTAATTTAATGGAATATCCTCACATTTTTACTTTAAATAAGTTTCTCAAAATAAATTACTAAACTTCATATGGAATTCTGTTTACAACTATAAAGTTTCTAAATGTTCTAACTAAAAATGATGAAAAAGTTATGAAAATTAAAATATTAGGTCATTATTTATTTTAATTCCATGTTTCAACAGTAAGCACTATCCGTGTATTTCCCACTGTGAAGGCAATAGATAGGCACACACAGTTCTTTCCTCCTCTCCAATTTTGTTATTATATATTTTTTTACATTTTTAGGTTTATGATAGTTTCATTCTATTCTATGTCTGCAATTCTTTGAATTGATAACTTTTATTCTATATTTAATGTTGCTTTATCATGGTTCCTCCTGAGTTTTTATTTTGATTCCTTTTCTTTGACATTTTATAAAGGAGCTTCTTTTTTCAAGAAGGGGACATGTGTATTTTATTCCTTGAGCTGTTACACACAGGAGATCATCTGTCTTTATTCTTAATGCCTGAAGGACAATTGGGGGTAATTATGAATATTTTATTTCTGTCCCATATTTCTCTATTTTTCCTCAATCACAGCTTATCATTATGTTGATGCCTTTGTCTTCATTTCAATCATCCTCTCTCTAATTACTTTCCTATTTTTGTTTTTTTATATCATTTTGTATGATTTATTCAAGTCTGTGCTCTATGCTTCTAAATGTGTTTTCATTCTTTTTTATTTTATATTTTGTTGCTTTCAAAGTAGTTCATCCCTCTAATAATGGCTTGATTTATTTCTTTCGATTTTTTCCCCCTGAGTCCTGCCAGTTTATTTTTCCTCTTTTTGCTGTCTCTTCAGTTTTTCTGTTTTCTTTTGTGTCTATTTTCCACATTTTTGTAATCTTTAGAGAAGTTATGCTGTTTGTATCTTCTATGGAGCATTCTTTGAGGTTTCTCTATTTTCTGGGATAAATTGCTTTTCAGGTAGAATTTCATTATTTTCATTTTGCTTATACTCTTTTCTCCTTCATTTTGTGTGATGGTGTCTCTCTAGTTATGGAGAGGCAATTCCATCTGGAGCAGCTATTACTGAATGCTGAGGGGATAGCAGCGGAAGTAAGGTGGGTTTACCTTCAAGTTTCAGTTTCAGTTGGCCATCTTAGAATCTCCCTCACTATATCTCTGTGTCTCTATCCTTGTTGCACATCTCCCATTTATCTTAGACATTCAAGAGGTCAATATGGCATGTGGAGGCCCTCCTGAAAGGATGGGTTCCCTAGGATAAGAAATAGTCTATACTGTCCCCCTGTCTAGCCCTTATCCAGCTTTACCTTCACTAATGAAGACAACCTTTTCCTTTGTTCCATTTTCCCTAACATCTCCACAGTATTAGACTGGGTTCTTATGGATCATTCCTCTGACCTTCTCAGGGTTACTTTAGCTTCTACATCTCATTTTTCTGTCAGAAGGATGGTGTGAGCTCTTTTCAGAATTGTGACATTTCACTCTTAGGAAATATACAACCTGCCATAAACCAAGGAAATGGACTCATGTTGACTTTTTTCATACTCTCTCATCTGGTCCAATATAGCAGATATTTCTTACAATTTGAAATTGGGGTTGTGACTATTGTTGCTTTTAGTGGTTTGTAAAAGAGGGAAGCTATTAAAAATGTCTGTAGAAGCATTTCTAATTGGAAGAAAGGCCTGCCTGTGAAGGTGACATCAGGTTCCACCCCCCCTTGAATTTTATCCAACAAATCCACAACTTGATCTCTCTCCCTCAGAGAACCTACATGGTGCTGAGTGGTTTTTGTTTTTTATTTTTTAATTTTTAAAATTTAAATTCAATTAAGTAACATATAATGTATTATTCGTTTCAGAGGCAGAGGTCAGTGGTTCATCAGTCTTATATAGTACCCAGTGTTCATTATATCACATGCCCTCCTTAATGTCTTATCACCCTGTTACCCTATCTCCCCATGCCCCTCCTCTAGCAAACTTCAGTTTGTTTCCTATGTTTGTCTCCCTCTTTGATTTCATCTTGTTTTATTTTTTCCTCTCTTCCCCTATGTATCCTTTGTTTTGTTTCTTAAATTCCACATGAGTGAGATCATATGATAATTGTCTCTCTCTGATTGACTTATTCCGCTAAGCATGGTGCTTTATCTCTGCCAAATATCTTAGATTATATCCTAAAGCAGTCCTTATTTTTTCATATGTGTAAAAATCAGAACTTAATGTCCATGAAGAAAGGGATGACATCAGTCTGGATTACCTCTTTTTCCCCCATAATAAGTGCTCAATAAAAATTCTGAATGTAATCATGAATTAATTCATGCATGTAGTATAAGTTAAATTCCAAACAAGATTATATTATCTTTGAGGGCACCCAAGGTATATCAAGATACTTATGTAATTTTTTTAAAAAGACTATAAAATACTACATATTATGTATATAGCAAAGCAGAGAGTAAATGAGACTTTAATGAGTTGAAAATTGAATAATTAATTTAATTTAATTAAAAATATATACTCAACATCACTCGGCATCATGGAAATACAAATTAAAATCACAATGAGATACCACCTCACACTGGTCAGAATGGGTAAAATTAACAACTCAAGAAACAACAGATATTGGTGAGGATGTGAAGAAAGGGGAATCCTCTTACATTGTTGATAGGAATGCAAACTGGTATAGCCACTCTGGAAAACAGTATGAAGTTTCCTCAAAAAGTTAAAAATAGAACTACCCTACGACCCAGCAATTGCACTACTAGGTATTTATCCAAATGATACAAATATAGTGACTCAAAAGGGCACATGTACCCCAATGTTTATAGCAATAATGTCCACAATAACCAAAATATGGAAAGAGCCCAGATGTCCGCTAACAGATGAAGGATAAAGGAGATATGGAATACACACACATACTGGAATATTATTAACTCAAGCCATCAAAAAGAATGAATTCTTGCCATTTGCAATGACATAGATAGAACTAGAAGGTATTATGTTACATGAAACAAGTCAGAGAAAGACAATACCATATGATTTTACTCATAAGTGGGATTTAAGAAACAAAACAGATAAACATAGGGGAAGGGAAGAAAAAAAATAAGATGAAAGCAGAGAAGGATGCAAACCATTAGAGGCTCTTAACTATAGGCAGGGTTGCTGGAGGGGAGGTAGGTGGGGTAATTGGGTAACTGGGTGATAGGGATTAAGCAGGGCACTTGAAGTGATGAGCCTGGGGTGTTATATGTAACTAATGATCACTAAATTCTACCTCTGAAACAAATAATACAGTATATGTTAATTAAATTGATTTAAATAAAAAATTAAAATGAATAAATACATGAAAATTTAAAAATAAAATAAAAATTTAAAAAAGAAATGTAGTTTAATTAAATAAATATAACAAATATGTTAAATTAAATATAGATACATTTGAAAGATTACTAGTATGGATTTCATATTTCTGAAAGTTAACGTAAAATAAAAAAGTAGACATCAAAATGCCCAATAATTGACAAGAGAACAAGAAAACTACGTTCCATGTGAAATAGAGGAAGGGAAGAAAGTTGTTCAGGTATGAAAATTTGTGTTTTTTTAAAATTTGCTTTTATTTGGTTCTAAAGTAGAAAAAAGAGTTTTCAGTATTTAAAAGAATATGATTAAAGTAAGTTTTAATGATGCCTTGTAAAGTCAATGTTGGATTTATGCATGATTCATAAATGCTTCCGAATTTCAAAAGTGAAAGGTTTAGGTTTCAATGGCTTAAATATTTAGTTTTCCTTAGTTCACACATAAAAGCAGGACATTAAAGCAGTTTTAAAGCAATACATATTTTTTCTATCTAGGGAGGCACATTTAGTATATCCAGATTCGAAGGGCAAGTAACTGAGATTTCCAAGTTTAGTTTTTGATGGTGCAACCATATGACAAAACTCAGTCTTTATGATATGATTGTGGTAAATGTCTAAAGATATACCAACATACTAAGGAAAAACAAAGAAGATTGTAAATTACCAAGAAACTAAGCAACTATGCCAATAGTTTAAAGACTTATGAAGTTCAATTAAAAAAAAATCTTGGAAATATTATTGTAATCTAGGCTAATTTGTCATTTTAATCTTAGAATTTAGGAAAACAAGAGAATTCCAGTTTTGCCTTTACAAAATATTATGAATCACAAATATTAAACATTTGGCAGTAAACCAAATGACAGTTTAACCCAATTCCTATGTAAATTCATTAGAGCCCCACACATGTAAGATTTAAACAAAAAGAATGACCTATTTCTTTCCCCTTGTATTCTGATATATTTAAACAGAAATGATAGGATTTATTATTTCTAGATATGAATAGTGCTATCTAGATATCTATTCTAGAAGTGAAGAGTGCTATAAATTGTCAATAGTTTTATTGATAATTTAGATATGCTGTAGAAATACATAGATAATATAGAAATATATTTGTATTAGTAATGTTTCTAAATAAATATACTTAGATATTGATAATTACTATTAATTTCATAACTAATGATGACTACAAAAAAATTCAAAGATTCCTTACTTTGCCATATATTAAATTAAACCTTAAATACATTGATTTAAGAGTAATCACACTAAAAATGATTCTTTTAGATAGGAAATTCTCTATTACATATAAAGGTTCAGTGCATTACAATAAATACTTGAAGAAAGTATACATAAGGGTATTGTTTTAAGGATTTTGTTGAACTGATTTTTATTCATAAAACATAATATATCTTTTCATGTGACTCTTTGGAATTATTCTCAGAAACTTCTTATTGACTCTTGCTTTCTTTATGTATAGCTCCCATTTTTACTGCTTTTTCATAGTGACATAGTTTAAAAAAATTATTATGCTGATAGGATTGGCTCTTTATACCTTAAATAAAAATTGCAAAAGGCCACACAGCACAAAACAAAGAACATGTTAAAAACCTATAAATGGCTAAAAAACAGACATCAGGAAACATGAAATTTATGAAGTAACTAGCTAGAATAGTCTAATATTTTTGGATAGTAATAAAATGATTTTCAATAACAAAAGAAATGCATAGTTAACAAGGCACTGTATGAAACTGCTTATGTAGTCAAAATATTTTTAGCATTATAAAGTTAGAAATATGTAAAAATAGAGGAAGAATAATTTATGATATAATTATTCCCATTCAACTTTCTTGTCTTAGAAGAAATCTTGTATTTAATGAAGAGTGAAAAAAATTAGTTTTAACTAAATAAAATTCATGTTGATTCAATTACTATTTATATCATATATCCATATTCAAATAACTTTTTATTGCTGTGCTCTATTTTTCACTGTTTGTTTCAAGCATAGAAAGCCTAACATTTCAAAGATTTTCATTCAAATACATTGATATTTTTAGCAATATCCATGGAGTCGACATACTGAAAATAGCCTGTGGTGATGTTATTTTACATTGAGGTGAATTTTTCTTTCTCAAATTTCATTTTCTTTTTTTGGTTGTTTTGTTTTTCAGTATCTAAATTATTTCTGATCAGAGGCCAAATCAGCCATGCCTCATGGTAAATTTCAATCTATACCGAACTGGGTAATTATATACACGTATGTGTCTATAATATATTAATACCATAAAATATTATCTTACTATTATATATATATTTCCTTTTATCAGATGAGAAATATATCTGAGTTTTGAGAAGATCTGGAGCAGTGTTAGTTTTATTTATAAAACTTTAGTTAGTCTGTTAGTTAGCTACCCACAAAGACATGGAGAAGCAATAGGCTTAGCAGTGGAGAGCTTAGGTGAATCAGAGCTCCTGTGTTTGTGCTCTAGCACCGTCACATATTATCTGCTAAGACCTTGGGCCAATTATTAAAATTCTGTCTCATTGTTCTGATCTATGAAAAAAGATCCTTTAATGGATTATTTTGAACATTAAGTAAATTAATACCTGTAAATTATTATAATTGGGACATTCTAAGTGCCGAATATATTTTAATTATTATTCAAATGACTTTGTTCATTTTCCTGGCTCCCTGACCACAAAATTTGGCTTGTAGAAGTGTCTTACATAGGTAATGCATTTTTAAACATTCCATTTCAATGCTTTTTGGCTGTGTATTTATCTTCTAATGACAAATCCTCACTATTCTCTATTGTCCTACGTCTATTGCAGGTTAAAAAGCCTTTCTAAGAGGCATTTGAGTTCAGAGCCTTTTGGTAAGGATTTATGTGTGTTGCTTTTAGCAGTCTTCATTTGCTTTGTAAGAATTTCTTTATATTCTACTATTTTCAAACCATTGGATCTCTTCTGCCTAATAGAGCTATATTAGCCTTTCTCTCAATCCCGTCTAATCAAACTAGAACCCAGAATACTACAAAGAATGGTATTTGGAACTGTAAGCTCTAAATCACCATGAGCATTAGCTCTGTTTTCTTTCATAATGAATGTCAAGTTGCACAGCAGGATGACCAATATAGTTTAGTAATATAGTGGTTAGTATCCTCTCAACATTCTGCACTTGGACATGAGGGTAAGTCCTTACAATGGGAAAGCATTTGTTTAAGTTCATACTCCACACTGGTAATGTGGTGGTGTCACACTCTGGATAAAATCATTTTATTGCACCTTGTATTTTGAAGAATTTTGCTTCTAGATTCGTATGAAAGTTCTTGCGGTTGCAAACACTTTTCTTTCAGAAGGAAATGCCAATGTTTCAAAAAAGTAATAATTGTTCTGTAGTGAAAGTAAGTTTGAAAATGTTTATATTTAAATATTATCTATTGAACTGGAAACTGAAGTTAATGAGCAAATCACTATCTAAGAAATTATATGAAAGGCAAATTTGAGTTAGAAGGCAGTTAATATTAGATATACAATATATATAAAATACTCATAAGATGACGGTTTAAAAACAGGGCTCAGAATAATATCTAAGAATTAGAAGTGATACTGCTGTTGCTTCAGATTCCTCATATTATAATATCATTATTTGGATTAACCCATTAGTTGAAAATAAGAATATAATGTATAAGAAAAAAAGCTCATCATCTGAAAAATCAAGAAATAGCTGCAAATATAATGGAGAACTTTAAGGCCACATTTTGGGGACAAGACTGAATGTAGAGTAATAAGTAGAATTTCATAGGAATTCCATTTCTTCCTTGAGGGTTTTATTTATTTTATAATACTGCACCCTTGCACTTCAGGTCAGTAACCTGAAGGGATGGGAGGAGACAGAGATTCTATTCCATGGGCTCCACAAAGTGAGATGTTTTACTGAGACACCTTCTCCACTTTGAACTGGGACCTCAAAGGCCACAGATTCAGAACAATGATACACTAGAACAAACCCTCACCTCTCACTTCAAATCACAGAGCATTTTAGAGAGGACTGTATCTGTGCTGAGCATAGCAGGAGAAGAAAAATAAAGAAGAAAAATGTCTTAAAAATTGTGTTTATATATGGGTCTTTGTGTATAATTACAAACTGAGACATCATAGTCTGTGTGGAACAGGGAACGTCAAGCTATGAATTACAGTTGAGATGGTTTCAAATTAGTAGCGTCCCCAGGTGCTAGACAGATACAAACACAAACAGAAAGTCCCTTTGGAAGAAAAAATACAATCACAGTAATCTGAAAATACCCATGAAGTTTTTTCAAGAATCATTCCTACTACACACTGATAAATAACTAGGCACACACACACAAAAAGACAAGGTGATTGATTTAAGACCTGTACAAATAACAAACAGCAGAAGAGTGATAGAGACTTTGGATAATAGAATGATTCTAAAAAGCTTAGGTTATACTTTCTATATTAAAATATATATGACCTTGAAAGTATGTTCAGATAATAGTAAACAGATCTAGACATAGGAGGCTCAAGGAAGAATAAAATCAAACTTATAGACATCTTAAGAAATCCAATAATAAGCATTTAAAAATTTAATGGCTATCTTAGCAACAGTTTAGGTACAGTGTTTTAGTCCACTCAGGACACTATAATAAATGTCCCATTAACTGGTTGGTTTATAAGCCAAAATATTTATTTCTTACAGTTCTGGAGGTGGGAAAGTCTAAGATCATGGTATTGGGAGATTTGGTGTTTGTAGAGAACAATTCCTGGTTCATATATGGCCTGTTTTCATTATGATCCTCACAAAGTAGAGGGGAGAAGCAAGTTTTCTGAGGTGTCTGTGATTAAGTGCGCTAATACCAATCATAAGGGCTCTGCCTTCTACTCCTGGTAACAATGGTAATGCTGACCATTGCTTTGGGGGTTAAGATTTCAGCATATGAATTTGTAGGTGACACAAACATTCAGACCAAGCATGCAGCAAAAGAGAAAAGTAGTAAAGTATTCTATCAAACAGAAGACATTATTCAGAATGTAGCACAAAGAGATGAAGGGAAAATATAAAAAGTAGTATAAGAGACATGTGAATTATAACATATGCTTGATTGGATTCAAGAGGAAGAAAAAAGAATAACATAAAAATATTTCAGTAGATAAAAGCTTGGTAGTTTTTTTTTTTTTGGATTTATAAAAGTCAATAACCCATGAAATCATGAGGTTCAGTGAATTGAAGAAAGCCACATATTGATATATCCTACTGAAACTGTAGAAAACCAAAAACAAAAAATATCTTAAAAGCAGTCAGGGAAAAACAATAGAATAAAAGTGATGGAGAATCATCATCTCAATGTAGTGAAATAATTCTATACCCAGAAAAAATAACTTTCAAATATGAGGGAAAAAGACATGTTCATAAATACAAAAACCTGAGAGAATTTTTCACTAACAGAACATCTTTAATCATAGCAAACAATTCCTGTTAGAAAGAAGAAAGGAATTTCAGATAAAACATTTAAGATTCAGAAAGAAAGAACAACAAAAAGTAAGTATGTGGGTAAAAGTAAAAGACCATGAACTATATAAAGAAGAAATAATAATGTTCAGGGAGGTTACATAATAACATCAGAATTAAAAAGCTTCACAGAAATAACATGTAAGTCAGGAGGGGTCTCAATGGAGCTTATGCGATCTCCTTTTTTATAGAAGAAAGACAAACGAAGGTTTTGGTAAATTTTAGATTTTGGTTAAGTATGAATACTGTGATTTCTAGAGGAATCACAAATTTGGAAGAATACATTTCACTTTTAAAGTTGCAAACAGAAAAAAATATATACTAATTGAATCCAAAAGATGGTTTAAAAGAGAGTAAAATATATATATATATATATATATATATATATATATATACACATGACATATGAGACAAATAGAAAGCACAAAATAAAAGGATAGATTTAAATCTGAAGACATCTGAAATTGTATTAAAGGGACTGAAGAGACTAAGTTATTCAGCTAAAAGACAAAAATCATTAGGCTGGAAGAATCTTCACATCTAATGATCTACAATTTACAAGACATATATGGAAATCTGAAATAACAGAAATGTTGATCCTAAAATAGTAGAAAAACATAATAAATATGAGCAAAAGATTTTGATGAGCTACATTAGTATCAGAAAATAGATTTTAAATCAGAAACCATTTCTAAAGATGAAAAATCATTTTATATTGATAAAATACTTAGTTTACCAAGAAAATGTGATATATATATATATATATATATATATACACATATATATATATATATATATATTTGTATCTCATTGCAACGTGGGTGAAACTGTAAAGAAAAGCTAAGAGCTCATTACCTTAAAAGTCAGCAGTCAAGATAATGGTTATAACAAGGAGGTTAGGTGTGATAGAAAAAGAAACTCAAGAGGCTATCAGGCATGCTGGTGATGTTCTATTTCTTAATCTGAGCAGTAGTCACACCAGTGTTAATGTATAACTATTAGTAAAAAGTATATATACAGGTTTTATACAGTTTCAGCATGTATGGAAATTCTTGACTTATTAAGTGAAAAAGCAGACTGCATAATAATATATATATTATATATACATATAATTATCATAATATATAATATATAGAGAGTCCTGTTTTGTTGTAAAGATCTACATATTTACCTATCTATAGATACAGAGATAAAGTCAAAGATAAAGCTGAAATTTTTATCAGTTATCTCTGGATGGTAGTTTTATACTTTTTTTCTCTTTCAGTGTTTTCCTATAATATACATTGTTTTTGCAATAAGGAAAAAATGAATTAAAAAAAACTTCCCTACCAGTTAGGAATATAAAATAGGGTTTTAAAGAGAGAAGAGAGGTTGGTAGAAGGATATGTGTCAAACTTGAAAATGGAAAATGAATAGCTTTGTGGAAAGTGAGACATAGATACTCAATGAGGAGGAAATACTTGGAAAGCAGCAATGCTTAAAAGGACTTCAGGGTGAATATGGACAGCAAATTAGATGGAAGCTTGCAGTGTAATGTGCCAGGAAAGAGCGCCAATGCTATTTTCAGTTGGAAAATCACAAGCACCATGGCACAAAACAAGGACAGGAAGCCTCTTTTTATATATATTTGGAAAATCTGACTGTAAGGCATCAATTCTATATCAAACTACTTTTAGCTTAAACTAGGTACAAGGAAGAAAATAGCCACTGTGACCTAAAAATGATTATGATGAAATGGAATTCTCCAATGAAATAATTTCTCATTCTTGCTTCGCAGAGGGCATAGCCTCTATTAATGCCAGCCCCAAGTTTTACCAAGGGTGATGGTAAAAACATGTATGTTTGAAAATTCTTCTTTAGGGTCTTTCTCAAAGTATACATATCAAAATAGCCATGTAGGATACAAAAATAAACCTGCTTAGGAGGCTTGTATGCTTCAAAACTTCAACTTGTTGGAGAAAGTAAAAAATTGTAAGAATATACAGGAATTATAAAAGTAAGAGAAATGAATCCTGAAATAGAAATATAGTGCACAACGTCCAAAGGACATTGTCAGTTTAGGATGTCCAAAATGGCTGGCCAAATATAGCAGCAGATGTCCACTGATAATCAAGTTTAGGGAGGCGATGCAGACTGCCCCTAGGTCCACTGATGGCCAGGAGTTGGTTGGTAGAGAATAGGATCCAGTGCTTTTGAAGAAAGTTGGTTGGCTTCAGATCCGGCCTTCGGATCCAGCAAGATAGTGGGTGACTGTATGGTGTCTAGTCAGAGACTTAAGGGCTTGGAAGGACGTAAAAATCCCGCAGGTGGTATAAATATAAGGACCTTAATTGAAAAACTTACTTACAAACATATGAGCAGAGCCAAAAACAAGGGATGTTGAGGTATCTAGAGACAATCAAGACCAGGAAAGTCTTAAAAGTTACCACTTTTAGGTCTAATGAATAAAGGGAGGAAATAGTATAACGAATATCCAGTAACAGTTGTAGATAGAGTGCCTGCTGGCAGAGGGTAAAGTTGTCAGATAAATAGTGCCAAAGTGGAGAGGGAAGGAAAGACCTTGACCTTCTTCTTTCTCCCTACTATCTCCTGGTCATGCCTCTTATTGGCCAAACTCAATGCAAAGCCAGAGGATAAGGGAGCCTTGGTGCAGCAGTCCATAGGAGTCAGCCTTCTAGAGCAAAGATCAGAGAAGGGAAGGATAGAGAAGAAAATGTGTTGGTGATGATGGGAGGTGGGGGGCAAACAGAGAGTAACCAGAACAAGGGCTATGTGAGGAACCAAGGGCAATGGCCAGTTATGTACAGTGGGCCAATATGGCAGAGCTAGGCTTCACTTGGTCAGCCTGAAAATGATTTTAAATTACTTCCTACTTTGTGCTAGACCAACTGCTAGAAAAACAGTAAGTTGATTCTTTTTAAAGAAGGCTTTGCAGCTGAGTATAGAATTGAAGATAGGCATATAAACAAGGGTACAGAGAAGGTAAAAAAGGAAACCAGTCATTCTTGGGATTGAAGTAAGTAAAAAATACCATAGAGCAAGAGACATTTAATCTTGGAGGATCAGAACAAGAGAGATATACAAGGAACTTTCTGGAAAAAGGAATAATATGAGTTTGGTTTGAGCAGTTTGGTTTTGGTCAGAGTAACCAATGTGAAGGAGATTGGAATTAGAAGCTCATAGAGACTAAACACATGAGTTTCCTTTGACAGACATCTATCTCTTCCTTGGCCAGGATGCTACAGAAACACGGCAGTGCTGAGCTGATTAAGTAGATGGTATATTGGTAATGGTGTTTGGGTAGGATGGGTGAATATAGGAATTCTCACATAATGTGCTACTGCTTTCAGGTTTTCATCTTTCAGGATAGGATTAGAAAGAATTAGCAGACTGGGCAAAGGGATGAACAGACTGGAATAAATAACACAACACAAAATAAAAATGTCATAGGAAGTTCAAAGGGTTCAAAGGGGGAACAGAAGGGATGAACCTCAAACACTTGGAAAACATAAAAAGATGGTGACTCTCTGAGGACTAAACTCATATGATCAATAAATAATCCACAGATTATTTCTAGTCCCAACTGAAACATTATTTACTTAATTCATCTACTAACATATTCAGTGATATTGAATCATCATATCGATAAAGCTTATCAACCAAAAGAGGTAGCCAACATAGAATGATAAGGCCTAACAATGTGAGTTTCTGTACTGTGTACACAAAACTTTCCAGGTAAGAATGACACCAAATTTGGAAGGCATGGGTGGGCAATTTGGCAAATAATTCATAAGGTACCATCACGTTTTATTACATTCATCACAAAGCCTTCTGAATAAGACTGGTCTTTTTTTAATATATCTTGAGAAAAGAAAGCCTTGTTAGGGGATATATGTAGAGCATTTTTTGGGAAAGATTACCAAAACAGAGATTTTGGCTAATATTATCTCTTGTCAACTTAGTTAATGGGATTCTTTCACTGAGAGTCTAGTTTTCCCACTGAGCCTTTGCAATACAATTTCTTTTTTTTTAATTTTAAATTTTTAATTTTTTATAAACATATAATATATTTTTATCCCCAAGGGTACAGGTCTGTGAATCGCCAGGTTTACACACTTCACAGCACTCATCATAGCACATACCCTCCCCAATGTCCATAACCCCAATACAATTTCTTAACCTGTAAGACAGACATTCTAACCCTGGAATACAGTAAAATTACAAATAATTCTACCCTTTGGAGTCTCTTGGCAGTCTCACTCAGTTTCCTCTGGCAACTATACAACCTCATTGCCTCCATCCCTTTGGATTTTCTGAATCTTAAAAATAGGTTAACTTGCCTACAGGAGAGAAAGTTAAAGTCTTAAGTAGAAATCACACTTCTAGAAATACTTCAATAAGATAACTACAGGAAATGTATGAATATAACAGTTGATCAAAGCAAAGCCACCCAGGCTGCAAAATAAATTTAGTTCATCTCAAGTTTAGTTTTTGCCTTCCATTATATTATGAAGGAGGCACTATGGAACGGTAGAGAACTGGCAGTTTTCAAACATTTGCTTCTTTGTTTTTTAATCCACGAAACAGAATCATTATGGCAACCTGTCATGCAAAAATATCAGGGTGAAGTGCATGGTCAGAAGCAGGAAGGAATAGCTAGGAATTCTGCTGGCTCAGTTCTTCCCAAGGCCCATTGTCCTTACACATCCCAAGGAGTCCCAAGGGCTCAGTTTCAGAATAGTCAACAGAGTCAAGGAATCTGGGAGAAAAATTTGGCTCTGATCTTCGATTCATAACAGATTTGAGACAGGTCAGGTGTTTCATTTCCTTATTTAAGAGAAATAGCTGACCATCTATCTCTGGGAAAATAACGAAGCCATTGTCATGATAAAAAAAAGCCATGGGAATACTTTTAAGTTTCATAAAACACCAAACAAATGATACAACATTTAGACTAAACTCTTATATTTGGAAATCCCAAATCCCCTCATTATATAACCATTTTCAATGGCTTTGTTTAAAAGTCATTATTGCCAAAATTTTAAAAGAACACATACAATATCATACAAAGATTTATATCCATTTCTAAAAAGTTAACTTTGCTGTGAGCTAGTGAATTACAACTTATTCATTCAAAAAATAATTACTGAGCACTTATTGTTTCTGAAACATTGTGCTAACACAGTAAAGTATATAAATTTGCCCTGACCCTTGACCAAGATGCAGGAAAGGGAGGGCAAGGTGACAGATTTGTAGAGTGAATCTATTAATTTACTGTTAAGTATTATAATGAGTCCTCCTTATCATCATTACAGTTTCACCCAAAAATCTATAAGTCAGGTGCCTTTTAGTGGCCTCTCTGTAAATGTGTGATCTCCATTGGTTTTCATTCAGTGAAATGAGCTAAATAACTCACCCGCTTCCTCTTTCTTTCTTTTTCTCTTCCTTCCTTCCTTCCTTCCTTCCTTCCTTCCTTCCTTCCTTCCTTCCTTTCTCTCTTTCTTTCTTTCTTTCTTTCTTTCTTTCTTTCTTTCCTTTTTTTCCTACTAAAAAGTAGCTTAACCTGTGAAAATTAGTAATGGTAAACCTTGCTAATAGGGAGTCAAGAGGATTTGGCAAGGAGATCTCTCATATCTTTCTACTCTTAGTCAACTGCAGACAGAACAGGAAGAAGTGGACCTGACCTTGCACTTGGATACTACTTTACTATGCCTGCTAAAGAAAGAAATGCTCTCATTGCCCCCTCCCCCATAGTTCAGCCAGTGAAAAGTCACCATGCTTCCAGTTCCTCGTTTATGCCAATGGACTTTCAGTTTATAACAACCTCTCCAATTTACACTTTTCTCCTTAAAAAGTGTACCTTTCCTTTGTTTCCAGGACTTGCCTACAGTTATGCCATAGGTTGGTTGCCCATGATTGCAATTATCTTTTTTTCCTAAATAAACCTATCTTTTGCTGGTAATAAATGGCAGTTTTTGTTTTTAACATTGACAAACCTATTCTAACACCCACTTCTTTCTGTTTAAATTATCTCCTTTTCTTCATCATTTGGTGTTAGCATTGACTATTATGCTTATAGCCCATATTTTTTTATTATGTCATCTCAAATAATACTAGGAAATATTCTTAACTAATACTTTTCTGATTTATATTATGAAATACAGTATTTAATTAGGATGTTCCATTCTCCGTAAACAATCACTGGAAATACCACTTGCCAGGACACAGTCTTATTCCATTTAGCTCAGGCCAATGTGAGGAAGTAGTAGGAAAGATAGCAGCATATACTTTATATTAAATTTAAACTCAGGATTATAATTTCTCTAAGGGTACACAATGGGATTTGTAAACTGAAGCTTGAATAATAGTTTTGCCTGGATCTGGATAAAGGCATTTTTCTATCATTACAAAAGAAATCAACCAGTAAGGCACATACATTTGATGCATACATAAACCACATTTTTCCAGGAAGGCAGGTGGGAATCAGTACACAGGAATTCTGAAATTCTTAGAAGGCAAGGGCTTACCACTAGCATCCTCAAATCAACAGAATAATTTTCTCATCTTTCTCTGCTAATTGTCCTTTTTTGTTAGGTGACTGGGTATGAAAATACTGGCTTGAAAAGAATTGAATGTAGAAAGTAAGTGTCCAGTTTTTAAATGATTTTTTTTTTTTCTGGATAGGAACTTATTTTTCCTCAGAAAAGTGATGGCATAAGCCTGAATGTATTTTCACCATTCAAGTTTCCTGCTTATTTATTTATTTTAATTTTTTAAGTTTGTAGTTTAAATTGCAGCATTTACCTTGGTGCAGCACTGCAGAAAATCTCAAATATGGTTGCCAGCTATAGCTTTCAGGCATTAGGGATATTTTTTCCTTGGAACATTCTGACATGACACTCAAGGCAACTTCAGTTAATGGAGATAGCTCAGGTTGCTTGTGATGGAGATGTATTTGAGGAAGGCTTAGATCCCCATGCTGGAGAAGTGATAGTACCTGACATAGTAATAGTTCTATTGTATGCTGAATAAATTGAGGCCTTTCACATTTCCCTATCTGCTTTAATACTCCAGACTGATTCACTATCTGATTCAAGAGGGAAAAAAGCAAGAGCAGAGCAAGAGGCATATTTACAAATCTTTTCATTTTAAGTCTAAAGCAGCATCAGCTATCCTCGAGATAAACAGTGCCACCAAAATAAGTCCATATGCTTCTCACCCTGAGTAAATTGTGTTATGTAACAGTACTCTTCCTTATTCCAAAACTCTAACTACCACTGGAGGAAGCTTGTTTGTATGAAAAAGTGCAATAGATGGAGGTGGATTCCAAAGAAAGTGCAGAATCTTAAGGAGTTAGGATATAATTACTACTAATGTTGGACAGTGTGTACAATAAAAGTACACATTATTCAGTGCTACCTGAAATGCTTGGCATAAAATTCAACTTCTTACTTGTTATGCCAAAATCTCTTTCCCTCCCACCTCCTTTAAAAGGTCTATGAAAATCAATTATGAAAACCTGTCTTAACCTATTAGTAACTTCTGTCCCAGGAAGTCCATTTTAAAAGCTACAAAAGAAGAATAGATATTAATATAAGAAATTAGAACTAAAGAATAAGAGAAAAAATAGGGACATTAAAAGAGCCAAGCTAAAAACAATCAAAAGTTCAGAACTTTTTTTGCTGTATGAATTCTAACAGTCACAAAACCATCAATAAGTCAATGTTTGCAAAATGCTTACTATGGACGCTTCGGACTAGACACTGGAAAAGATGTTAAGTAGACCCATACAAGCTCTCAATGAACCCAAAATCCAGAAAATAAGATGACATTTGCTCTAAGTGTCAAATGAAAGATTCATTAATTAAAGAATAAAGGTAGAAGAGATGTTAAAGACCAATCAGTACAACTTCTTCATCTTATGAAAGAGAAAACATGGGAGGCTCAGGGAGAAGTCACTTGACAGAAAAGAGGCAGGGACTGAACTGGACTTCAAGTCTTCTGACTCCAAGCCATAAGCATGGGAATATTTTTATATCATTGGCCAACCTTTTCCCCAAAGGAAGTAATAGTTAATTCCAGAAGCAGGGTGGCTGCAATTAATGTGGCTGAGAAATAGTTCCAATTAAACTTTCTTGATGTCATAATAATAGGTCCTGTCTCTTCCAGGAAAGAGTTACTTTGGGAAGGCTTTTGATGGCTTAATACCCCATGTAAAGTAGGTCTTTTGGTAAAATCAACTTACTGAGAAATATTTCTAATACCATAACATAATCATTGAAAAACTCTAGCCAGCCAAGTCTTATAGGGCCCATTGTGTGCTAAATACACTGGTTCTTATCTAGGGAAATAGCAGTGCCCAGGATGTGACACCTTAAATCCCTGGCAAAACCTTCCCCTTTGTAAGTTCCAATACCACCTCCTGCAGAACCAACCCAGAGGAGCAGCTACATATGCTTCTGATGAGTTCTGCCAGTTGGTTCCTCATCAATAAATCCCCACCTATCACTATAATCTACTTAAGACATTAGTTCAACACATTTTCTAGAGTGTTTTTCTAAGATTTTTGACTGTGACATATATTAGGGAAAACATCTTACATTGTAATCTATTATACACACACATATATATTAAACTGATACAAAATATGCAATGACACTTTACTATGTGCAACACCTTCTGATATTTCCTATTCCTTCCTTTCTTTTTTTTTTTTTTTAAAGATTTTATTTATTTATTTGAAAGAGAGGCAGTGAGAGAGAGCATGAGCGAGGAGAAGGTCAGAGGGAGAAGCAGACTCCCCGTGGAGCTGGGAGCCCGATGCGGGACTCGATCCCGGGACTCCGAGATCATGACCTGAGCTGAAAGCAGTCGTCCAACCAACTGAGACACCCAGGCGTCCCTTCCTATTCCTTTCTATTCTCTTTTCTTCTGCTTAAGTGAAATACAAATATGGATCATGATACACTAAATTGATTTAGTGACTCTAATAGATCATAACCCATTTGAGAAAGACGGAGAGACCATTCATTCCTTAATTCCACATATGTTTATTGAATGCCTACCCTAGGCCAAGTATTGTTTTAAGTGCTAGGAAAAAACAGCAAATGGAACAATGAAAATTTACATTCTTTTAGGGCTTACATTCCATTACCTGGAGACAGATAATGAACAAGACCAAAGTTATATTATATTGTATATTAGATAATGATGAGCTCTAAGGGGAAAACTGAACTAGAGAGGGAGACTGGAAGCACTGGTTAGGTGCTTGTGGTTTGGGACACAGTGGCCAGGAGAGTCCCCATGAAGAAGGTGACATTTGCATAAAAACCTGCAGGAGGTAAGGAAACAAGTCTGCAGGTATCTGAAGAAGAGCTTTCCAGGTGTAGAGAGAGACAGGTTGAATCTGAGGTCAAAGGGGTAAGAGATGCTAGCTTTGTTTGGTCTTTGGAGATCACTGAATGTTTCTATCCATTAAATTTGGCTTAGATGGGAAGCTGTTGGAGATTTTGAGCAGGTAAGTGATATGATCTGACTTACAAGGTAACAGAGTGACTCTGCTAGGTGGGGCCATTGGTACTGCTGTCAAGTCATATACCTCCCCTCACAGAGGAATCACAAAGGCCCACAATTCCCTGGTCTCTGCTGGGGACTTTCATTCCTGTATAGTGATGTATACCCCCTGATCTGACCATTTTATCATCCCTCCCATCATCCTCCTGCCTTCTGGAACTTAGTCCATCATCACCAACATTCCCTACCTCCAAAATCTTTTCCCCAAATATAATCTTTAGCTTCTTGCTCTAATCAAAGCTGGCCATCTGCTGATTACACTGCTTTCCTGGCCCTCTCCAGTGCAGACCACTTTGTTCTCCCATTCCTCCTCAGCTACTGGACCTGAAAGTTTTATAGGTGCTATCTATACTCCACAAGAAGTCAAAGATATTGTTTGTCTTCCTTAAAAGCACCTACTCCTTTGAATGTAGGCCATGTACTATGCAAATCAGTCATTTAAAAAAATACTCATTAACAGAACTCAGGATCGATTTCCCCCATTTAATATGGAACTCTCAGTGTGTCAGTGGCCATCACAACTCTTGTCACAGTTTTTCATGACTTTAAATTCCACAGGGTAAATCCATTCTATACTCACGTCTTGTGGTCTTAGGAACTCGTAATGTTTTAAATTCTACATTTGTTTCCCAGTTCAAAATGATCAAATCATAATCATTTTCATAAGTAATAATTTCTTCTCAAAACCTTTACACCACACATCTCTAGAATTCATCTCTTTCCTTTCCAGCTCACTCACATTAAAACTGGGTCACGGATTGCTTTTTTTGAAAATGGCTAGAACCATAGCTCCCATTCTACCTGTTCTTCAGCAGTGGGACTCTGCTTCTTTCCTAACCCTGCCACTCTTTTGAGAGGTGGAGTCCCAATACCCTGTTCTGGAATCTAGGCTAGGCTTTGTGAGTGGCACATAGTAGAACATGGCCGATATGATGCTATGCAACCACCAGCCCTGCAGTTTTTGCTTTGGTCTCTTGCAACACTTTTTCTTGGAGCCCTGAGTCTTCGCATACGAAACATGACTACCTTAAAAATACCACACTGGGGGGCGCCTGGGTGGCTCAGTGGGTTAAGCCTCTGCCTTTGGCTCATGTCATGATCTCAGGGTCCTGGGATTAAGTCCCGCATCGGGCTCTCTGCTCAGCGGGGAGCCTGCTCCCCCCTCTCTCTCTGCCTGCCTCTCTGCTTACTTGTGATCTCTCTCTCTCTCTGAAATAAATAAAAAATCTTTAAAAAATTTAAAAAAAATACCACACTGGACAGGACACATTTAGATGCTATGTTCAAATTTCCCAGCTGAGATTCTCCTTCAGAAATCCCAGGTTTGGTACCAGCCATGTGAGCAAAGAAAGCATCTTAGAAGTGGCTGTTTTAGCCCACTTGTTCCAGCCTTTGGACTTCAAGTTACCCTCAGCTCAGGCTCTAGACCTTGTGTGGATAGGAAAAACTGACCTCACTGTGCCCTTTCCAAAGTCCTAACCTACAGAAACTGTGAACATAATAAAATAATGCTAAATAAATAATAAATAATAATAAAATAAGTGATAAAATAAAATAATAAAAAGTTGTTTTACACTACTAAGTCTTGTGGTATTTGTTATACAGCAATAGATAACCAGAATAGACTTCAACCTAAAACAGTTTTCTGATTTCATAAAAAGTCATAATATTTTGACCCTATCAGTTTTTCATTATGATGACAATGGGAAGAAATCCTCATTACCTTTATTGTTTGGCTTTGTTTATGTGGGACAGAGAGTTGATACCCATTAAATAATCCATTTACTCTCCTACATTTTCTGTATTTCCTTGAGCTGGCTTATGGCCATGTGCATAGCTCTGGCCAATAGAATATGATGAGAAGTAACTGTATAGCTTTGAGTACAAGGTAGTTATAAGTAGGTGTGTTTTCTCTAACTGTTCACTTTTCTGTGCACATAGCTGGGACCATAAACTATGAGAAGACAAGATGTTGTACCACAGAGGCATCCTAAATCCCTGAATCTCTGCTGTAAGAGAGTTCCTGAGGAAAGCTTCCTGATTCACATTAAACTGTGGTGTAAGGAAGAAATCAATCTTTGTTGTGTTAATCCAACTAGATTTATAGCATTATTTGTTACTGCAGCATGTTTTAGCTGACCCTAACAAGTAAAATCTTCGTAATCTGTCATTATAGTCACTTTTTTGCATACACTATAAGCCCTCCCCCTACCCTGCTCCCCAGGAGTTTTTTCCTCCAACTAAATTCATATTAATGACTACTCAACTCTTCCTCCAAGCGGCTAGGGTTGGTGGGGGGTGGGGGCACTGACTCAGCAACCGTGCTGAATTGATTTCTTTTTTAAATTCATGACCATAAACTTCAAGTAGGTCCTTGTGTTTCTTAGCTGTTCACCTAACTTCAATTTGTTCTCCAATTTCCAAAGCTACTCTTTTAAACTCTCTTCGCTTTCTTCAAATCAACACCTCCTTCCCCAAATTTATGCTCAGCTGATGACTTGCTTTATATTTTACTGACAAAGTTGAAGCCACAGAAGGGAATTTCCACATGCTTCCACCCCCACATGTACCAATCTATCTGGATCTGTCCATATATTTTGCCTTCTCTTTTCTTAACTGTAGATGAGTTGTCTATGCTCTTATATAAAGTCAATGACTCTGGCTGTGCGTTGAATCCAGTCCCATCTCTCCTACTCAATGACAGTGTTTCTGCGATTTCTTCCTATCTCTGCTTTACTATGAAACTTTCTGTACTGTGCATCCCAATTAGCATACAATCATTATTTCTCTGTAATGCAAAATTCCTTGGAAAAATTACCATTACTCACTGTCTTTGCTTCTTATCCTCCAAACTCTATTGAACCTCTTTAAATTACCCTCAGCACTCCTCCAAAGCAACTCTTGTCAAAGTCACCAATGACCTTCAAATTACTAAATCAAACAACCAATTCTCAGTTCTCATTGGACACAACTGCTTATCAGCTTTTGGAACAGCTGATCTCTAGCTGTTTAGGAAATGCTTTCTTTACTTGGCTGCTGAGACACTATTCTCTTTTAATTCCCCTACTATCTCACTGCTTCATCCTTCTTAATGTCATTTTCTGAATCATCTTCATCTTTCCAATCTCTGAGCTTTGGAATGCTCTAGGGATCAGATCTCTGACTTCTATTTTCTATCTATATTTATCTTTCTAGTTGATCTTATCAGATCCCATGGCTTTCATTATCAGCTATGCCATGATTAATCCAAAATTTATATTTCCAGCTCCACCTTACAGATTTTACTTCTTTGCCTGATCTACATATTGTCTTATATAGCTAACCCCCCATTTTCCCACTTGGATACTTAATAGGTATATCTAACCTACCAGATAGAAAGTAAATTGATATTTTCCTTTCTAACTTATTCCTATCATGATCTTCTTAAGATAATGAAGGGCAACTGCTTTCTATTAGATATTTAGTCCTCAAAGTTTGGGATCATCCTTGACTCTTCTTTATCTTATATACTATATCCAGTCCTGCAGCACATCCTGTCAATTTTATTTTCAAATACATATCCTGAGTCCAATCCCTTTTTACCATTGTCTCTGCTCCCATGGTATTTCACGTCACCACCATTATAGCCCACGGATTTTTGCAATAACCTCTTACATAGTCTTTCTATAACCATTCTTGCTCCATTGTAGACTCATTTCCATGTTGTAGCCAAAGATGTGTTTTAAAAAGTAAGGCAGGGGCACCTGAGAGCCTCAGTCAGTTAAGCATCCGTCTTTGGCTCAAGTCATGATCCCAGAGTCCTGGGATCAAGCCCCGTGTAGGGTACCCTGCTCAGTAGGGAACCTGCTTCTCCCTTTCCTACTCCCCCTGCTTGTGTTCCCTCTCTCTCTCTCTCTCCATCAAATAAATAAATAAAATTTAAAAAAAAAACACATAAAACATAAGGCAGATCACACTCTCCTGTTGCAAATGCCTCAGATAGCTTTCCATCTAAAGTATTAAGTTCTTTGAGGTGCCTGTGTGGTTCAATCAGCTGAGCACTGGACTCGATTTTGGCTCATGTCATGATCTCAGGGTCATGGGATCAAGCCCCTTTGGGCTCCATGTTCAGAGTGGAGCCTGCTTGAGATTCTCTCCCTCTGTACTTTCACTTTCTCTCTCTCTCTCAAATAAATAAAATCTTAAATAAAGTATTAAGTTCTTAGTGGCCTCCATAACCTGTCTCTACCATCTCTCTAACTCCATCTCATAATACTCAGACAGTTGTCCACTGTGCTCCAGCCACACTCCTTTTATCGTGCTTCCTCAACTTCACCGAAAGGTCCTTCAAAAAGCCTTCGCACATTCTCTTTGTCAGAGATACTCTTTTCTCAGGTTGCCACATGGCTACTTCTTCACTTCCTTTAGCTCTCTACTTCAATTTCCTTTTTTTTTTCCCCAGAAAGTCTTTTCTCTTACCGCTTACGTTCTTTATCCCTTATCCTGATTTTTTTTTTACTTTATATCGCTTATCTTATTTGTTTATTGTCAGATGCCTCCCCCTTTCAGGCCTACAGTGTAAGATCCATGCAGGCAACCACTTGATCAGTTCAGTTCAATACCTTTTACTCTCAAATCCAAAATACATGGAACATATATGTGCTCAATAAATATTTGATTGAATTAATAAATAAATGAATATGGAGCTCAATTTTAGATGATGAACAAAAGTCTCCTATCTGGAAATGCTGGGTTCACCTGAACAAAATAAGTCACGTGGATGTGTCCCTTATCTTTTTTTTTTTTTTAAAGATGTTATTTATTTGGGGCACCTGGGTGGCTCAGTGGGTTAAGCCTCTGTCTTCGGCTCAGGTCATGATCCTAGGGTCCTGGGATTGCTCAGAGGGGAGCCTGCTTCCCCCTCCCCCTCTCTCTGCCTGCTTCTCTGCCTACTTGTGATCTCTGTCTGTCAAATAAATAAAATCTTAAAATAAAAGATATTATTTATTTATTTGACAGACAGAGATCTCAAGTAGGTGGATGGTGTCAAGTAGGATGACATACCTAGCTTCAGGGATAGGTTATAATGAAGATAACTGATTTTCAGTCTTGGAGCACAACCTCAGATAAATCCTTATGGGAAGATAGGAATAGAAATAAGTTTACCAGAAGAGTTGGACTTCTTTCCCTTACACCCAACTAACTTTAGATTATGCAGTGTTAGCACCATGTAAACTTCAATCAATCAAGGGACTACTTTCAACCAATGCCATATGTACTACTAGAAGATATATATCTGCCAAACTCAGCTTATTGATGCTCAAAATCACGTTCCACCTCATCACCTTCATAGACTCGTGCTCTGCATGCTCTATGCATGAGCATAGACTTGTGCTCTTCATAGACTTGTGATTTTTCTATTCTAAAGCCCCTCTCCCTGTCTCTGTCTCTCTTTCACACACACATGCACATACACACACATTAAAAGCCAACAAAGGAGAATGGAGATTAGAGGTTGAAGGATAACACATACTTTAAATGACTTTATAAAGAAATGATCAAATTCTAACTTCAATTGAAAATAAGATAACTAATACTGTAGGATCTTCAAAATTTAAGATTGAAAAGTCCAAATTCTTGATTTAATATATAAAGTAATGGGACAACGGGACTATATATTGCAGCCCAATAAAACATACAGAGTTAGGGGGAAAGCTGGGATGAAAACTCAGATTTCCTAGCCCTGTGGGATAATCCTTTCATTTCACTAGTTCTTGATCTTCATATCTTTGTTATTACAGATCATTTTACAAACAAAAGAAAGCACAACAAACTACCCCTTGATGGGCCAGATATCTTAGATAAGTATATATTGATAAATTTGTTGTTGTTACGTTTTCAGAACATACCAGAAAAGTTCATTTCAGAATATTTTAAGGACTGAATTCTAAGAATACTGAAGAGTAACCATTCACCAGGCTTCCTAGAGTCTATACCTACACTGTTTAAGGTTGATTTATGATCTTAAAGATCACTGAGACAGAAGGAAAGTGAGAAACGTGTGTTTCAGAATCTGGGCCTTTTCTTCAGTGTTACTGCTTTCAGTGTTATTATTTATTTAAGGGATAAAAACACCACTTTGATTCTGTAGCATCTACATTATAATTCAGCCTCACTAGAGACAATTTTTCTCCCTATTTGTATGGAATATGCAATGCTGTATATTATAGAACTTTCTTGATAAATATTTCCATTACCCAATTAGATTGCCACAGTTTTAGAAAAAGCCCTAGTAGGGTCTAAGGTATTTAATTTGTCATTTTGAACAAGCCATGTTTCATTTGTGAACCACAGTGAATGATTCTTAGAAATTTTATGTTGATATTTCAAGTCAAGAGGCTGAGCTCAAATAACATGACAAGTATAAATAGTTCAAATCTAGACACATCCTCATCACTTGTGCAAACAAATTTTAATATAGTTATTTGGGAAAAAGAAAAATCCTTGTTGTTAAGAAGATGAAGATGCATTTAAAGGTGATATGCAAAATCCAGGCAGACTTTCAATTTCTTGAAGCCAAGGGCTGTTTCCTATTTATCACTAAATCCAGTGCACTTAAATCTTGATGACATTTATAGAACATTTACTATATGCTATATAAGCCTTAGATATATTCTACTACATTCAAAAAACAATTCTTTGAAAGTGATAAAATTATGATCCTTATTTTATGCAAGAGGAACCTGAGGTTTACCAAGATGAACTAACTTACTAGGGTCACAAAGAACTTGGGTTTCTAGGTAAAGAAGTTGGACACCAGCAAACCTACACTATAAATCCATTTTGCAGTGTTCTCAGAGATGTTTGTCAAGGTGAAAACAAAAAGGTCCTGGATCACTTAGAAGACTTTCTGACCACATACGTGTGTCTTTTTAATTTAATAATAAAACTGTAATTTATAGCTGATTTTAGCATGGGGAGTGAAAAGCAATTACTTTACAGCTGAAAACTCTCCTGCTCATGTCAGTTCACCACCTACAGGCTATTATTACAGCTCATCCTCCAATTCACTGCATGTAGGGAATTAGGGAATTCTATCATATCTGACAGAACTCTTTTGTAGAACCATAGATATCACCTTATCATGGCTTTTCTGATACATTCCATCAGTCTTGTTGCTGAGCCATCATTCACATTTCTTCCCAGACTTGATCTTCTCTTTTGCAAGTACACACACACACACATACACACACACACTCACAGAACATTTTCTAGACATTTATGTACATCTGGAGAAAATGTATAAGAAGGGATAATCTTAGCTGAGGATGCTCATTAATTATTCTCACCAGAGATGAAAGAAATTAGGGGATGTATCTTTAAGTGTAGTAGGAAGGTTTAGTTTATATGGAGGTGGGGAAATGTAATATATTTTCTATAAAAACTTTGAAGTGAATTAATAAAACAAGGTTACTGAAAAAGTTTTTTGAAATTAGAATAAATCAGTGGTTCTTTGAATTTTCATCCTATGCTATTCACTCTTCACTATCATCAACTTGAAGATGGTCATGAATATGAACCACAAAATTTGTTCAAAGTAAGTTTTGGATCTCCATAATCCCTGACTTATAATATTTGAAGAAGCAGAGAAGAAAATTCCAATATTGTGTAATTTAAAAATAACCAAAAGCATTAAATTCTGCAACATAAACGGGAAGATGACTTGGTCAGCCTAGATTTTCCAAAAGGCCCAATCAGGTGAAACAGACGTTACCCCAGGTAAAATCTTACATAATCACACAAACACATCAGTGAAAAGTTAAAACAGATTTCTGCCTGAGAATTCAAGAAATGTACTACCTTGCCCCACATCGGTAAGAATCCAATTACCACAAGGATGGATAGTTACCCATGGCGAAGAATGGGATTCCCAGCAGGGTGGAGTTGTACTTTCCATCAGTGATGAAGAAGATCCCTGCTGCCGTGATGATGGAGATGCACACTGTGAGCACCCCCAGGAGGCCCAGGAAGGGCTTGCTGCGCAAACAGTCCTTCATGGAGCTGGAGAGGGTGGCTGTGGTCAGGATCAACACAAGGCTCACCAGGACCTTGCTCCTGGCCAGGATGCTGGTCTTATGAAAGTCTCTCCAGAGGCTAAAGGATGCTAAAGAGTAGAGCTGGAGGTCCTGGTGCTCCTCCTGGAGCTTCCTCATGAGCTTACAGAACTCATTCTCCCACTTCTCCCCTATGAGGTCTTGAGTGGCAGAGCCATAGGTCTGGAGGTAGTAGGTGATTTGAATGGCTCTGGCTGACTTGACCCGCTGGTCCTTGCTGTTTGGCACTTCCACTACCCCGCCTAGTTGGTGTCCAATAAAACTGTTCCTCCCATCCTTGAAAACAGAAAAAAGGGAGACTAAAGTTACCAGAGGGATGCGCACTTCAAACAACAGATTCTTATTCTAAATGAAAGAACACAACAAAGGCAGAGGGAGGCTCTTGCAATTGCGAATGGATATGGGTGGAGTGGCATGTGAGGATTTTATATTCAACTTTTTGGACTGCCATGGGATACCATGCAAGATGATCAGGATTAGAAAGATGCAAAGAGTATCATGAAGCTATAGAAGACTCACCACATGCATAGGAAAATGTACATAAATATTACTTTGATCTATCCCATCCATATCCCCATTCCCACCATTTCTTTCTGTAACAGTCTACTATAACTCCTATATGCAGGATCAAGTTTGATGACTCATTTTCAGCCAAAAGCAAAACATGGCATGAGTTAACAACGTTTCAAAAATTAAAATAATAACACATTTAATAAATACACACTAAACTTTTCATGGTTAACACACACACCTACACCAAGACATGCAAACACACACAAACATCACAAATATCCATACTCTGGGGATACAACCATATATTGCAGAATAAATAGAAGATACTATTTTTTTTACAATTAATATAATAGGGTTGAGAGGTTTTCTAAATATTATATGAACACCTGTTCATTCATTACATAATTCCCTCCAAAATTGTGCCTCAGGCATTGGTTGATCTTTTCCCCATAGAACACAGTGGACAAATCCCCCAAACAAAACTCATGAGATTTCAGGTGGGGTGGCCAAAAGTCATTTTGGTTTCAGAATTTCACACAATGTAGAGCAAAGTCATATGAGTAGGATATTTATAAGAGAAGCAATCACTTCTCTTTAAGGTACATTCAAGGTGGACACTGAGTTTCTTAATTCAGAGCAGTAATTCTCAGCCATTGGTGCCCCCTCAGAAAGAAATCCCTGACAGACATCACCAAATTTTCAACAATTTGGGTATTTTCTTTTTGCCGCAACTGTCATTTACTTCCGTAGCACTGATTGTCCGACATGATACTGAGCCTGATAGCAGGCTACAAGACAGAGCATAGCATTGAAAATGGGCGGCAGGTACTGTGCAAAATGCAGGCACAAAGGTAAATTTATGCTATAAGGAGAATTTGCATTTGCTACATCAAGCAAGACTTTTATCTCATGAGGATAGAAAAGTGTAGAGTCAGAGCCAGGAACAGTTTTTTCTGGAAAGGTAGTATGGAAGGGCAACGAACCCAGCAGTCTGATGACTGTGGTGATTTTCACAGAACTGTGAGGCACTGTATACTCAACGAGACAGGTGTGACAGTTCTCCTGAAGGAGAACACTTAGGTCTGAGGTACTTGTTCCCATATGTATTTTTAACATGCACCAAAGTAACTGTAATACTTGAAAGTGTGTTGTAAACACAAACAGTTTGAGAGATTTATAGAAATTACCAGTGGTGTAAGAAAGATCATTAAGAATTGTGAGGAAGAAATTTTATAGTCACCTCACATACCCATTTCCCTCCCACATGTTCAATAAAAGCAATTTTTCTATTTAATACAACCTGACCAATTCCAGTTGAACGATATATATTTTTCAAAGATTTTATTTATTTATTTGACAGACAGAGATCACAAGTAGGCAGAGAGACAGGCAGAGAGAGAGGAAGGGAAGCAGGCTCCCTGCCAAGCAGAGAGCCTGATGCGGGGGTCAATCCCAGGACCCTGAGATCATGACCTGAGACGAAGGCAGAGGCTTTAACCCACTGAGCCACCCAGGCGCCCCAACAATATATTTTTAAATAAGAATTTAATTTGAGTTTTATTCCCCTTTGCTTAGTAAATCTCCCACTTCCAAGGCATCTTTGTAAATTTTCCATCTTCTTTTCCGTATCTATCATCTATCTATCTATCTATCTATCTATCTATCTATATCTATCTATCTATCTATCTAACATTCCAGCTAGAGGTTCCCAATGCTCTCTTTTGAAACCTGTAGGTTTCTTTGATGAGCTGCAAGTGAAAAGATAGGAAAACTTCAAAGAAGGAGTGGGAATCCTGTCCCAGCAGTGACAGACTGGAATATGGTTTCCACTCTAAATAATCTCCATTCTTGTTCCTCAATCAGTCTTGCTTATTTTTGTTTTAAGCTTGGCATAATTTTTGGCTCCACCCGTTTCTACTTCTTTGAAATCCCGTCTGTGATGTTGACTAGTGCTTTTGATTATTTGAAAGAGAAAGTATTTTAAAAGCTATATTTATTCACTTAAGAATGTGCAGTTCCATCTGTCTTTACTCATTCCTGTCATCAAAAAGATTTCCCAGGGATCTTTAGCAGCAGAACAAAGATTTATGCATCCCTCAGGCCTCATTTGGAGATTATAGTGGATCAAAGAGGGCGCTGATAATGTGTCTGGACCAAAGTCAAAACTCTACAGAAGGCAATATATAGATTTTTAAATAACTGATCTTTATTGAGTTTGGCTAACTGCTCACCCTCCTTTTGAAGTTGTCTAATTTCCATTTCTCACAAAGATTACTTTATAAAAGATATGCTTTCATCCCATTATATTTAAATGGATGTTACAAATAGAATGAATTTTTCCTCTCTTAATCTATTCTACTTCATGTACCTGAACAAAATAAACAAGGTCTTTAGAAGTCCTTGAACAGTTACCTCTGTTGAAAGGTCCACATTGTGTATAGCCATTGGCCCAATCATCTTACTCAGTATTGTCTGAGAAATATTTGTAAGGTAAAGTTCTACTATTTTGTAAGGGGTGGTAGAGGAGTTTCCTAACTTTACTGATTCATGACTGTTTCTATGTAGGAGAAACAAAAAATGAATGGAACATTTTTTTTTTTTAAGGTTTTATTTATTTGACACAGAGAGAGATCACAAGTAGAGAGAGAGAGAGAGGAGGAAGCAGGCTCCCTGCCTAGCAGAGAGCCCGATGTGGGACCTGATCCCAGAACCCCGAGATCAGGACCTGAGCTGAAGGCAGAGGCTTAACCCACTGAGCCACCCAGGCAGTCCATGGAACATGTGTTTTAATTATCCTCTGGGCAGAACTTCCTTGGACCTGTCAGGAATCAGGAAGTCATGTGACCTGGGTTGCAGCATGCACCTCACACTAACTGTTTAAGAAAACTTTGGCTGGTTGATTTCCCATTGCAGGTTTCCATTTTATCATCTCTAAAATGAACAGATATGAATATATGAGTAAATGTTTACATAATATTGAAGATATATTTCAGCTCTATTAGTCGATGAAAATACCACCTATAAAGTTACTCTGGTGAGAGCAGAATGCCAGAAATGATATCGTTATTATAGAGCCATGAATTGATTACTTTTATGGCATAAAACAATCTCACCAATTGCCAGGAGGACATTTTCAACAGATGAGCAAACATAGAGGCTCAGAGAAGGGAAACCTGTTAGTCAAAGTGATGAGCCCAGGGTTCCAACACAATTCTAATTCCAAATCCAGAACTTTCTAGAATCCTATAGGATTGATTTCAGGGAAGCCGCTTTAGGTCCTAGTCCCCATTAACTGCTCTTTATGATTAAAACTTATTTCATGTGTAGATCTTTTACTTCCCAGTATTTTACTCTCCATTCAACCAAATGCCTACCATTTCTATTGATTCAACTTCCTCCTGTTCCAATAAAACCTCCTACACAAATTCCAAAGTTCCTTTAAGTGCAGAAATCCCATTTATGTCGTCATGAAGATAAACCTTAAAAATATGACAAAATGGTAGCACATCACTTCCAGGGCTCTCCTGTTTCAGTGTTTCATTGAACTGAACAGGCATCACTAACAGGGGATGAACTGAAGCCCCTAACTCATATCCTTGTGCCCACTTCTGCTTTTCTTCAGTCTGTTTCTCCACCTTAAAGCCAGAACTCACTGGCATAACTCTAAATGAGGTTACACCATTTATACTCTTAAAACCTACTGGCTTCCAGTTGCATTAGGAACAAAAGAAGAATTCCTTACCATGTCTGCAAGGCCCTGCATGTCCCACTGCTGGCTGAGACTCTGATCTTGTCTCCCACCCCTCTTCTCCCCATGAATTCTGTTCCAGCCTTCCCACCTTTATTCCTACTGCTTGAACAAAACCAAGCTAATTTTCACCACATGGCCTTTGCAACTAATGCTTTCCTCCGTGATTCTAAGGCCAGGGCCGCTTCCTCCTGGACGCCTTATCTACCAGAAGACCATTTGAACCACATGATGATCTAAACTATACCTCCTTCCCACACATCACTTTATCACATACTGCTATGTTGTCTTTTTCCTCCAAAAGATTTCTATCTGAAGCGATCTTATTTAATCAATCAATTGCTCCTCCACTGGAATGTGTGCTCCTTGAGAGCAGGCACCTTTCCTATCTTGCTCGCTGGTAATTTCCCTGTGCCTAGAACACAGCCAGCTATATAATGAATGTTCCCTATCGTTTAACTCAGTTCACCGGAGATGTATATAACTAATCTTACATTATTTTTTAAGAGACCACTTTTCTAAGAACAGGAGAAGTAAGAGACAGCTCGAAGTGTCTGAGGACAATAGGGCCTCAGATGAAGAGAGGTATATACAGAAACTAGAGGCTGGTGCAGAAACACACACATACAAGTTTTATCCTTTTTTTCCCCCCAATCCCTTTACTGTAGTGTAAATTTCCCTAAAATATATTTCCTCTTCCATTTTCACTGCATACCAAACATGTGGAGAGGCTAGTCAACTGACAGAGGGACTTAGTACTTGGGAAAGGGTTTGTAGGTGCTGTGGCCTCGGGGCAAAGGACAGCTCAAGGTTCAAGAAACTGACCGAAAAGAGGAAGTCCAAGGCTAGAGAGGAAAGCAGAGCCTTTTCAGGAAGAACCAGCAAAGCCTTAGTAAGGACCTGGAATTAATTGTTCTGTAGTAAGAAACTACTGTGTTTTAAGTAGGGAATGAATGGCGTGCTTTCCTTTTTGGAGTGTTCTCTCACTGCACTGTGGCAGATGACTTAGCAAGTCATGGTGACTTGAAAGGAAAGAGCTCCATTAAGAAGTCCCTGCAGCATTTCAGGTTCTTGATGCAGCATGAAAAAAATGTCAGCTGAGGCCGTCTGTGGTAGGTGAATTGTTCCAAGGTGAATCAATGCATTTACAGGTCATGAGGCTACCTCATAGCCAGGAAGCATCACATCATACTCTCTCTCCAGAAGCAGTAATGCTAGGGAAAAAAAAAATAAAAAATCTTGGGTTCTTCAGGTCTTATTTCATTTTGTACTTTGTAGCTCTTGAAAACTACCGCCCAGTCTAAAGCTCTACAGTGGAAAAGGAAATTAAAACCCTGAGACAAGATCAAAGAATAAATTCTTCAAGCACTAGGAGAGGAAAGAGACATTAATGTCATAAACCATTGTGCAAAGAAAAAAAAAATTCAATGAGGCTTTGAAATTATAGGGGAGTAAGTGTCCTATCTGCTCGGTGTATGTGTTAGGTTGCCATTAAGATACTTTCTGTGATTGCAAGATAATTTAGCTGCAGAGCTTCTGTCCAAGACAATCGCATTTCAGATTTCATTGATTTTCAATGAGGTCGACACGGCAAGCATATTGGAAACTTTTAGATCGTCAGTCTTTTACTGCTGAAAAGAAAATCTACCTATCTATGTATAGTAGACAGGGACATTTCTGAAGGAATGCTAAAGTTTGTTGTTTTGTTTGCTTGTTTGTTTAAAAAAGACTTTCCCTCCTATTTATTTCCTAACTTAGATCACTTTGTTTTATTCTCAAACATTGTAAGATAAACTATAATTAAATGAAATCATCGGCTATCTTGAATTTCCTCATCAGAGCTTCATGTTTAGTAGAAACAAGCAAATAATGAGAAAGCAGTTCCTATATGGTATTTAGTTAAAGAAAAAAGAATCGAAACTTATTTTAAAAATGAAGGCTTTAGGGTGTCTCGGTGGCTCAGGTCATGATCTCAGGATCTTGGGATGGAGTCCCACATCAGGCTCTCTGATAAATAAATAAATATTTTTAAAATGAAGACTTAAAAGCATTAAAATGCCCTAATAAAGAATAAGTTGAATTTCTTATAAGGACACATTACTCAACTAGGAGAGTGTAGTAGTGTATTTTAATTTTTTTTCAAATAGGAAAAGTTAAAAAAAAATAAGCTTTATGTTGTTGAAATGAAATGCAGACTTTAGCCAGTCAGAATATAAAAGAACATTAACAATGCATTCTAGCATATCACTTTCTAATACATGTGACAGACTTAGTTTTAAGATTTAAGAACTTTCTTTGCATCATCCTAGGTAACTCTTCCTGTCATTCTATGAGAAAGTGCTATGCTGTAGTAGTCTCAAGTCACCAAGGAGGACACAGGCACCTCGGGGCAGGGGGAGATAATGTCAGCTTATACAACTACTAAATGGCATAGCCAATCACTTATTCCTCTTTCTGACTCAAACATGTATGTTCTTACTACAACTGCACATGTGTTTAAATAATTTATGAATATATTTGAATGAAGGGAAGTATAAGATAGCAATAATGTACACAGACTCAAGAGTTCAGCTGTTTCACTAAGAGTCCCAGTGTCAACATGGGCAAGGTGTGGAGCTGTCTGGACGTCAGTTTTATCACAGGTTAAAATAAAAATCACATGGCATTGTGAGGATCAAGTGTGCTAATGCGTACGAAACATTTAGACTAGTGTTCAGAAAGTGTTGGGTATTATTCTTATTAGTATGTCATAAATTAAATATTTGAATGACACTGTTTATTCACTTAGACACCTAACATTCTTCTACATTTCCCAGCAAATATCTGTAATAAGAGAACACAGGGGACAGAATCCAGGCATCTGGCTCCAAGTTCCAGTTCTGCTACGATTGTAGCAAGGTGACAGGGCATGCTGCTTGATTTCTCTGGATACCAACGCCATCTCAAAAATAAAAGGCTTGGTGTATATTATTTCTAAAGGTTTCATTAGCTCTGTATTTAATGATTCATCTGTGGTAAAGTCATTAGACACTGCAAAGTAGACTAGAGTAATCTACCCTAAGGGAAAAAGCAATAAGAAGGAAGAAGAAACATAAGATGGCCCATGTCCATTTCCATAGAAACAAGAAGCTTTTTAGCTCCTTTAAAATCTGGACCCCAGTAGCTTTTTTTCCTCTCTCTTTGAATAACTTCCAGAGAGAATTCTTCTCAAGTGGAAAAAGATCAAGAATTTACCCAATTTTACCTAGATGTAAATCATCTCTCAGTGGCCAAATGAATTAATTTCTTATACAGTAAAATTCATTTTCTCTTCAAATATTTATTTCATGAGTATTCTGTCCTCTATATTGTTTTACTTATCACATAATTGAATAAATACATTTAATTTCTCCTTTATCGATGCCAAATCTTTTTTTTAAACATTTTTAAAAACATTTTTAAAAAAAGATTTTATTTATTTATTTGACAGATCACAAGTAGGCAGAGAGGCAGGCAGAGAGAGAGAGGGGGGAGGAAGTAGGCTCGGTGCTGAGCAGAGAGCCCGATGCAGGGCTCTATTCCAGGACCCTGAGATTATGACCTGAGCCGAAGGCAGAGGCTTTAACCCACCGAGCCACTCAGGCGCCCCTCAATGCCAAATCTTTACACAAATATCTTTTAAAAGTGTGGAAGTAGAGTTAACATCTACTTTCATGTGAGGTGTATAACAATGAACTTTCTGTTTTTCTGTAATTCATCTTAGAGACCTATCCCCAAAATTTCAATTGCAAGCAATATCACTATTTTAAAAGAGTCTTTCATAAAAGGATCAATGGAAATACTCACAGCCAAGTGTTCCATATCAAAGAACATTTAGCTTTAATGTTATTCTCCATAAAGGAAGCTGGCCATCATTGGTGTGGGAACATCTGAGGAATGTACAAAGGCCTTAAGTGCAGTGCCCCCTCCAGGAGAGGCATCGAAAGACCTGCCATAACAGTTTTTCCTTTGGGCAAGAAACTCTCCAAAAACCACTCTAGCTTACAGTCACATGCTATATCAAGAGTGTGGCACCTGAGCCATTAATACCTCTGAGTAGAAAAATAGATCAGACTAACAAGCTACAGAGACAAAAAGTAGAGTTCAGTCTTTTGATTGAGAAATCAAAGTGGGAAAGAGGAAGGATCAAAAGCATAGGTATTGTAGGTAACTACATGGGGCCGTCCCGTGGTAAAGTCTGGGCATGCTCGAAGACGCTACATAGAGACGGAAACAGTCAAGAAAGACAGAGTCATTCATTCCACTGAAGATGTATTCAGTGAACACATGCTTTGTGTCAGCCAGCTTTTGAGGTTACAAGGGTGAACAGCTATAGTTCCTACATTTAGAAAGCCTATGCTTTGGGGTGAAGTGGAAGATAGGGGGAAATAAGTAAGCAGAAAGGCCTTTAAAAATATATATGTAAGTATTAAGGGAGCAATGAGAAATAATCAGCTAGCCTAGCAATAACTAAGAAGACCTTCCTAAAAGAGGGGCATCGTAGCTGAGACCTGAAGCATGAGTAACAATTATCCAGGTGAAGACGGGGTATTAGCTGGTTGTCTTGGGGAAGAACGATCTTCTAGGCAGATGGAACAGCAGGTGCGAAGGTCTAGAAAGGAGAATATTCATGTAGTGTTCCCGAGACTTTGAGAATGACTGGAATATACAGTGCAGAGGGGTGATGCCGAGATGAGTACCGGTAGTGAAGATGAATATGGAGATTTGCTTATTCAAAAGCTCTCTTTGACTGCCATGTGAAAAATGAACTTTAGGTGTGCCTTGAGATGGAGATAGACACTAGAGAGGGGGCACTGGATGGTTTTCTTGCCTTCCTCATAGCTTTATTTAAGCCAAGACCAACCTGCTTGTAAAAGCATCATTTTTTTTTATTTTTTATTTTTTTAGATTTTATAGAATGCACACTATTCTGGAAAATAAATTTTCCTCACACCCAGGCCTTTTTCCAAAGAACATCTCTTCTGGAGCTCTAGAGATTCTTGGAGAAAAGCTTCCTTCCTAAAGGTACAGGAGTTGCCAAAAGTGATTTAGTTACTCTAATGATTCCCATAAATCTAATAAATCCAAACAATATGTGTGTTGAGTGTCTGGAAACGCAAATTGTTAGTGTGTGTGTAGAAAACAAGATAAGGACAAATAAACAAAAGAAAAATATCTCTTCCTTGGAAGCATTTGTACTTTCGTTATAGAAACAAAACCTATAATGTGGTGAGAAAATAAAGCAGCACAGAGTATTAAACTCTGAAGACATTGCTGAAGAATGCAGATAACTGCTGAGGGCTGCAGAATTATAAACATACAGCATGATCTCAACCATGTAAAAATAAATATGCATGTATAAATAGTCAAAGGAAATCATCAAAATTTAACATTGGCTCTGATTTGGTATAAAATTATAGGTCACATCTGCTTTCTTGGTTAGTTGGGCTATTTTATATTATTTTTTTTCAAAGCACTATTGACTTATCAACAAAAATAATAAAAATAAATATGTTAAGGGAATGGCATGAAGGGAAGTTAGGAATGGGAATGATAAATTAGTTTGACTGATAATCAAATTTCACTTTAACAAGCCGTGGAAGAGAAGGGAGGGCCAAGAATCAAGACTCCCTTGTTTCTGGGCTCAAGTCCTAAGCAATCTGCTTAGTGGCTTCTAAGTCAACTTGAATTATGAAGTTTCATTCTTCTCCATGAAGGACTGTGGTTTTGTCCATTAAAATATAACGAACAACAGTGTTCTACTTAAAGTTATAGGTAAATAACAGCAGATTCCTGGCTACCATGGTAAGGTAAAGTGTTAACACTTAACTCTCAAGTTAATCTGAATTTGCACTGGCTAACTGGCGCTGTCTTTTCTTTCTTTCTTTCCTTTTTTTTTTTTTTTTTGAGATTTTATTTATTTATTTGACAGAGAGAGATCACAAGTAGACAGAGAAGCAGGGGGAAGCAGCTTCCCCACCAAGCAAAGAGCCTGATGTGGGGCTTGATCCCAGGACCCTGAGATCATGACTTGAGCCGAAGGCAGAGGCTTAACCCACTGAGCCACCCGGACGCCCCTGGCATTGTCTTCTCAAAGAAAAGACTGTAAGAACCTTGGTGGCTTAATATTACTTTGTCTTCCATTGAACTTGAGTTCCAAACCCTCATGGTGTCTTTTTAATTTTTGTCTTTGTATTGTTCCTTCCCATGCATTTTTTAACCTGAAAACAGAAGCCAAATTAATTGACCAATCAAACAAAAGTGTTTTGAGTATTTGCTATACATAAAAACATCACTCTAAGCAAAAGCTTTCTTTCTTTCTTGAATTATCCAGATAATTGTAATCACAGAGGTCTAGGTTATGAGGTTGGTTACAACTTCCAGGAGATATGCCATTAGTTTCTGCAGTGGGGAGATAGCATTGCCATTTATGAGCTCCATTTTTCTAATTTCTTCTACTTTCTATTTTTCTTTGTTTTCCAAGATTGAATAAAAGTTTCATGCAATGGGATGCCTGGGTGGCTCAGTTGGTTAAGCATCTGCCTTCAGCTCAGGTCGTAATCCCAGAGGTCTGGGATCCAGTCTCGAATCCATCTCCTTCCTCAGCAGGGAGACTGATTCTCTCCCTGCCTGTCACTCCCACTGCTTGTGCTCTCTCTCTGACAAATACATAAATAAATATCTTTAAAATTAAAAAAAAAATTCATTCAAAGGGGCCTCTACTGATAATTAATACATGTTCTTTCATCATTGTTATCTATTTTATTGCTCCATTTGGCCTTCCAAGTTCATTGAAGATAGAAAATGAAAAGTGGTATATTTCTCAAGCTAGAGGAAATGAATTTGGGGTACATATTTCAAGGAAAGGTAGAGGAAATGACATATTGGGAAAGAAAGTGAAACTGAGAGTGTAACCTTTATTTGCAGTTGTGGGCTCACCACAGCTGTGTCTTAATCCTTTGATAAAATAAAAGTGACACTTCTGAGTGTCTGCTGAAGTGATCAGATGTGAATATCTCATCATCTTAAATGAACCTCTTCCCTACCTCTTCCTTGCTCCATCTCCTTTCTCCCCTACCTCTCCTGCCTTTTTTCCCTGCCCTTTTCTCCTTCTCTCTCCTTCCCTCTGACCCTTTCAGTTTTCCTCCTCTTCTCTCTTCCATCGCTGTCCTTCCTTTATTTGAAAGACAACTACCTCAAAGCCACAGTGAGGGATAATTATTGAACTATGTCAGTAAAATGCTAGATAAAGAATACAATGCTTTCTTAAGTCCATTTTATCTTCACTAAATTACCTTTCCTGTTTAATCCCCCAAAGGACAGACATGCTTTGAAAGTATCATGTGTGATATACATTCTAATGAGGTCCATGAAATTGTTCTTCATGACTACTAAGATATCCAGCCTCAAAGATATTAAAATAATTGAAAGCCTTTTGATAAAGCTCAGAAATTAAGTACTCTCCTATCTTGCAGCTCCACGTGGGTTAAATATTACTTCTCTCGGCATAAGAGATGAGGGTGTAATGGCTCACCTTTGCAAGTGTGTTAAAATTTTCTGGGTTGATGTGACATATTTTTCTCAAGTGCATGCGCTAATCTTTGTATTAAGCTCTATATTCTTGAATATCTAGCAAAGGAGCATTTGGATGCATTTGGAAGGTAAATTTTTTAAAGGCTAATAACATTTTTAAGATACCAGAGTAAAAAATTAATTCAAAAGCTAAGTGTGTGTTTTTCCCTTGATAATTTCACTGCAAAAGATTATTCAAAAATCTTTAAAGATTTAAAAATTATTTTCTGCTTGTATTTCTTGAGAGGAGAAGAATCACTTTTCTGGTTGTCTTTGTTTAAGATTAATTTTAAATAAAAATATGTACATACAAATACTTGCCTGATGTAGGAAAGAAGTAACCCACTCAAGTTAAGCAAGAAAATAAGTTGGAAGCATATTAAGTTATGCATAATGACTGTAGACTCTAGTTTTAGTAAGAAAGGTAAAATTTCATGTTATTTTATTACCTAACTCAGAAAAATTCAGGGAATATTCAAATAAGTGTTTTTATTTTATACTCCTATAAGATTTTTCAATTGCTAATATTCACTATTTGATCCCATTTCCCCATTTTTTGGTTTGGAATGTATGGTAATCTTAATACATTAGGTGGTAGTAAGTTACAGTGAGTAAAAGCATGTATAATGGATTCTCCCAAACTGTTTTGGCAATTGATTTACTTTTTTGCAAAAGGGATTTTTATACAATAGGGAAAATCCTAAGGCGGACAGTCTCATAATACTGAAAGTCATGATCACTGTAAATTTACTATTCAAAATTAGGCCAATTTTAGTTGGACTGACCTACGTTCTAGCCTCTGGGAGTTTAATTGCCTCCACTGGATAAACATGATTGCTGCTTCTTCCAGGCACACATAAATATCCCTCAGCTGTGGCAGTTCTAATATCACCTAGCTTTGTTTCATGAAGTTTGGAGACCATGCTTCTAATCAAAATTGCACTCCTCTTTTAGGTTGGTTTCAATTTACTTCTGAGTCTTCTAAAATAGTGCCAAGCTTCAATAGCCCAATTTCTCATAATTTGACAATCAATGTATTTTTCTTCCACAAATCACTACCTTGCTTTCTAAAGCACAAAACTTTAGCATAGAGAATTCTCTTGAACCTGTTCCTACAAAGGGTTAGGAAATGAACTGAGATCTCTTGCCCATTCTTTAGACAAGACATTCTAGATGTATCACAGGCCACATGGCTGGCAAGAGCAGTTTGCCTTTAAGGTTTGGAGAACTTGGGACTAAAACGGTCCTTCTGTAACCGAAAGCATCTGGTGAAGGAGCCTCTCTTAGCTTCCCTACTTTATCACCTCTCTTTAAATTTCATATGTAAAAGGACACCACACAAAAGCCAGGTGTGATGATTCTTCACCAACATGGTTTCATTTTGTGTTTGTCCACTGTCTTTTCAACCCATGGGATTGTTCAGAGAAATACAATTTCATCAAAATAATTAACAGCAGACTTTGATTTTAAAATATTTGCTTCAGTATAATATTTCATGCTTGCTATAACTACATGTTCTCTCTCCAATATTCTGTAACATCTCACAGGCATCACTGATGTTGATTCAAGAATGCCAAGAATGTCTATCACAGTGTTAATAGAAAGCCAATGTATTTCCTCTCCCTCATTGATAGCAGATATTTTCATTCAAATGACTTGATTATATTAAAGTGAAAAGAAGGAGAAAAGATACAGAATGAGAAATGCAAATATAACAAGAACACACCAAGACGTGGTTTCCAACTTAACACACCCAACAAAGAACCAGTTTTTTAGAGCACCTGCTACAAATGAAACTCTATTACAGGCACAAAAATGTAGAAGTCTGGTTCATTGTCCTAAAGACATTCACCATCACTCTACTTTACTGCAACACAGGTTCATTTCCCTATAATTTTGCAAGTAGAGAATTCTAGGCGACTATGTCACACATTCCTTATGAATAAGGTGAGAGTCTCTCTTTTTTCCAAACTTATGTAAAGAAAACAGTCTAGCATCTTTCATTTAGAGGTGCTTTGTGGAAGCACAATTAACTTGGTAAGTGGGTGTCTGCTTTGACTGAGAGATCAGGGCTATTTGAAGCCACTGCAATCAGTTACATAACCAGGTATTTAGGGGAGAGTTTTCAAATGCATATTGCTATGTCAAGGCACTGTTGAAAAAAAAAAATAACAACACACATAGCAAAAACAACACTCCCTTAGAATTGGGGCTGGCAGCTGTCTGGACCACACTGGAGCTATTTACAAGGAAATACTGAGCAGGTTTCTAAAGGAATGGAATGGCACTCAGCACTGAACTACTCCCTTTGGAATAATACTGGATTCTTCTTGGTATGGAAGTGTAATGAGGTCCACCACTCCTTCCAATAGCAGGTTTCCCTCCCCGCCCAACAGCAGTTTAAGCAACGATGTTTACTATTTGTTATCCAGAACAAAAAAGAAGATAAGTTCAAGGGAGACCACAGAAGGGTCTTGTGTACCATCTAAAGGAATCTGGAAGGGTCGCTATTGACAGCCTTTTAAAACAAGAAGGGACCCGATGAGATAGATGTTAGAAGTTCCCTCTGATAACAGTATGAAGAATGGTCCAAAATGCCTGTGTGCATATGTATGTGTGTTGGGATTTTACAACAGCGTTGATTGACATTGAGTGATGAGGAGGTTCCAATATACTTTCAGGTAAGAGATAAAGAATCCCTAAAATGGCAACAGACAGAAGCAAAAGAGTTAATAAAGGGATATTTAAGAAGTACAGAAGTACAGTGACTGCCTACATATGAAAAATAAAGGAAAGAAGGGAGCAGTAAATGAGGACTCCCCACTGTGGCTTAGGAGCCTGGTGTACCACAGTGGCACTCACCAACCCAAAGACTCATTGTGTGGGATTGGGGGAGCTGGAATTGAGCTCAATATTTTGAGCTTTAAGTACCTGAAAAACATCAAGTTGGAGATATTTACAAAGGAATACATTGCTTAAGACCAAGGCTAGAGAGGAATACTTCAGAGTTATACACATTAAGAATTTGATCTAAGGCCACACTTGTCCAGAGAATGAATAATGTTGGAAGACAAGAAGCTTGGGCAGAATCCATAAGAATGAAGAAAATAGTGTCAGGAAAATTCATTAAAAAGTGAACAATGCAGAAAAATAGCCAGCTTTTTTTTTTTTTTTAAATAGAGACTACATATGTTGATGAAACATTTCACCAACTCTGATGGGAAAATATATTAAAGAAAGGAGGAATTATAATGGATGGCAACCCATTTGCTGACATTTGTTTAATTAGCTCAGAATAAATTTTTGTAGGACATGGGCTTACAGTACACTCAAATGTTCCAATTCATTGAAATGAAAGTGGTTCAGATCCAAAGAATCATCTTCAGTTGGAATATTTTTTCAGTGCTTTAATAGGAAATTCCCACCAGTCAAGTGAAGTTGTATCCTGTTCAACCTTTTGAGATGAAGGATTTGCCTTTTAATGAGAAATTTGCATTTCATTATAAGGATATACCCTCTGTCCTTGATTTGGTTATTCTCTACAGAAGCAGGTACTTCTTTGGACCATGTGCAAGGCATATAATAATGACAGGTTCCAGAAAATTTATTTCAGACATTTACAATAAAAAAAGACATAGTTAAAAGAAGCGAGTACTAAAACACACACACACACACACACACACACACACACACACACTCTCTCTCTCCTTTGCTCCTTTGGTGGGTGAGATATTAAAAGAATACTTAGAGGTGATCTCACAAATTTCCTGTTTCATGGCCAGGCATCTGTGAAGACAGAACTAGTCATGAAGAGTTGTGTTAGATTAGATCATTGAATATGCCAAGAATTATTTGTAAAAGGGAGCTTGATCATCAAGGCCACCTGAGTTAGCAGTGTATTTTAAGCAAGAAAATAGCTGCATGCATTGGTGTGTGGGGTGTGTGTGTTTGGCGCGGTGGGGAGAGTTCCAAATTCTAACCTAATATGGATAGACAAAAGTTAAATTAAATAATAAAGAAATAGCAAAATGATCTCCTATCTATGAAGCAATAGCACATTGCATTAAGAATAATTTTAACAGCTAAACACATTTGATGCTTATAATAAAATAATCACATAGTCAGGTTTTCCAGTTGGATCAATATGATCATTAATGTCACAATATCTCCGAGGGAACATCACAATTGTCTGAGACATGTCAAATTATGTGCAAGAGAGTTTCTTATATTTGGTAAACAAAAGTTAGAACCAACATCAAAATTTCAAGAACCTTAAACTGGAAGAAAGCTCTTTCCTCTGAAGTTTTACAGCATTTTCTGGATTCCTCAAATACCATTTTTAATCACTATATGTTAGTTTCATTATTTTTGTTTTTCCCTTCTTTATTGGAAATTCCTTGGAGGCAGAATAAAGTGTTCAATATTTTTATTTTGTTTTGTTTTGTTTTGTAATTGCCTATGATAAAGTATCTTCTTAAAAATCTTCCATCAAACAAAGAGTGGTATGTACCTTATCAACTTAATTTTTTCCTTTCTGAACTGTTTGTCTTTTCTGCATAGGAAAGGAGAGGGTTATGAGTACATAAAGAAACCAAATGGCATAATATACATATGGCATTCCAGAGTTTGAAATGGGCCTCTAGGCAAGATAGTTAATCATCTCTCAGAGGTTATCTAGCTAAACCTTCCACTAGTATCATGGGAAATCTAGTTTGCTGGAAACTGTGGATCCAGAATGTTTTAATTAGGAGAACATTTTACATTTACAGTTGTCTCCTTTATCCACAGAGGGCACATACCAAAATCCACAGTGGATGCTTGAAACCATGGATAGCACTGAACTCTATTTATACTATGTTTTTTCCCTACGCTTAAATACATCTATGATAAGACTTAATCTATAAATTAGGTAAGTAAGAGAACAAAAAAAAATAACTAATAATAAAATAGAACAATTACAACAATATACCATAATAAAAGTTATGTGAATGTATTCTGTTCCTCAAAATATACATTTTTTAATATTATTTATTTATTTATTTGACACAGAGAGAGAGAGAGAGAGAGAGATCACAAGTAGGCAGAGAGGCAGGCAGAGAGACGGGGGAAGCAGGCTCCCTGCTGAGCAGAGAGTCCAATGGGGGACTCGATCCCAGGACACTGAGATTATGGCCTGAGCTGAAGGCAGAGGCTTAACCCACTGAGCCACCCAGACACCCTCACAATATCTTACTGTATCCTACTCACCCTTCTTCTCATGATGATGTGACAGGAAAACATGACCTAGTGATGAGATGAAGTGAGAATGATACAGGCATTGTGATGTAACATTAGGCTGTTATTGATCTTTTTTTTTTTTTAATTATTTGTTTTAGAGAAAGAGCATGCATGCATGAGAATACAGAATGCAGTGAGTGGGGGGTTGCAGAAAGAGGAGAGAATCTCAAGAAGACTCCCCACTGAGCATGGAGCCCCATGCAGGGCTTGATCTTATAACCCTGAGATCTGACCTGAGCTGAAATCAAAGAGTCAGATACTCAACTTACTGAGCCATCCAGGTGTTCCTGCTTCTGATGATTTGTCAGAAGGAGGATCATCTGCTTTCAGACTGCTTGACTAGGGGAACGTGAAACTGTAAGACATTGAAACTTCAGAAAGTGAAACCAGGGATGTGAAGTGGAGGCTGGGGAGAGACCACAGTATGTTTGTGGACATGGCAGGAAGCTGGGAGTGACCCAGAGACTCTGGAAAAAATATGATGCTTTGTACTGTTTCCATCCTTTTTGTTAATATTTGGAGTCCAGTGCTCTCTTCTGTGACTCTAAAGAAAACTAAGTGACTTTATAACTTAGAAGTCCTGTACCAAAATCTCTCCTCGTCCATCACTGCTCAGCCATGTGACTGTTGGCTTCTATACAACCTGAACAACAAACATCTCAAGGAGCATTGTCCTGGCTGTACCTCCTGAGCAGGTGATATAGAACTTCACTATTTTTCATCTGCAGATTTAGTGTGAAGTTAGTTTGCTCACATTGCAAACAATACTGCAGGCTCTGTGCATGGACTTTCTCAATGCCCAGGCAGCAATGGTAGGCATGAAGAAATAGTATCCTTTGTGGAAAGTCTTCCTCCAGATGTGTGGAGACTTGTAATGCTAGATCATAATGGTAGAGAAGAGCAAGACATTAAATTAGCAGGTAGATGAATGGGATCCTGGTAATGAGGTACCCTTTGAGGAACTGTGGGCTTCCTCAGGGGGCACTACCTTTTGTAGAAAATTCTGAGATACTAGATGTTGGAGAAAAAGAAGTCACTTAAGCATACTGTACACTGCTGACTAAAATTAGTTTCTTTTGTGTGGCAGATACAATAGTCATTGTCATTTTATTAAGAAACACAAATAAAACAAAACAAAAACCCCACAGGTGCATATGACCTAAAATGCTAAGTGTTTAGTAGGTAGGTTTTAACCTCAGTGTTGGTACCTTTGGAAAAAGAGAGATGTGGAAGGACAGTCATTACTAGGCGACAGCCTGTGGTTGTGAATGCAGAACCTGGGATATGGGCCTCACCAAAAGGGAGCAGAATTAAGGTCTGGACATAAGGATCAGCAGTTGGCTGCACTGTGTTCTTTTAAGCTCCTTGAAAAAAAAGAAGATGAATCAGTGATGTTTTGGCTAATATCTTACATAACAAAGCTGAGGGTGGGAAAGCATTACATTTTTAATATATTTTTATGGTTTCAGAGAATTTTAGTGTTGTTCATATTTGAATGGAGGTTCGCAGCATTAAAACTACTTGAAAAGTGTAACAGGGAGGGTATTGGAGTAGGAGAAAAGGGTCTTTGGGTGGACTGTTCTTCACTCCTTTGCTGTTTCTTTCACTCCTGAAGGTTGGCACACAGTGCACTTGTCCTGATCTGTCAGCAGATCCATCACTCAAGCCCTCATTACTGTCGGCACCAACTCTTACCAGAATAAACTCCCTTTGCAGTCAATGAAAATTTTACTTTTCACTGATTCATCTCACTCCCTAAACAATGACTAGAAGACAAAATGTTGTAAAGAACTGAGTAATAATAAGATGTAGTTAAAGGTATCTGGGCAGTGAGCCACCTTATCAGAGATAGCAAAGTACCTTCTTTTCCAGAAAAATTATTACACACTCTCTACATTCACCCTCCCCTCCAAAACTGGAAAGACATATTTCTCAGAGTCAAACACTTCTTCCTGATGCTATTCTCTTGCTCTACAGTGTGTACCAAATGCAAAATGCAACTGCCATTTCTTCTTCGAATAATCATTTTTTTCTTATTATCTGTGTGGTGAATAAATAATCCCTTCATTTTGCAGAGAAATGTGTTGAAATACCACGATTTTTTCCTCATACAAATAATATACCATTGAAACACTTACTTGGAAGAGGGCAACATATGAATCTACATGAACAGCTCAAACTCTACCACTTATAACAACAAAGTATGAGGTTGGGTTACTCTAAGTTGGGAAATCAATCCTTCAGAAGATTCTAGTATTTCATTTAATTACAGTGGTTTTCAAAGTGTGTTCTCTGAACCAGCAATGGCAACGTCACCTGAAAACTTGGGAGAATTGCAAAATTCTGTGAATCAAAAACTTAGGGAGTAGGGCCCAGCAATGTGTGTTTTTAATAATAAGCCTTTAGATGAGTCCGATGTACACTTAAGCTTGAGAAGCACTGCCCGAGAAGAACTTCTTTCTCCTGAGCTTGCAGTGTCAACTTGATGGCAATGAGTCAAATTTGTCCCGGAAACATGGCAGGAAGTTGAATTTTTTTTCTTTTTTTTTTTGATTCCCAAGAAATTAAATATGTGTATGCTAGTAGAGAGATGGCTAAAAGAAGGGGATCAAGGTAGATTAAAATGTAAGGAGAAAGAAGTTATGCTAACAAGACAGACCGAGGCTCATAGGCACCCAGGAGAAAACATCAAAGCACAAGGATGAGGAAGTAGGAAAGCACTTAAACATGTCACACTGAAGAAATGTAGAGACACACATACTCTATAAGCCAAGGGTCCTTTTATCATCAAGGAAGTTTACATAAATTTGTGTCTTTTTTTTTTCCTTTTCTTCTTTTTTTAAAGAAAAAATCTCATTCTGATCAAGCTTGGGCTTAGTCAGACATGCACTATGAACTTCAGAAAGGAGACTTCAAGAGTTTCAAAGAAAAAGTTGACAGAAGCTATGACATCTAACTCCATTACAGAAAAAGAAATCTCAAATGTTGGAGAAGTCTTAAAAATATCATGCAGGTTATGCTAATAGAAATAATTGCACTGAGAAAGGAAAAGGGGAGAATCCTACAGGAAGTGAGGTGGCAAGGAATGGTCTCCAACAAGCTTACCTTTTACAAAGAGATGTCAAAAAGTGTAAATAAGGAGACAGTTTAAAAGAACACCATGGATCTATGAGAATAATGTTCAGAAGGCTAAATTTAAAATAAGGTGCCAAATGCTAAGGGTAAGAAAAAAGTTCTTTTGGTTTGCTGTGAATATTTGACTTGTCTTGTTTTCTTTGTTTGGACCAAGAAGATCAGAGGAGAAACAGGCTCCCTGCATTGGGCTAGTAATGTAACTCTTGGTGGCTGACCAAAAAGAAAAAAAAAAAAAATGGAGAATAAAGCCACTGCTAAATTTCTGTCTTCTCTATGAGAATGAAGGGGTGGAAGGATATAGGGAAAAAAGGAAATGGGGCTGAGTAAGGAATAGATGATAAAACATATTATTGAATGATGCTTCTAATAGTCTGCTGACCTGGGTGAATTACCACTCACTGTTTCAAGAACATGAGAACATGAGAAGAAGACCCAGAGCTGTCAACAGTGATGTTGATGCAGCCACAGTGAACACAGAGGAATCATTAGCTTGGCAATGGGCAAATGGAATTTTGGTTGAAAAAAGAAAATGTGAATTTCTCATATACCTCTATAAAGATTGATGTTGATTTGAGGCACCCCCCCCTTTTTTTTAATAGAGTCACAGATAGATGTATCAGAGAATGGCAGAGGACCTAGTGTGCTTCACTCCATAAAGGCAGCCTCTGAAAAAGCCCTGATGGGCAGTGTCAGAATTCTCACTTATTCTTTCAAAATGTAAATTGCTCAAACTACTTTGGAAGACTTTTTGGCATTATTAAGTAAAGTCGATGATGTACAGACTCCATGACTCTGGTATTCCTCTCCTAGCTAAGGAACCTGTACAAATTTTGCACACATACACCAGGAGACATGTATGCAGGTATAATACTATAATGGCTCAAAAGAGCGAAAAAGACCAAATGTTTATGAATATTAGAATAAAGAGTGACATGAATGCTCAATGTGGCAATGAAAAGGAACTAATCAAAGCTAAACATGTCAACATGGATAAATCACACAAATAAAACTTTGAGTGAGATTAGCAAGGAATATATCCCATTGAAATCCTCTTATATAACGCTCAAAACAGGTGAAATAATTTTATTATTCAAGAATGTATATTTAAGTTTAAAAACTGTAAAGCAAAACAAGGGAAAGAAGTTATCAGAAAAGTCATGCTCTTAGTGGTTATTACACTCAAGGTAAGGGAACATGGTTGGAAATAGCTGCTACAGGAATCCTGAGCTGCTGGAGGTGATTTATGTTTTAACCCTGGTGCTGTTTCATGGTGTTTGCTTGATAATTATGCTTTAAACTATACATATCTCCCATATATTCTTCTGTATGTATGATATATTACCCAATTAAAATGCTAGAGAAAATGTTCTCATGGTATTACTGCAAAAAAAGATGAAGAAAACATTTTGGAGGATGATAGTTAATAATTCCATGAATTTGTATTACTGAGCAAGACACTGATCTAATTACTGTATCAGATGAGGCTCGAGAGAATTTTTCAGAGGCATATTGAAAGGTTCTGTCTTCAACCTTGTTCATTGTTTTATCAGGGATTCAGATGGAAATATAAAATATGCATATCAGATCTGAAGCTTGCATTGAAAATAGGATGGGTACAGACCTCGTCATTATTTCTTCGACTTTTGTGTACATACTAATCACCCGGGAATCTTGTGGAAATGTAGATCCTGATTCAGTCAGTCTGACTGAGGCTCTGCATTTCTAGCATGTTCTAGGTGATGAAGATGAAGCTGTGGGTTAGTGGATGTCATTCTGAGTAGTGAGAGAACAGGCAATCTTTAAGGTCCTCACCAATCCTAAAATTTAATGATGCTATGATTTTAATTCTTAATTTAGAAACATGCATGGGTCAGTTTCATTCAACTGAGGCCATGCTACTCAGAGGACAATCAGGATGGCTTATCCGTCTAAGCAATCTAATTTCCTTTTTCCAAATTTTTCTCACTTTTTAATTTGCTTTCTTCCATTTTAATTTACAATTTATTTTCATTTGTTCAGGAGATGCAGTAATGGATCCCTGATAAATACTTATCCTAACTTTGTCCTTACAATATATGGAGTAGCAGAAAGCATGGTCCCCAGTCAATTCCTTCCCTCCATCCCTCAATGGCACCAAGACTGGGAGTAAGTCTTTTTTGTCTCATGGGAGTCAGGAATGAAAGGAAAAATATCAAATGTACCCTGCTGTGTAGCTCTCATCAAGAGCAAGTTAGGGGCACCTGGTGGCTCAGTCATTAGGCATCTGCCTTCAGCTCAGGTCAGGATTCCAGAGTCCTGGGATCGAGCCCCACATCGAGCTCCCTGTTCATCAGGAGCCCTGCTTGTTCCTCTCCCACACACCCTGCTTGTGTTCCCTCTCCCTGTATCTCTCTCTGTCAAATAAATAAATAAAATCTTAAAAGAAAAAAGATCAAGTTTTAATGATCAGATATAATAAATGTGAGGATCAACAGGATGGTTCTAAATTATGAACAATAATTGTTTTATGAATAACTTTATATCTTGGAAAAGAGTGGGTTTACAATAAGGAAGAAAAAATAAGTTGTGTTTATTGTTTGTACTCTATGCCAGATGAGTTGGCAGGTGCTTTCTTATGTTTTAATTCCTTCCACCACTCCATGAAACAGATACAATTCTTATTCACATCTTATAGAGAGAAGTCAAATGGCCTGGCCAAAGTTACACATCTCCTAAGAGATAGCATCAAGATTCAAATCCAATCTTCTACCTTCAGAAACAGTGTCCCTTTTGGACCACCATCCTCCTTCACTGCTGCTCCAAGAAAGAAGCAAAATCTCATTCTGGTGAAGTATGGATGAGAGGTACCATTATTTTTAAATATCCTGAAAATTGCATCTTTAATATATATAAAAATCCATGGTGATGATCATGGCAGGTATCCATTCTGAATATCATTTTTTAATGAAAATTCAAATGTCAACTCATTACAAGTAAATGACTATTTTTGCTGGATAACAGTGAAACGAGCTTTGTTTTATAAATTAGTTTCTAGGGAACTTAGCAGTTACAAGTTCAATTTTGTGAGTAAAGGCATATCTCAGAGATAGTGAGCTTTTGCTTCTAGATCACTACAATAAAGAGAATATCACAATACAGTGAGTCAAATAAACTTTTTGGTTTCCCAGCCCAATAAAAGTTATGTTAGCACTATACTATGGTCTATTAAGTGTGCATTACTGTTATGTCTAAAAAACAATGGACATACTTTAATTAAAAATATTTTATTGCTGAAAAATGTTATCATCTGACCTTTCAATAAGCCACAATCACCGATCACAGATCACTATAACAAATACAATAATAATAGGAAAGTTTGAAATATGGTGAGAATTACCAAATTGTGACCCAAAGACATCAAGCAAGCAAATGTTGTTGGAAAAAATGGTGACAACAGACTTGCTCAACAAGGGTGGCTAGAAACCTTCAATTTATTAAAAAATGCAGTATCTATAACATGCAATAAAGCAAGGCATAATAAAATGAGTTAAGCCAGTAAACTGAGAGGAAATGTGTCTCTTCCGGGGGGTGATTTAGTCAGCATATCAGTTTTCAGAATAGAGTATCAGCCCTGTTACTATCACCTCTGGTTTCCCAAAGTGCTCACCCTCCCACACTTCGTAATATAGGACATCAGCTCTTTAGTTCCCTATCAAAGCATGCAACTTCAAACACTCTGAAATCCAATTCTTACCAAATGTTTAGCTAAATAAAGTAACACTTGGTGGAGACTACATAAGGGATACACTGCCCACTGACTGTCGGATTTGTTAAAATCTCTCCTTGCTATCAGTTAGAACACAACAGTCTACATGCCTGGCCCTCCATGGGTTAGCAGTCCCACAGAACTTCCACCATTAAAATGTTTTCATGTTATGTTCTCATTTTTCAACATAAGTTGCTGATAGCCACAGCTTCATACACTTTCTCTCTGTGCTTGCCAAAATTGTCCAGTCCATCAATCCTTTAAGAGTCAGTGATAGAGAAGACTGGTAAAATCATACCTTTCCTGCTGTGAGGGTCAAGCTTTTTTAGTTGTATCTTTTGGGATCCAGATAACTGATCTGGATTTGAAGTTTAAGCTTTATCAGCTATTCGATCACAACCACAAGCATATCTTTATTTTCTTCTTTTATTCTGTTCCTTTGATCTTTTTGAAAGCCATTTGAAATTATTTATGATTTCTTTTTTTTTTTAACAAGTAAAAATTCTCAGAGGGTTTAGAGAGGTGGGGGAAAAAAGCAATCCACTGTAAAAATACCTTTGCTGATTGGTATAGTTTATGACATGTACAGAAATATTGATGGATTGATTAGAATCTTGGTGGGCAAGGTCATAACTGTAGGAACCAAACAAACTGGTCTCTTTTGAAGTTCACATACCAAATGGTGGGGATATTAACAAGAGGCCACTGATGTGTTGTTAGGTATAAGCACTTTCTTCTCTTCTTGTGGATTAACTCCAAGAAAGGACAAAGAGCAGCTGTCACTCCTACTACCACCACTCATGCCAACCAGTTTTAAACTCAAATCCAGGCCCATAAACAGGGGTTTCCCAAATGGGAGTAAGTATGGCTCTGCATATAGCTTCCTGTTGGGCAGAATGCAGAAAGACAACCACCATGAACAAGGAGCCAGAAGGTTTATTTATTTATTTATTTATTCATTTATTTATTTTTGAGTTCACTCTTTTTAGCTTTGTGTCTTTGGAGAAATCACTTACTTCCAGGAATCTTAGTTATTTGATATTGAAATGAGGACGACTAATGCAAATGCAATTCAGTACAATAGAAATATCAGCTCCAAACTAAGTCTGGGCTAGTTGGCCCCAGCTCGCTGTAAAACAAGTCCTTCAATGGGTGTGAAAGGTGTGATGGAAATATCAGTTTAGCACTCTAGACTGAGAAAGGGAAATTGATTAGCATGAACACGGCTGCCCTTTCCAACCAAATCACTGACTTAATCTTGTTTTTCTGATGCTGTTTGCTGGACTGCTCTTTCAGGCAACTCCCCCCGGGCCACTGCATTGCAGTTTCTTCCTTCCCATTTTTCTACCCTGCAGTTCTATTTTGCAGTTTCTAGATCTTGCATTCGTCCAAACACTAGGCAGACATCTGACACTGTAGACACTTAATAAATATGACATCAATCAATAAACTAATTAATCAGAAACAGCTGCCAGTTAGATCCAGCGCCACAGTTGCTTGTATTTTCTCATTTGCTGAATTTTTATCCAAGGAATAGCGGCCAGGAAGGAAGACTGCCAAATTGTTGTCTGCTCTGATTTCTGACAAATGTCAGTGGCGTTTGGTCTAGTTCCTTAGCTAATGTATCAAATATACTTGTTGAGTTTCTACCACTGTGTACTGAACTGAGGGATGGTATTAGTGAATAAGTTGAAAATATGAGGGAAACGGACACTACAGTTGGGACAAATTAGAGAAACACCAGTACATTTATCAAAAAAGTCTGAAGGTGTAAACAAATCCACGTATTAAAGGTATTCACTGCTAGGGAAGCATGCACATATCTTTAATATAGATAAATATGCACAGACACTTTTTGTCTTTAAAGGTACTTTTCATTTCAATAAATTTCCATATCAATCCCAAGCCTTCCCAGAGTGGTTTATAATTTTCTGATCCAAGCTGTTCTTTTCAGCACCAAAACAATATTAGTAATGTCCAGATGCCAATCTCAGGCATACATCTCACAGAATCACTAGGGGAATATTATTCATTCCCTCTGATAGTATTTAATAATTCTTTTTATGCCGAGAGGCAGCATTTTCTGATGTCCAAAATCAGAAGACTAGAACTGCAAATGTCAAGATTTTATTTCTTCACCATGTTCATCTTATTTTTAAAACTTTTACCTCAAACCCGCTTGCACTTTCTGTACATTTCTTCATTATTAGTTTAAGTCATTAGAGTGACACCTTGTATCACAGGTTTGCCATAACGAGTGCTTTATCATGTATGCCATGGATATGATCTCAAATCCAAAGTGTTACCCCTCCTTAAATTCAAATAAATGCCTGTGTTTGCTTTTCTCACTATGTAAAATGTCTCAAAGAAATGCCACCAAAAATAGGTGCCAAGCTCATAACAATATTCAAAAATGAAAAACGTGCTTCCAGATGCCAAGTATTTGAAAAAGTGAGGCTGTCTGCCTCCCTGAGGGGATATAGCTTCTCAGATGCACTGTAACACTTATATTGAGTGATTTGGGATAGAAAGGAGAGATGCTATTTAACCCCAGCGGGGACAGAGCAGAGATTTTGGGCTTAGACCTTTATCCCAAATCTAAAGTAAAATTTAGTCTTCAATGTAGGAGAATTAGAACACAAAACTCATGGGTTTGAAGGAAAGAAGAGGGAAAGGAACAAGAAGGGTAAGCTCACTACTCTTGATTGAGCCTGATTGCAAGACTCAGTATTAGTCTTATTTTATGAGGCCTTCCTGAAGGGGAGTTTAATGCTGCTGTTTTATGTATTTTCATTAATATTTTAATTTTTGCGCTTGCATCCTGAGGCATTTTCATGAAGGCAGCAATTTTAGATATGGAAGAAGAAGAATATAACATTTTTTTCTCCTTGCTGCCATAATATTTTAACATGCCATAAAGATATCCTCATCTCTTTGGGAGCTAGGCTCTTTTCCTCTGTTCTTACAGTGTGGGGATCATTTCTAAACTGAATCCAAGTTTGTAATACAAATCTGTAAACATTTGTCTAGTTTTCTTTATAGATTTGAGCCTCCTAGTCTAAGTGCCATTCTAGATGTTATATTCTTTTCTTGTTTTTTTTTAGATGTTCCATTCTGAAGAGTGAATGAAAACACAGATATATAACCCAAATTTGAGGTGAGGGTATCTGATACTCAGAGGAAGAAAAATGTTAATTATTTTGAAAAACAAAGAAAGACTTAAAAATTGCTAAACTAAGGGTTGGCAAACTAAAGCCCACCAACCAAATTTGGACCTTGCTGGTTTTTGTAAATAAAGTTATTGGTACACAGTAGTATGCATTTGTGTATGAATTGTCTGGAGTCTCACAGAAAAGTTTACTGACACCTTGGCTAGAGCATATCTGTATGTTCCAATTTTATTTCCTATTATGTTTTATTGCATTTAGAATTTTTTTATTGAAATGAGTAACTTATGAATTTTGAAAATGAACTTAGGAATTTTCAGGTTTAAATTTCCAAATATTTTTGGCATGCATTCCAAATGACAAAGTCCTTAAAATCCTGTCAAACAATGTTTTATTAACTAAAATGCTGTCAAGTTTCAATGTAATAGTACTATAAGATTTAGAGGCTGCAATTCTAGGCAGAATTTGGAAACAGAATTCATTTGTTGATATTTCTGCATCAAAACTTGAAAAGAGTATATGATTCCATAATTGCAGAATATGCCCCTTTCCTTACTTAAAAAAAAAACAAAAAACTGCTACCTACTTCTCCTGACCTTTTACTATAGCCTTTCCATCTCTGTCACAATAGTTTATTATATGCTGTCACCTCTGCATATCAGCCATATATCAATCATAGGAGGAGAGGAATATCCTAAAGATTTCACACCTCTGGTTCCAGTCAGCCCTGCATCCAAACCATCCGGAGAAGAAAGCTGCATGTCATCTTTCTAAAAATACATTTTTGGGGTGATAAATTCTACTAACAACCTTTAGAATTTGAAAGTTTTCTTGAAGCCTAATAATTTACTGTAGCTTTATTCTGTTCCCTCTTCTCAGAAGAGATAAGAGCATTCTCTTGATCTCACTTAAAAATATTTGTAATAGTTATAATATTTCTAAAATTGTAGGTTTTGATTATTCCCACAATAGCTTAACCCACATAAGATGGTTCATTTTCATTCTTTTTGTTCTTGAGATGATAAGACATCTTAGGTGCCCCCACTTTAGAGACCCCTATAATTGAATTGTGTTTATTTTTTTTTAATGTATTCATTCCCTTTGGAGCATAAGCACTAACATTTACTCGTTGCTTATTTTAGTAAAGTTACTGAAAATTATTTCTTGTTTCAATCCTTCCAGGGACCTCAGGATAGTTCCTGAGAAAGAAAACGTCATTTATCCCAATATCACACAGCTAGTAAGTAACAAGGCTAGAATGACATCTTAGATCTCCTGATGCCAGAGATGGAGTTTTTGCCCCCTGAATTCTGCAGCTTGGAAGGCAGGGATTGAGTATAACGTGCCTTTGTTTTTCCAGAGTTCAGCACAGATTTTGGCATATGGGATAACCTCACTAAAATGTATGTTGAATAAATGACTGGCCAAAGAAAATTGAACAAACTGTTCAAAGTCTATGCAGAAACATTAGTTATATCTTCAGCAGTTGCCATGTCTTGGTTTAGCTGTGACTGAGTCAGTTTGACTACTTCAGAATTTGCTTGAACACCATTCAGACATTTAAGAAAAATGGAAAATTGGAGAGAAAATACAATTTACAGATTAAATAATATCAAGGAACAAGTAAATGTAAGTTACTTGGGAGAACACATCAGAGCATCAGTCTAAAACTTGCCATCTCTAAACTAATTTACTTTAGCTAATTTCTAAATTTCTTCCCTCAGGATTGTTGGGTCAATGGTTCCCAGATATTCACCCACATTTAAATTTGTGTGTCTTACTCATTCCTATTGGAGCTGCGCCTTTATAGAAATAAAAGAATTCCAGAGGCAAGTGGCTCTGTTGGGAAGCCCTAATCCTTTAGAGTTTTGAGTGAACTCTCCCAGTCTCTCTTGAATGAAATATAGGCAGATGAAAAGTTTTAGTCATATTCCCAGTACCTGGATTTCATGATAAATTAAGAAAATATACGTTGCATGATAAGATGGGTTGATTATTTTCTATTTTCTTTTAATATTAGTTATAAACTAGTATTTTAACTGGGTTAATGATACAATCTTTAGGGATCCTTTTTTTAAGAGTCTCCAGGAATTTCCCCTTTCCTTCCGCTGTGTACTTCTGTACTTACTGATATTTATATGCGGATAGCTGTCTCAATTGTTCTGACTTTTATTTATCTTGTTTAAAAGATTACCTGCTTATTTGAGAGAGAGAGAGTGGGCACAAGCGGTGGGGAGGAGCAGAGGGAGAGGGAGAAGCAGCCTGTCCACTGAACAGGGAGCCAGAAGCCAGGGTTTGATCCCAGGACCCTGAGATCATGACCTGAGCCAAAGGCAGACGCTTAATTTACTGAGCCACCCAACGCCCCTGTTCTGACTTTTAAAAGGTCCTTTCATTTATTGAAATAATACATATCTTATCATGCAACATCATATCTGATTTATGATACAAGTTGTCAAATTTTGAACCCAATAAAATGCACATAAAATGAGGTTTCCCAAGAAAGACATTGTCGAAAAATAATAGAATGGAGGCTTGTTTGAATTAAGTGCTCCTGTTTAGGGTACATTAAAGCAAGCTGTGTTATTAGGAAGTTAGAGTAGCTCATGTTATATTTCTAACTTCTGGAGAAAACATCATGAAGGGAAAAAAATAGCGTGGATGCTCATAAAAGCTCCCTTGGCACCACTGTTATAAGCCAAATATTGCCTGGGAAGTCTTGGATTCATTCAGAGCTTGATTATTGGATTGTCTGGTCCATGGTCCAATCACCAAAATGGCTTTTTCCCCTTTGTTCCCGTGAGATGAGGAAAGACTTTAATAAGTGAACCCAAATTGAGATTTTGTTTGATAGAACTCACCCTTCCTTTCTGTTTTCCTTGTTCTAATGACTACAACGTCTTTTTCAAAAGAACATAGCTGTTAAAAAGCACATCTGGCCAATTTCCAGTTGGAAAATTCAATTTTTGTCTGTCTATGTACCCTGAGAAAATTCCCTTAGATAAAGAACTGAATAATCTTTAGAAATTTGTGTTGCCTTGATAACTGCAATGGTTGCATGCAGACTTCTCTGATTGTCTTTTACCTTTGTCTGTATTTACTCTCAGTGAAACTAATACAAAACTACTGAGCCTGATCTATGGAAAAATTTGGAGTTTGGTAGCTTTGATTGCTTATATCATATGCAATCAACCACTCAAGCAGCATAGATTAAAACATAAAAATTGCTGCAATCATGGGGTATTATAGATTCTCATTAGAGTCCCACAATCAAGAAACTTGGATGAGAGGAACATACAGGCATAGTAGCACACATATGTACCCTATCATATATGAAGAAAAACTGTGTCTCATTAAGATGTAAAAACCTATTTTCTAAGAATGTTACCTCTTTCAGGGCATAGAAATAAAAATACTAAGATTACTAGTTACCTGAAAAACGTGTTAGTATTACTATGGAACACTGACTGTTCTAGAAGCTGTGCATTCTGGAGATTTAGTGCAACTTTGAAACTATTACAAAAATCCAAGATGAGCCTGGGACAGGTATAAGGACAACTTGGACTAAAATAGATTATGCAATAAATAGCCAAGTGTGAGAACAGACCCACTAATGAGAAATATTTAACAACAAGCAGTTGCTCAAATGTCATCTATTTTCTACAAACTGGAACACAGCAATTGGTCCCCCAGTTCCATGATTATCTTTTGATTTCCGGGGGAAATACGTTTTAGAAGGGTCAAAATACTGCACTTGAAAAATGAACTACAGGCATGAGTGAAACTGGCATGACTATATAAAATGTAGAAAGGCTGATTTTTCTTAACTGAGTTTCATAAAATTCTCTTAGGGCAACCTGTCTTCTCTGTGTTAGCAAAATGGGGAAAGATCAGGTGAGCAAACAGCATATTCTTTACAGTTCTCCTAAAGCTGCGGATGGAGGCTTCTGCGATTTAGCAGGCCTTTTCCCTCTTTTGTGCCAGGAACTAGGTTTTGTAATATTACCTTGAGGATTTAGCATCTCGGCTTGGCTGTTTCTGACTCTCCAAAATGAGGAAGATGAATTATTTAACATCCAGGAAGCACCAGCTGTGTTCTCTCCTAAAACTGAGCTTCCCCCACCAATGGGATTTACAATTGAAATAGGTTTCTAATCTAAATAGGACTACAGTTTTGACAAGTGAACAAGACTAGGGAGTTTTTCCTAAGTGGAGGAAAGACATTAGTGAGCATTTCTTAGTGGTATTCCCTGGGTACTTAGAAATCTTCCAGAGGTTATAGCCTCATGTCTTGCCGAGTGGACAAAGTACTCCTGATACGGAGGCACAACTCTGAGGCCACTTCAGAAGAGGATTTATAACATGCAATAGGAGAGAATCTAGGTTAAGTACAAAGACAATTTTCCTGATGGCTGGTATTGCAGAAGGAGAAGAGAATCTGAGAGAGCTCTTTCCCTCAGTGTTCAGAGAACCAGAGCAGTGGCTCTTGATGGGGAACAATTTCGCATCCCAGGGACATTTGGCAATGTCTGGACACATTTGTTTTTGGTTGTCAAAACAGGGGAGAGGAGCAGGATACTACTATGTCTCGTGGGTAGGGGCCAGGGATACTGTTAAACATTGTATAATGTGCAGGGCAGCCCCTCACAGCAAAGAATTATCAGCCCCAAAGTGTCAACAGTGCCAAGGTTAAGAAACCCTGACCTAGAGAACTTATGCAGTTTTGGAGTTCTCTTAAATGTTAGCATACTATAATTAACTGTTAAAGAGTGCTTTCTGTGACTCTAATTAGACTACCCGGGCCAGTTCTAGGAAATAAGATAATTCTCCCTGTTCATTTACTGAGAATAAAAATGCTGGTTTACCACCCAAATGGGTGCACTCTAAAGATGGGTTCTTCTTCCACCCCAGGTGCTCTCCCTATACTCCTCCAGCTGATTCCAACCTTCGTTCTTGGAACTAGCTCGAATCCCACTTCATCCCAAAAGCCTGAGGGAAAGACAAAGGTGATCCATGGTTCCTCTGGACTCCTTTCTATAGCAAGTGATGTCTGCATACCCCGCTGGACATTGACTGGCTCATTTATTTACCATACGTATGTGACAAGGCAACTGCATTATGAACTTATTCAGTCAAGTCAACTAAATTGTAAATTCCTTACTGGCAGGGATACTGCTTCCGAGACACAGAATCTATTACCAGCTTGCATATAGTGAGAACTCTGTAATCCTTTATTCATTATGTGATGATGAATATTCAGTATCTTCATATATTCTGAGTACCCTCAGAGTGGTAGTTATTAAATAAAATTAGAAGGACTTTGGTTGCTGGTTTTCCAAACTAAATTGGGGCAGGAAGAGATCATATAAAAATTACATCAAGGGCACATATTGTATAGAGCACTGGGTGTTTTACGCAAACAATGAATTGTGGAACACTACATCAAAAACTAATGATGTACTGCATGGTGACTAACATAACACAATAAAAAAATAAAAATAATAATAATACTAAAAAAATTACATCAAATATGTTTCTATTTACAATGGTTCCTAGTCTACAAAGCTGGGATGTGGACTTTGATATCTGGTCTTTGTAAGAACAAGGTATCGGCATGACTTATTAGAAAAAGAAGAATTATTTAGGGTCATTCTATGTTGTTAATAGAAAAAGGAATAATGGAATATCATATCATAATAAAGAGAAATAGTTTTATAATGGAGAAGTGTCATGGTATTAGTCAGGTTTATTAAGGCTTCAGAAGAGTATTCCAAGAAAAGTGGCAGAAATTCGATCAATTAAGTGAAATGCACATAAATTGAACTTAATAAAACTGCCTAAATTGCTTGAGAAAAAATGCTGTAGGGAATACACTTTTATTAGTTCTGGGTAAGGATGAATTTGATGATACAGTGAATCCTTTTCCACTTTCAATCTTGAGTCTCATGAAAACTTTAGAAATATTATGTGCAAGGAACGGACGACTGAAAGACCTATGTGGTCAATGTGTAGTCAGTAGTGTAGTAGTAAGAATGTAGGCACTGCAGTAAGAATCCTGGCTGCACTCCAGTCTGAGTGGACTTCGACCACTACTCAGTCTCTGTCGGTGCACAACCCCATTGTGTGCTAGGACTGCTCCCAGGGACATACAACACACAGGCCATGTGCTAGCCCGGCCTCCAAAAAATTCAGTTCTCCAGAGATCAAAGAGACTTCTTAAACCTGTGGTCTTCCAATCTCTGAATTAAAGCGAACAATAGCAATAAAAACCAAGAGAACGGAAATAATTACTGAGATAAGTAAAGCAAAATAAAGGTGTTCCTATAGGAGAGTCAGATAAATATATCTAGATTTTCTATTTATGAAGATTGAATTCACTGGGCAATTATTTAATGCTGTACTTCACTTTGCTAATACAAATAATCCTCATGAAAAAGGCAGAAGGCACAGTTCTATTTTATGTTTCTCAACAAGGAGACCTGGAATCCTACAATTTCTACATAAACATTAACTCTCAGAACCATACATTGAACATCCTGCGATCAGTTGAAAGTGTGAGATATCTCTGCAGATTGTATTTACCGATTTTGTTATGGAAAGATTTAGCGTGACCTTTTGCTAATGATATAAAAGTGACTACTTTGTTTAATGGAGATAAAAATGCTGATTTAGCACCCATGTCTAAGAGATGTTTATCAAACCGATATCACCCAAAATGAAAATAGGAATTAATTCCTTATTTTTTGTAATTATTAAAAATGTTCAGCATTTTCGCTGTGATTGTTTCACATTTTCAACACCATTGCTTCATGATTTCTACAGGGTGTCTTGTACTTGTATATATGGTTCGTTTTGCTGGTTAAATAATTTCCCAACTGAATAAAAGTTATTATACCTCAGGGAGGAAAGACCTGAAGGTGGGATGATTTTTGGGGTCATGGAAAGTTCCACTCTTTAACAATCTTCTGGCTAGGTCTTGTTTGTGATTAATAACCCTCATGCTTTTTCATCTTGATATTTCTTGGTCCATACCCATAAAATTTTCCTGCTTTGTATTCATTTTTTAAGTCTATAACATTATTGGGATTTTATGCTGACTTCATAACCTTCAGAGTAACTGATCATAGCAAAATATTTCCTTCCTTATGGAGAGCAGTTTTCCATTGACCTCAATTTTAATGAATACATTTTGAAAAGAAAACATTTATTACCAATTGAAATAAGCATCTCTGAAAGACTTCTCCCACTGGTAAAGAGTAATTTTTGTATTGTTTTGTTTTTCATACCTGAGGAGGCTGAATCTGATATAAAGCCAATGCTGGATTATTCAAAGCTCTGGATCATTTAAGTTACCACACTGTACTGATTACTACCCATTTAGTTGTCTTCCTTCTTCACTAGACTAGGTTTCTAGAAAATAGGATCTGCAACTTATCTCTGTAACACCCTGGCCTCGTGCAGTTTCTGAAGCAATGTAAGCATGGAATACATCTCTATTGAGAAAGGCTATTTATTGAGATAAGGCAGATACAGAGAGAAGGAAGTTAGGAGCACAGAAGAGACTTGCATATCTTCATAAAGAATGGAACATATGTGTTTAAGACTGAGGAGACACATCAATTTCCGAAACTTTAAAGTCTGCTGAAAACAAAAAGGCTGTGAGGTGGAGAATGTGGGTGGTCTACATACAAAAAATTATGCAGCTGGAGAGGAAAAGGCCAAGAGAATATAATGACCATTTCCAAGGTCACAGATAGAAGATGGATTAAAAACAAACAAACAAAAAAACAAAAACCAAAAAAACAACGAACGAAAGATCATTTTTTTTCTCCTTTTTCTCCTTCTTCACTGAAGGAAGAACAAATGTAAATACCTGTTTTACATAATCTCACAAAACAAACTGAGGGTTGCTGGGGGGAGGGGGGTCAGGAGAGGGGGTGAGGTTATGGACATTGGGGAGGGTATGTGCTATGGTGAGTGCTGTGAAGTGTGTAAACCTGGTGATTCACAGACCTGTACCCCTGGGGATAAAAATACATTATATGTTTATTTAAAAAAAAAAAAAAGAAAGAAAGAACTGTTTTAAAGAGATGAGGAATAATTTTCTTCGAGAGGGACATTAAATAGTGAATAGGTTACTGAAAGTATTTATACACAACAAGGCTTTCTGAAATGTGCAGATTAGATAACCTTCCAAAATTTCTTTTAATGAAGCCTTATGAATATATATGCACAAAATATGATGCTTATGTCTGATTCCCTTTAGAAATGCATGCCATAATTACTGAATATTCTTTAGAACAGTAAATAAAAGAGAAATCAATTCCCTATCTTATATGTCTCTGCAAAATATGAGCATAGATTCAACTTTCTCAAAAGCTTTTGCTTTTTGCCAAAGATAAAGTATTTAATATAGAACAGGAGTGGGGTACCAAATGTTTAATTTCTTTTTGTGATACATAATTTCAACTTTTCAGTGCCCAGTGGCCCATATCACATCATTCATACGGATTAGGAAAACATCCCTTTTTACCTCATTCTATCAAGTGATTTATAATTGCCACTTAAAAATAATAAGCGAGGGAGTATATGATTTGTGAATCCACTAGGCTGCTAATGGAAAAGCTCTCTACTGACCCAAGAAGGGCGCTTAAATTGTTATGGCTCCTATGTAGTTGGAACTACTTTAAATATTCATTGCACTTTAATGAACATACTTTTCCTTTAATTAGACATGGTGTTAATACTGTTTTAATCTGAATTGATTTGCCACACTGATCTGGGGAAGTCTGAATCTGTTTATGAATGAGTTCGAAGTCTCAAGCTTGCTAAAACTAGTAGTTAACGTTCCCAAAACTCTTATGTATAGAAAAGAAGTATAATATTATTTTCACAGGTGAAAAGATACAAGCTATGGCATTTAGCTGAAGATTAAATAAATTTGGGGTAAGCTAAGATTGGGAATATTTTGAAATTCTTTAATATCATGCTTTTAATACTCAAAATATGACAATTAAAAAGATCATTAAGTCACTTGATCTTTCATTCATTCAACACATATTTATTTCCCACTATGCACTTACCAAAAGGATGGGCTAACAATGGAGAGCATTAATGAATTATTTGCAAGGTAGCAAAAATGACCACCTCACGATGTGAAGGAATTTGGTTTATCTTGGTGAAAATCAAGGAGCTAATAAAAACTTAAAAAGAAGTGGAAGTCTATTTTAAGTCCTAGTATTATATTTTTTTGAACTCTCAAGATTTATTATCTTTGCCTCTATCACCACAATAATATTTATCATATAAATATAATAATATTTATCATGTGCCTACAGGTTTTTTCATTAATATTTATCATGTGCCTACAGGTTTTCTTCATTAATCTCCTTACAAAAATGTATTAAGCATGCTTTTTCAAGTGTCAAGGGATTTATTTTCCCAATATATTTAGCAATCCAGGATTTAGCAATATATTTAGCAATCCAGGATATCTCCGGAGCATCACAGATTGATTAAGACATCATATTTCTGGCCAGTCAGTACCAGGTTAAGGAATTATAGGTGAGGATGAAGTTGTTTATTTGCCTAGAGAGCTCATGAAGGCAGTTTACCTGGTGGGAATCTGGTACTGTGAGTGTTGGTATCAAAGCAAATGCTCTCTCCCTTGGGACCACAGACAGGGCCTGCGGCTAGTGTTCAGGACAAAGAGCATTTCCCCCCTATCCTCTCATCCTCTGCAAAGTTGCTCAGTAGGATGGTGGGATCTTTCTGGTCTAAGGTCCTTCAGTGTTTCTCAATCTGGTTATCCACTGCCATCATATAAAGATTTTGAAAACACCAAAGCTCAGGCCCTTCCCCAGAGATTCTAATTCAACGGTCTGGGGAGGGGCTCCAGGGCCTGCTAAAATTGGAAAGTTCGTCAATTGTTTCTTTTGAGAATCACTGAGCTATAACAAGTGAAAAGCAGTAAAAATTACTTTATAATAGGAGAAGCCACAAGCTACTCTTAGAAGCTTAATCTTGGATGTGGTCCTTAAGTAAATCATAGCATTTTGGAGTTGGTCTATAAATAAATCAGGTCCTTCTAATTTGTATACAGGGTTTTTCTCAGAGCACCTGCTCCCCTGGAACTTGTTGACCTATATTTGTATCTTGCATTCGTAAGTGCCTATACTTACCAAAGAAACACTTAAATCTCATAAGAAAATGCTCTTTTCCTACAGCTTCTGTTGACAAGCCAGAATATATTGTTTTCTTCCTTATGCCTATTAAAGATAGTGAAAATCAGTTCCAAGAAACACTGCCCCAGAAACACTCTAAAGATAACAATAAATGAACAATTAAGTAAATTATGTCATAGTTACTTGCCAAACTTTTGAGAAATTTTCTCAAATTCTTATGAAAAAATGAAAATAAACAGGACCAAAAAAGATATATACCATATACGACTACTACATATTTTATAGTTAAAGACTAGAAATACATTGTTTATAGAATTGGTGAGTGGAACTGTGAAAGATTTTTCACTCTGTTTCCTAATCTTTCCTTGGTATTGTTATACTGTTGGAATGGTTTAAAAAATAGCTAACATTTATTAAGAAACTACCAAGCACCAGAAATTTTGAGAATCTATAGAATGGATATTAATAATATTATTTTTAACAGAAAAACTGAAGGACAAAGACATTAAGTAACATGTCTGAGTCATAGAGCTAGTAAATGACAAAATTAGATTCAAAGATTTGTCTGTTTCTTTTTTATTATCTTCTTCATCATTATTTAAAAAAATTGAAGGAGGTACTCAATCAATAAGAACCCTGCCTCTCATCTCAACCCATTAAGAAATAGGACCCGCCTCAATAAAAACATTAGTTGTTTCAGTCTGTACGATTAACATCCCGGTATGCTTTCTGGATACTAAACTGAGGGACATAGGGATTAGAAGTGAGGATCTCTTATCAATTTAGTTATCAACTAACAAAACATCCTTCTATCAGGAAAAAGTCTAGTAGGATAATATCAGTTTATAAACAACTTTTTGAGGTAAGTTAACTAAAAATATATAGTTGGGCATTGTTTGACAAGAGACATACTGATAAGATGTGATTAGTTGATAAAACAGAAGTCTGAAGTTTCTCAGCCTAGAAAGATTCAAGTCCTTAAAAATAATCCCCAAGGTAAAAAAATGGCTGAAAAGAATGAAATGATAATAAAAGTCAATTTGCTAATACCAGTTTTATGTGCCTTTCCCTTCGAGAGATATGCTCTATCTATGAAAAGGGGTCATTAAACTAGTTCAGACCCTGAGCTTCTCAGCCCCCTGGGAGCTCTAGCAGGGTGTGTGTCTGTCTTGGGAGGCACTTACTGGTGCCCCACCACTCCTGTCCTCATGCTCCATTACTCAGGCTCTGCCTCTTCCACCCAGGAATTGGCCCTAAAAAGATCATCCCGCAAAATAGTACTAAGCAAGGAGACCTGGTTCCTGGGAAGAGAGAAATGAAAAACTAGAATTCTCTTGTATTTTTTTTTTTTTTAAAGCTAGAAATCTGAACCAGATATGATCACTGCCCTTAAAAGTCTTATACTCTTGAAGGAAAATAAGACAGATTCTAAATAACACATACACTCCTTCATGCTGTTATACACTTGTTTAATACCTTGCTTCATCTTTGTTTCTAATGCAACATTTCATACATGGAATGGGTAACCTATCCTGTCTAGTGTTCAAATTTTGCTTTGCTAATATTCCCATGCTAACAGATTTTCACTAATCTATACCCATTATCTACATTCTTTAATTAAATTTTTTTCTTGTGTATAAATATTCTTAATCTTCTCATAGATAAAATATAAAACAAAAGACATTTCTGCTAAATGGAATCTTTTCCCAGTGTAGTATTTGGGTAAGTTTTTTATTCATTAACTTTTCATTTCACTAGCAAATAAACACTTAGAACTATTAAAACAATAAATGTAACTTGGGTTTCCTGTGGGCACAATATAGAGATAAGGTCATAGTAAGAAGAACTTGTTTCACTTTCTTGTATCCTCACTCTGAAACAGGAAGTCTGCCCCTGAAAACTTTTACCCATGCATCTCTGGGAGTCCTTCTGCTATCTTTACTACATCCCAAATAGACTTTTCCTGGTCTTCTCCATCTCCTTGGTTGATTGCCACTACTGTGAGTCAGCACTGGTGTTGGTCCCTGGGACTTTCTGAAGTCAATGCTGTGGCTTTCAGAGGTGAGTCTGTGAATTTTCATACCACTGGGCTCCTAGATAAAATATTGGACACCCAGTTAAATCTGAGTATCTGATAAGTAAAGAGAGCAATATATAGGGGACATACTTATACTAAAAAAATTATCCTTTGTTCATCCAACATTCAAATTTAACTTGGTGTCTTGTATTTTTATTTGCTATACCTAGCAATGCTATCAGGTACCCATGCCATGTTATGCTCCCTGCAGTCTCTCCCGAGCTAAAGTCACATGTGTGCTGTGTACATGTGGGGAAAATGTCTCTCTCTCTCTCTCCTTCTTCGGATGGTTTTTTTTTTGGCTCTTTAGCCCAAAGCTAGCTTGCTTGTGCCTCATATATCTCAGGACCCTTCACAGAAACAACTTTCAGTGTCTTTCTGTGGCCATCTATCTTGAGGGTTTAGACACAACCTAAGAATGTCAGGCTCACTGGCATGGGCTTTTTTTCTTGTCCTTTTGGAATTTTCCCCAAGGGCTTGCCCTACAGATCTCCTTATTGGCTAGCTCCTCCCAGGCAAATCAATTTTTATAACGAAGGCTCCCAGCTGTATCAGCTTATGAGGTACGTACAATTTTATTTCAGCAAAGACTTAGAACAAATCTGTATTCACTGTTAGACTGTGATTAAGGGAACTGGCTTCAAAGTACCTCTAAAGTGCATGGAAGTGTTCTCTACCTTTGGAAGCACATAGAGAAACTTCAGGGAAAAAGTGGCTTTGGGGACTCAGCTTTTCAGAAATGTGGGTGAGTTTGACAGTGAAGGAAATTCCAAGCAAAAGGAACAGTATAAATGGAGGTAAGAAAACAGGGAAATTCAGGGTAGGGTTACTTTGGTTTGGTGACAGCATATGATATAGTGTAACCTGAATCTGTAAGGAAAGTTGGGGACCTGGCCAAGGAAAGTTCTCCATGGCCATGGTCAGGAGCTTGTAACTTCTTCTCCAAGCAATGGGAAGCACTTACAGGATTTCTTTAGAAGAAAATAAAATCAACAAAATATAATCAAGTTCTGTTACACAGATTATGTTTCAAGTGTGAGAAATTACAGGAGAGAAATTAGATTATCAGACAAATAAAAAAAGGTAATGGGTAATGAAGGCCCGAGGGGGAGAGAAGAGAAAGAAAAGGAAAAAATAATTGAAAAGGAGACCTTGGTATGAAACCTTTATAATCCATATAATCAGCAGAGGAGGGTTTTTGTTTATTTGTTTGTTTATTAATTCCAGGCACCCAGGCTCTTCCAGACTAATTAAGTCAGAATCTTTGGGGATGAGACCTACACTTCAGTATTTTGAAGGCCTCCCTCATGATTCCTGTATTCAGGCAAGATTGAGCACCATTACTGTAGAACAAGAGTTCCCGCACTTCAATAGGAATCAATCACCTACAGACCTTGTTGGGTACCCCTCTTAAAGTTTCAGCAGATATGGAATGAGGTCTGAGGATTCATATTTCTAACAAGTTCCTAGCTGGTTTTGATGCTGTTGGTCCAAGGACCATGTTAGAACTCCTGGCGTCAGGACCAGTAGTTAATTAGCTATTACTGTGTATGCATGTCTTGGGTGGTTGCGGGTAGGGGAAAAAAGTTAATTATAGGTGATGGACATCCTGAGCCTGAGTAAATGACACAATAGAGATGCCATTCAAAGAGTCATAGATGTAGAAGAAAATAGAAATTTGGCTTGAATGAGAATATTGAGAGAAAAGACAATGAAAAAGAGTGTTCTGTGGGGGCCATTATAAATACAGAGTAGTAGGAAGAGGGAGCCAGTAAGAAGTAGAGAACCATCAGAGACGGAAGAGGAGAACCAGAATGACACAAATGCCTCTAGGGGAGAGAGTGGTCAAGGCTACTGTACTAAGAACAACAATATACTTCCAAACTCACTGAACACAGAAACCGAGATCCCACACTTTCCTTATCTTCTTTTTACTATCCTTAGCAAAGAGAGGTCACATTCAGAATGATAACCCTGGAGGCAGCTTAAGGTCTTCAGCGCAAAAAACAGAGGGATCTGTGTCCCTCATATTGTACTTACTAAGGAAATGAGGATACTACCATATGACACAAAGCTTTTTCAGCTTTGAGGGTTGAAACAAAAAGGGCTTTTCACTTAATCGGGATAAGGACAAAGTATCAGCATGCAAGCAGTTAAGCCACCAGCAGTTGTTAAGAATTTACAATGAACCGGGTGCTGTTCTAATGCTGCATGCCGGTTCCAGCTCAGTATGGTTTGTGGACTAGTGGCATCAGCATCACTTGCTAGAAATGCAGATTGTCACCCACACCAGACCTACTGAAACAGAATCTGTTTTTTTAACAAGATCCTTGGGTAACAATTAGAGCTCCAGAAGCACTGTTTTTAGGTATCATGAACTCATTTAACCTACTCAATGCTAACCTACTCAATGCTAACCTACTCAATAGTAGGGACTATGAGAAGGGAGCTGAATTACAAAGAGGTGAAAAAATATTTGTACAGAGTCAGAGAGCTCATGGGGCAATGATCTAAACCGAGACAGTCTAGTCTAAACCGACACCTGGATCTAACTTGTGTTACACCAACCCTCAAGAAAGTCTCCAATGGCCCTCAGCACCATTGTTGCTGGAAACTTTCATCCATGGTGGCTCTTGTCCAATGCTTCTAAGGTTCATGTCCTCCCTTTTGTGCTCTGTGTCTACCATCCAACTTATGCATGTTAACCTCCTCAGCTTAGATCTCAACTCACAGTCACTTCCTCAAGAAAACAATTTCCAATACCCCAAGAATTGGTATTCCACTCTTTCTGCTCTCACGGCATCATTTACTTTTCCTACTATGATAAAAATTTATGTGATTTTTGTTTTTTTTATGAGGCTCAAGCTCCTGGAGGGCAAATGCACATGGGTTTTGTATCTCACAGGATGTCCAATCTGCCCAATACAGAGCCTGGTACATAGTTGGCACAGTTGTTACCTGGATGAGTGTGTGCAGGAATGGCTTTTGAACCAAACGTGCATCTTGTCCATATTAGCATGACCTGCAGTGACACTCATAACCGAACATTCTCTCCCTCCACGGAATTAAGAAAACTGGTGAGGTGAAAGTACAGACCTGAACAGTCAAAGGGAAGTATAAACTTTGAGGCTGAACCCCAACCCTCCAGGCAAGTCTGCATCTGCCATGAACCTTCAGGACCTCCTGAAGCCATGAGAACCCTTTGAACATATTTCTGCTTTCCAGAATCCAGAACCTATACTCTGCCTTCAGGCTTTGAGACAGCAGAGGAAAGTCAGAGTGGCCCAGGTGAGGCCTCTCTATGTTGGGAGGGTAGATCTGGAGGGAAAACATTGGCTGTTCTAACACAAATCCTATAACTAAACAAAGTCCATTCATTCTGAGCGCTGCTCATCAGGTACCTTTCAGAGGCCCTGAATTCCCTTGAATGACAGAGAATAAGCCTTGATTTCAGTGAATGGCTCTACCATAATAATCCTATCTGAGAAAATTGGATTGCAAGGCCACTTTAAAAATATAGTCCACTGTAATTTTGTGTTTCATTTTCCCAAACACTCTTGCTCCTATGGATAGTTCCTATACCTTGTGTTATCATATTTTATTAACATAATTAGGCTAACTAGGCCTTAATGTTGCTACTCTTGTAAAATAACTGCAAAGGGGCTTGAGAAAAATGCTGCTGATGTTTTTTCTTAAAGAGATGGTTAGATTTAATTTCAACATTTTTGGAAAATATTGAACGACAGTAATCAGCTTTAAGCTTAACCAGGTGACGGTCCCAATGACAGACGACAGGGATGAGGGTTTCTCAGTATGGAATAGCTGCTTGCTAATTCTCCAGGCATTTCTTCAATGTCTCTACCACATGACTCAATCATATGGATACAGGCTCAACTACTTGATTTTCTTATGTTTTTTTTTTTTTTTTTTTTTGTCTGAATTGACACGTGCTACTTCAAGCTCAGTCACGAATGAAGAATACTTAGGTCAACCGTGTGTCTTAGACCTGAATTTCTCAAACTCTTAAATGCATACGAGTCATCCAGGGGCCTTGTGAAAATGCAGATCCCAGTCAGGTATGACTTGGGGAGTTTTCATTTCTAATAAGCTCCCAGGTGATACTACTGCTATGGGTCCATACACAACACTTTGGGGAGCAAGGTCTTAGAAAACAAAATGACATTGATTTTGTGGTATACAATGCAACTTGGCACCCTTATAAGCCAGATGCATTGCCTAAATGTTGCTGTGTGCTAAGGCTGTGATGAATGTAACCCTATCCACCAGCACTCGGGCAGAAATAATCCAGAGAAATGAGTCACTTCTAGGATTCCACCCTGGGGAGGGGGCCCCTGGGGTGATCTGTTTGACTCAGGGAAGAAATAGACCTGCTGTCCAGTCTAGAGCTGTCTTGGGCAAATGTAGAATCTTGGAATTTCCAGGTTTCCTCTTTAAAAATATTTATACTGAGCACATAGAGAAGTGTTTGGATGTATCTAGAATAGTTTCGAGCATATGCTGATCACTCCAAAATTGAATTAAAAGCAATGTGGTCCAATAATTGTGTAATAGCTACCAGGTTAAAATGGAAAATACTCTCCAAACACAGTATAAAAACAAAATAAATTAGCTTGTTTCAGTTAAATAATGTGTATCATAGAAAAGATTAGGAAAACAACTGTTAGAGCTAATTATTGCTTAAGGTGGCAGGAGAGAAAAGGGAGTGGTTCATTTTATTCCTCTTATGCTTCCACCATGTTGGATGTGTCAAAGAGAAAAGGTAACTTTTCCTTGCCCTTACCCCAAGCTCCTGGTAGTCTTGTACCACTGAGGGAAGTACCAGCAGATCAACTGAGAGTAAGAAAATGAGAAGAATGGAGAGAATCATTTCTGTTCCTTTAAAAAAAAAATCCCTTAAACCTTGATTTTCAAAAATGAAAAAAGTACAAACAAAATTACAAAAATTACTTAGTTCAGTTAAAAAATAGGTCTTTGTTAAAGTCAAGTAGAAGGAGATAGACCCCCATACCAAGAAAGTCTTTTGCCCACTTGGATGCTCAGTGTTGGAGGAGGTCATCAAGAGGATGTAACCACCGGTTGACCCATGAGCTGGACCTGGACCTGAGGCTCCTCACCGCCCCACCCCTGGCCTTGGAATGTATGTTCTGTCCACTATTCTTATAGTGGGAGACATTTTCAAGGATGCAGCTCTGAGAGAGCAATGTGTTGTTGAGACTATCTGGACAGTGCATGTGACTGAACCCAGATAGGTCTCTATATAGGCTTTTAAGATTCTTGTGGGCAGGTATAGAGGTCTACTCATCTTGGGGCTGCCCAAGACAAGCCTCGTAGGTAAGTTCTCTTGCTTATTACACCTGCCACCTTCCAGTCCAGAGCAACCTGCTTCTTCCTTTGGTCTCTCCTTGCCCTCTTTGTGTAGGGACCAATTTTTAAACCAGGACTCAGAGAGATTTAATTAACTAATCCTGACATGATGGCTAGGAAATAGATGTTACAATAATTTCACTAGGAGACTATGATTAACATCATTCAATAGCATAGTTCACATCTAACCAAATACTTCTACTTTATTCCACAGGAAAAAATATTCCAGTATATATTCCCAAATCCACTGTGATGATATTCATCTACTATATAGTGGAATGTTACAGAAGAATATTAGGACTTGAGGCCCAGACTGGTGATGGGACTTGTCCATTGCCACACAAATCTTTAAAGAACTAGGTTTAGAACTTAGATGCTCTGAACATTTCTCAATTTAGTCTGCATTGTTTTATCTCATGCTATCTAATCAATCTTTTTTTCTTGATGCCAATTTAAGACAAAAACATCCAAGCTTGTCTGACACAAAATCCTCTGTCTGAGAATCTGGGGCCATATTATAGTCTTCCCACTTACAGTTGATCCTGAACCCTGACCAGGGTTTGTTCTGAGTTGATGTGAAATGATATTAAAGATGAAATCATGTGTCAGTGAGAAATTTGCTAAACAATTTGTAGCAGGTTCCATGATACTCAGAGGGTAGGAGTTTGTCCAGACTGGAAGTTTCATTCCCTTATGGGTGAATAAGATAATTGAGGCTTCATTTTACCAACTTGTGGACTGGTGATAGGCATTAGATTGTCTTAGTACAAAGATCTGTTGTTACAAAGAATGGTACACGGTATGATAGGACCTAATATAGCATTGGGATTAAGAATATGAACTTTGGTACAGACAGACCTAGATTTAAATCCCAGCTCCAACCTGTACTACCCTGGAGAGTCTTGTAGAAGTCATTCAACCTCATGATCTTTAGTTTCCTTACCTATCAAATGACAATAAAAATATTCCTCTGACTTATAAACTTGTAAAAATAGCATGGTTGTCTAAAACACCAGTATCACATAGTTCACAATGTGAACATTCAATAAGGTAATAATGTTTTCCCTTATTAAAAGATATAATCAGGAAGGTAAGCTTAAATCAAAATATCCCAAGGTAAGATCCTGAAATGGATGTCTAATAAGATTTTAGGATAAACTAGGGAAAAAGGTCTAGAGAATGACCTTTCTTGGAAGTTTCTCAAAATAATGTTGGTCCTCATTCTCCATGTTGGCTTATGTTGTCCTTCCACTCAGACTGGAACTAAGTAATCAATGGCAACATCTTCCAAACCTGGAAGTGTACCCAAAGAAACACTGTCCCTCATGAAGAAACAGGAAAGTCTTTTTTTGCTCCTGTTCTTAAGTGCAGTGTATTGAAGCACGGATGCTTCAGTTAAACATCGGTTCATAGGTATGATATTAATGAAATTTAACAGGGAGGACAGGCTGCAGGGGAATCAAATCTGCTTCATTTCCTCCTTGCCATTTGCTATGGACCGCATTTGTCTGTTTCTTCTTTACCTGTGCTTTTACTGTGGTAAAAATAAAGAACTGGAGACATGGAAATTGTTACTTTCTTAGAATTAGCCAGATGGAAAAGTGAGGTCGTGATGGCCTACAAGGAGAAATACCACCTGCAAACACCTGGGCCACTTGAATAATCATGGAAACATTTCTTTGAGTCCAGAGCAGTCCTTGCTTAAGGATTTTGATGCCTGATTCATTTTATTCAAGAGTCTGGTCCAGAAAAATGTGAAGTATTTGATTTAAAAATTCAGTCTGGCCACGTTGTATTAACCTATAGAATACGTAGCTTACCTAAGTTGGGGGGGGGGAAGGCCTCTAAACCAAAACACCTTATAGAGATCTGGAGAATGTAGAGAATACCTTTAAAAATAAAAGCATGCCACAGAGGTTTGAAAAGTGGTGATAATTTCGTGATATCACAGTACAAATGTCCAAATTAATAGGCTAATCAATGATGTGAATACTATCTTCAAAGAATCAGATTAGGTTGGAGTGTGGTAACCCAAAGAGCATGCTTAGAAGAAGTATAAGACTTGAACTTTGTACCTAATTGGGGATATAATAATGGATATGATAATATAATGATTTTAATAACAGGTACACTCATAGGTGTGGACATTGTATATTTTGGCATATTTTCTACATAGTCTTTGAAAATGTGTGTATGTTTCGTATCTTTTGTAACATCTTTTCTCGTACCAGCTTTATTTGAGCCTCTCTTTGGAATTCGATGCCAGCCAACTTTCTATGTCCCTGGTTCTCTGGATCACCTTGTCAAGATAATCATGTTTATCAGAAGTTCTAAATCCTTCTGTGCTCAGGACTACTTGGGTGTCTTCATAATATTTGGGAGATGCCCTTCCAATTGTCAGAGCTGTTTCTGGCCACTTCTTTCTGTCAAACAGTGTTTACACATCTACAGAGGATCTCTAAGAACTGACCTACTGCTTCTTTCATGTCAAGAGATTGCCAATTATCCAACCAGTGCTATTTATTATCCAACCAGTGCTTTTTATTTAGCCACAACTCTTGCTTCCCTGGCCCACTGATAGCATCTTCCATCATGAAAATTTTCCATATTGAGTTGGGAAGGTCAGTGACCCAAGTATGACAAAGGAAAGCAAAATGAATTAGAGAGCTACAAAATGTAGTATAAATTTTTCCCTCAAATCGCATACACCAGAAGTTCTCAAACTTTACCACGCATCAACATCACAGGGACAACCCTTTGAGAATGACTGCCACATGTGAATCAAAATCATTTCCAAATAACATGCAATCCAAACAAAAGACCCCCCTCATTTTGCTCTGTGACAAGGAGTTCTTAACCTAGAAGTTCTTGGAGACACTTTGATAAGATTCTAGGTATTTGTGGTACTGTACAAATTATATATTATATTACGTTGGCATGGGTGCAGTTACCACTGGATGCTTGAGAAAGCCCACTGCGCTCCACAGATACTCCAGGGATTCATTTTCTCAAACAGCTTCTACAAGTCCCACTGAGGCCATGCACAGACAGTCAAGCCAGCACACTGGAGGAGGCACTGATATTAGAATGTAGCAGAATAAGGTCTACAGAGCCTACGTGTATAGAGCCAATGTGTAATTCTCCTGTTCTTTTTATGGTAAATAGAACAATTTTACTACCACTACACTGACCTTTGTAATCAATTACTCCATTCTTCTATGGTTACCCACTGACTTTTACTAAGATGTAGATCTACCAACCAGTCAGCCAGAAAGTTTAGATGGAGCACCAGTTATAGGCCTAGTATGGTGTTGGTTCAATGAGGAACCCCAGAAATTGCAGAGTCCCTGCTTGCAGATAATTCTGGGTGAAGATACTGACATATATTACTTTTAAGCCCCATGAGAATAAAACCTTGCTTTTCTTACCTCAAATCCTGTCTTGTGGGCCTAGAAGAGCCCCTAGTAAATCAGAGGAGCACAACCAATCATTAAGTGAGTGCATCTAAGACCTCAGGGGTTTATACTGTAAATATCATAATGACATTGCCAGGTAAACAAAATGTTCACAGTGGCTGATTGGACAAAGCTCTTACACCTGGAGAGTACTGCCGAATAAAGGAAATAAGGGACCCAACTAATAATGCATATGAATAATCAGTAAACTTGCCTCAATAGGTAAAACAAATTGATGCTTAAATATGAAACAGTTCCAAACCTTTCTTAAACCAGATGTCTGGCATAGCTAAGAACTCAGGTAAAAGGCTGTGGACTAGAAAGATCACCTCTCCACTGCATTCTTTTCTATAGCAAGTGATAATGTTGATGGCAAAAGATTCAGGTAACAAAAAAGCATGCTGCCCAACCATATATTCACACTTCCTTCAATAAGTATGAAGCCAGCAAGCCCTTACCTAGATTTCAAGCTGATGAATCATCTGTCTAGTTTCAGTAAACCCCAAGGGATTGCTCAGCTTTGTAAAGCTGAAACTGTGTCAGCCTCTGGATTCATTTAAACAGGACAACATGCTAAAAGGAGGCAGGTTATGAGGTTTCCTGAGGCATCCCTGGTTTCTAAGTGCATTAAGTTCTCCCTCATTGCACCAAAAAAAAAAAAAAAAAAAAAGAAAAAGAAAAAGAAAAAAAAAAGCTTTTTAACTAAACAAAACCTGGAGAAAGTTCTTTTTAAATCATGTATGGATGCTGACTCTATCAAATCCCTAAACAGAAGTATTAATGATGTCCTATGTGAGGCCACTCATTTATCCAAACTGACATCCTTCCTATTCCATGATCTTCATGGAAGCACACACATAGCCTTATATACATCAGAAGAAACAAAAATTCCTCCTTCTTGGGAAACCCCTGTCTTGAGAGTTCTTGGCTCTTGAGCATGCACAGGGTCGGGCATACAAATGGTGCAGTGACTCTTGTAGAAGTCACATTTGTCCCTGAGACTTCAGTCACCTGGACACCGCATGCCTCATCGCCTGCAGCAGCTCGATCCTGACAGTGTAGAATGAATTTAGAAATCTCATTTGAGGAGCAAAATTTGACTTGAGAGTTTAAACAACACAATATATCTAATGCTGAAATAACCCTTTTTTTTTTTTTTTTTTGCAATTTTTGCTGACAGTAGAATCAATCTTTCTTTCTCGTTCTTGCTATTGGGCTGTTATAATAATTTTGGTTTAGTTTGGATTTTGTCATGGAAAAGGAAGATGACAGGACTCAGTAAACTAGTACATCAGTGAGCTCCATATCTCCATTTTTACACACAGAAAATTTCTGCTTCTTTTGCTATGCTAACACACTTACACATAATTCCTGGAATCCCTACTACATTCATATCCACTGCTCTCAGACACACACTCACAAGGCACCAAAACACAAAATCTCTGCATGTCAAAATCAAGCCAGGCTGAAGATGTAGATAGGTGGATATGGCACCAGGTGGAAGTGTAATCAGTAATAAGAAATACATCGAACCCCATAATGAAAAGAAATCCCCCAAATTGTTCAGGATTCCCCCTCCCCCTTCCATTCACTGATTTATTAACCCTGAACAAAGATGTAATTGCAGGGTCTCAGAAACAACTTTTTTCATTTTTTTTTTTTCATTTTTGGCATTTGTTTTGTTTGGCTTTGAATTTCTTAATATCTAGTCATACCATTCATTGCCTGTTTTCTTCACTCAGTTGCCCATCTTCCCCTCCCCCAAGAAATGAAAGAAGCATTAGCTTCTGAGTCTTAAGGATGAGACCTCTGCATTTTCTTTGCTTGTTTAGGGCAAGAAATGAAGTGCTGCCTCTTTAATTGGCAGAAGCATGCAGGAGGAGCATACCTTTAATTTAGTGTTGGGATACCTCACTTGCACCCTGGCTGTTGTCTTATTGGAGACGGCAGCCTGCCTGAGATCCTCTAGCACTGAAATAATATCATCCAGCACGCATTTCTTATCCTGATTTTTCAACACACACAGATGGGAAAAAGTATAATTATAGCCCTTGTGGTTCACCTTCATTTCCAGCACGGCTCGGTGGGTCTGCAGGATCCCCTCAGCCTGGAGCAAAATATTGTCCCCGGGTGGGGAGAGGAGGATCACCCTGCCATACCTCCCAGGGGTGTGTAAGTCCGAATAGAGCTGGCTTTTGGACTGGTCCAGGGGGAAAAGGCTGCTGGCCAGGCTGCGCTCGATCTTGGCCAGGCTGTGGCTGGGAGCGACCAGGCGCTCCAGGTCGCCCTCGGGCTGGAAGCGGTTGAGCGCGCTGAGGCCGAAGGTGATGGTCAGGACTGCGGGCACGGTGAGGAAGAAGACCGGGTGCCGGCTCACGCACAAGCCCAGCCTGTGGCAGAACGACTGGAGCCCTCTGCGAAGCAGCTGCCGCAGCATCCTCCACCAGATCCAGCTCGCAGGCGCTCCCGGCCGTCTTAAAAAGCACATGTGACATGTGTAAGCGCCGGGCTTCCCCTCACTCCCCCATCCCACCCCCTCCCGGCCAGCCCCCTTCCCCACACCGCCGCGTCCCCGCCCCCGCCGCTTCACCCCCAGCCACTCCACCAGGTCTTTCCCGGCCCCACCTCCATGCGCTCTTACTACTCTTTCAAACACTGCAGCAAGTTGCAGCAAGGCGGGCAAATATCGACAGCGCGCGTGGGGGCCCGCGGCGGGCGCTGCGGGGGCACCGCGGGGCCCACCCCTCCCGGGCCTCCCCGGGCCCTCGCCGCCTCCAGCGCCCCTCTCACCGCATGAGCAGCGTTCCCGCGGTCTAGCCCTTCATCTCGGTGCTGCAGTCCCCCGGCCTCCCTCGCTGGAGGTGGTTCCGTGCGGAGCGTCCCACAGATGTGGATTTCCTCTCTGTCCTGATGGGGTTCGGTGCCTAACTGGAACCATGTGCCTCGGTGTTGTAAGAAGCAGACATGTGCCCCATAAGGGGCGGGGGGGGGGCGGGGAGGAGAGAGACTAGAAGGGAGGGAGCTGTTGGGGGGGCAGCTAAGCTTTTCTTTTTTTAAGATGCTGGCAGTTATTTTTAGAGTTTTGTTTTCCCTCTTCCCTCCTTGCTGGAGTGAATGGAAGAGGAAACGGGTGAAGGTGCTGCTGGCCCATTGGAGCACTGGCAATTAGAGCCTGAGGGGAGGGGGGCGTGGAGGGAGGGAGCTCGAGGGCTCCTGGAGGCAAGCGGCGTTTTTGACCCTCCAGTTTCCCTGTGCCCTCGAATTCTGTTTTTCTGCTGAAGAAAAGGGAGCAGAGAGGATGATGCTGCATTTTTAACATACCACAAAGCATGCAAGGGATTTCCTTGCAACACCTTCCACGCTGTCATTCCACAGACTAGAAGGCTGCAGCCCAGGGCTGCCAGAGACCCCATCTGTTGGTGGTGCGTTAGGAATTTGGGAACCTTTCCTAGCTGTGGTGATTGGAGGTGAGGCATTTGCCAATAGCAGTCGCCTATGGCTTGGGGTGTGTGTGTGTGTGTGTGTGTGTGTGTATCCCTCGCGTTGCTAGTGAAGATCCACAGGCAATGTGTGGTTTTCCATAAAATATTACATTCACTTTCTGTGCTTTTGAAGTTTAGACAAAAAGTTCTTAAAGCTGGTTTCAGTTCCCTTCCCCCATTCTCCCTTCCATCAGGTTTACTCTGATAGGAAGTGGACCAAGAGGTTATCTAATTTTCTCTTGTGAGTGGAATTCCAGAAACAAACATTTTGGGACACCCATCACACAGTTTTTGCCTGAATAAAGAGGACTAGTAGGCTAGGGGGAAACACATTGGAGTCATTTGATGTGTAAAACAGTGAAGTCTACTTCACCACAGAGGAAAGAAAACTGCCACCAGCTACAATTCATCCCTCAGTATCTACCACTGCAAAGGTGAGAAACTCTCATCAGCAGATCCCATGATCTTCAAAAGCTTTAATATTAATAAATGTGTGTGTGTGTTTTATTTTTTACTGATGGGACCTTTCACAATGCCCAATGTTCTGAAAGGATATGAAGAAGTCTTGAAGACAAGTTCTAAATTTGGTTGTGAACTGTAGACCTGCCTTCCAAAGCTTCTGTTCTTTTTGCATTGACTTCATAGAGAAGATTGAGTTTCAAGAGATGATTCATTCACACTTTCTTAATCATAGTGAAAGGACCTGTTCTTCATCACATACTTAGAGACGTGCCCATCTATGCATACAAACAAGCTGAAGTACTCATCCTCTTAATAGACGCCTTTTATTTTTGCTAGTGGAATAAATTTTTCAGTTAGGACACCAGTGAGACTGCAGACAGCTCAAAAACAGGGGCAACATTTAAGGGTAATAGTTTAAATGTAGTATTATATGTAAGATTAAGGAAAAATTCCAGTCTTTTAAACTGAAAGTGACCTTGGAGACCGTTGAGTTTGCATCCCCACTGTGGGCAAGAATGGCTTCTATAATACTCCTGATGGCTCTCCACCCAATCCATGCTGCTATATATCATTTCTATTCTATTCTATTCTATTCTATTCTATTCTATTCTATTCTATTCTATTCTATTCCGTTCTACTCTATTTATTCGATGCTTTTTTTTTTAAGATTTTATTTATTTGAGAGAGAGAGAGAGAACATGAGTAGGGGGAGAGGCAGAAGGAGAGGGAGAAGCAGACTCCCCACTGGCCAGGGAGTCTGACAACATGGGGCTCAATCCCAGGACCCTGAGATCATGACCTGAGGTGAAGGCAGATGCTTAACTGACTGGCTCACCGAGGTACCCCTCAATGTTTTTATATCAGTGTGAACACATGGATATTTATACATATTTCTATTGTGTTTAGGTTATAATTCAATACCACTTCAATTACTTTATTGCTCAAATTGTTCCAACTCTGTTCATTGGCTTCTGTCTCCCTTTGATATATCCCATTTATTATTGAGTCTTTAAAAAAAAAAAAAAGTATTCCATACTTTCTTGCTCTGTAATATATTCCAGGCTTGTCTTGTATCTTTCCTGCCCCAGTATCAGCCATTTCTCTAAGAAGCTCTGGTTTGTTTTATTAGACAATGGTATTAGAAGTAAAAATCTGGTGCTAAATGTGCTACTTGCTGTTGTGGTGCTATCACTTCTAAGCCTTCTCAACTGATAACAAGGAAATACACGGTTGTACACATCTTCCTTAACTTATGCTGGGATTATGTCTTAATAAACCTGCAGTAAGTTGAAAATATTGAAAGTTCAAAATGTATTTAATACCCCTACCTACCAAAATTATAGCTTAGTCTAGTCTGCCTTACCATGTTGAGAACACTTACATGGCCTACAGTTGGGCAAAATCATTTAGCATAAAGCCTATTATCATTATTTTTTTAAGACAGAGTGAGTGCACATGTGTACGGAGGATAGGGGCACAGAATGAGGGGGTGAGAGAGAATCTTAAGCAGGCTCTATATGGAGCCTGACCACAGGGCTTGATCTCAGAACCCCGAGGTCATGACCCGAGCTGAAGTCAAGAGTCAGGCTCTCAGCTGACTGAGCTACGCAGGCACCCAAACATAAAGCTTATTTTATAATACAATGTCGAATATCTCATGTAAATTGATTGACTATGGTACTGAAAGTGAACAACAGAATGTAAGTACATTGGTTGTTTATCCTGCTGATTGCACGGCTGATTGGGAGCTGTGGCTCACAGCCATTGCCCAGCATCATCAGAGATTGTCTTACTGCATGTGGCTAGCAAAATTCAAAGTGTGGTGTCTACAGGATCATGAAGTTGAAAAATCATACGTTGAGCCATTGTAAATTGGGGACTGTCTGTATACCAATCTGTGCATGTGTGTATCTATGAATAGTTCTCTATGGCTCTCTAGATCTACAATAAGCTAACAAGGGTTTATACTTATGTCCTCTGACTCTAATCTGTTGCCATGTGGATCACTGAAGCCTCTTTCCCATGCTTGCCTGTAACCCCCACTTCAATAGTGACAAACGGGCATAGTAGGTGATTTTTAAATTGCTTTTCTATAACGAAAACATATTTTTATTGGAAAAAAATAAGGGATAAAAGGAAAACATGGTTCCTTAATTTTGATACTGTAAAAAGCTAATGTCAAATACTATCATAGCTTCATTAGAAAGAAGAAGTATATGCTCAGAAGAAGAGAAATGTTAGCAATATTTCAGATTAACCTATAGGAAGTTAATTTGCACTAAAATAACCCTAGATATCAATCACATGATAATTCTAGCAAACCTCATTTAAAATCAAGCTTACTATAAACCTGAAAGCAGTACATTTAGATGCCAATCAGTAACAATACCAAAAAAATCTGTGCTGTTCAGTACATATAGGTAGTGTCTTTTCTGATATATGTTGGTCAGTATCAGTTTTCAAGACTTGGAACCAAGTTGGACTCAATCCAGTTGGTCTTTTGTAGGATAGGACACCAGAAGAACATGAATTTGCACAGAATGGCCGAGTTCTAGGCCAGTTTCACAAGTCACTTGGGCAAGACTCCTGACTCTCTGATCCTGTTTCCTTATTTATGAACTTGGATTATGTTCTTTTTTTTTTTTTTAAGATTTTATTTATTTATTTGACAGAGAGAGAAATCACAAGTAGACAGAGGCAGGCAGAGGGAGAGGGGGAAGCAGGCTCCCCTCTGAGCAGGAAGCCCAATGAGGGGCTCGATCCTAGGACCCCAAAATCATGACCTGAGCTGAAGGCGGAGGCTTAATCCACTGAGCCACCCAGGCGCCCCTTGGATTATGTTCTTTACCCACTTTTCAATTCATTCATATCCCCATTCACCAAAACACTGTAATTCTTGTTGTATAACTAATACTGTAATGCTAGTGATTGCAACAAATAAACCTCTAAATGTTAGCAGTATAACACAATGCAAGTTTCTTTCTCGTTCAAGGGAAATAGTTCATTAAGGATCTTCCTGCTTAGAGGGAAAAGGTAGACCTCGGTTCCACAAGTCATTCATCCTCCTTTAACTCCTGGCTTCCAAGGACATTCCTGAGGTCATTTCGTAGCTAGTCAGCTGCAAGAGGGAACCAGCCTAGAGGAGCCCACTGGGGAGGTGTTATTGGCTCAGTGTGGAATAGCATACATCACTTCCTCTTGCATCCTAAGATTAGATTTTCATTGCAACAGAGGTTGAATTATGCAGTTTCATACAGGACTCATTCTACCACAGCCATCTCAAGCAATGCTGGCTTTGGGGCTTCAAGAAAATGTTCTTTGAGCTTCTTCTGTGGTAGCTTTAAGGAGTTTGCGTTGCACCACCATCTTTGTCAAGCTTATTGTATCTAGGAAGGACACATTCTTTTTTATTTTTTAAAGACTTTATTATTTATTTGACAGAAAGACAATGAGAGAGGGAACACAAGCAGGGGGAGTGGGAGAGGGAGAAGCAGGCCTCCCGCTAAGCAGGGAGTCCAATAAAGGGCTCGATCCCAGGAGAGTTGTAAAGGCAATTTTGGTCTTCATCATTTTGGATGTTCCTGGCTGCAACTGGTTTAAACAGTAAGGACATTTCTTATCTAACACAACACAGTGTTCGGAAGAATGGTAGTTATAGAGCTTGTGAATTTAGAGGTTCAGGGGTGTCATTAAGAACCTAAGTCCTCTTCCTCATTCTGCTTTGCTTATCCCCAGAGCATGAGCTTTGTGCTTGTTCTTGCCCACGGACCACACAACAAGCAAAATGAGATCCTGGGGAAGAAGCAGCTGCCTCTTTCTGTGCATCTCTTCTAAGAGTGAAGAAGCCTTCCCCAGAAGACCCCCCAACGGATTTCCTCTTAAGTCTTATTCCTCATGCCCATGTCTAAATCAATCACTGGTGAGAGGAATGGTAACACAGTAATTGGCTTAGACCAATCTGGACTCAGATTGTGGGGCTGGGAATGGAGCCAGCCTCCTCTCTGAGAACATTGTCATGTGGGAATTTATGTGGGGTTTACTTTGTTAGTTTGTTTTGTTTTAAACAAAAGTTTCTTTAGGAAGAAGCATAATGTGATGGCAGGGATGTTTGGATGTTGGGCAGCTGACATTAACCTTGGGTATTGAGTTTTTCTGCTTGGAGCAAATTAGTTTCGGGAGACGGGACTTTCTGAATGGAAAATAGACTCATTATCTGACAAAGGAATTGTTTTTCTGATCTGTAATCCATTTATGTTAATAGTTTTATAATATGGCACAGAGGAAGTCCAATGATATTTGATAATTTAAAAATTACCTTATTTCCATAGGGTACAAAAAATCCACTATCTCCCATCACCATTTCTGCATGGGTAGGAAATGATGGATGGGTAATGACTGAAGAGTTTATGCAAGCATCTTGATTTAATAAAAGCAATAGGAAGTTTGATAGGATTTGCATTAATCGATAACCAAAAATTCATCATAGATAAGACTTTGCATCAAATGTGGCTTAGACGTTCAGTCTCCTTGTCATGTTGTTGCACCCTGTGCGTTTAAAACATAGAATAAACACCATTCTCATTCCAATCATAAAATACCCACACTGCGTATCCAAAAAAGGAACAAACAAGTGTAGGCATCCATTATTCTGCCATTTATAAGTAAATCCTCAGTACCAAATTTTTGCCAGAATTCGTATTTTTCTATGGTAGAATTTAAAGTTAAGTTCTGGAGAAGATTTCAAACAATCAAGGTTCTCCTTTCACTTAACTTTCAGTTAGGGTCTCCTCTGGCTTCACCTCTGTATCACTTTGGTTCAATCATTCTGTGTCAATATGCCTTAGATCTACATCTGTAAACTCATGCAAAGTTGCAGAATTGGACTAAGTGATCATTACCTTGACCTTCTGCTATGATTCCATAATCTTCTGGAAGTTAAGTTCATGGGGCTCCCTTGCTAGGTTTGCTACATTTTAACAAGGGCAAACTCCCATTCCTTGCTGGAGTTCCTACCTTGCTTTCCTGTTTACTCTTTGCACAATATCAAACAGAGAGTCACTGAGGGTTGGAGTGGCCCAGCACACAGGAGTATGTGAGCTTTGGTTATGGTCTAGGAAAAGATAGAGAGGCTGGAAAAATACTTGGAATATTGTAGTCATGGGAGAGTGGTTAGACTGAAGATAAAAGACTGCCTGCCAAGATACAGTTTGGTGCAGAGACTTACTGTATAATACACAGAGATGGCATGTTACTTTGTACACATTCCATTTTCGATCATTTAAATAAAAATTTTCTAATTTGGGAAGAAGTAGATCATACTTTTTTTTTTTATAGATTTTATTTACTTATTTGTCAGAGAGAGAGAAAGAACACAGCAGGGGGAGCAGGAGGCAGAGGAAAAAGGAAGTTCCCTGCTGAGCACGGAACCTGACGCAGGACTCAATCCCAGGACCCTGGTATCATGACCTGAACCAAAGGCAGGCACTTAACCAACTGAGCCACCCAGGCATCCCTAAATCATACTTTTTTTTTTAATCATCTTTTAGTTTTTTTCTTAAATCCAAATGTAATACAGATCAATCAGTTGGCTCCACAAAAAAACCTAAACGATTTCCCCCCCAGTTTTGTTCCTTCCTTTTTGTCTTCCCTTCTTGCCTTCCTTCCAGTAGTAATCTCTCTCTCTTTTTTTTTTTTTTTTCTGAAATGTTCCTAGCAAGGCCTCCTTGAAATTACTCTGAAAAGCATATCTCTCTCTTCTGGTTGAACTCAGTAGTATACATCTTTCATATTGTTTGTTGTAACATTACACGTCTTCCAAAAAGTGCAGTACTCATAATCAAATCGAGTGGGTGATTATCAACCTGGGACTTTAGTGGTATTATTGCACCCAAAAGGAGCTTCTAAAGGAAAAGTTGCTCATTAATTTCAGGTCTGACCATGAAAATGCATCCTATTTCCTGACAAGGCAGTTGTCTCATCAGATCCTGGAAAATAAAGAATTTTATGAAGCCAGTCATTGAGTGGAAGTAAGCATCCGATTCACTCTGGAAGAACTGCTCTAGTGGGAAAGCACTAGGGGTGTCACCCTGTGTTACAACTCCACATTTATTGCTGCATCATCAAATACCAAGATTGATATCATTACAGACAGCAACAGAAGATAACACTCCCTAGCTCTGGTAACAGCAGTCTTCGCCCCTCGTAGGGTCTGAGAGGAAGAGATATATGAGTCCCAAGAGGAGGACTTGGAGAGGAGGCAGAAGGTTCACATAAAGCATGGTCTATCCTGGCGGGGAGGAGAATTACACCACTGACATTGTTAAAATGACAATGAAGGGTGATAATAAAAAAGCAGACCAGATTCTAGTCAGTTTTAACATTTCTTTAAATTTTCTACAGTCAGTGCCATTACTGGCTACACAGGAAACAGTGCTCCTACTGCCTTGCCCTCCCCCCCACTTGGTGCACCACTGGTCTCAGTGCTTGCAACTGTGATTTCTCAGTAACTTCATGCCCTGCATATCCAGTGCTACATATTGCTGAAAAGATTGGAATAAGTTTGCAGTCAATATGGAATCACAATACAAAAGATTGAGTGTATTGATGTGTGATGACCCCCCTACCCCCACACAGAATGGTATCAAAATTGAGGGGAGAGAAATGGAAGGGCCTGACCCCTGATGTAACAGGACCCGCATACGACTTAATTCCAAATACAGTTCTCTCGCTGAGGAAAACAGGTTTCTTCAGAAAAAATGGAAGTGAAATGGCATTAGACAACAGACAAACTCAGACTGCTTATAAGCGTGTTTGACATTCAGAAATTTGGTCTTCAGCCTGTCAAACAAGGTAAGGATTTCCACTGTGAACTTTTGGAAATTTTCAGCCGTTTGGCCAGGAAAATCGGTATAAACAAAATGAGTTAATATTCAAATGGAAAAAAAAAAAAAGCTTCCTATGACCATTCACATATATACGTAAACAACCCATCTTTAGAATAATGTGGACTAAACTTCTGGAGATTTAATTATCTTGTTGACATAGGCAAAATCAATAGGCATTTATAGAAATCATGGTGAAACCTTTCTGTGGGCCTTTGTCTTTGGTAAAGTGGCCCTTCTTCGCAAGTAGCTGTGAAGCTTAGGAAAGTCTTTATTCTGTTGTATTGGGATAATCTATGTCTGCCTCCTACACATACCATAATCTTCAGGAGGGCAATGCCTGTTACCCCCTGGTCTCGTACCTTCAGTTTCTAGCAGAAACCTCACATACAGTGAACACACAACTTACCTCATCCCAGAATGGCTCTCCCAATGGGAGCGATATATTTAAAAAAACAAATAAAAACAAAGGAAGAATAGAAGTATAAAGGTCGCTGAGGATAAGACACAACAAATTACTTTCGAGCCAGAGGTTTAGTCCTTGTGGTTGATGACATGGGTCTGTACTTCTGATTGCCTTGTGTCCACTGTCCTTTTGTTGTTGTTGTTCCTGAGTATCTCCTTGGCCCTTCTAGCTGTCCTGTCACCAGCCTCAGCCCTCCTCATATTATCAGATTGTCTGCACCTTGGAGTTTACCTTTCTCACTCTTGCTGCTGTTTGTTTCTGAGAACTGTTTCTCTCTTTGATGACTTTCAAAGTCTAAACAAGTTCTATTATAGCTGGAGAGTAAATTCAAGGGCAGGAATAGTAAAAGGTGAGACTGGGAGATGAACGGGTACATGAATTAAAGAAGCCTGGAAACTGGGTTCCTTCAGCATGCTGACTAAACAGAGACTTCCTGAATAACCAAAATGTGCAGACCCCTCCTATGCTGGGGTTGCTACTTTCATGGAGCTTATATAGTAGGGGGCCTTAAAGAGTTGGAGACTTTTCCTCAGAGGGATATGGAGTTACTGAAATGTTGCAAGAATAGATCGGGTTTTAGAGTACAGCTGGGCCGCCAGGTAGAGAATGAACTGGAAGGTGTAAGAGTGAAGACTGGTTGATCCTGCAGGAGGCTGAAACAGTTGTTTGAGCCATGACAAGAGCAGCCTGCACCGGGGTCCTATGGACAGGGATGGTGGAAAATGAGAGTATTCGTGAGTTACTTACAAGTGAAAAGAGAAATGATGGTGATGGAGTTAATGCGGATGTGTATGCTAAAAACAGGTAGTGTATCCCCTGAAGACACTTTCAAAGATAAGCAAGAAAGCAACGACGACAACATTTCTGCTCTCTTTTGGGGTGATGGCAATACAGCATACAGATATCTGGACTCTGGACACAGACACATCCATGTTTAAGTCCCTTAAATCCCTACACTGTCATCTTTGAGTGATATTAGGTTGGCCAACTTATTTAACCACTGTACGCTTTAGCCTTCTCACCTGTAACTATGGGATAAGAAAAGCTCACACCTTGCAGACGATTTTGTGGATTAAGTGGGATACTGAATGTAAATATTCAAATACATTAGTAGAAGCAGGATACATATTATATGGCGTTATACGAGAATTATTAGATGTGCTTCTTGCTTTCAAAATATCTACAATGAAAGGAAGTACATAATTACTTGAAAGTAAAACACAGATAATTAACTTAAATTAATTTGCATATATTTAAAAGCTGTACCTAAGTCTATATACCTATATTTAGATGTCATTCATATGATGATAGACACTACAAGGGATATAGTTTGGGGGGAGGTATTTATAATAATAGGCAGAGAAACATCTTTGTTGAATGTTTACTGTAAGCTAAATACTGTGCTTGTTATTTTATATTCATCAATTCATTAATTACTAAGGAATCCTTGACATAAATATCTCTTACTCACTATTACAGATACTAGAACTGAGGTTCAGAGGAGTAAGCATTACTGGAGTTTGAAAGCAGGCCTGCTTACTTCAAAGCCCCTCTTCATTCTGATTCTCAGGCTGCTCTGCATTTCTGTGTTCTTAGCCTATCTTGGATATTTCCTTGTTATAAAAAATTGTCTTTCTATTGAGTTTTCTGACTTTGCCTATTCATGTACCCAGGGAAAATATTCCACCTACCTATGTCAGATGTGCCCCAGGAGAAAAAGGGGCTTTGATTAAAGATTTCCTTTCTATTAGTGGGAAGGGAAAGCTTTCTATAACCAGCAGAATTCAAAGGTCTTCTCTTCAGGGAGTGACTGTAAAAGGAAGACATTAGAACAGGAGACTTAAAAGGAAAAACATGATATACAAAATATTGTTTTCAGGTCCTGTGAGAAATCATTCAATTTATATTTCATTCACCTAAGCTCTGGCCTGTTTGGTCAAAGGGAGCAAATTGAAGAATTAGTTCTCTCAATTTCTCAGTCATTTCTTGTTTTATGGAGTATCATGCTTTCCTGAAGAAAAGACAGCCTCCAGCATATATTTCTTTAAAAAAATAAACCACAAACACATATACACGTGTGCAAATTTCGTATTTTTCCACTTCTATCAAAGTAAAATCCGGGGCACCTGGGTGGCTCATTTGGTTTAAGCCTTCAACTCTTGGTTTTGGCTCAGGTAAGGATCTCAGGGTCAGGGGATTGAGCCCTCACGTGGGGCTCCCTGCTGAGCTGGGAGTTTGCTTGTCTCCCTCTCCTTCTCTTCCCCCCACCCCCACGCTCACTCTCTCTGTGAAGTAAATAAATAACACTTTAAAAAAAATAAAATGAACCACATACACATACACAATTCCATATTTTTACACTTTAATCAAAGTAAAATCAAATAGTGCATAGACCCTGTCATGAATCTTTGCTCCACATCTTCCTGCTCTCAAGCCCACTCCTTGGAGACAAACCCCATCATTTCTTCTTGAAGATTTCTCTGTATTTCTAAACCATATTTGTAGAGCTCTATTTTAGGATTAACCACATTAGACTAAAGTCTCTTTTTATTGCATATTTAATGGTCCCATAAAATTAAGTCAATTTGTTTTATAAAACTTTTAATTATAGTTACATCTTTATAATACAACAAATGTACTTATTAAAATATTAAAATGTAAATAATCAATGGCAATAAAAATAGTTACCATTTACATTTATCATAATATAATTTTAGTGCTAATTTACTTGAGCTTATTTAACCATCCCCCTATTGGTACATACTTGGCTTTACTATAAACTTCTCTCTTTGTAAAGGATACTGAGTAAACAAAACTGTTGTTAAATATGAGCACACTTTATTTCCTAGACATACCTTATTTCCTAGACAAAGTTTCTAGACAAAATTTCTAGTAATATAATTCCTGGCACAGTTTTTTAAAATGTGTTTTCTTTATTCATTTTCATTTTAGTTTGTGAAACATTTTGTTAAACTTCCTTCCAGAAAGTCTATACCAATTTATTTTTCTACCACAACATAAATCAACAAATTTTTCTAGAATGGGCCAGGTAGTAAATTTTTTTACGCTTATGGGCCAAAAGGCAAAGTTGAGACTATTAGACAAATATTTCTATAAGAAGAGACAAATACACATTTCCGTACATTTTCAATTAACATAATTCAAAATAATGATAATATAGACAATTTTTATAACATGAAAATTACTAATGAAAAGAATGAATTTATTTTTTGGGTAATAATATTTTGCTCAATTGGATATGGTAGGCAGAATAATGAATGACCCATGAAGATGTCCACACCCTAATCCATATGTCCTTTAACTACGCTGTATAGCAAAAGGGAAGTTGCAGATATAATTGAGGTCACGGAGGTTAATATGAGATAGCTGCTTGGTTTATCCAGGTGGGCCTATTCTGATTAAACAAGCTCTTAAAAACAGAGAGAATGCTCTAAGGCTGAAGAGCGGGAGGTGCAGGGGAAGGAGAAATAGAGATTGGAATCATGAGAGAGAGCAAACCTGGGGTTGGTGGGAGGGCCACATGGAAAGCATGAGAAAGGACACGTGAAGTATCAAGGAGCCCCAAACTGGCCCCTGGCTGACAGTTCATAAAGGAATCGAAGGCCCCAGCTCCGTAACCATAGGAACTGTGATTGTCCTACAGGTTGAATAAGCTCAGAAGTGGAATCATTTCCAGAGCTTCCAGAAAGGAACATAGCTTTGCTGACACCTTGATTTTGGCCTTGTGAGATTTTCAGCTGTGAATCCAAGTGAGCTGTGCTGTAACCCAGACTTCTGACTCACAAGGCTGTAAGGTAACAAGCGGGTATTTTTTAAGCCAGTTTTTAAGTTTTTAAGCTAGTTGGGGTCATTTGTTATAGCAATGATGGAAGTTCATACTTTGGGGTTTCAAATTTAGTGTTCTCGATCATCAAAATTAATTGCAAATGTCCATCTGTTAATGTTAATCTGTAATGAAATTTTGTGTCTTTTCCCACACAGAGGTACTGATACCGATAACCTTCCACAAAAATATTATTTTAATCAAATATATTCAATCTCTTGGAAGGAATTTATGGATTTTATTTGGTTCTCATCTTGATAATTGCTTTTTAACATATTCTTACATTGCAGAGGAATCACGTCCATTTGAAGGTACGACAGAAGCTTCTTGGTTGCACCATTCAATGGATTATAAAATATGTACAATTCCTCTGCACATTCATTAAGGTAAGAAAAATGCTGCTGTAACTATAGTTTTAGCTCAGAACTGTGCTTTAGCCCACTTTACAATTTGTGTAAAAGTGCAAATCTCGCTTATTGTTTTAACATTTGGCAACATTGGTCTTATAAAGTACTTTGATATTACTTGTGATTCAACCAACATCAATATTATGGAAATGATTACACTGAAGTATACATTTCAAAGGTAAGCACTCTGCCTATTCCTTAAGGAACATTATCAAGTTCCTAGCAAATGTGAATTTCAAAGCTGCTCGATGTTTGGTAATAGTGGCTGAAAAAAAATTAAATGTTTGGTCGTAAGTTCAAAATCATCCAAATGACAATGGTTAAACCACAGAAGTAAATGAAGTTCATTATTGACACAACTGGTTCAACAATAAAGCTTCAAATACTTTCTGCATATGACCTGTGGATGAATGACAATGAAACCCATAGGCTTTAAACACCTTAACCTCTTCATAAGCTTTGTGAATTCATGGGGCGCTGGGGTAGGGCGTTTTCTGCTCCACACATATTTTTACCACCATCAGTTGTAACACATCTTAGCTGATTCCACTTCAGGTTGTTGTGTATGAGTGTTTTCTCAACTTATTTGAAACTATTTCCACCTGTATTTGCTCCACACAGATTATTCACAAAGGTCACTTTTCAGTCACTCTGGATGCATCATTGACTTCACTAATAAGCAACAACCAACCAGTATTGTCAATGTCTTTTGACTAATGAAGAGCCAAGGAAAACCACTCAAGATAATTTGCCTTGTTTTTAATTGATTATTGATGTTGTTTCCAATGTTTTTAACTCTTTGAGCAACTGTTCTTGCCAAATAGTTGACAATCTTAACTACTTTCTCTGGCCACACTTCTTTAATTGATGTTAACATCAGTAAAAGCATTCTCTTATTTGGCTAATAAATGAGCTGCTTAGAAAATTAGTTGCAGCCTCATTTTTTTTTAAATTTTTGTGAAGAAATTCTATTGTAATGAGACATTTTATTTAAATGGTCCTACTTTTTCCCGATTGTTGTTTTCCTATGAGTTGGGAGATGTAAGGGCATCATATGGAAATACCAACGCTTATTTAACATAGCGATAGAGTCTTTGCTTAATTCAAAGATATTTTGCCATCAAATTTGATAATGAAATAACCCACACTCCACTGTACCTTAAGATTGAATTATTCAAAGTCCACTTTTTTCTTTCCTTTTTACATCACATAAAAAAGTAACAAAACAAATGTCATGGTACAGTGATAGGCATAACAGCAGAAATGTTGTAGAATTATAACAGTGATTTGTAGCGAACAAACCGCTGAGCAAAGCAGTGAGCATGCAGCTTTTGCTTTGTGTCACAACTACTCAGTTCCACTGTTGGAGCACAAAAGCAGCCCCAGGCAATGTGTACATGAACAAGCGTGGCTATGTTCTAATAAAACTTTAACTGGGGACACTAGCATTTAAGTCTCATATAATTTTTACATGCCATAGATTACCACTTTTCTTATTTTACTTCAACAATTTAAAAAGGAAACTCATTCTTAGTTCATAATCTATATAAAAACAGAGAGAAGTCAGAATTTGGCCTTTGGGCTGGAGTTTGCAGACTCCTGTACTAGAAGAATATGTTTTGATAAAAAAAATAAAAATATCCACATAAGCTGAAATCATGAAAATATTCACCGTCTCTGTCTTTTTGTGATTTACTTCAGTGGAAAAGAGTAGGGAAGAATGGGGACTATGGAGGTGAAAGGAAAAGACATGTTCACTTCTTTCTCAGGGCAAGTCTACTTAGAAATAAACTAATTAACCAAATTCTGTGTCTAGTATGAGTAGGGGGCACTAGAATAATGTAAATGAAAAGTGACATTTGGATGTTTTCCTCTTATGTTTTCTTACTTTAGTGGGGGGAAAAAAGCTTCAAATCAAGAATGTGAGAATGTCTGAAGAAAAAATCACACATCTAGAAATAAAGGGAACATTTCCACCATGACTCTCTGTGCTTCCTAGGCGTCCTTTGTTTTTTATCATTTGCACAAATGACAAAATTTGTCCTATCATTTTTTAAATATTTATTTATTTATTTATCTGAGAGAGAGAGAGAGAGAGAGAAAGAGAGAGAGCATGAGAGAGGAGAAGGTCAGAGGGAGAAACTGACTCCCTACGTAGCTGGGAGCCCGATGCAGGACTCAATCCAGGGACTCTGGGATCATGACCTGAGCTAAAGGCAGTTGCTTAACCAACTGAGCCACCCTGGTGCCCCTGTACTATCATTTTTGTTATTCATATTCTTTTCTAAAAGTGGAAACAAGAAAAATTTATTTACATTAATATCTAAGTCTTTATTTTGATACCATTTACAAAATGACATCATAAAAACAAAAGAGCTATTTGTTCCAAAGTGGGATTTTATGCAGAGATGGAGCAACTTAGCATTTAAAGCATTGGCATGGGAGACATGGTAGCTACTGCCAATTCCACTTCCGTCATTGACCTACCTAGTCCTATGGCTCTCCCTGTTCCCCTCCAGGCCTGTCTTTATGTAGTAATGTAATACTTCATTTGTTAATGATGTTAATCATAAGTAACATTTATGGGACCCTTACTAAGAGCCAGGACCTTTGCATGTATTGTTTTAATTAACCCTCACAAAAGTTCTGGGAGGGCAGTATCTATTGTTCTGCCTTTCCAGAAGAATTGAGGCTTTAAGACGATACATTACTTTTCTTAAGTTCCCATAGCCACTAGATGGCAGAGCCTGGATTCAAACTCAGGTCTATCTTGCCTCAAAGCCTGTGATAGTGATTCTAAAGAGAAAGCAGATAAGGCAAATGAAAAAGTCACAACTATTTAAAAAGAATTAGCCAGCCATTAGGTGATCTATCATTTCCTTCAGCTCTCAATTATTAATAAGTTTAGCACAGCACAAGTGTCAACTACAATGTCTATGTATTTTTACTGTCAATGGAAACCGTTATTTGGTAGCCTCTTTTGAAGTTAAATCTCAGGTAAAATGTATAATAGAACATATTGATGTAACTTCTTGGTTAAAATATAAATATTATTTTATAATATGTAACCCAGTTGGCTGCAATAAATTGAGTGTTTAATAATTGTTTCAGAATCAAAATGATCTTTTGAGTAGACATGTTGGGTTGCAAGACCGCCAACAGAAAACTCAGGATCTTAGATGCCTTGTCATTTCTTCTAAGAAATTTTACAGGGTGGCATTCAGTGTTTGAAACAGTACTTTGTATTTTTCAGAGGTCTCCATTGATAGCATTTCCGTGTCCCCTGGTTGGAAGGGTGGGCCTCTCTTTTCAATACTGATGGATTGCCTCATTTAGCATAGGTTAGCTCCTCAACAAATATGTTGATTTGACTTAATAAGAACTATTTTATGAAAACCCTATGTTCTATAATGGGTGATTTATAGTTTACAATGCTTCCTTTCTTCATAAAAGCAATTGACCTTTGGCCCTCTGTTTAATGACTATCATTTGATTGTATTAAAGATGACCACAGACTGGATCAGACAGAATCAGTGCATGAAATGAAGTCATGAGTCTGAATGATTGTGTAAATGTGAATATGAGTTGTTGAAGGTGACTTATTATTTCAAAGCTGTGACAAAAAATTCAGTGAAGTCCGGGATACCTGTAAGAATATCATTAAGTCTTTGCGGGACTAAAAGACTATAGTTTTACTGTAGTGAAACTGTACATATTTCACTAAGTCAAGTCTTTCCTTCTAGTACATAGGCTTTGCCCAAATCTCTGGCTTAAGAAAACGTGGGTGGCTGTCACTTTGGTGCACGCTTGCCCATGTCAGAGACGGAGGTATACCGATGCTGTAATGGGAGGAAATCAATAGTAGCAAGGCCAGATAAGGTGGAAATTCCCAGAAGACTCATATTAACTAAAAGGATAATGAAAGCAAAACAACTTACAATGTACTTATTTTGGGGTAGGTGTGGTTTTATGAATATTCTAAATATTATTTAATACGTTCCATAATACTGGACTCTAGAAAGTTATTGTCACTAATTAAGTGGTGGATTGGGTATATAAAGCCTATCAGTCAGTCTCCATTAAAAAAGAAGACTGACCGCTAGCTATACCCAAGTAGAATTTACTGTTTTACCTGAATCTAATAATTTGTATTAGACACAAAATATTAACACATTTTAATGTATTTAATCAATCATAGTAAAGACAGTTAATAATCACGTTTATATAAGACACGATTGGAGTTCAGTGAGAATGAACATAGAGATTATTGGTATAATTTTGATACTCACTGTTAAAGCCCCTATTGTTGAACTATACTCTGAGATTTTGTAATTTCTTTTTGTTCTTAAAATTGAATTCCCTTCATCAGCACAGCAAATAGAGTAGATATTTCTCATTCAGCAGGTTGAGAAAAATCTTCTTATCATGATAGCACTCAATGCATTTATCAATTGCATTAGAAATTCTTATTCCCCATGTATAAATTGAAATTTTATGTCTCACATGCGTTCCATTTTATGTCTCCCATGTTGGTTATAGCTTGTTAATTGTTCACATTCTGCACTACCAAATGATTACTTTGTTTTTCATTTTTATCTGTTTCTTTTTTAAAATATTATTTATCTGCCTTTTTTGATACAGAAATTGTTTTGGTTGAAGGGTCAATTTTAGATATCCCTTAATGTTTCATCACTATTTTTCTACAGTTTCTCTGAGCTATTTCATAAATTTTAGTACATTTACTATTTTGTGGTATATTGAACTTTGATTTAGTTAATAAGTATTCAGAACACTTCTTGTTATTATAAAAAATAATTATTGTCTGTTTCAAGGTGAAATAGGTAATTTAATGTTAGAAATTGCAAACTTATTTATGAATGATGTGCATTCAGAAATGCACACAAGTCTTATAAAAAGTTATTACCCACCTATTACCTTTCCTGCCATTATTTATAAATTAACAAGATTGTTTTTGGATGATCATCGGATATTTGATAGGAGGGTAAGTCATTCCCAGGGAAGCTTATGAAAATATTGTTCCTTCATAGAATATAGCTGCTATCTTCAAAGGTTACTTAGCTTATATTGTCTTTAATCCTCATGGCAACCCCACCGAGCAAATATTTTTTAGTGCCATTTTGTAGCAGCCTCAGAGTGGTGATTCTATAATGATTATTTGTACTTGGATTTGAACCGAGACCTGCCTGATGTGAAAACCTGCTATTTTTCTACAGTAGGCTGCAAAGGAAACCAAAATCTCAGAAAGGGAAAAAATAACGATTCTATGAGAAAATCAAGTTGCCAGGGGTGGCAGAATCCCTATCCTACATCATCCCTCCATGCATGGGGCCAGTGCTCAATTATGCAGAAGATAAATCAGAATGTCGAATGGGCATTTGTACCTAACTGGAATCCCGTAATGGTTTGAATTACTAGAAGAACTCATATGGAATATTCTTCACCTGTCCCACTTCAGTCTTGGCTTTGATTGCTTTATTCTTGACAGAAATGTCCATAAGATGTGTTCAACCATCCTTTAAAAGGGCATTCTCCCATAGTATTTAAAAAGAGTCAATTTTCCACAGCTTAATTCATACCAAGTTTTCAGTTGCTCACTTACTATATAAACAAGTATCTAGGATAACTACTTTTCTATTAAAATTTTCTTGAAAATTCTGCAATAAGCAATTTCTGATAGTGCCTGTATTAGGAAAGCTTACCATCTCCTTTTGGGTTGATGGTATCCACCAGCAGGATAAGTCTGGGTAAACATACCATAATTTAGGACAATTGGTGAAGGAAAATGTGGACAGATGGCATTTATATATTTTAACACACTTACTTTAATCTTCTAAAATTTTGGTAGCTTTTAATCTCCTTTACCTAAAGCAAAAGTGTTATTTTTTTCATTATTCAACATCTGGTGATGGCACTAACAATGAAACTGTGCAAGACATGCTTCAGAGTATAGAGCAGTGGTTCTCAAAATATGGACCTCGATTATTCAGCCAAGCATTACCTGGGAGCTTATGAAATGTGCAAATTCTCAGGCTCCACACTAGACCTTCTGAATCAGAATCTCTGCATAGCGTCTGGGGCAGGACCCTGGAATCTGTGTTTAATCAAGCATCCTGATGCATGCTAGAGTTTGAAGAGCATTGTTGTGGAACACTGCTGCATGAAGTCCTCAGACTGGCTTGAGTGCAGAATCCTGGACCACACTGAAGCATCTTGAAGCAAAAATTATGTTTTATAACCTCACTGTGTTATCAATCACACACTAAATAAAGACCTAAATCATATCTCCTGTGTGGGATGCCTGTGTGGCTAAGTTGGTTAAGCAACTGACTCTTGGTTTTGGCTCAGGTCATGAGTTCAGGATCCTGAGGTCAAGCTCCTCATCAGGCTCAAGCTGACCATGGAGTCTGCTTGTCCCTCTCCCTCTGCTCCTCCTCACTGCTCACTCTCTCATAAATAACAAATTTAAAAAAATATGTATCTCTCTAGACAACTAACTGCAATATATTCCACACATATCTCCTGTCCTAAAATCGCAGATGTTCATCTACTGCGAACAAAAATGACTCTCTGAATTTGATGATTTTAGGTCTAATCTTGCCATTCCATATATATATGGAAAATGGAATGTAGAGAGGAATTAAAATAATAATTCACTGATGGGTTAAGTCTATGGACTACCAGTCCTTTATCTTCTCTAGATGGTGTGGTGGAGCCCGTGCCAGCTTTCCAGTGTTGGTGTACAATATCTCCTTTGCAGGCCTTGCCAAGTGCTAGATTACCCACTTCTCTTAATCTTTTGTAGTAAAGCACTGACGGCTTCATCAACATGCAGTCAGGGAATTCATTACACCTCCATCGACTTGTATTGAGACTATAATTAATTTGTAAGATAATAAGCTGTGATGAAAGTAGCATTGATTAGGAGTCACAAATCTGCTGCTCAGCCCTGGTGTAACTATGTATAAATTATGGCTTTTGAGAGTCCACTCACTACTCTGAGGTTTAGTTCATTGATATGAGAAATATGAAAAACAACAAATTAGTAAGTTTAAGTTGGCTTGAATTCTAATGCAATGATTCAGTAACCCCATCTGTTACTTGGGTGGTTTGAATGACATCATCAAACAGGTTGCTTTGATGGGCAGAAGGAGTCAGGCAAGAAAAAGTTCATCATGGTATATCACTGGAGATATACCATGCAGGTGATGTCCAGAGATAGCACCAGTCCTTGTCTGTAGCTTGTGCATATGCTCTAATAAGGACACCAAGGCAAAATCCTTTCATGGACTCTTTTCTGTAAGCATTAATGTTTATGTGCCTGTTACACTTCCTTGTTTGAATTTCAGGAATATATGTACTATGGATTCACCATGATTTCTGGCTCTATTAGTGGGATTTTTGTCCTCCTTTCCCCTTCCTAAGATGTATTGGGCACAGGCAGTGCTGGGACACTGGCAGCAGCTATCCCCAGGCATCAGAGACTTCCCTGACATGCTTCATTTAATAAAAATAGTTCTGAAACTAACATAAAACCTTTCATCCTTGAGTCTTAAATTATTTCACAAACATTTATTCTTATAGAATTCCTGCAGGGCAGACATTACAGAATCACAGATTCATGAAGACTTGGAGATGAAGGGAACTTCAGAGATCATTCACTTAAATCGCTTCATTTTTCAGGTGAAAAAATTAAAATCCCAGAAGGTGAAGTGACTTATCCAAGCAGTTCTCTTCTTTAAAATGTGAAAGTAGAAGTTAGGTGGATAACTTTAAGCCATAGAATGCATTTTAAGTTATTGTATGAATTGGGGCGCCTGGGTGGCTCAGTGGGTTAAAGCCTCTGCCTTCGGCTTGGGTCATGATCCTAGGGTCCTGGGATGGAGCCCCGCATCAGGCTCTCTGCTCAGCAGGGAGCCTGCTTCCCCCCGCCCCCCTGCCTGCCTCTCTGCCTACTTGTGATCTCTGTCTGTCAAATAAATTAATAAAAAGCTTACAAAAAATTATTGTATGAATTAAACTTTAAATTTTATTTACTCTAGCTTTGGGAAGAAATTCAGTCCATCTTTTTAAAGGCAGCCCTAAGGGGTGGAGAAGTGGGTAGAGATGGGTTAATAAAATGATGTCTCTCAGTAATGAGTGATAATTTAAAGTAGTATAGAAGTGAGCAGAAGAAACAAAGTTATTTCTACTAATTTAATTTGTTGGTGTAGAATGGGAAAAATTGTTAGAAATGAATCTCTGTTGAATCTGACAACCTCTCCTCCTATCTTTCATCCTAACCCAAACGCACCACTTAAAACTTTTTCACTGCCCCCTTTCCCACCTCCGCATATTAATAATCATCTGCCACTTTAAAGAATAAAGGAATTTCAGGGTGTTTGGCTGACTCAGTTGGTAGAGCATGCAATTCTTGATCTTGGGGTTTGAAGTTTAAGCCCCACATTGGGTGTAGAGATTGCTTAAAAAAAAAAAAAAACTTTAAAAAGTAAAGGATGAAGGAATTTGGAAGAAAAGAAAGGAAATTTACCCAGAAAGAGACCTACTGACCCACAGGGAGGAGTGGTGGGAAGATCACCATGGAACCTTCTACACCTGCTCAGAGAAGGGAAAATGACACAAAACTACTGAGACAATATTTATTCCATGGGTGCAAGACATTTTCAAAGATTCAAAGCTGTCGTTTGAGAGTTCACAGGCAACAGGAAGATATCTTATGTATACTTGACTCAACCACAAAGTTAATGAGACTAAATGCACAATAGTTGTGCAAACGAAATGGTATGGGAGCATATGAAAAACATTAGACTTTGAAATGGGTGGGTTTGGGAAGATTTGGGAAAGAATTCAAAGTGAGGCTAGAAAAACATTGTTGGTAAAAATGAGATTGATAGGGAGGGGACATTCCTGATAAAAACGAATATATTTTACCAGAAGCATCGTGTTCTTTCTTTCCTAAAAGACAAAGACAAAGAAGAGAGTCTCAGGGATGAATAGCAGTATTAGGGTACAGCTGAAGGATTGATTTGTGGAAAGGAGTGCAAACAAATGAAGATATGAATCATGACTGTTGACAATGAGAAAGTTCCACTGGAGGGAACTTATTTGGAAAATTTGTGGAGAATTTACTTCTGGAAGGATGGATAAAATGAAGAAAGGGGAAATAGGGTTACATTACAGGAAAAATGGAAAAATATTGAGATCAGATAGTATTTATTTGGAAATATTGAGACAGGAAGTCTGCAAAGGTTCTGCTTCATGTTGTGTAATACAATTAACTAAGAACAGCATTGACAGAACATTAGAAGACATATGGATCTGACTGGACCATAAAATGACTATACCTCTCTAAATTCTTGGGGCTAGCTTTTTAAAGCTCTCTTTTTCCAAGAGATATGATTAAATCTAGAACTATATATCTCAAAGGATAACACAGTAGAAGAGATCTGATTGATGGCCTAAGAAAATGAGAAAGAGGGTGATATGATAAATCTGAGTCAAAGATAGTAATAGTTTAATAAGATAAATGTGATATTTCCCCCCTTGAAATCATAGCAGGTTAGAGGCACTAGTGACTTTAGGGATTGTTATTGAAATGCATAACAGCATGGATGAGTCTCAACATAATTATATTGGGTGAAAGAAGCCAAACCTCCCTTCCCCTGCCACAAAAGAGTACATTTATGTAAAGCTCTAGAAAACACAAACTAATCTATAGGGACAGAAAACAGATATGCTTGAGGTTGCTTGGGGATAGGGGCAATATAGGATAGATTATAAAGGGCATAATGAAACTTTTGGATGTTATGAATATGTTCACTATCTTGATGTATAGTTTAATAAGGGTGTGCTTTGTGTCATAACTTATCAAATTGTCCACTTTGTACATGTGCATTTTCTTGTATGGCAATTACCCCTCAATAAAGGAGTTTAAAAAAAGAGATAACATGAATGACAGAAAATCTATTTGCACCCAGAATATATAGTAATGTGGCAAAACCTTCCTTGGATAGCACCTAAGAACATATGCCTATCTGACACAGGATATTTCTTCTTCCTGTGGAACAGGGGAAATTACTAGCGATTTTTAAAAACAGAAATATGACTTTTATATCTCTATAAAAATAGAGAATTTTTGCAATTCATTTGTAGAGCAGGAAGGCTCTGGACCTCTTTTTCAGAATGCCTGTTCTCTGATGCCAGCTATGGCTCTGACTTACTCAGTGATTTTGGAACTTAATCTCATTTTATGACATGCAAAATGGAAATTAAAATATATATGCCACACTTCACAGACTTAAAAAAAAGATGAAATTATTTAGAAATATTTAGAATATTTTTGTTGGTACTAAGCAAGCTTGTGGGGATACAAAATAAATGGGATGCATTCCTTTCTCTCTAGATGCTTGTATTTTTCTTTCTCCCTATAGACAGACAGACAGATACATAGGTAAGTAGATAGAGAGATAGAGATGCAAATCAAGTGTAAGATATATTCTAAATTTTATAATTTTGTTGTGAATAGACTACAGTAGAAGTATAGTAGAGGAGGAAGGATCTAAATATCTAAGGGTCAAGCAAGTAACATCTCAGTTGTTTTTGAAGAAATAGTTCAACAGAGAAAGGAGCATAAAGATTCCATGAAGAAATGTATGCAAAAACCTACAGACATAAGGGGACATAGTACTTGGGAGATATCTTAAATTCATTGTTCTTAAATTCATGGTTCTTGATGGAGAGGTTAAGCGTGGGAGGATTGCGAATGATGAATCTGAGGACAGTTTAGGGCAATATTGAGATGGACCTTCCATGCTACCTGGGAGAATATAGACCAAAAGGACTAGACAGGAAAAAAGTAAGTGAATATAATTTTAAAAAATCATGAAAACAACAATTTATTGATTAAATATTTGGCTTTTATAATGGATACTTTCGTAGTTACATAAAAAAGAATTGATATGGGAATCTCACAAAAATATTCAAAATTTTATTTCCTATTAAAATGCTTTTGCCATGTAAGTCCACATTCATTTTTAACAACTACTTAAGTCATTATTATACTTCTTTGTTTTTTAATTTAAAAGTTGAATAGTAGTGACTTGCCATAAATCAAAGACTGTTTTCTTAGAAAAATATTGATCAAATTTAGTTTCCTCTTAGGAAATAAACCCTTGTAAAATTTAAATGTGATTGAGAAATGCAAGCACAGTTTAAAAAAGGAATGGTATTAATGGCTTTTTAATCAAGAAAGTGGCTTATTAAAACAAAGCAAAGTAATTAATAGATTTTTTTCAATTGCATACAATTGGAAACTTGTAACTGGATGAATGATGACCCTGACTAAAGTCAGTGTCTTTCTTTGGCCTCAAAATTTTCAAAGATTACTTATGGAACCAATATTTATATTTATTTTCTTAGTTTCCTAAGTACAATGTTGTTGTTTCCGTGTGGAGCTTGGTGTTGGAAAGGACTGAGTTTACCACATCATGGAAGATTCTTACTGGGAAACTTTCAGCAAATTATTGGACCTCTCTAATACTCAAATTCTCCATCGTCAAATGGGGATAATGATATTCAGATCATAGGGTTGCTGTAATGCTTAGATGAAATGGTGATTCTGAAATACATAGCATAGTGTTTGATATACAGTAAATCCCCAGTAAAAATAAGATGTTGTTTTTCTTGCTACCCGGACTTGTTGGGACTGGCAGATCAACATGGGACCAATTTTCCTGTTTGTACTGAATACATGTGTAGCTCTATGTTGAGTGGAATAAAGGACCACATTGAAAATCAGGGGATCTAGCTCTTGCCACACTCTGACATTAGTGAGCTATGTGTTTTTGAAGGTGTAATGGGATGTCTCCCATTCTTTTCATCAATAAGATGAGGGTGCTGGACCATCCACTAGATTTGAAAAGTGCATTTGAAGAATCTTGGAATATCAGGATTTCCTTCCATTGAATTGAGAGAAAAGGAAGGTGACGAGATGTGACTCAACTATCTCCACCATTGCTTCAACATCTGAATTAACTGATTTTTGGTTTTGGATTATCTAGAAGGATTTTGCTTGAACAGAGCATCTCATAGCTATGAAAGTTTGCAAACCACTGGATTTCCCAATTTCTAAGTCTCCATTAGCTCTACAGTTTTGTTAATGTTTTTAATCATTAACCAAAGTCTGAAACCTTCCCTGAATGCAATCATACTAAAGATGGAAATAATTGTATTTTCTTGTTAGGATAAAGAAATTAAGATGATATGTGACAAATATAATGATTAATAGTTTTATGTCAATTTGATCCCTGTAAGAATCTTATAAAAAAGCATCATTATCCCTTTAAAAGACAGGACAAGGAAACCAACACCCAAGAATTTATTTATTTATTTTTAATATCTTATTTATTTATTAGAGAGCACAAGCAGGCAGAGGAAAAAGCAGGCTCCCCACTGAGCAGGGACCACCCCCTCCCCCCAGTGCAGGACTTGATCCCAGGAACTTGGAATAATGACCTGAGCTGAAGGCAGACACTTAATGGACTGAGCCACCCAGGTATCCCACTCAAGAAGTTTAAATCATACCATATATAGATAAATGATCAATTTGTAATTTAAACTCAAACTGATAAATCACTAATTACAAAGTCAATAATACAGTAAGAAATAACTCAAGGTATCATTTAATCCACTTTTAAAAAGTCTGCCTTAGGTCTTTGAATTATTTAATTGAGTAAGTTTTCTCTGAACACTTACTCTGTGTCTAATACCTTAGAGCATAGGAAGATGAGTAGTATAGAGTTCCTGACTTCTAAAGGCTTATAAACTAGTCAGGAAGATAGGCCCTTAATAGGAAGCAATTATAAGAGTGAACATAGGTATATGGCCTGTTTAGGTTTGCTGGGGGAAAGAAAAACCAAAGGGACCATAAATATATAAGTTAAGTATAGTTCATCTGCAATTAGTAAATGTTCATCTTTCCAGATATATATGAATAGGGTGAGTCTGGCCAAGTCCTGATACAGGGTGGGAGAGGGGCAGGTAACTCTTAACACCAATTTCAGAAGGAAAAGTAGTGGTGAGCAGAGAAAAGGCTATGTTAAAAATTTAAGTCCTTGGTTAGTAGCTTGCCCATAATCTGTCACACCAGAGCAACCAGGTCTTAGGGCATCTGTAATCATGACCTGTATTTCTTTTTAAGGCTGCCAACTGCAATCACCCAAACTGGAATTCATAGACATCAGGAAAAGACCAGGAGCAAACAAGCACTGAGGATATCTTTAAGTGTCATTAAAGTCATGGTTTCACACTGTAATACAATTGCAGCAAGAAGTACTGATTTTTTTTTTTTTTTTTTTTTTTTTTTTTGACAGAGAGAGAGAGAGAGAGGGAGAGAGAGCACAAGTAAGGGGAAGGGAGAAGTAGGCTCCCTGCTGAGAGGGAGGATTCCAGGACCCAGCTGCTTAACTGACTGAGCCACCCAGGCATTCCAAGAAGTACTGAAATTTTGATGCAAGGTACGAAATAGCAAACAAAAGAGTTGCTTTTGCTTCAAAGGAAAAAAAAAAAGTGAAAAAAGTGCAGACTAAAGAATAATGCGAAGTAACTGGAATTTTAAGATGATGAAATTAATGTTTCCCCTGGCCAAATTACACTTAATGTTCGATGCTATTTATTGCTACCTGATGCTGGCACAGAGTGATCTTTTCAACACAAATCCTTTCTTGGTTTTGAGAAACTCTAGTAATTGTCCTTATTCTATTTGAGTAGCTATGGGAAAAAGAAGATTCAAATGATGGAAATATGAATTGCCATCAGCTCTAAATATTTTATTTATTTATTTGATAGAGATTACAAGTAGTCAGAGAGGCAGGCAGAGAGAGAGAGAGAGGAGGAAGCAGGCTCCCCGCTGAGCAGAGAGCCTGGTGCAGGGCTTGATCCCAGGACCCTGAGACCATGACCTGAGCTGAAGGCAGAGGCTTTAACCCACTGAGTCACCCAGGCACCCCTGCCATCAGCTCTAAAATATAACAAAAGATTGGAAGTAAAATTAAGTATTATACCAGAAAAAAAAAATGAAATCCTTTAAGATGCTCAATGAAGAGCATATTTTATCATGTGTTCTTTTTGAAGACTTAAGTACCTAGGTGCAGATTCCTTAAAATGAGAACAAGCTCTGTACCTCTACAGCAATTTGCTTCATATTAAGTAGCATTTCAGCTATTTTTGTCTGGAATTGGTATGACAAAGAAGCTTATTTATCTTCTTTTCATTTGAGAAGCTGCTTCCTTCCTGGCAGTAATAAGGTTGGCATGGCTGATGCCGACCAGATCCCAGATTTCTAATGCACACTTGGAGAAACCTTCTCAAACTGTAGGAACCCTGGCTATGTTCGTTGGTTGGCACCATTCCATTCCTTAATGGGGTACCTGCTTCCAGCATCAGGAGTCACTAGTGTGGCTGGCCTTGTGGTAAGGGGCCTCCAACAGAAGCAGGTCTTCTAGACATCATGGAGTTTCTATTCTTCTGGAACTTGGCATCATGACTGTTCCTACTTCCTGTGTCATGGAAGTAACCTAACCTTGTCTCCTTTTCTGCTCCATGTCCTGGATACCAGGCACCAACTGCATAGGCTACACAAACATGATACCCATATGAGAATAAGGTTAGCTAAAAAGGAGAACCATGGCCATGGAGACATAAAAAACAAATAGCAAGTATAGTCTTGACCAGTTATCCCACGACCCAAGAGCAAACAACCTCCTTTCAGTCATGTTTTCCTCACTATAATTCAAGCGATGCATCTGTGGATTCACAACAAAGGAAAAATAATTATGACAGGAGGTTTAGGACAGAGTCTCTGAGTCCCAGAGTCTTTGAACCCCTTCTGCCACCACCTCACTGGATGTCTGAGGCAAATCCCTTAAAATCTCTGAACTTCATTCTCCTCGATGGTCAAGTGCAGACTAGGGAACTTCAAGGTCCTGACATCTTCTAAAGTCCTAGGGTATTATGGTTTTACTGATATAGAGCCTAAGAGATGTTTTAATAATCACAGAAATAATGAATACAAAAGAGTTTACTCCTCAGAAAAAGACATTTCATATATAGGGAATATCAATATATAGATAACTATAATAATACCTAGAGCACAAGTTAGTTTCTCTATATCAGGGTTTTACTGTTCATTGATAAATGATAAAATTTAAGACTGTCATTTAAATACAAATTAAAGTTTTGGTTTGTGATCTGTGTTAATTCCAATGGATTTTTTCAGTGCTGAAACAACACAGGTATTCTGAGTAATTATTCTCCAGTGATGACTTACAGTTAGGAGTTCATTTGGGAAATTGTCTAAAACTGCCCAAAAGTCCAGATCCTAAATTCCTGAGTTAAAGCTGATTAGTGGTTGGTGTATGGCACCATCATGTTTTTTTTTTTTCCCTTGATCTAATGCATTGGATTGATAAATGAAAGAAATTTATAAACATAATAGCATAACATCATAGGATTTAAGGTGTACAAAGTATCTCAAAGATACTTTATATTTCCCAAAATATGTTAAGATTCTATGGTACAGGGTGGAGCCTTCAATAAAACGATTGCCCCTGGAGTTGGGTTTGAAGCTGAGTTCTCAACCTTTCACCTGGTAAAGCTTGTGTTATATTTGTATATTTATACACCTCAAGTCTTATTAAGCTTGATGTATATTAGCCCACCACTTAAACTCACTACATCTTCTAGATGTATTTCTAACCCAAAGCTCAGGAAAAGAACAACTGAGATAATAAGTTCTCATGATAAATTAATACCCTAAAATAATTTACTGGATTTAAATTTCATTATACTGAAATGAGTAAATAAAAATACATCAGAAGTGCTCAAAATAAAGACAAAGGGTTACATTTTCTTATGAGACAGATACCATTGGACTGGGTAACAAAAGTTAAATAGAGAAACCCAGAATAAAAGCAAATAGATAAGGCAAACAACATTACTTAAATGTTATTTTCAAGAAGCACATCCCAAACAAAATGACAGTTTGAAAATGTAGGATGGAAAAACATACCAAGAAAAAACTTATTTTAAAAACTACTGTGACAATATTAATCTAGGAAAAAATAGAACTCAATATGAAGTTTTTTTTGGATTAAAAGTCCTATTTTATTATGACACAAGGTATATTTTAAGAACTTTCAGCCATCAGGAGTCTTTATTTTTCTAGTCACTAAGTTTAAAATATGCAAGCAAACCGGAGGAAACACGTAAGGACTAGTATATAAAGACATAGCCAAAATGGGAGATGTTAACACTTCCTTTCAAAAATCACCAGATCAGGCAATGTAACCACAATGTGAGCAAACATGATTCAGGGGATGTAGTCATAAAAGGACTCCGTTTTGCATCTCATCGGGCTTTTACAGGTCTTAAGTGGGCCTATTTTTCCCCTCTTCCTGGCTCAGGTTAACTGGGCAGCCCTATGATTTTCCCTAAAGAAATAGTTCCTGTTAATTTCATCAAACACAGTCTCAGTTCAGCCATTAAAGTGTTCAGTCCTATGTAATCGTTAAAAACTCTAACCTTGATTTATGACCTCTCTCCCTCTCCATGCCAAGAGCTATTGCAGACAAATATCTAAAGCAAAGGAAGCTTGTTGGTTTTTTCCTTCTGGTATTTCTTCTACTCCTTCTCTTTTCCTGACTAATTGATGCCTCTAATTAGCTGGGATGGGTGGATGACAACTTTGAGAGGGGCCAAGCTTCCTATTTATAGATGTCTGGTTCATGGAAATTGCAAGTCTTTCCTGCAAGACTTTGAAAGAGCACTTTCCTACCAAACTTCAAATTACTACTTTGTTCCCATTGAGGTCACTTTAGTCAGTATGTCGCACTCAAGCTTCCCAGGCTTAACTCAGACCCCATTGTACTGCTTCATCTTCAAACTGAAGGGTCCACAGGTTAAACTTTTGAGTTGCCACCTCCAACTCCCCTCCTAGTGATGGGGGGCTGAGGAGTAGCACACTCCCCCTTCTTCTTTCCTGTGGGAATCAGAGGGATTGTGACTCCAAGCAGAGTTTGATCTAGAGAAATTCTCCTCAACAATTTTTTTCCAAATTCAACTCTGACTCATTATATCCTAGCTATGTGTGAGGAATTTAAGAGTTTTCTAAAGTTTCATAAAAAATTTGCTTGAAAATTCTGCATTGTGGTTCTGCCACCTAAACTGGGGATGATGTTTATAGTGCTCATGAGTGTCAGTCCAAACTTCCATTTCAATATCTTCTGAGATAAGCAGGGGTGAAAAGCATTTGAATAATAACTTATTCTCCCTCTCCCTCTCAATTCTTAGAGGAACAGTTATAACCTTAAGATCATTTATTAGAAAATGAAATAAAAAATAAATATACTAAGCCTTTAATTTGAGATATCAGAAAACAATTCCAAGAAGAACATAGAGAGATGGAATGAACAGTGATAAATTCAGCCTTCATAATACAGATAATTTTTTAAAGTATATGTAATTTTAAGTACCAAAAAGTAAATTTTAAAACAATTAACAAATAAAATATTAAGAAATCTAGCAAATCTGATTAACAGGAAAGAGAATTTACTAAAAATCAATGTTAGGAAAAAGAAACAGGATATAAGTACAGATGTGGAGGAATGAAAAATAATAAAACACTATGTACACATTTATAGCAACTTATCTGAAAATCTAGATGAATTAATCATTTTTTAAGAAGATACGAGTGTCAAAAAAAAATGAACAAGCAACATACCTTAAGAAACCACCACCACCACCAACAACAAAAAAAACAGAAAAAGAAAAATTAAATAAAGCAGCACTGCTTTGAATGACATCTGTTTAGCTTGTAAGTTCAATCAAATCCTACCAGGCACTTAAAAGTTGTCTCTAATTCATGTTATTTAGGTTGTTTCAAAGTGGAGAAAAAGATTAAAGCTTTCTTACTTATCACAAGGCTACTATAGCACTAATCTAATAAGGCAAGACTATCACATAACCTTTCAGCCATCAGGAGCTCAGCATCACATATGAACACAAGTATAATTTTTTAAATCAACAAATTAAGTCCTTTACTGTGTTAAAAGAATAACATAACCAAGTATGTATATCTCAGAACTGCAAATATGATTCATCATTAAGAAATTATATTTAGTTTATAATAGAAATGGTATTTCAAATAATTTGGGGGAGGGAAAAGAATTGTTATTTAGTAAATAGTACCTAGCAATTGGATAGCCATATGGGAAAGATTAATTTTGTAATCTTACCGTTCATCATATGTAAAGGGAAACTCCATATAAATCAAACACATATATTTAGAAGTTCACAGAGTTGTTAGGAAAAAAAAGAGAGAATATGTCTTTATTCCCTTGGGATAGCAAAAGTCCTCCTAATACATTATAAGCTCAAAGACCATGAAAGAAAAGATTAAGAAATGTAACTTAACGAACATTCATGTGTACTGTAGAATGCAAGATATTTTAAATGAAGTGACAAGCACCACATTGGAAGAAAACATTTGTTTAAAAAAATATAAAAGTTTATTTTTTTTATATTTTTTATTTATATCTTATACTAATTAGTGTATTTTTAAATGTTAACAATTTTTAAAAAGGCAAGCAATCCAACTATGATGAATAATTCATGAAATTCATACTAATAGCTAGTAAATATGAAAAGACATGCTCAACATCACAGGTCATCAAGGGAACACCTATTAAAACAACAGTGGTGTCCCATTTCCTGCTTCGATGATTGGGAGGGTGAGATAACAGTGAGGTTTTGCAAAGGAGAAAGTGGCACTCCCATGGGTGATTATATGAATTGGTGCAGTATTCTGGAGAATCATTTGACTGGGTCTATTAAGTTAAAAAAAATTGCATTTCCTTTGACTCAGCAATTTTATGTCTAGATTTCTTTTCCACAGAATTACTTATCTGTGTGCACAAAGATGGATGCTCAGGAAAATTTATTTCATCATTGTTGGTACGAGGAAAAAGAAGAGAAAATTGGATACAACCTATCATGTTCCATCATTGTAGAATGGTTATCGAGTTTATGCTATTGATTTATTTAATGAGGCAATATACATAAAGCACTTCGAACAACATCTGGCACCTGATAAGCACCAGATATATGTTAGCTTTATTATTCTCCCACCCTGGAATTATAAGCTCGTTGAAAACAGCACATTTGTCTGTTTCACTCATTATTGCAACCCCTTGGCCAAAAAACAATGCCTGTCATGTAGCAGGGTAGCAGGTCATCAATCAACATATCTAAAATGATTCCTAAATATATATAATGCTCTTTTTCTGTGATTGCCCCTCTATATCCATTTTTTTGCCCTATTCTGATTTCTAGGAAGCCGACTTGGGTTTCCTTTATCCTCTGGCATTCAGTTTGTCACAGCCCATAGTGTCATCAACAGGATTAGAGAGTGGAAGGACGTTGCGGTATTTCTCCTCTGCTACTTCTCTGCCATACCAGTAATTGCATCCTTTAACTATAGCCAGACCTCATTGGTTAAGTCTGGACAAGCAACCCCCACTCCATCCTACCCACCTCCTCCACCCATGGCCACAGATCTCTCTAGGTCCAATAACAAAAAAAAAAATTCTCTTCCTATTTCTTCAGGCTTCAAGGTGGTGACTCCTTTCTTCTGCTGTTAAAACCTGGATGCTTTACCATACCTTGCTCGTTCCCTTGACCCTGCTCCCACACATTTCCCATTCAGTCCACAATTGATCTATAAGCTAAGCATTATCATGCAGCTATTAAATAGCGTGAGGGAGAATTGGATGTACTGACACAAAAACAGTTCCACAGTGGATATGTTAGCTTTAAAAAGGCCAAAAAAATTGATACCCATATATGTATCATTTATCCACAGTCAACATTTGCCACATTTTGGTTTAATGCTATTTTCGACATTTAGATATTTCAAATCCATGGTGCACTATAATAGAAGAAAGATTTGAATATATAACACATACTTAGACAATTCAGTGGTTTAAAAACAGCTTTAACTCTCTCAATATATAAATGACTGTAAATCCTAGACAATTATGCCATGCCAGCAACAAAGCTGGAACAGTAATGCAACACCTTCCTTAGGTTCCACACCCCCTGGCTGTGTCACAGAGAACAAGGATTCCCTGGCAATACCTACCGGTCATTTGTAGCATCATTACCAAATGTAATGCATGATATAGCACGATAGCATCGTGGACTGTCATTCCTTGAAATATTATGGTACTTTGATTTATAAAGTGATGACCAAAGAGCAGACCGTTAAGTCTTAAAAACTTTGGGTGTTTAAACATCCAGTGCCATATTTAAACGCGATTGGCTCAAAACCTCAGGAGTTTCCCTGGTGACATTCAAGGCTACGCCCAAACCTGAAGGTCAAGGAGAGGCTGAGGAAAGAGGCAGACAGACCACCCCAGACTGGAAGGTGGCAGGTTCAGTAAGTAAGGGGACTTACATACAAGGCTTGTTTTGGGTGGCTGGAAGATGAGTAGATCTCTACACTAATCCCCCTGAATCTCAAAAGTTTATATGAAGGCCTTAACTGTGCTTAGAACATACTCAGTCTAGATGGTCTCAACAACACCTTACTTTCAAGGCTGTGTTCTTGAAACAGCCCCCACCTTGGGAATGGTGGGTAGAATGTATGTTTCAAGGACTGTGGGTATTGAGAAGACTCCAATTGCCCTGATCAGCTTACAGGTTAACTAGTGCTCATATCCTCTCAATGGCTTTCCCAATAAATGTCTAGAACATCATATTGAAACATCAAAGTATGAATGACAGCTACCTCTGGGTATAGAATTGGAATTGGTATGAGCACAGGGGAAATTAACCTTTTTTTTTCCTTCTAAACTTCTGCATTATTGAAAAACAATTTTACAGTGAGCCTACATTAATTTTCTAATTATATAAACAAATTAAAATAAAATTTGTTATAAAAGAATGATGGGATCTTCTAGAGTGGAATTCTGACAAAATTTTGGTAATTGTATGCAAGAGTTAAAAGAACAGAGAACAGGGCACCTGGGTGGCTCAGTGGGTTAAGCCTCTGCCTTTGGCTCAGGTCATGATCTCCGGGTCCTGGGATTAAGCCCCGCATCAGGCTCTCTGCTCAGTGGGGCGCCTGCTTCCCCTCACCTGGCCTATCTCTCTGCTTACCTGTGATCTCTCTCTGTGTCAAATAAATAAAATCTTAAAAAAAAAAAAAAGAACAGAGAACAAATTAACTATACACAGAACACTCTGGTGTCAGCATTGAAAAGAACAAATAAAACAGGAGGAATTGACGCAGAGAGGTCACCAAGATCATTAACCTGAGAGTTGGAATGGAATTCCTGAAACAGTAGACAGGTCTGCAGCGATATGGTCAGGATAGCCCAAGCCCAGATTGTCCTGAGATCTATGAGGGGGAAAAAAAAAAACAAAAAAACAAAACAACAACAACAACAAAAAACAAACTTAAGACAATGAAAAATATATATGTTTTTGGTAAGAATAGACAAGAACAAGCTGAACAAGGGAAGGAACTGTTTAGGGAAGATGCACACTTTTATTAACCTGACAGAAACACCACACACACTCAACTATTCCTTTCTTTTGTTTTCTTTAACAAAAAGATGTAAAGAAAGGGTGTCAGGAGGAATTGAAACTCAGTACAAGAGAGAAGATAGAAAGTAAACGCGTAGACCCTTAAATGGTATTGAGTTTTCAGACACAAAAAAGATTATATTCTAGTATAATAAAAGAATTAACAAACGTGTTCAAGAACATTCTGAATAGGAAGGGTTTAAGGAGGTGAACCAATGTTCCAATGTTTCAAAATTCTGAAGACTCACTCAAACTCAATTCCTGTGTGGTGTGTGCATGTGTGTGGGTGTGTGCGGTATGTGTGGTGTGTGTGGTATGTGTATGAAGTGATCTTTTTCTCTTCTTTAATTCTATCAGTATCTTACCTGTGCAGAGACACTTAGTTTGCTGGGCTGTCATAAAAATTTACCACAGAAATGTATTCCGTTCTGGGTCTCAGTTTGAAATGGGATAATGGTAGTTAGTGAAATGCAAAAGCAAGACAGCAACCACAGCCTCTTTCTAGATTTCCAAATTCAGAAGTACAAGCTTAACTTTCTAAATTTTTAAAAATAAGTACCAATAGATCAATGTTGGCAGTATTTATGATCCTTCTAATATGAAATAATTGTGAAACAGTAATGTTTATTAAAGAATCAGTGCATCCATAACTTATCTAAACTGATGAATGCAATTTGACGGACAAAATGAAATCAGTTGGTCAACTGTTAATTATAAACTGTTAATTTTTTTTTAAATTAGGATAATGTATATAAATAGTGCACTGCTTCATAAATAAGACTGGCAACTCTTATTGAAGCATGTTTTTTTTTAAATCCCTTTCTGGTGTGGCACCCATGGTTTCTTCAAACATGAAAGGAAACAGAGCATAGTGATTATGAGGATGTACTTTGAAGTCACATAAACCAGAATTTTAATCTTAGCTCCTCTACTGACTAGAAGTGCGAGCTTGGGCCTAAGTTTCTTTATCTTCTTGAGGTGTTAGTGAGATCTATCCTATTGGGATGAAATGGACTCATGTATTTCAGAAAGTCCAATATAGACCCAGTTATTTAGAAGAGCCTTATCAATGGTACTTATTATTAGTATTGTGCAGCCTTAACTAAATTTCCGTAAATACTAAATGGATACGGAAGAGACAGTAAGTATGAGTACTGTATTATTGCCAGCATAAAAAGACAAATAATTGCAGTGCCTACAGTACATTTTTCTGACTCATAATGTTTTCTCAATAGACGTCACTTTCCTTACACTGACTTCCTGTGCCCTCTGCTTTTCCTTCAAGTGTATGGATGACCAAGGGCTTTCTTTAGTAAAGTACTCTTTACTTAATCAAAATAAAACAATCACAATGAGAAATTTTACATAATTGTAAATAAAAATATACTTTGAGAATATACTTTGAGAAATCCTTTTTGGTTGAAGACCCTTGAAGCAAGCCGCTTCTGAGTGGAAAAATGACATATTCTGTAGCTGTCTCTCTCTCCTTCTCTCTGATTACTGCTGTTAATAAGGATTCGAAAAGGAGCCATGACAGCTCTTGGAGTTTGTAATGTAATCATTTCTATACATTCTATAGAAATTCATTTCTTTTAAAAATATTTTATTTAAATTCAGTCAATTAACATATAGTGTATTATTAGTTTCAGAGGTTGAGTTCAGTGGTTCCTCAGTGTCATATAACACCCAGGGCTCATTACATCATGTGCACTCCTTGATGCCCATCACCCAGTCATCCCATCCCCCAACTCTCTCCCCTCTGAAACCCTCAGTTTGTTTCCTCGAGTTAAGAGTCTCTTCTATATTCATTTTTTATTTGCTTTGCTGATCCTTACAGACGTCTTCTGGTAAGCAAAATGTAAATCAAAAGACTATGGTGAGTTTGATTTTAGTTATTGCATTTGTATTTGTCATCCTCAAGGATCTTCTTAGCATCTTTTCAAAGTCACGGTGACAGTTCTTATGCTTTCCTATTTCTTGCAGATATTTTAACCTTTTTATGTTAGTTCATTAAGTATAGTAGTGTAAGGAAGACTTTATTCAAGAATAGTGCAATAGGGGTATTACAATAGGGGAGGGACAACAGTATTAACTCTGAATGCAGCAAAAAACACCGGGGGATTTTTAGCCAACAGAGTGAAGGGAGTCCATGGACGGAAAAGTACTTAAAGGAGTCATCAAGGGTAGGGACATTCTTGATAAACTGACCTAACATGATTCTTGCTACTAGCAGTTTAAGAGCTTAGCCACTAAAAGTAGGAGATGAGGAGCCACTAAAAGTAGGAGATGAGGAGCTAGATCAGATAATAAGAGTGTGGAAGTCTCATAGAGACTCTTAACTCTAGGGAAAAAACTGAGGGTTGTTGGATGGGAAGGGGGTGGGAGGATGGAGTAACTGGGTAATGGGCATTAAGGAGAGCACATGATGTGATGAACACTGGTGTTATATAAGATTGATGAATCACTGACCTCTAACTTTGAAACCAATAATATGTTAAATGTTCATTAATTGAAATAAATTTTTAAAATGGAAAAATAATCACACACACACACATGCACAAAGAGTTTGGGACTGTCTGAATCAGCAGGATTCTTGCTAACACTCATTAGGCCAAAGACAAGCTGAGGAATAAGGCTGAGGCCTAGTCAGAAACAAGTTTCGGCAGAACCTGACTGTGGTTTGGTCAAGGAGAATCATGGTCAGTAACACCTGAAGACTGCAGTTCTGTTCTGTGGACCATTGCTTCCTCTGGTTCTCGCATCTCTTCCCATGATTGTCTTGGAATGGGCGCTGTCCATAGGACCTGAGGCCCAGCATGAATGTACCTTCCCCCAGAGATGTGTGTTAACTTCCCCCAAATGCCCAGGGGTTTTGCCTGTCCGAAGCTACCAAAGTGGGTTGAGTGACTCCTACAGCAGGAGCTAGAACCTACACAGCGGTTTGAAGACTGATTCATATCAGATCTACGTTTACGTTGAGGATGTAGCCGTTTTATGCTTCAAATTATTTTGAAAAGTAGTTCTGCTAGAATCCCTGTCACTGTGGATCCTCAGTTTTGATTTTTGTCCCCTTTGCTCTGGTTGGCCATCAACATCAAAAATTCAAATGTGACAATACTTGCAAATACCCTCAGGGCAAAAGCAACTTCCTTACTCGTGGACCTTTCTGTATGATTTCACTTCACTTACACTGTGGACTGGTAATTCCTTATTACTGTATACCTTTCATGAAGATAATTTTTATGTTTTAATCTTACATAAGAATTTTCAGAAAACTTTCAGATTTTGTTTTTGTCTTTTTTTTTTTTTTTAAGTTGGATAAAGATGAAGAAATCCATGAAAGCAAAGAGTGAGAATGGAGCTTATTTGGACAACAAATGTTTAGTAACAAGATAGAGATGAAGACAATGTTTGGGGATTTTTTTCTTTGCTTCCTTGAGCTGTTGTATTGTTATTTTGTTGAGTCCTTGTGTATGTATTAATTATTGATTACGTGCTTCAGAACTGTTAGTCTCTCAGTCACACTTTTAACATAAGACTGTCTCTATTCTTTGAAAACTCTGGAGCAGGGAGATTGTCCCCATGAATTAAGTTGGTACCAGCCTTGCCCATGTTTTTAGTTCCTAATCTTGATGTTTGATGGTAACTTTGACTTTGATATTTGTTTCCCCACCTGCCTTGATACCTGAAAGCTTGGTGGTTTCATTATCATTTCATTATCATTTAACTCTGCCTTCAACACTCTGGGCTTTTTATTTTTTTTTAAACCTTGGTTAATTAATCAATTAAGTCCAAACCACAGGAGCTGAATAATCCAATCCTCAGACTGAGTTCCCTGGAAGGAGTCTCTGAGACATGAAGTTGCACGCAGAAGCTCTTTGGCAAATATGCTCTGGACATATTTTTAAGGAAGTGAGGAAGACAGAACAGAGCAAAGACAGAAGCTGGTCTTGCATGGGGATATAACTGAAGGCTTCAAACCTATCAGCTCTCCAACTGGGATGGCTTTCAGCGGTTTCCCAAACCCAGGCACAAAGGCTTGGCTCTTGTATTCCCCCATCAGCCAGTCATATGCCCTGTTTCCTGCAGACCGAAGAGGGCAGTTCCTAGTGAGGACACAACTTGAACCCTCAGGCTCTGACATGGATATTTTGGTCGTGGTGACCTTGATACAATTTCCAGGCATCCCCTATAGCAATTCTTGAATTGCTTTACAGAATTATGGCACTAATTAGACACAGGGCTGGCATCAGGATATATGTATGTATGTCTAAGAGGAAATAAGGTAATAGGAAATGGAAAAATATATTAGAATCATGATACTGTTTTGCAGTTAACATTAAGAAGTCCCAGATATAACCCAGGAATGCATTATTATCATCAACTGGTATTGCTTAACTCCTTAATGAGCTGTTCACTTGTGTAATCCATGGAGTTATTGTCCTTACCCATCAATATATGCCCCTAATGGGGATGTAGCTGTCTGCTTTATACTTGAGAATTATTTGAAATTTCATGATTTGTTATAAAAATTTTGTGAATTTTGTTTTATTCTCTAAAAATATTTGTCATTATTTTAATATAAAATAATGTTTTATAAAAATTATCAGTTTAATTACTTGATTTTTGTTCCTCAAATATCCTAAAAAATTGCTTCTGGCTTATGCTAAGGCTTAGAGTACACGCCTGACACACCATTGTAGACCTTCAATCTGTTACTTTCTCAGTTCCAGAAGAACAAATGAAACAAGAAGTAATGATAATAATGATAATGATAATAATAGTAGAAGTAGTAACAATAATAATAATAGTAACCAACATTCGTACAATATATCTGAGTTTTCAAAGTGAGAACGGCATAAGACAGGCAAAACAGGAATGGAATCCAGAATCCAGACTGATTGTGTTAAAATATTAGTTTAGCCACTGATAAGCTGTTAAAGGTTGGATAAGTTGCTTAACCTTTCTGAGTTTCAGTTTTCTCATTGATAGATTGTGGATAATAATAGGCCAACTCACCAGTTGTTTTGAAAACTAAAGGAGTTGATGTTTATAAAACATTTCAAATTATGTTCTCATAATGTGAACATCATTTAAAGGCTTGGGTGGGACACTATTTGCTTTATAAATAACATCATTTTAAACATGATTCCATACTGTTTAAAAGTAAACACTATTTAAAGTTGGCTAAATAAATATCTCATTTGATCTTTAAAGCAAGGCTGTTAGTAAAATAGAAAAACTTAGTCATAACTCTTGGATGGAGATTTTGGGGGATAGTAATTAAGGTCATTGCCCCAACTCATACAGCTAGTCAGTGGAATATTTAAGTAGAAACTCTGTTTCTTAAATCTGAATTCCTCTCAGTTCTTGGAAATCTTGTCTTTGGAATAGCCACTGCATACCTACTCTGATAAACCTCATGGAAAGAAGGGGCTCTACTTTTTAAAAATTATGGCAACAATATATTTTATCACGTAATTGTCGAAGCAGTACTCTAGACACTGAAAACATTTGGCTAAACATAATAAATGTTTTACTGAGTTTAAGTTCATGGGAGTAGGAAGATGAGAGATTTAAAAAAGTGTCCTTTTTTTCTCTACAAAAAGAAACATAGAAATCAAAATGTTTCTGTATAACCCTCCCCAAAACCCTTTGTGGCTGAAAATAATAGACTTTTTTTCCCTTTTTTTTCTTTTTTAGAACTAGAGGGAATGCCAGGCATCCAATATCTTAGTTTGATAGAATATGAAATTGAAGCTCAGAAATATAAAATAAGTTTACAGAATTATGGCACTAATTAGACACAGGGCTGGCATCAGGATATATGTATTTTTTTTCCCCCTGGGGTATACTGTTACTTTGTTATAAGAATATTAATTATTTTATCTCCAGTTTTTCCCTTTAGGGAGACTCTTAAATCAGTTTCGATTTAAGACCAGAATACTCCTACATCTGGAGATGAAGCAGATAAGGGCCTTAAAAAGGGGTCAGTGCACTTTGCTGTTTCATTTATAAAGCCAGATTAAAATATAGGTATAGCTGTTTAAAAAGACTTCTTTATTCCTAATTCACACAATGAGACAAAGTTGGATCATTTACTGTGTCCTCCTTTTTCTTAGTTACATGGGCTGACCATAGTAATTGTGTTTAAGGAAAGCAATTACTGAAAAGTTCCTTTAGACATGCAAATTTAATGGCCTATTTCTATAGTGCATGAAAGAAAATTCTTTGTGGAATTATAATGCTAGTGTATTTGAAGTTATCTTAAAAGGGTTTACAATCCGCCTTCTTCTTAAAAAAAAATGTGGAACAGGGAATTCGGGCTAGTTGCTGCTGAAATAAACAATAATTTTCCCTTCTAAATATTACCACTGTCATACTGCCTACTCCCATTCCCAACATAAATGTACACCTGGCCTGATTTATTTGGTTGTATGCATTGATGTTTTGGTTTAGTGACTGAAAACTAGAAACAGAATTTGTCTTAGGTGGTTTATAGAGACTCAGGGGATTAAAAAAGGAGGAGAGAGGGATGGAGAAGAAGGATGAACGGGATGTGCAGTCTATTTCCAATTGGTCCCTTGGCTTGGCTTTAAACAGACAAGATAGAGACTGAGTGACAGAGACAGAAGCTGATGTTATTAAATTGGGATTTTGAGAGATTCTGGGCCTGGGCAGAGCTGCTACAGGACCCAAGAGACAAAGGAGGGCCTTGAATTGTGGAAACTGGCCTTGTTTCTGGATGGAAGCCAGAGCCATGGAACCTGGCATCAGAAATCTCCCAATGTAGTATTCATGGACATGGTATCCCCATGACTGGCAGTGAGTGCTTCAGTCTACTCTGATTTGCTTGGTAGATGTGTATACAGATCAGATCTGTATACAGACGCTTGATGGTATCTACTGCTGATAGGTTTGACTCAATAAAAGTGAGGCATGCTGTTGGTTATTCTTAGATATCACTTGGAGACGATTTGAGAGAGGGCTGGTGTCCTGCTGTTTCAGAGGTGAGATACTTGAGGCAAAGCCACATCACTTACAAGTATATATTTCAAGTGATCCAAAGAGATTGTGTAATTGCCTTCAGTTACACTTTTTACAAGTCTCAAGAATCCCCGTGTCATCCATTATAGAATAAGACTCACAGTCTTATAATTGGAAATGGATTATTTTCATATCTATATGTTCACATATGGCATATGAGAAATGAATACTGTCACCTTCAAAACAATGCAGAGACATCTCTGCAGCATATCTGACAAACCATCATTTAGTTCCTCAGCTTTGTCAGCTCTAATTTCTTTTTTATTTTTAAAGACTTTATTTATTTGAGAGACAGAGCATGAGCAGGGCCAGAGGGATAGGGGAGAGCAGGCTCCCCTGCTGAGCAGGTAGTCGGACATGGGGATATGGAGCTTGATCCCAGGACACTGGGATCATGACCTGAGCTGAAGGCAGATGCTTAACTCCTGACCTACACAGGCATCCTTAAATTCTTGTTTTTTGGTAATTAATTCCTATCTAGGGTGAACCCAAAGCAGTGCCTTGGTAACGCTCACTCTTGGTTTCTGCTTCTGTCTTTTGCAGTTGTAGACTTACCTTTCTATATGACATCCCTAAGAGTATTTGGAGACAGCCTTTATGTCCCTCTGCATCTTGCATTTTAATTTCCCAATTAGACTATTTTTTTTGGTTCTTCAACTATCCTATATCTAGGGTTATATCTTTCACTATCATGATCAATCTTCTCTGTACATTGATTATTTGCCATTTCAATATGGCATTCATAGTGAGATTCAAGACTTGAAGGTGGGCTAACCTTAAGTTGTTCCCTCCTGTGATAAGGAAAATGTACACCTCTGCTTTTTTAAATGATGACTTTTAATAAAATTATTAAATCACTGAATAAAGAGGAATTGCAATCATTTATATTTTATATTTTATCTATCATTTTATCTATCATTTTATATTCTCAGTAGCTGCCTTCTGTGAAGGTATGTGAAGGTAGTTAAGTGTTGTAAAGTGCCTACTGAAAACTTGAAATACATTAGTAAAATCGTCACAAAAATACTATAGGCTAGGTATTATCACGTCCATTTTACAGAGGGGAAAACTGAGGCTCAGAAAATTTCCATAACTTGGCCAAGGCACAAAGTTGGCAAATACAGAAGCTGAATCTCCATGTTTATATAAGTACATGGATTCAAACACAGGTTTCCTTGACTCTTTTTGGTACTTATTTCAAGTTCTTGCTCCTCCAGCCTAGGTGATAATTTAGAAGAGGAAAAGCGTCCAAAGCAGCCTCTTGTATAATTAAAACACTCACACATCCTGATTTATAAAATAGAAGTAGGAGTGGATAGATAGGGCAGGACTAATAGTTTCCATGGCATAGAAAACAGCAGCAACAATTCTAAGACGATGAGTTTCAGGCCCACTAATGTAGTAATGGTAATGACGTCTCCATAGAGAGAACTTATGGTTAATTCATGTACCCTGGGATTTACACAGGAACCCATCTCCTCTCTCTTGGATGTGTGTAGTTCATTTTTTTTTTTTTTGATAGGAACCAAATATGGGTATTTGGTTCAATTCCTGTTAGATTTTAACCTTTTTTTGGTGCCATTTGTCCGGACTGTTGATTTTGCCATCCAGTGAATTCGTTATTTATATCAGTGTTTTGAATAAGTAAGAACTCTGGGGTTTCATTCAGCCTCTGATGTAAATCTTGAAGAGGGACAAATGTAGGGCAGTGAGGTTTCACAGCTTTCTATACCCTGGCGTATACACAGTGAAGATCAGAATTCAAATGATGAAAGGCTTCCTATGAAAGTATGGTCACTCGAGAAAATTCTCTCTGGAATTACTAACATCAGTGTTCCTTTCTTTCTTTATCTATAAAAAAAAAATGCAGAGTAAATAAATCTGCATATATTGTCATAGCTATCACATATATTATCATATCTAACAATATTCCAATGAGGCAGGTAATATTAATTTGTGTTACTCATAAGTTAACTCAATTTTTATAACTATAAATAAATCCCTTAACATCACAGATCTAGTATCAGGGCCTGATAACAAGACTGTCTCTAATTTGGACGTCTCTCGGTTGAGTACTTTTCTCTCTAGATAACTGCCTAAGTTTTCTGTGTTTTTCAACTTTTGGACTGACTTGTTTGTCTCAGCCTTTCATTTAACCTTGTCCTCAGTATGGAAAGCCAGCGTGGTGACCGTCAGAATCACCAACACTTTCTAAAAACAGCACTCCAGCTGCCAACATTAGGAGCCCTGAAGATCCTTAAAACTGCTATAAAAGGGGTTCTCTATGTACACTCTTAAAAATGCCATAGCTTTATGTCAATGTATACATGATGTTTCCCTATACGTAATTGGTTTTAAAGTTGAATTCAAGAATAGTTCACCATAGCAAGATGTTTTCTTAGGCAATATGTAGGCAGTCTCCAGGGTTTTACAAAGTAAAATGGCTTTTCCTCTTCGCATCTTTGGGAGATGGTTTCACTGTGTTTCTTACTAGAGGCATGGAATAACTTAGCAATTCTCTTAAGAAGTCAAGATTTAGAAGATAAAAATCTGTACCATCATATTTGATCATCCTAGTAAAATTTCATGATTTTTTTTTTTTTTTTCTGAAGGCTTACACTGTTGCTAGGTGCTGGGTAAGCTGCTTCAAATGCAGTGATGTGATAACAAAGAATAATAAGACAAGGACATATCCTCAGAGAGAGGAGATCCATAATCAGCACCATGTTATATTAGACAGAATTACATATGAAAATAACAAGAAACGTATTCTAGATAACGAGCTAAATACATGTTTGATGACATAAGTCTATGTATAAACTAAAACCCAACATTTTAAAATGTAATATATATTTTTTTAAATGTAGTATTTTTTTGACATGATCACTGATTGAATCACTGAACTCACTTGGGATGGCTATTATCAACAGACAGTCTTTTTTTGCTATTATTGTTCTTTTCTTTTTTTAAAAATTAACACAATGTATTATTTGTTTCAGGGGTACAGGTCTGTGATTCATCAGTCTTACACAATTTGCAGCACTCACCATAACACATACCCTCCCCAATATCCATCACCCAGCCCCCCCAACCCTTCCACTCCCCATCCCCTCCAGCAACCCTTAGTTTGTTTCCTGTGATTAAAAGTTTTTTACTCTTTGTCTCCCTCCCTGGTCTCATCCTGTTTCATTTTCCCCTCCCTTTCCCCCGTGAGCCCCTGTCCTGACTCTCAAATTCCTCATATCAGTGAGATCGTATGATAAATGTCTTTCTCTGATTGACTTATTTTGCTTAGCACAATACCCTCTGGTTTCATCCATGTTGTTGCAAATGGCAAGATTTTGGGTTTTTTAATGGCTGCATAGTATTCCATTGTGCTTATATACCACCTCTTCTTTACCCATTCATCTGTTGATGGACATCTAGGCTCTTTCCATAGTTTGGCTATTTTGGACATTGCTGCTATAAAGATTTGGGTGCATGTGCCCCTTCAGATCACTACATTTGTATCTTTAGGGGAAATACCCAGTAGTGAGATTGCTGGGTCATAGGGTAGCTCTATTTTCAACATTTTGAGGAACCTCCACACTGTTTTCCAGAGTGACTACACCAGCTTGCATTCCCACCAACAGTGTAGGAGGGTTCCCCTCTTTCTGCATCCTTGCCAACACCTGTCGTTTCCTGACTGGTTAATTTTAGCCATTCTGACTGTTGTGAGGTTGTAGCTCACTATGGTTTTGATTTGTATTTCCCTGATTCAACAGCCACTCTTGAAATAAGTTCTAATTTAACCACTAAAATACCAACTTATCCTATATCCTTTGGCCATGTTTTATCCCATGTGAATGTGCTTATATCCAAAAGAATAGAAACTAGCTTTAAAAGGAAAATTTTATTTGATTTTTTAAAAAAGATTTTATTCATTTATTTGAGAGAGAGAGAGAGCGAGATAGCAAGAGAGAGCACAAATGGGGATAAGGAGAAGTAGGCTCCTCCCTGAGCAGGGAGCCTGTCATGGGACTCTATCTCAGGACCCCAAGATCATGACCTGAGCTGAAGGCAGACTGTTAACCGACACCTGAGCCACCCAGGCACCCAAGATTTTATTGGATCTTTGTTAGCTGTTTATAACATAGATTAAAAAAAAAATCTGTATATACAGGGTCTCATTAAAAATATGAGAATCAAGAAAGTGAACAGAGCAGGTTGGTTTTAAGCTTTTTTGTACTTAGACAAAGAAACAATGCATTTGTGAAGAATTATGACAAAGACTTTTGAGCTTGAGGAAATTAGTGAGGAAGCAACGAATTTTGTTTCTGCCATCTTCTGGGACTTAAATTGCTTATGGTAAGGACATCCCACTACCTCCTAGTACAGAGAGGCTACCTTGCATGTGGGAGTTACTTCCTGCTCTCAGGAGGATGGACTAAGGAGGGTTAGAGTGACCTTTTTGCACTGACTGCTTCTCAAGTAACTTAATTCAAAGTAATCAATATACCAAAGTGTCATATTTTGAGGTGACATATTCTGCTCCCCTTCAGTAAGATAAAGAAAAAGAAAATGAGCTTGCTTCTCCCTACTCCTTTTGTGATCTCTCTTGCTATCTCTCTCCCTTTCACTCTTTCTCTCTCTCTCAAATGAATAAAATCTTTTAAAAAATCGAACAAAATTTTCCTTTTAAAGTTAGCTTCCATTCTGTTGGCTATGTCTTCAATAAGATAAAGATAAAGAAAAAACTTACTTTTTACACTGATTTTAAAAATGGTGAGGCACCTGAGTGGCTTAGTCAGTTAAGCATCTGACTCTTGATTTTGGCTCAGGTCATGATCTCAGGGTCCTAGCATCAAGCCCTGCATGGGTTTTACACTCAGCAGGATGCCTGCTTGAGATTCAGCTTCTCCCTCTACTCCCCCATGCACAAATAAATAAATAAATAAATAAATCTTAAAAGAAAAAAAAAAAAGAAATGGAATTTGTCAGATATGTATTCTTTAATATCCTACCCTACTTTTCGTGTTGTTCTTATATTTTTTCTTTTTTTGTAAGTCTTTGTTATTCAAAATGTTTTTCCAATAGCTCACATGATGCAAAGTGGTAATTGTTAAAAACAATAAAGTCACTCCCAATTTTACCTTTTATTCATTCACTCAAGAACTATTTACTGATATCTGTAATGCTCATGGCATCAACTCAGGCAGAGGGCAATGATAAAAAAAGTCTTGACCTCACGTATATCAAAAGCTGGAGTTGACATATTCTTTTTTAGTACTGAATGCTCCCAAATCACGATATTGTCAGTAATAATGAGAAATATATAGTTGATCTTTGTCCTCTTTCTGGAACAGAGCTCCTAAAACCCTTGGAGTATCTTAAGTAATGGGTAGGTTAAAGGTGTGATGTCTTTTGTTATGATAATGTTACTTTCTGAATGCCCCTAGATCTCCTGAGGGTAGGGACTCGTCACCCATCACTGGAGGAACCAATCCTGTGCTTAGATGGTTCAAACTTTCAGTCCCATTCCCTGACCTCCCAAGAAGGGTAGAAATTGGAAGTTAAACTGGTCAGTCCTTGCTGGCCTCTGTAGCCTGGGAACATTCTGGTCCTTCATTCCCCAAGTCTAGTGGTCTGCAAATCTCAAAGAAAGTAAAATTAATTCTGTTACAGATTAAGGACCTCAGGTCAGCAAAGAGTGTGTTAACTTGAAGAGGTTAACCCTTAAGACTGGCTGGAGTGTTACTACTCTAGAGAGTGATGTGTCTGGAGATCTCATTGATGCTAAGTACCTTTTCCCATATAGGGTCCTATCCATCTTTTCTATCTGGCTCTTCCTGACTTATATCCTTTTGTAATAAACTCATGGTCTAGTAAGTAAAATGTTTCTCTGGGTTCTGTGAGCTTGTCTAGGAAACTGATTGAACCCAAAGGGAAAGTTGTGGGAACCTCTAATTTACAATATGTCAGTCAGAACTACTGGAACAACCTGGGCTTGCAAATGACATCCAGAGTTGGAGTCCAATTCAGGAAGAAGTCTTTGAAACCTCTAATTTATAACTGAAGGGTCAGAAACACGTAACAGCTTGGGCTGATAATGTGTATGAAGGAAGCCTGGTCTTGTAAGACTGAGCCCACACCTTGTGGGATCTGACAGCTGTCTCCAGGTAGATAGTGTTAGAACTGAGTTGAATTCTAGGACTCCCTGCTGGTATCTGAGAATTGCTTGGTGTTCTGTTGGAAGTGCCAAACCCACCCTCTCCCCTCCCAACACAAAAGTTGAAATTGGATTCAGGAACCCCCAGAAATCTATTCACTACATAACTTGTATTTACTAAAGTCTATTTTATCCTTTCACTCTGGTCTGAGAGAATAATTCAGTATATCAATGTATCATAGAATTTGGGAGTAGGGAAAAACTAAATGTTCTGAGGGCCTCAAATGTGCTCCCTGTTTCCTACAGAGGTCTCATGCATTGTAAATATTCACTGAAGAAAGACTCTGGGGGATCTTTGTCTATTATAATCAGCCCAGAGAGGCTAAGTGACTCATGTTATTCAGTGTCACAGCACTTTATCTGCAGACTCAGATTCCACTGTTGTATTCCAGTACACTATAACCCTTTCCCTGAAGAGGTTTGCCCTCTGAGTGACAGCTGGAATTTATGTACTGTGGAGAAATATTCCTACATAGGGCAGGAGTTGAGTGCATAGACCGGGGGATTGACAATCTGGGTTGAAATACCTCCTCTGCTGACTGATCCCTTTGCCTCCCTTTTTCTCCCTTTGAAATAGAGGGTAAATAATGGTATCTGTCATAAAGGGCTGATGTGAATTGTATAAGTTAACAGAAACTTAGCATATAGTAACTGCTGTGTATCTGTTGACTTTAAAAAGACCGTGTGATTTTTAAAAATATAGAGACGTATGGACTATGACAGTAGAGTGTAGTGATCTTGATTTCCTAATACAGCATATTTCCAGAATATAGGTACTGGATGGGAATCAGTTTTTCTTCCAATTGGAGGATGATGCTACAGGTCCTCCAATTGGGCATCAAGGCTGTTGTACAGCTAAGAATTGTACCATGAACATAGAAGTTACTTATCTCCAAAATGGGCATGGCTGAGGATAGAACAAACCGTCCTAGAACTCTGCAGACTGAGGAAAGAATGGATTGAAACGAGTAACCTAGTAAAAAAACAAACAAACAAAAAAAAACCACTGCCACCAGCAAAAAAGAGTTAGTTATTACTTGCCCTGATGAAAAGATACAACAGCCTCTGTCTTTAGGAGCTTACTTTTAGCAGGAAAGATAGATAAAAAAATAACATGTGACGGGGCATGGCAGAGGTGAGCCCAGCATGCCGTGAAAAGCCCTGAACCTGAACTTGCTGCCCAATTCCATGCTTCAAGAGTCAGATGGCAGAGTCAGGCCACCTGGTTTGGTTTATCACTTACAAGCTGTGTCATCCTCTGCATGTTACTTAATTCCTCTTTTTCTTATTGTGGAAATAGCCCCTAGGCATAGGTATTTTTGCCCAAATGGCATTTGTATCTTAGTTATGGAATCAAGTCTCCCTTCACTTCTGATTCTTTCCTGGTTAGGATTCAGTTCTCCAAGACCAGTCGTCTGTGGGTTTACTTCTTGCAAAATACTATGAAATCAGCTCCATCTGAGGTTGAAGGTAAGCAATCCAAGTAGAAGGATGAGGTGGGTGAGGCCATAGGACATGTCATGTTGGATGCCGATAACCACAAGGCTCGGACCCCTCATTGTTCCAGGGATGTGGCTGGTGCTGGCACAGTCATGATTACTGAAGCAGCAGAGGGTGCACCTGGCCCACCATATTACACTGCTGCTACCCCAAAGTTGGTTAGACCCCAACCTCTGTAACATCAGGGGAAGGGCTAGTTTGTCCAGACCTATGAATGTTGTCCAAATAGAGCTGGAGGAGTGTGAACTTCCGCAAAGGAGCAGAGACTGATTATATATATATATATATATAATATATATATATATATATATTATATATATATATATATATATTAGATTTTATTTGTTTATTTGAGAGAGAAGAGAGAGTGAGAGAGGGCTGAGGGGTGAGGGCCAGAGGGAGAAGCAGATTCCCTGCTGAGCAAGGAGCCCAATGTGGGCTCAATCCCGGGACCCCAAGATCATGACTTGAGCCAAAGGCAGTCACTTAAGCAACTGAGCCACCCAGGAGCCTCCAACTCCATATTCTTTAATCCTAGTTGCATCTATTCATTTTATCCATTCGATACTTGCATCTCTATATCTTAGTAAAGACCATTTTCCTTCCCTGAGTCCCCATTTGGCAAAGTCCTTGTAGCATTCCACCTACAGCATACAAACCTGATCAGAGATCCTGGGGAGACAGGGTAACACACATTTTAAACATTTCTAAATTAAATTTTTTATACCAGTTATCCAATTTCAAACCAGCTTCAATCACTTTGGCCAAGCTTCTTAATCCTACTTCAGTTCCATTTTTTTTTTTTTAATTTGTTTTGTTTCCTGGCATTATAACTCAGCACTAATGCTTTAACACTGGACTTTCCAATCAGTTATATTTCATTATGCATTTGAGAATAGACAAATTTTGGTTAAAGTTGAACTTTAGTCAAAATGGTCACAAAGCTTAAAACTATAACCTTAAGGTTTTATTGTTTCCCATATACATCACATTTTGCATTGCTTTTCACAAAGTATTTGCATATATGTACATATTTAGGGACAACTCCCACAATTACTGGTTAAACAATAAATTGAATGTTAATAATTCTTTTCTCTGTGTTCAATATTTGGTTTTGTGTAACTGTTTTACCTGCCCATTAAAAGAAACAACCAAAAATGTTCATTTACATTCAGATGCTGTTTGCTATTTTCTTTCCAGTTAAACATGCAAATTGTCATCATTGGCAAATTGGGTATACACAATTAGATGGAAATCACCTCTTTATTCAATTTTTCTAAAGCGTGAATGTCTTTTCTACTTTCCAAATACATTTCCCTTTCTCTGTCTTTCGGGTTTGTGTGATTTTTAGTAATCAGTTCTTTTTAATTGCGTCAAAAAAAAAAATTCTCCAACACTTGCATCAAGCTGTGCTTTAGAATTGAATTTAGGTTTTGTATTGTTTTCCCCCTTCCTCAAGGGTATTATTTGTGGAACATCAATGATGTTTTATAAAATACAGAATAAAAGATGTCATAAGAGAACTGACTATTATTTTAAGCTAAAATAACCTAGCAACAAGAGGCCAATACCACTGGTTTTAGTGGAAAAGAATTTCTTCTTTGGTGCTACTTGTAATATACTCAACAGTCTTTTGCTAAGGCTAAAAGTCTGTGACTGAATATCCTCTGTGACCTTTTAAACTTTCTTTCTCTGGCTCTAGCTCTTATTTTATATGAGTCACATGTTTTGAATGTCTCCCAAGTCTGGTTCCTCAGCTCTCTGCTCTTCTCTATTTATATCTGCCACTCCCATAGCTTTTCTTTCACCACTATATATGGGTGATCTCTGACCCTGACCTAAATTCTAGCTTTACGTGTCTAAAAGTTGCTAGAATATATTTTTATTGGACATCTTGAACAATCTATGCTTGGTGTTTCATTTTTTATGATTGCATCCATTGGTAAAGAATGAGCTAAATCTCTATGATGATTGCTCAAAAATAATAGTATTCCTGTTCCTTTGAGTCCTTTGCAGGAAGCCAGGTCACATGCAAAGCCATTTAAAGTACATTATATAAACTCACTTTTAAAGAAGTAAATATTATCAATATATCATTCTGTTTCCATGCTTTTTATTATTTATTTTTTACTGAGCTTAAAATACAAAAGATAAAATTTATCATCTTAACCATTTTAAGTGTACAGTATAGTTGAATTAACTACATGTACATTGTTGTCCAACAGATCTCTAGCATTTTTTCATTTTGTGAAACTGAAAGTCTAATCCGTTGAACAACTTCCCTTTTCCTACTTCCTCAGCACCTGGTAGCCACTATTCTACTTTGTGTTTCTGAGGATTTGACTATTTTAGAGACCTCATATAAGTAGAATTGTAAAGTATTTAACTTTTTGTGACTGGCTTATTTCACTTAGCATAATACTCTCATGGTTTATCTGTGTTAAAGCATGTGATAGGATTTCCTTTTTTTTTTATGAGGCTGAAAAATTTCATTCTCTGTATGTATCACATTCTCTTTGTCCATTCATCTGCTGATGGACACTCAGGCTGCTTCCACCTCTTGGTTATTTTGAACAATGCTATACTAAACATGGGTTTGCAAATATACTGTAAGATATAATTTTTTTAATTTAAATTCAAATAACATATATGTATTATTAGTTTCAGAGGTTATATCATCTGTGAACAGAAATAATTTTACTTCTTTCTTTCATATTTTGATCATTTTATTCACTTTTTTCTTGCCTAACTGCTCTAACTAGGATTTTCAGTACTATGCTGAATGATAGTGGTAAGGGTGGACATCATTATCTTATTACTGATCTTAGAGAAAAAACAAAGTTTTTCACTCTTAGTTATAATGTTAGCTGGACTTTCTCATAGATGGTTTTTAGTATGATGTAATTTCCTTCTATTCTTAGTATGCTGAGAGTTTTATCATGAAAAAGTATTGAATTTTGTCAAGTCACTTTTCTGCATTAATTGAGATGACCATGTGGTTTTGTCTTTTAATACAGTATTTTGCATTCACTGATTTTTGCATATTGAAACATTCTTGAATTCTAGTAGTAGATCCTATTTAGTCATGGTATATAATCTTAATTTGTTGTTGGATTTAGTTTACTAGTGTTTTAAGGATGATTTTTTCATCAGTATTTATCAGGGATATTGGTTTGTAGTTTTTTATAGTAGTTTTGTCTAATTATAGCGTTGGGATAATTATGGCCTCAGAATGAATTTGAAAATGTTTCTTTAAAAACACTTCTTTATGATTCAGTCTTGGTAGGATATATGTTTCTAGAAATTTATCCATCTTTCCTAGGTTATACAATTTGTTGGTGTATAATTATTCATAGTAGTCTTATATTGTCCTTTTTTATTTCTGTGACATCAGTGGTAATGTCTCCTCATCCATTCTGAATTTTATTATTTGAGTCTTTTCTCTTTATTTTTCTTAGTCTATTTTAGGGTCCCATGTATTCATTTTAAGAAAGATAACTTTTTTTCTTTTGTTTTTTTTTTTTTTTTCACTGCAACAGTCATTAACCTAAACATAGAATAATATATCACATATTTACACTTGTGATTTTAAGAGTAGAATGGAAGTCACAAGATCCTAGGATGAGGTATTGTCTTTGTCTTCTTGGGCTGTAATAACAGAATACCATAGGCTTCATGGTTTAAACAACAGCAATTTATTTTCTCATTGTTCTAGAAGCCAGAACAAAGTCCCAGATCCAGGTAAAACAGGGTCAGTCTCAAGGGCAGTCATTTCTAGCTTGCAAAGGGCTGCCTTCTTGCTGTGTTCTCATAGGGCAGAAAGAGAATGAACACGTTCTTTGTTGTCTCTTCTTATATTTACACTAATCTTTTCAGATCACAACCAAACCCTTGTGAACTCATTTAACCTTAATTACCTCCTTATAGGCCCTCTCCTCAGATAGTTACACTGGGGGTAAGGGCTTCAAGATGTGAATTTTGGAGGGCACAATTCCATCCAGAGCAGGTGAACAGAGAAAGAGAGGAAATATTTTCTTGTTTACTGCAACATAAATTTGGAACATACTGTCCCCAAAAAGAAGACACTAACAACAAATATGGAAGTAGATTTTTATTTCATGATAAATTTTTCTAGTTTTTCCAATTTCTGTCAGTATTTCTTATATGGAATTACTTGTGCACAGGGCAGAAACTCACTTAAATTATATAGGAGGAAAAAACAAGGAATCTTATGGAATAATAGTACAGGAGTACAGCCAGATTTCTTAAGTCCTCCATAGCCCTCAAGTCTTTCCTTAACTGGTGTAAAGTAAATCTCATACTGAATAAAACTTATACTAAGTAATAACTTAATGAAAAATATCTATTTTAGATATATGTATTGTGGAGGCTGAGAAAATTAAGGCCATCCCACCTCGAGTTTAGCATTAGCACAAGTACAGCCATTTTAGCTTCGGCAGCCATCTCAGGCCCAAGGCCTGAACTTTCCCCTACTGCTTTAGTTCCCAGGAAGTACCCCACCCTGCAACAGCCCGGCAACAGCTAATCAGCTTACTGCAGAAAAGTCTGAAACTTCTCCTACCCGGCCCAGCCTCTTGTAATGACCCATAAAAACCCCTGCCTTAACTAGCATTGGGGTCCAAGTCCCTACTCCGCTCTGTCGGGTATACTTGGGCCCAAGCTTAAACTTGTCAAATAAACCCGCATGTGATTCCATTGGTGTTGGCTCCTTGGTGGTCTCTCAGATGCGAAAACTTGGGCATTACAGTATAACTCCATCATTTTATAGAGGTTTGCAAAAGTAAAATAAAACAATATATAACAGATGTACAATCATATTCCTAGAGGAAAAAAAATTCTTTTAATGTGTATTCTTTTCTTAGATTGTCAAAGGTAGAATGAAGTGAAAAAAATGATGTCACATCTGTTACATGACTCTGTTTCCTTTCTAATGAAGTGATGCAGTTTCCCTCTGCTAAGAAAATACTAACATTTAGTGGCTTGTTTTCTTTGAATGTGAGGGATTTATATGCACATATAATCCCATCTCTATCACCTATCATAAATCTATATGCTGAATCTCCTTCTAATGACTTCACATAAATATTGAGCTCTTCCTTTAAAAATAGGCTTAAAAACAAAATCTATTATATAACCCAATTTCATGTATTTCAAACAAAAATTGATTTTGATTATTTATAATCACATTTTTAGTGTTCAAATTCAGTTATTTTATTCATACTCCAAAACATCCTTTAAGAAAAATACCAAAGGAAAATTTTTAAAAAATGTTATTTGAAAGTCACTGAAAACATTAAGAATTAGATCTGGTCAGAGAAGGCAGTGATTCATAATCTGAATTAATGGTATATTTGTTTTTGTTCCAATGTAATTTTAAATGGAAGGAAAATCATATGTAAATTATGGTAAATGTTGAAATGAAGAAGAGAAAATGAGTTTCTTCCCTGAATAAAAAAATGATGATTAGGGGCAATAATGAACAACACTTTATATACACATGTCATATAGATAGATGTCCAATTCAAAGTAATAATATCAACCTTATATTGGCCCTAAATTCAAGATGAAATTGCTAGTTAATGATATTCAATTTTCAAAGGTGACTCTAGCAACCACTTCGAATTATTGGGAAACTGATGAAATCCTTATGAACGTTTCAAAAGAGCTTGCTCCTATTCCCCCTCCTTTTAACTCTTTGCCTCTGAGCTCATTGTCTCCAATGAATCTAACCTGTAACATAGACACATTACAACTGGGGGCCATCCTATGACTGCTAGCAGAATTAAGTCTTAAAGTTGTGAAGTACATAAGATTTGATTTCTCCATAGGCTGGCCCCCTTCCTTGTTTACATTTTTGCTTATTCTTCACTCATACAACCAAGTGAAAAACAGGAATGAGGTCATCAAATCAGATCTGATCACTGCCCTCATGAAATATTAGTATGAGAAATGGGTGGCAACAGATACTAAGAAGATAATCTTACTTTTGTGTAAAATAGAAGTATGAGAAAAACTATGATTAAAAACAGCAGGATAATGGATTAGGAAATTCCTCTAATCTGATGAGTCATACAGATGTCCCTGAGGAAAGAACATTTAATTTGAGACAAGAAGGGTGAATTGAAGTTATCTAGGCAAAATGGTTGTGAGGAAAACATTGCAGACTAATTATGGAAAACAGGCCATATTGAAAAGACTTGACATGAGAGAATCATAGCATTACAGGGCCTAGAAGAAGGAAATGAGGCCAAGGAAGAAGCAGAGGTGAGAAAAAAAACACAAGGTTTTCAGCCAATTAAGTAAATTTTCCTATTATATACACAGCAACAAAAAGTCTTTGTAAGAATTTGGGGGGGGTGGCGAGGATAATAAGATCTTCGTTCTAAAAAAGATCTTCCTGCACTTTCTATGGAGAATGGATTTCTGGGAGCAAAAGTGGGAAAGAATACTTGTCAGGCTAGTGTGGTCACCCAGCAGAAGATGATACTAGCTTGGAGCAGGATGGTGAAAGTTTTGGAGATTGAAGGAAAATGGCAGCATAGCAATGTTGAAGATAAACAATAAAAAGTAACTGAAGAGAAACATTTCTTTGAGGAGTGCAAAAATCCATTTCAAGTTTGAATCCTAAGGTTCCACCTTCTACACCAGACGTATAGTTCTCTCATTTGCTGGAATGGGACAACCCTGGATAACAAGCAGTTTTGGAGGAAAGATGATAACTTTACGTTTTGGCCTGATGAGTCTGCGTTCCCTTTAGGGCATTTCATGTGGCCATGGGAAGTAGGTGATTGGCTATATCGGTCTGGACCCAAAAGAAAGATCTTGAAAGACGATAATGATTTTGGAGTGGTGCCTGGGTGGCTCAGTGGGTTAAGTCTCTGCCTTCGGCTCAGGTCATGATCTCAGGGTCCTGGGATTGAGCCCCACATCCTGCTCTCTGCTCGGCGGGGATCCTGCTTCCACCTCTATCTCTGCCAGCTGCTCTTCTTACTTGTGATCTCTCTCTCTCTCTCTCTCTGTCAAATAAATAAATAAAATCTTTTTAAAAAAATGATTTTGAATCATAGATCATCTAAGGACCTGGAGGAGGATTTAATGCAGAGAGCACCAGGTCAAGGAGTATGAGAAAATTTAGATATACAACAAAGGAAAAGATATTAAAAAAGAACCACCACGAATACTCATTCTTTCAAATTTTGAGATTCTGTTTGTTTTTCTTTTTTGTTGTTGTTATTTTTCTTGGCTGAATCAATGACAACTAAATTCACTTCTCTTGATGGTTCTAGCTCTCTCCCTCCAGGGGAAGTCCCATGTGTTCATGCTTTCTACATAGTAACATGGTGAGGGTGTTACCTGTGCTCATTATTTCAGGGACTACAGGAGGTCTCTGCTCATAAAGTTTGCTGGTGAATGAAATGCCAAATCAGTGGTTTGTCTTTTGGCTAAAGACCTTGCCCTCTGTTAATATGAAAAACACACTGGCATTGTATCATTTTTACCAACAACCATTTAGTTAATCTTAACTGGGATGTATCTGTAAGAGCATTTCCTAAAAATACCTTATAATTGAGAATTATTTCTTCTAAATTTGATTATTAAGGACAGATTAAGGAACAAACTCAACATGTGGAACATATACTTATTAATCAATTTTCATTTTTAATTTATCCCTGGGTGTTTACATTTTAATAGGGAATTAAATTCTCTCTCTTTTATTTTTATTTATTTTCAGCATAACAGTATTCATTGTTTTTGCACTACACCCAGTGCTCCATGCAATCTGTGTCCTCTCTAATACCCACCACCTGGTTCCCCCAACCTCCCACCCCCCGCCCCTTCAAACCCCTCAGATTGTTTTTCAGAGTCCGTAGTCTCTCATGGTTCACCTCCCCTTTCAATTTACCCCAACTCCCTTCTCCTCTCTAACTCCCCTTGTCCTCCATGCTATTTGTTATGCTCCACAAATAAGTGAAACCATATGATAATTGACTCTCTCTGCTTGACTTATTTCACTCAGCATCATCTCTTCCAGTCCCGTCCATGTTGCTACAAAACTTGGGTATTCATCCTTTCTGATGGAGGCATAATACTCCATAGTGTATAAGGACCACATCTTCCTTATCCATTGTTAAAATGTCTATACTGCCTAGAGCAATCTATACTTTTAATAGTTCCGATCAAAATTCCACTGGTATTTTTCAAAGAGCTGGAGGAAATAATCCTAAAATTTGTATGGAATCAGAAGAGACCCCGAATTGCTAAGGAAATGTTGAAAAACAAAAATAAAACTGGGGGTATCATGTTACTGGATTTCAAGCTTTACTACAAAGCTGTGATCACCAAGACAGCATGGTACTGGCATAAAAACAGACACATAGACCAGTGGAACAGAGTAGAGAGCCCAGATATGGACCCTCAACTCTATGGTCAAATAACCTTCGACAAAACAGGAAAAATATATAGTGGAAAAAAGACAGTCTCTTCAATAAATGGTGCTGGGAAAACTGGACAGCAATATGTAGAAGAATGAAACTCGACCATTCTCTTACACTGTACACAAAGATAAACTCAAAATGGATAAAAGACCTCAACGTGAGACAGGAATCCATCAGAATCCTAGAGGAGAACATAGGCACTAACCTCTTCGATATCAGCCACAGCAACTTCTTTCAAGATATGTCTCCAAAGACAAAGGAAACAAAAGCGAAAATGAACTTTTGGGACTTCATCAAAATCAAAAGCTTCTGCACAGCAAAGGAAACAGTCAACAAAACAAAGAGACAACCCATGGAATGGGAGGAGATATTTGCAAATGACAGCACAAACAAAAGGTTGATATCCAGGATCTATAAAGAACTCCTCCAACTCAACACACACAAAACAGACAATCATATCAAAAATGGGCAGAAGATATGAACAGACACTTCTCCAATGAAGACATATAAAAATGGCTATCAGACACATGAAAAAATGTTCATCATCACTAGCCATCAGGGAGATTCAAATTAAAACCACATTGAGATACCACCTTACACCAGTTAGAATGGCCAAAATTAGCAAGACAGGAAACAACATGTGTTGGAGAGGATGTGGAGAAAGAGGAACCCTCTTACACTGTTGGTGGGAATGCAAGTTGGTGCAGCCACTTTGGAAAACAGTGTGGAGTTCCTCAAGAAATTAAAAATAGAGCTTCCCTATGACCCTGCAATTGCACTACTGGGTATTTACCCCAAAGATACAGATGTAGTGAACAGAAGGGCCATCTGTATCCCAATGTTTGTAGCAGCAATGGCCACGGTCGCCAAACTGTGGAAAGAACCAAGATGCCCTTCAACGGACGAATAGATAAGGAAGATGTGGTCCATATACACTATAGAGTGTTATGCCTCCATCAGAATTAAATTCTCTTTTAAACCCAAAGAATAGAAACTTTATTGTGAACTATGCCTTGTGGTTATCTTTTTGAAGAGGTAGAAGAATCTTCTTAGAATCAGTAAAATTTTATGAGCTGTCACTTAGCCTGGTAATATTCTTAAGGAAATTTCAATGAAAAAGTAAATGGTGGATTTTCTCTGGTGGAAAAGCTCCTATCCTGAAAACCAGGCACTCTAATTTTCATGTTCTCTCTCCTATCATCCTAAATAAACCTTTATATTTCAGTGTTTATTTTTGTGAAATGGTGCTCAGCAGTGTTGTGGCATAGACACTGTGTAGTTCAAGGACATATCATTAGTATTAACTTACAACATAAGGCTTTGGCCAAGGAAATTATACTATTAAAAAAATAAAAGCTGGGTTTCATTTGAGATCTCAGTTTCACCCTTTAAATATCACCTTGATATTTCTGTCTCCTAAACTCAGTTAGGGATTATTAAGACAATTGGTTATGCAACTGTCCTCCCAGAAGTTTAAGGAAATGCTTTGTGTTTCTGTGAAGCTTTTTCCATATGTATATAACCTCCTTGACATACTATAAGCAAGGAGAAAATTCTGGGTCAGAGGGGAGGGGGAAAAATTAAAAAGAAGTGAACTTTCTTTTAATGTTGTGGAATGGGTCAAGTGGTTGCCTATTACTCTGACTTTTTATAACTTTATTCTAGGAATTTCTTTAGTAATTGAGATCATTTAATGATTTTTGTCCAATAGCACATTTAGTAAACACACACAGGTAGTGGACTGTTTTTCACAGAGTGGATATTAAAATTACCCATAGCCTCTGAAGAAAAGTACACAGAGTTGTGGAGAGAGGCAAGCACTCCAAATTATGTCCCCAAATTGATGTTAATCTACATGGACACATGAGAAATGATATGTTTTACAAACATGATAATTTAGGGTCATTTTTCATTCATCCTCTACACTTGCTTCTTTGGGTTCCTTATTTTCATAATAACTTATTATATATGTACTAATTTCATTGGCACCATACTTTTTATTATAGTATGTCACTCTTACAAGGGACAAGAATGATTCTTAGTGATACGATGTCTTAGCTTAGGCCGCTAAGACTAGATGACTTAAACAACATGCATTTTTTACAGTTCTGGAACTGAAAAGACCAAGATCAAGGTAATGGCAGAATCAGTTCTTGAGGACTGCCCTCTTCCTGGCTTACAGACAGTGACATCTTGCTCTATGCTCACGTGATCTCTTTGTATGCATGTGGAAAGAGCAAGATCTGTTCTTCTTATAAGGATACTAATCCCACTGGAGCTTTTATGACCTTATTCAAACCTAATGACCTCTCAAAGTCTCTACCTCCAAATACCATCATATTGAGAGTTAGGGTTTCAACATATGAATTTTGGGAGGACACAAACTTTGACTCTATAACATAAGGTTTATTGAGTTTGGAAGGAGATGAGAAGAATCAGGGGTAGTTCCAAAAACTAGGAAAAATCTGGAAAGCAGAACAGGACAAAAATTTGTAAAGTTTAGAAAAAGAGACTATCATATATGATGGATCTGCTCAAGGGACTTCTCTGAAATAATACTCAGCTGCCCATAATGTAAATGGTAAGTCCACTAGTGAGGGATGTTGGAAATAATGTTAAACTGGAAGATGCAGCCCCAGGAGTTCTATTGACTTGCTTTACCTTTTACCTTCCTCTCCTGAGTTATGCAATATCATGGCATCTGTATTTGTTATCTCTTGCTGTGTAGCAAATTACTACCCCAAATAGTGGTATAAAAATAAACATGATCTCACTATTTCTGTAGATCAGGAAATCTAAAACTGGGTGGTTCTGGCCTGATGTCACTCATAATGTGGCAGTTAAATTGTCAGTAAGGTCTGCAGTCCCTGAAGGCTTGCCTGAGGCTAGAGATTCCAGGTGGCTCATTGGCCAGCATTTGGTACTGGTTTTTGGCAAAAGTCCTCAGTTTCTTGCCACATGGACCCTGGGGCTGCTTTTATATTCTTGTGACATGACAGATAGCTTTCTCCAGAGATTAATACAAGAGAGAGCAAGAGGAAATTGTAAAGTTTTTTTATAACCCAGCCTTGAAAATCACACTCCTTTATGTTTGCTGTTGTTTACTTAAGTCAGCCCTCTGTGGGAGGGGATTATATAAGGCATGATTATCAGGAAGGAAGAATCACCAGAGAGCCATTGTAGAGGCTGGCTACCACAATGTTTCTCTGAGATAATTCCTAGACGTCTCCACAGAGCCCTTCTTAACAATCTCTGCTCCTGGTCAATTCTTGAAATATTATCACTCTTTGTTGAGAATGAAGAAGAGACACTAAGGGAATTTTTTTCTTTTTGGACATTGTTACCTTTTGCTAAGAGCCAGGCCTTAGATATAATAATGAAGGAGGTAAAACAAACCTATTTTCTCCCTTTGTGGTAATTTCCTACATCTTCTGTCATTCTTAATATGTGTGTGTGTGTGTGTGTGTGTGTGCACGCAGACTTTTTTATTCTGCTTTGTGGTTGACTAGAAACACCCCTTTCTCCTCTAATAGTTGTCCTACAATTTTTTTTTCTTTTTTGAAAGATTTTATTTATTTATTTGACAGACAGAGATCACAAGTGGGCAGAGAGGCAGGCGGAGGTCAGGTGGGGGGGCATCAGGCTCCCTGCTGAGCAGAGAGCCCAATGCGGGGCTCGATCCCAGGACCCTGAGATCATGACCTGAGCTGAAGGCAGAGGCTTAACCCACTGAACCACCCAGGTGCCCCCTTTTTTCTTAAATAAGAAAAATACACTCTTTAATATACTCTCTTTAGGTTCCTTCAATGTTAGCTGAGCTCAGTTTGCCAAAATATAGTTATTTAGTGAAATTGACTTACAACATTATAAATTATTTTATTTGCCCTTCTAAGTGTTTTTGTGTGTCTCTTAAAGTACTGAAAATTAAGATGTGGAATGAGAATTAGAAGTCAATTAGGACCTTTTAAATATTGATAACCACACTTTTTTGTAGTTTTGGAGGCTTCTATTTTGGAGTAGGATGGAATAATTTCTGGCATTCCAATTCTTTCTTCAAGCAAAAAATACCCTACAAAGACAAAATAAATTATGAAAGTTTAAAAAAGTATCAGGAGTTGTAGAAACAAGGAGGATGAGAGATACTAAATTTTCAGAGAGGGGGTACCTTTCATAGTTGAACTCAGGACTTGCAGTTGCTTTTCCTTTGGAAGGCATTTGCCAGTTTTGGTAGTGGGGTAAAAGCTGGGAATCCAGGCTTGTGAGAGCAGAGAATCATTGCTGGGGATGGAGAAAACAGAGAACCTACAGCAGTCAGGTCAGGTGAAATGAAAAAAGGTTCAACGGGGCTCAACAGTTGTTTGGTTTACTCTTCTAGAAATTTGCTGCATTCCCTAGGTGCGTCAAGTGGGAGGGACATTACCTTAAATAGAGAGGAAATTCCTGAAGTCTCAAGGTGCTTAACAGATAAAACCTTTCAGGGGCAGGAGCTCTAAGAAAATGAAAGGCAAGATTTGAAGGTTAGGGGAAAACATCAGTCTGTACATCCAACAAACGTACCAAACCATAAGCTGTATAATTTCTAGGACAGACCTATTTAGGTGCATCATGATAAAAGGCCCTTTATGAAGTAGTTAGAAAATTATAAATGCATCAGGAAGAAGGAAAACCACCCCAAATAAATATTTACCAAGCATCCTTACTTTTACCTCTGCTTTATTTTAGCTTCTTTTTGCATGCATCCTCAGGCCTGTTTGGAGGAGGTTGTGTGGTGTCTTTTATGGTTAAGGCATGGGAAGAATCATACCTTAAAGCTTGGATGCACAAATGGGAGGTGCATATGAGCAGGAACAGGGTAAATTAGGATGTGTCAAGAGAGAAAAGCCAAGGATGGTAGGATCATAGGAAAGGGTTCTTTTTCAACCATCTCAGTACAACTGAGTCTACCCACTGGAGGGGGATGAGTCCATGGTTCTCAGTCTTAACAGAGTAACTTACTTCTTTGAGAATCTTATGGAAATTATGGACAGAAAGAAAATTTTAGACAGTTTTTGGGAGAGTTTTTGGCATCTTTGAAATTAGGCATTGTCAAAAACTTCAAATAATTAATCTTAGTGAAAATTTTAGAGGCAATAGGCCTTGAGAAGAGGGTGCTATTAAAAAATGATCCTACTACATTCCCAGCCATCTTAAACATCAAGATAAGTTATACAAACATGGATTTGTCATTCACAGGACTAGTAAAACTGGCATCCTCTTCATGCAGTAAAGTGATGTAGAAACCCAAGTGGTCCTCTGGAAATTAATCTACACTAAATGAATTTGAGCTCTATAATTTGTGTCCATTTAATCATGATGTTGGTACATACATGTGTAAATCTATGGGGGTGAGAAATATAACAATGTATAGATATTGACTTAAGCTTCATTTAATTTCTTCAAAGAAAATGTAAACAATATGCAGACTTATTTGAGGGGTTGTTTGCATAATGATGAATCAATATTTTGCATTCTACTTTATGAATATTAGTAATACAAATAGAGTTCTGGGAATAAGACAAATGTTCATTTTGAGAGTTGGATTGTGATGCCTAGAATAAAGAATGAGGTGAAGAGTGAATGTCTGCATGTCCTTATTTTACCTTTGACTGCATGGAGAATTCACTGTACAAGGACACTTGCCAGTTCAAGGACTAATAAAGTCATCACAATCCATTTTATTCTGTGTTTTGTCCAGATGGTGTATGTTTTAGCCATTAGCATGTGGATTATGCCAGTTCTAAAAGCCTACAGATAATCTTGCACTGAAGCAATTTTGTAAAACCTATTAGAAGCTCAACTCCCAAGCTTTTGCCTACGTTTTTAAAGATTTAAGCAATAAAATTGGGAACTCCTTAACACTAATCCTTAAAGATAAACTTCTATAAAAATTGAGTGAAATTTTCAACACAGGTTCCCTTTTCTGGGAGCAAATAATTAGCCATGGATATCATCTGGATATAAGATCTCAAGTAAAAGGCAATGAATGGGAGCAGTGCTAACTTGGACTGATGTACCTCTTTCCATACCCAATTCCATTAGAAATTTGATCCAACTCTTTCCCAGTATAAGCTAGATTTGTTTTTTTTTAACACATAACTATAAATCTAAAGCAGACAAACCATCCGTCTCGATATTAAACATTTATGAGGCAGACAAATGTGCAGTAGAAGACCAGATGTGCTCTTTTCCTTTCTTGCTCCTTTTCTTATAAGAACACCAGTCCTTTTGGTTTGGGGCCCCACCCTTATGACCTCATTTATCCTTAATCACCTCCTTTAATTGTATCTCCAAATACAGTGACTTTGGGGATTAAACCTTCAATGTATAAATTTTCAGGGAGACACAACTCAATCCGTAACAAGGGAATATAAACATAATTCATGTAAAAATGAGTTGAAAAATAAAATACCTAAAAGAATATTATTCAACTAGAAAAATAATTATCTCCAGATAGTAGGGTAAAAGATGATATGATTTTTATAGTTTTGTTGTTATTTCTGTGTTTTTCTTTCCTTCTAATTTCTCATTAATAAGCAGGTATCATTCATTTGATTTAAAATACAAACTGTCGGGGGAGGAGTCAAGATGGCGGAGAAGTTGCAGGCTGAGACGACTTCAGGTAGCGGGAGATCAGCTACATAGCTTATCTAAAGATTGCAAACACCTACAAATCCAATGGGAGATCGAAGAGAAGAAGAACAGCAATTCTAGAAACAGAAAATCAACCACTTTCTGAAAAGTAGGACTGGCGGAGAAGTGAATCCAAAGCGAGGGGAAGATAGACCGCGGGGGGAGGGGCCGGTTCCCGGCAAGCGGCAGAGCAACGGAGCACAAAATCAGGACTTTTTAAAAGTCTGTTCTGCTGAGGGACATCGCTCCAGAGGCTTAACCGGGGTGAAGTGCACACGGGGTCAGCGTGGCCTCAGGTCCCGCAGGGTCACAGAAGGATCGGGGGTGTCTGAGTGTCACAGAGCTTACAGGTATTAGAACGGGGAAGCGGGCTACAGAGACAGAGCCAAGGAGTGAGCTCTAAGCTCGCGTTTACCTTGAACCGCTCGCAGGCTCTGTCAGATCGGAACGCGGCCGGAGGCCAGGGTGACAGGAGCAATTGGGCGCTGTTCTCTGAGGGCGCACTGAGGAGTGGGGCCCCAGTCTCCGGGCCAGAGACTGGGAGGCCGCTATCTTCATTCCTGTCCTCCGGAACTCTACGGAAAGCACTCAGGGAACAAAAGCTCCCGAAAGCAAACCCGAGCGGATTACTCAGCCCTGCCCCTGGTAAGGGCGGTGCAACTCCACCTGGGGCAAAGACACTTGAGAATCACTACAACAGGCCCCTCCCTCAGAAGATCAACAAGAAACCCAGCCAGGACCAAGTTCACCTACCAAGGAGTGCAGTTTCAATACCAAGGAGAGCAGCGGAATTCCAGAGGAGGAGAAAGCAAAGCACGGAACTCATGGCTTTCTCCCCATGATTCTTTAGCCTTGCAGTTAATTTAATTTTTTTTCTTTTTCAATTTTTTTTCTCTTCTTCTGCTAATTTTTTTTAACTTTTACACTTTTCTTTTTTAACGTTTTTTAACTAATTTATCTAATATATATATATTTTCCTTTTTATATTTTTTCATTATTGGTTTTCTTTTTTGTTTCTTTTTTCTTTTTTCTTTCTTTTTTTTTTTTTTTTCTTTCTGAACCTCTTTATATCGCCTTTCCCCCACCCCCCTCATGATTTGGGATCTCTTCTGATTTGGCTAAAGCATATTTTCCTGGGGTTGTTGCCACCCTTTTAGTATTTTACTTGTTCCTTCATATACTCTTATCTGGACAAAATGACAAGGCGGAAAAATTCACCACAAAAAAAAGAACAAGAGGCAGTATCAAAGGCTAGGGATCTAATCAATACAGACATTGGTAATATGTCAGATCTAGAGTTCAGAATGACGATTCTCAAGGTTCTAGCCGGGCTCAAAAAAATGCATGGAGGATATTAGAGAAACCCTCTTGGGATATAAAAGCCCTTTTGGAGAAATAAGAGAAACAAAATCTAACCAAGTTGAAATAAAAAAAGCTATTAATGAGGTGCAATCAAAAATGGAGGCTCTCACTGCTAGGATAAAGGAGGCAGAAGAATGAATTAGCGATATAGAAGACCAAATGACAGAGAATAAAGAAGCTGAGCAAAAGAGGGACAAACAGCTACTGGACCACGAGGGCAGAATTTGAGAGATAAGTGACACCATAAGACGAAAAAACATTAGAATAATTGGGATTCCAGAAGAAGAAGAAAGAGAGAGGGGAGCAGAAGGTATATTGGAGAGAATTATTGGAGAGAATTTCCCCAATATGGCAAAGGGAACAAACATCAAAATCCAGGAGGTTCAGAGAACCCCCCTCAAAATCAATAAGAATAGGTCCACACCCCATCACCTAATAGTAAAATTTACAAGTCTTAGTGACAAAGAGAAAATCCTGAAAGCAGCCCGGGAAAAGAAGTCTGTAACATACAATGGTAAAAATATTAGATTGGCAGCAGACTTATCCACAGAGACCTGGCAGGCCAGAAAGAGCTGGCATGATATATTCAGAGCACTAAACAAGAAAAACATGCAGCCAAGAATACTATATCCAGCTAGGCTATCATTGAAAATAGAAGGAGAGATTAAAAGCTTCCAGGACAAACAAAAACTGAAAGAATTTGCAAACACCAAACCAGCTCTACAGGAAATATTGAAAGGGTCCTCTAAGCAAAGAGAGAGCCTAAAAGTAGTAGATCAGAAAGGAACAGAAACAATATACAATAACAGTCACCTTACAGGCAATACAATGGCACTAAATTCATATCTCTCAATAGTTACCCTGAATGTTAATGGGCTAAATGCCCCAATCAAAAGACACAGGGTATCAGAATGGATAAAAAAACAAAACCCATCTATATGTTGCCTACAAGAAACTCATTTTAAACCCGAAGACACCTCCAGATTTAAAGTGAGGGGTGGAAAAGAATTTACCATGCTAATGGACATCAGAAGAAAGCAGGAGTGGCAATCCTTCTATCAGATCAATTAGATTTTAAGCCAAGACTATAATAAGAGATGAGGAAGGACACTATATCATACTCAAAGGATCTGTCCAACAAGAAGATCTAACAATTTTAAATATCTATACCCCTAACGTGGGAGCAGCCAACTATATAAACCAATTAATAACAAAATCAAAGAAGCACATCAACAATAATACAATAATAGTAGGGAACTTTAACACTCCCCTCACTGAAATGGACAGATCATCCAAGCAAAAGATCAACAAGGAAATAAAGGCCTTAAATGACACACTGGACCAGATGGACATCACAGATATATTCAGAACATTTCATCCCAAAGCAACAGAATACACATTCTTCTCTAGTGCACATGGAACATTCTCCAGAATAGATCACATCCTCGGTCCTAAATCAGGTCTCAACTGGTATCAAAAGATTGGGATCATTCCCTGCATATTTTCAGACCACAATGCTCTGAAGCTAGAACTCAATCACAAGAGGAAATTTGGAAAGAACCCAAATACATGGAGCCTAAAGAGCATCCTTCTAAAGAATGAATGGGTCAACCAGGAAATTAAAGAAGAATTGAAAAAATTCATGGAAACAAATGATAATGAAAATACAACGGTTCAAAATCTGTGGGACACAACAAAGGCAGTCCTGAGAGGAAAATATATAGCGGTACAAGCCTTTCTCAAGAAACAAGAAAGGTCTCAGGTACACAACCTAACCCTACACCTAAAGGAGCTGGAGAAAGAACAAGAAAGAAACCCTAAACTCAGCAGGAGAAGAGAAATCATAAAGATCAGAGCAGAAATCAATGAAATAGAAACCAAAAAAACAATAGAACAAATCAACGAAACTAGGAGCTGGTTCTTTGAAAGAATTAATAAGATTGATAAACCCCTGGCCAGACTTATCAAAAAGAAAAGAGAAAGGACCCAAATAAATAAAAACACGAATGAAGGAGGAGAGATCACAACTAACTCCAAAGAAATACAGACAATCGTAAGAACATATTATGAGCAACTCTATGCCAACAAATTTGACAATCTGGAAGAAATGGATGCATTCCTAGAGACATATAAACTACCACAACTGAACCAGGAAGAAATAGAAAGCCTGAACAGACCCATAACCAGTAAGGAGATTGAAACAGTCATCAAAAATCTCCAAACAAACAAAAGCCCAGGGCCAGATGGCTTCCCGGGGGAATTCTACCAAACATTTAAAGAAGAACTAATTCCTATTCTCCTGAGACTGTTCCAAAAAATAGAAATGGAAGGAAAACTTCCAAACTCATTTTATGAGGCCAGCCTCACCTTGATCCCCAAACCAGACAAGGATCCCATCAAAAAAGAGAACTACAGACCAATATCCTTGATGAACACAGATGCAAAAATTCTCACCAAAATACTAGCCAATAGGATTCAACAGTACATTAAAAGGATTATTCACCACGACCAAGTGGGATTTATTCCAGGGCTGCAAGGTAGGTTCAACATCCGCAAATCAATCAATATGATACAACACATTAATAAAAGAAAGAACAAGAACCATATGATACTCTCCATAGATGCTGAAAAAGCATTTGACAAAGTACAGCATCCCTTCCTGATCAAAACTCTTCAAAGTGTAGGGATAGAGGGCACATACCTCAATATTATCAAAGCCATCTATGAAAAACCCATCGCAAATATCATTCTCAATGGAGAAAAACTGAAAGCTTTTCCGCTAAGGTCAGGAACACGGCAGGGATGTCCGTTATCACCACTGCTATTCAACATAGTACTAGAAGTCCTAGCCTCAGCAATCAGACAACAAAAAGAAATTAAAGGCATCCAAATCGGCAAAGAAGAAGTCAAACTATCACTCTTCGCAGATGATATGATACTATATGTGGAAAACCCAAAAGACTCCACTCCAAAACTGCTAGAACTGGTACAGGAATTCAGTAAAGTGTCAGGATATAAAATCAATGCACAGAAATCAGTTGCATTTCTCTACACCAACAACAAGACAGAAGAAAGAGAAATTAAGGAGTCCATCCCATTTACAATTGCACCCAAAACTATAAGATACCTAGGAATAAACCTAACCAAAGAGACTAAGAATCTATACACAGAAAACTATAAAGTACTTATGAAAGAAATTGAGGAAGACACAAAGAAATGGAAAAATGTTCCATGCTCCTGGATTGGAAGAATAAATATTGTGAAAATGTCTATGCTACCTAAAGCAATCTACACATTTAATGCAATTCCTATCAAAGTACCATCCATTTTTTTCAAAGAAATGGAACAAATAATCCTAAAATTTATATGGAACCAGAAAAGACCGCGAATAGCCAAAGGAATATTGAAAAAGAAAGCCAGAGTTGGTGGCATCACAATTCCGGACTTCAAGCTCTATTACAAAGCTGTCATCATCAAGACAGCATGGTACTGGCACAAAAACAGACACATAGATCAATGGAACAGAATAGAGAGCCCAGAAATAGACCCTCAACTCTATGGTCAACTAATCTTCGACAAAGCAGGAAAGAATGTCCAATGGAAAAAAGACAGCCTCTTCAATAAATGGTGTTGGGAAAATTGGACAGCCACATGCAGAAAAATGAAATTGGATCATTTCCTTACACCACACACGAAAATAAACTCAAAATGGATGAAGGACCTCAATGTGAGAAAGGAATCCATCAACATCCTTGAGGAGAACACAGGCAGCAACCTCTTCGACCTCAGCCGCAGCAACATCTTCCTAGGAACATCGCCAAAGGCAAGGGAAGCAAGGGCAAAAATGAACTATTGGGATTTTATCAAGATCAAAAGCTTTTGCACAGCAAAGGAAACAGTTAACAAAACCAAAAGACAACTGACAGAATGGGAGAAGATATTTGCAAACGACATATCAGATAAAGGGCTAGTGTCCAGAATCTATAAAGAACTTAGCAAACTCAACACCCAAAGAACAAATAATCCAATCAAGAAATGGGCAGAAGACATGAACAGACATTTCTGCGAAGAAGACATCCAGATGGCCAACAGACACATGAAAAAGTGCTCCATATCACTCGGCATCAGAGAAATACAAATCAAAACCACAATGAGATACCACCTCACACCAGTCAGAATGGCTAAAATTAACAAGTCAGGAAATGACAGATGCTGGCGAGGATGCGGAGAAAGGGGAACCCTCCTACACTGTTGGTGGGAATGCAAGCTGGTGCAACCACTCTTGAAAACAGCATGGAGGTTCCTCAAAATGTTGAAAATAGAACTACCCTATGACCCAGCAATTGCACTGCTGGGTATTTAGCCTAAAGATACAAATGTAGTGATCCGAAGGGGCACATGCACCCGAATGTTTATAGCAGCAATGTCTACAATAGCCAAACTATGGAAAGAACCTAGATGTCCATCAACAGACGAATGGATAAAGAAGAGGTGGTATATATACACAATGGAATACTATGCAGCCATCAAAAGAAATGAAATCTTGCCATTTGCGACAACGTGGATGGAACTAGAGGGTATCATGCTTAGCGAAATAAGTCAATCGGAGAAAGACTACTATCATACGATCTCCCTGATATGAGGGAGAGGAGATGCAACATGGGGGTTAAGGGGGTAGGAGAAGAGTAAATGAAGCAAGATGGGATTGGGAGGGAGATAAACCATAAGTGACTCTTAATCTCACAAAACAAACTGAGGGTTGCTGGGGGGAGGGGTGTTGGGAGGGGGGGTGGGGTTATTATGGACATTGGGGAGGGATGTGCTATGGTGAGTGTGGTGAAGTGTGCAAACCTGGCGATTCACAGACCTGTACCCCTGGGGAAAAAAATATATGTTGTTAAAAAAAATAAAAAAAAAATACAAACTGTCTAGTACAGTAAAATATTCAGCATTTCACTTTTTATTAACTTACTGTATTTAAGAGATCAGTTTGCAATATGGCAAACCCAAGATCACATTTTTAGGAGTAAGGGTTGAGACCAGCTCTTAAATTTTTCCCAACATTTTATGAGACCATAATACATTCTATGTTATTATAACATCTTGCAATGAAAATGTTCTGGGTGAGAAAAAGGGTCTAGTGGGAAGACATACATTCCAAGACATCACAGATTCTCTCACCCTAATATTTTGTGAAGAACTCTTTTTTTTTTTCCCTTGAAGAAGAAGACTAGGAACTGGATGGAAAAAGGATAAGAAACAAGGGCTAGGACCTAAAAGAAGATGATGGTGTAGGAGTCTTTTTTTCATTTAATTTTTTGAGTTGTAGTGTACCAGCATGAGTCTTTTTTAGTCCTCCAGAGGCAGTGTTCAAGAATACGCAAACCTTTCAATACTATTTTTGAACTAGAATACCAATGATAAAGGAAGATATGCTGCAAAAAAATCACAGAGGTACTCAAAACCACAGAATACCCATGACATACTACCAGAGAGGGTCTACTTTACTGAAACATTTTGGAGGAATGCAATGTAAGCCTAAGAATATACGACTATATTATGACTTAGGATGGTAACTGTGTAAGAAGTTTTAAATAAAACTTCAAAGAAATTTTGCTTCCCAGGCAAACATTTTGGCCTACACTACCAAATATCTAATGAATTATTAAATTTCCTATACAATGCTGTGGGGGAAATATTTAACTTTTTCCAGGTATTTCATGAATTCTCAGTGGGATAATATGGCCCCAAATGGGCAAAAATTGGTTCTTGATGGTCAGAAAAAATAGCTTAGCTATTAGCTTAGCTAAGCTAAAGCTTATCTTTGTGGACCTCCAAAAAGGCCAAAATACATAAACAAATACATAATATATCTACGTTATTAATTCATTGAAGGAATTAGGAAAATATATCTAAAATATCTCCTTGGCAGGGGCAGTGATTAAAAAAAAAAAAGTTGAGAAACATTGTTATTTAGTCACTTGACTTGACTTTGGCTGGTTGACTTTAAATGTGTTATTTGACAATAATTAGCAGAATTTTTTTTTTTTTTTATTCGTCCTATCCCTAGTGGAAGCTAGGAAGAGATCTGTAGGGGTGAATAAAAAATGACTGATACTGTTAACATCATTCATATAAAGGAAAGAAGTCACTGCATGTGAATTGAATTAAAAATTAAAAAAGAAAAAGAAAACCACAGACCATGGAAGTTTTGTTTTTATTGTCCCTTAAAGTGTTTTATGATTATGATTTCCTTACTGGTTAGAAGTTAGATGAAAAAAAAAGTTTAAGGAAAAATATTTTGTTATAACTGAGATGAAATGAAGTTAATATAAATGTAGAGAGAAATATATATTATTGTTTACTGAACAAAGGCATTAATATTTAATTTTTAGAGGAATAAAAATGGCTCCGTGTTGATGAAGATATTTAATTGGGAGGTGACTATTCAACTCATGGAATTAATAAACCATTAAATGAAAATAAGCTAGAAGGATGTTAGTATTGGTTCTTCAATCATTTTATCTCTTAATTTACCCCAACTTTTTTTTCACAAATGTAGCTGACAATATGACTTCTTTTCTTTTTAAAAAAATGCCATTTGAAGGACTCTTAAGGATTAATTGCTTAGTTCTATTGGTTTAACATGCACGAAGAGAGTGCCATGCCATTTTGTGTATTACAGTCTGATGAACCAGTCTGTTTAGATAACCTTTTACAAGTTGAGTCACAAGGGACTTAGAAATAGGCTTCTTTCCAAATCTTATTTTGAGAAATGATTTCTTTTCTGAAGACATGATTTGTAATCTTGAAGTCTCTTTCTTTCATTTCTTGAACTCTTTGCTTTGTCTGTACACCTCAATTTAGTAGTGGACAATACATATGAAGGGAACACTGCTAATTTGGTCTTTGCCCCCAGGATGGCTCCTATGTCTAACAATGAATTTTTATGGAATGTACTAGAAAAGGCTAAAGGCCCACAGTCTTGGCCATACTCCTGTTGCTTTGCAGAAACAGTTGGCTTCTACTCCTCATGAGGCCCCAGATTAATGGATGCTTAGTCAACTTAGATTATAGGCTTCAGGCAAAGAATACCTTCTTTATTAAAGCTATATTCTCCTCTATCTCTGACAATAGACTGGATAGCTTTATTAATAGTTTGACTTTCTTTTATAGCATGCTATTTATACTGGCTATTAGAAGCTGCATTTAATTTTTTTCAATAAGCCTGGGAGACATGTATCTGCCACTATAATCATATGAAGCAATTATTTGACCAAATATTTTACCCTAATAATAAGGGCCACTTGTTCTATAGACTATAGCAAAGTGTTTTTTTCTTTCTGCTGTCTGACAAGCTGGCAAATATATTTCACATTTTAAATTATACTATATTGATGTGGTTGATTGGGCAATTATAAATTTCTGTTGCAATATATCAACAAATTTGAACACAGTACAACAGTACAAGTTAAAGAGACTTGAATGGACACTTGAACTTAGAAAATTATTGATGCTTCCAGGTCATTCAAGAGATAAAACAGTCATTGCTTTTTGCTGTATAAAAACCTGATATTTGAGTCTTGTCAGGATGAAGTTAATATCTTTGGATCTTAGTTTCACTAATACACTGTTTTAGTGTATTTCAGCATCTACTGTATTGCCAGGGACATAGTAGAGATCCAAAAAATATTTGTTCAATTAAATTCAGTGTAGTGGGATACTTGGATGGCTTAGTCGGTTAAGCGTCTGCTTTTGGATCAGGTCATGATCCTGGGGTCTTGAGATAGAGTCCTGTGTTGGGCTCCCCACTCAGTGGGGAGTCTGCTTCTCCCTCTCCTGCTGCCCCTCTCCTGGCTCTTGCTCTCTCTCTCTTAAGTGAATAAACAAAATCTTTAAAAAAAATAAATAATGTAATGATGCCATGATTCCAAAAATTATAAGGAAGGTTAAAGAGCTAATTTTGTGGTCAAATCAGTTCTGCCAATTCGAAAACTAACCCCTTTTCTAGTTTATAACATTAAATGAGTTTTTATGCTTTGTGATCGTCTCTATTACATTGACAAATTCTGAGTCATGTCTTTAACTCCTCCTTTATCCTGTTTTTCCTTATCTCTCCACTGTCTTTTTTTTAAATCCTCATTTTGGGGGCTGTAAACACATGTGAAAAGAAACTCTTTTCTTCAAGGAGTTAGTTACTTAGTTTTAATTTCTATCAAAATAATACACAAAAGAAAAGATACAGAAGAGCTTATGATGAAAAGCAGCTGTCTCTTGCTCTGTCTCTTCTACCTTCATCTTTAGTCTCTGGTGGCAACCTCTTTCAACTGTTATTATTTTAGATCTTCTAGTCATTACCTTAATAAGAGCAGGAGATTTCATTCAAAAAAAGCAAATAAGAAACCACCTTTTGGTAAAATGTTCTCATTTCCTCCTTCATCTTCCCAGCACCTGGAGCAGTGCCTGACACTTAGCAGCCCCTAAGTAAAGACATATTAAATATATCGGAAAAAATATGGCAAAGGAGATTAGCAAAAGGAAAATGTGATATTTCTCCCCAAAGAAGCACCAATTTTTTGACAACAGAGACCACATAGGAAGCCAGAGGACAAAAGAATAAAAACTTCCATCGGTGATATTCCTCAGCTCCTATCAATCTCAGCACAATTTCATGGAATGTAATCCCTTCCTTTCCACAAATGTAATTATGAAACAAAACAGGCTTTCCCATGGTATTATATGCAAGGGAGCTGAACCCAAAGATAGTAGCAGCTGGGCGGTTAAGATAATCTGACTGCATTGTTAGGCAGGTAGTAAACCTTGTCCTATCATTTTAAAAACTGTAATGAAAAAGAGAGAGAAAGAGAGAGAGAGAGAACTGTCTGTCCTAACCTACTGACATAGACTTTTTTTTTTTTTAACTTTTCATTGATTTGTAACTAGATTTGCTTATCTTTATGCTGGTTTCCTAACCAACATTTAAAATTATGTATCATGGCTCGTATTTTTGAAGCATGGCATCCCCACAACAAAAATGAGGTTTTCTTCCTTTTAACTTCCAAATATATCATCTGCCAGGTTATTTCAGTCAGATCTGATCACCCTCAAAATCTACTGATTAATTACATTAAAAATAACACTTTATATATAAAAGCATGTCTGAGCACATGTTCTTGAACGCAGCTAAAATAGATAAAGCAACAATTCTTTTTACAGTTCTGTTTTCACTGAGCTGGTAATTTGCTAATCCTCAAATATCACTTGCTGTATCAGCTGACGTTTCCACAAAGATGTAGTCTGTCCAGCAGCAGCTCCCATTTTGATGGTTATGTTCTGCCAGCCTTTCTAGTTTTTCTTCTGGTAATTTGTTTTCCTTTTTGTCCCCCTCCACCATGGATTTTCATTAAAAATTGGCATTTAATGAGATTCTAGTTATCCCAAAATTTGTGGTAGGTACTATACAAACATAACATATCTCTGCTTATACATAAAGAACATAAAGAAGCTTGAGATATATTTGAGTAAGGTAATAGATGACTGGAAATGACACTTATTAGAAAACCTCTCACTTTGGAAGCAGAGGACTGTATGTGAATACTGGGAGTGGGTGTGGGGTAGGATCATTGCACAAGTGTCTCAGAAAATGAGACCAATATTCTTTAACTCATTGGTTTGCAGAAATACATTGGCATTCCTAACCTGCCCTATATAGTATAATATATAGTATATTATACATGCTATTATATGTCATTTACACTCTATGTTTTGAAAATCCACTATCATTCAATGCCTCCAGCTGAGTACAGCCAATGGGGTTGACATTGCTTGCAGAGTCTGGGGTTGGGGTTCTGTTCTGGCTATATGTATCATAGAAGACCTCATCCTCTGTCTGCCAAGTCAGGCCCTGTGTTTGAAAGGACCCTATGGTTCATGCTGCTAATAGTATAGCAGATAAAGTCTATTTATTTACTAGTGTAAGTTTTTCCTTTAATTCTAAACAAGTCACAAATCTTTCTCCTATTTTGCAAAATGTAATGCCACGATTATTTGTGTAATCTCAGTACATAGGCTATTGCGTGGAGAAGGTAGGGTAGTTCACAAAAAAGCAATGTGAGGTAGAATATGGATAAGTAGAAATATCGATAAATCACAAACTGAGGGGGAAAAAGTCTGGATGGCTCAGTTGTTGAAATTTGTTTACTTGGCATTCAGACAGTTGGAGCAGAAACTGTCCAGGTCACAATAGACACTTTCCCTGGGGACTTCTTCCCTCATTTCTACTTCTCACTAGAACTTCATGCCATTTGAAGGGTGGGGGTGGGTGGTCAAGAAAGCCTAATAACCTGTTGTTAATGGGTTTTTAATTTAAGTTTGCATTTGCTTGGGAAAAGTCACTCCCCAGAGTGAAGATAACAAATCATCCAGAATGGAACTGTGGCTGCCTAGACAAGACAGCACAAACATTGCATGATCTCAGCAGCTTGAAACCTGTAGTTTGGGGAATGAAAAACTAAACCTAGAATGCTCCACAATGGAAATGGGATCGGCGGCCAACAAAAATGTATTCTCTATATAATCACCTGCCAAAGAAAGCCACGGTCCTGACTCTGGAGACAGGGTCTTACTGAAACTCTCAGTCGTTAAACATCACCTTGGTTCATAACGAAAGGAGAGTGGGCAGAACGGATTCTAGGTTCCTCAAGGTGAATCTCTCAGTGCAAGGAATATGTGTAATCCCTCTTTGCCTTCCAAATGTCCTTTGGAGATTGTTTCAAATCCTAAAGCCTAAAGCCATTTATTTAATTTCCATACAACTGAGCCAGAGTTGCCCACAGCAGCCTAGTGATTAACATATGCAGTTTCTATTTAGCATAGGAAAATCTCTCACTGATGTGGTCGAATCTCAAAGGTTAACGGTTCTATTTTTCAATTCATTTATTTCCTACTGTGGAGGCCGAGAAAATTAAGGCCATCCCACCTCAAGTTTAGCTGATGTGGGAAACAGAGGCAGAAGAAAATCATTAAAATTCCTCACCTACGGACAAGCCCTTGAAACAGACAGAATGGCTCTCCCCTGGGGACTTAACTACCCTCACCTTGAGATTTTGCTAAGGACAATCCTAGCCTGACCAACCCCCTACCCCAACAGGTCTGACCAGGATCCCATAAGTCTACTTTAACAATTCCTTTATCTCTAAACCTCCAAGATAGTGTTGAGAATCATTCCCAAGTATATGGCCCACTGATATATATATAAAGGGTCTCACGAGAAGATTTTTATTATTGGTAATAAATAACCTTTCTCCCAACAATAGCTAGCCCCTCAAGATCCTGGAGACCTTACTTCCAAAAGTCCTTGGAGACTTACATCATCCATAATCCCCTTTGTCCTCACCCATCGCGGAGTCCACCCCTACTCTGCCTTCAAAAACTCTGATTGTAATCTCGTTCGGGTCCAAGTCCCTACTCTGCTGTGTCAGGTATACTTGGGCCCAAGCTTAAGCTTGTCAAATAAACCCTCATGTGATTGCATCGGTGGTCTCTCGGATGCAAAAACTCGTGCATAACACTACTTTTATAGCACATCCCAGCATGTGAAGTCTTAGGATGTGGAAAAGCAGAACGTTTTATAGAAAAAAGGATTTATTTTTTATTTTTCATTTATTTTTCTTTTTTAATTAAAAATTTTTTTTAAGATTCTATTTATTTATTTGACAGAGAGAGAGATCACAAGTAGGCAGAGAGGCAGGCAGAGAGAGAGGAGGAAGCAGGCTCCCTGCTGAGCAGAGAGCCCAAAGCAGGGCTTCATCCCAGGACCCTGAGACCATGACCCAAGCTGAAGGCAGAGGCTCAACCCACTGAACCACCCAGGCACCTCTATTTTTCATTTTTATTAACATATATTGTATTATTTGCCCCAGGGGTACAGGTCTGTGAATCATCAGGCTTACACATTTCACAGTACTCAAAAAAAGGATATTTTAATAAACTGTCTAATCCTGCCTAGCCATACTGCCTAAAATGATCTTAAATTCACTATGTAATTTTAAGTGGAGTCCAAGGAAGAGCAGGGATGAGAAATTTGGGCAAGGAAATGCTCCACTGGGACATTTTCTGCAGGAGGCACTCAGTGAGGCATCAGTTCAATTTTTGGAGCACTTTGCAAAGCTGTGTCACAGTCTGGATTTTTCTGTGAGTAACTGTGGTCTTTCAACTCTAGCCTTCTATGCTATGTTGTCAAAGGAAGGAGTATCCAGCCAAGACCATGAACCATGGGTTAGAAGAGCAGAAACCAGAGACCCAAGAGCAACACAAAGTGTGAGAGAAAGTGATAATTCAAACAAGCCACTTGCTGCTTGTAGGAGAGCTACAACAGCAACAGAAACTACGTTTGTGGCTTCCCATAAAAACATCAGCTAATTTAATATTACTGTCAAGCCTATAACAATACAGCCGAGGATGCACTAATATAAACCCAAAGAAAAAGGAGCAAAGGAGCATATTTTAACTACCTTGATGGGCTCTGCCCTTTTTTTTTTTTTTTTTTTTTTTTTTAAGCTTTCAAGGGAATTATTGGGAGCACCTATAACTAAGAAATGAATCATTGGTCTTGTTTGGGTTCCAAACTTGGACTGAAGAACTTTGATCTCCTCTTATACTGTTAAAGGAAATTCTCTGCAGTAACCACTCTATGAACAAGCATGAAACAGAAGATACCTGCTGCCAGTCTGAGCTTTCACTTCAGTCATTGAGTCACCATGTGTAGTTGAGAAAACAAAGTGTAAAAGCATGGGGAGGTGAAGCTGTTTACTCAAGGAGACTTTATGACTAATCTGTGATTGAGCCATAATTCAGACCCAAAGTTCTTGACTGTTAGCCCATTTGTAATTACATGATACCTTAATATGTCACCTAATTCATTTTACTTAAACATTTCGCTGAGGTTATTCCCAATGCTGTGGACAGAACTCTCCAGAGAGAGACAAAGTCCCTCTCCTCAGGAGGGCATCTAAAGGCAAGGTAAAGGGGCACCTGGGTGGCTCAGTGGGTTAAAGCCTCTGCCTTTGGCTCAGGTCATGATCTCAGGGTCCTGGGATAGAGCCCCACATCAGGCTCTCTGCTCAGTAGGGAGCCTGCTTCCTCCTCTCTCTCTGCCTACTTGTGATCTTGTTATGCCCAAGTTTTCACGTCTGAGAGACCACCAAGGAGCCAAGCACTGACCCCACACGAGGGCTTATTTGACAAGCTTAAGCTTGGGCCCAAGTATACCCAGCACAGCGAAGTAGAGACTTGGACCCCGAACCAGATTACAGTCAGAGTTTTTAAAGGCAGAGTAGGGGTGGACTTGGTGGGTGAGGACAAAGGGGATTAGGGATGATATAAGTCTCTAAGGAAGCAAGGTCTCCAGGATCTTGAGGGGCTAGCTATTGTTGGGAGAAAGGTTATTTATTACTAGTAATAAAAATCTTCTCGTGAGACCCTTTAGATGTATATCAGTGGGTCATATGCTTGGGAATGATTCTTGACACTATCTTGGAGGTTTAGAGATAAAGTTTCCTGAAGGAATTGTTAGAGTAGACTTACAGGATCCTGGTCGGACCAGTTGGGGGTAGGGGGTTGGTCAGGCTAGGATTGTCCTTAGCAAAATCTCAAGGTGAGGGTAGTTAAGTCCCTAGAGGAGAGCCACTCTGCCTGTTTCAAGGGCTTGTCAGTAGGTAAGGAACTTTAATGATTTTCTTCTGCCTCTGTGTCCCACTTCATTTCCCCCTGAACAATTTTGACCCTTAAATCTTTAAGGTTGTTGAGGGTGGAAGGTTTCATCTTTTATAACTTCTTCCTGCTGAATAGGGGTATAGAGTTATCCCTACCTACTCGGGTCAACACTGGTCAGTTGGGGAATGTGTAGGGGAATTATGAAAGACAGAGGCAGCTGAGTCCAGGGGAGACAGCTCAGGTGATCTTCCCAAGTGGAAAGGATCATCTGTGAGAGTTATGGCAGTGAAGGAGTCCATGTCAGGTGAGGAGACATGGGAGAAAACAGAAAAACATGATTAGTGTAGCAAAAAGAAAATGAAGCTCAATTAAGTTTTTTGCTATTTGACAAAAAAACCCTTTTCCAGTCCAGGGGTTTAAATCAATCATTAAAGGAGAGAGGGACTATTTAAAGTGCTAACCTGAGTAGGTCAGAACCCAAGAAATATTTTGTGATAATTTGGAACATCAAGATGGCTGTACTTAATGTCAGGGCTAGACTCGAGGTGGATACAGCCTTGTTTTTCTTGGCCTCCACAATCTCTGTCTCTCAAATAAATAAATAAAATCTTAAAAAAAATAAAGGCAAGGTAAAAAGAACATGGACACTGAATTACATATGTGTAAGTTTAAATTCCACCTTTAAAACTTATAATGAGACCTTGGACAAACAATGCAAGCATTCTGTACCTTTGTTTTCTTGACCCGTCTTTATAAAAGAGGATGCTCGCAGGGCTGTGTTAAGGATCAGAAATAAGACAGAAACATTCCACAAATGTCTGGCAGTAACCTTTCCCTAAATGTCCTCTCATATTATTAATGGAGAATATGGCAAAGAAACGGTTACTGCAAGGCCAGGAAGAATCACGCTGAGTGCCATAGGGAGGCATGCTGAGTGCTATGGGCATTTATCATATGAAAAAGTAAACTGTGGAAAAAGTTGTTGTGTGTGGCTTCCTCTTCTAGAATGAAGGACACTGAAGAACTTAAAGAAATCCTATTTCTGATCCTACCACCCTTGTATAACTTTGTACCACCACCTCAGGACTTTTGTTATTTTGCTTGTCATTATCTCACTTTCTATCCCTTATATTATTTCCTATTTATGAAATATACATAACACTCTCTCAGTGTCATTTCCTTGAGCTCTATGAAAACTGCCTTAGCATTATAAGGATTTATTGGGACATATAAGGAAAACACTAACAATATCATTTGATACAGTCCTTTTCTCATTTTCTATACACATCTGTCTTGAGTATTACGTAGAAATAGTGGCTATAATCGTGAAGTATCTGTGGTATGAATATGTTTCCTGAATATTAATTTCTTTCCAAGAGCAAGCCAAATGAATAGGGATAAATTCTTCTAATGCTTTTATAACATTTTATTTTGTTAAAACAGCTGTTGATGTCTCATGAAAGACTTAAAGGATGCATTTATTTTTTAGTGGATTTCTCCATTTATAATGTTCTTTTTTGTCTTAGTCCTCGTTGCTAACAATATTTGCATAAATATAAATTTCTCTCTTTGAGAAATGAGAGAATTTATATTTATGCAAATAGTTTTCATTTCTCTCTGAATCTTATTCCCCACACAGAGGTATAATCTTCCATTCATGGGATTATCATCAGATGTTGTGAAATCTCTTATGAATTTAAGGCACTAATGGCTATCAGGAAGTTAAAGATTTCTCAGAAGTAGATAAACTTAAAACCACAGACTTTGGTGTATTAAAAACCCTTTGAGATTAAAATTTAAATTGGTGAGGAGAGAAAAAGCAAGCGCATATCACATCTGTAAACCAATTTTGACAGATTTTTATACCATCACAGAGCTTTCTTGAAATATGTCAAAATACTGTAGTTCTCTCCAGTGTAGCAAGTGCTCTGATGTGGGAGAGAGGGTCCAGAGGCCCCAGGAAACAGGGCCCCTTGCCACTTCTACTTCCTTATACCAGAGACAGTGTATTGTAATTGTTTGCAAGTGGCTCAGGATCAGAGTCTCTGAGTTCACCTCCGTGCCCACTGCTCCATTATTTAGACTGTGAAAGCTGAGAAAGTCATTTAACCTTGCAGCAGCTCAGTTCCCTCATCTGTAAAATGGAGATATAGTCAACCGTCTCATGGAAAGGATTACCATGGAGATTGATATATATGTTACTGATACATATATATATGCACACACATATATATTCATACATATATTCATCTATCTTTATTTATATTCATGTTCTAGTCACTCACTACCCTAAGTGATATAACACACACCAATGAATCAGAACAGCAAATGCCTGGCATGTGTAGAACTTTCAATAACTGTTTTATTTCTTTTTCGCTTCCATCCTGGTTAGCTGGAGAAGGAAGGAGAGGGAGCACATTATGTTTCAGGTACTACAAACTTCTGTTCTTACTGAGATTTAGTAGATTTTTTTGAAGCAAAGCTTTCTCATATGCTGTATGCTCTTAGGAAAATTTCCAGAGGTGTTAAATAGTTGTTCTTGTTTTAAAATTAATTTTCACCAGTTAGTGTTGTTTTTACTGGGAAACAGGTCTGTGGAGATTCTCAGACTCCCATCCCAGAAGTAACAGTTTGATTTTATAAATATATATTGCAAGCAGTTTAGGGTTGTTATATATCCATGATAGAGTTTGTTAAAGACAGAATTGCTAGATTCTCCAGGTTCTTTTTCTGTATTTGCTGCCCTACACCTAGAATCAGTCATTTCTCTAAGAAGCTCTGGGCCCTTTTATTGGTGAGTGGGTGCTGGATATGTTCATTACTACAGGGTTTATTTTTTGTAGGACTTCTGAATTGGCAGAACAGGATGTGTATTGTGTATGCCTCCTTTTTAAAAATTATTTTTTGCTTTATACTGCAGAGTAATACATGTCAGGATCTTAGGTTCATATTACTTCTTGATAGAGAGACAAATTATATCATTGAAATCATCCTTAAAATGGAATTGTATCTATGTCTCCTCTTTTGTTCTCTCTTCTCAACTATGAGAACTTTATCTACAGAATCAGTGCTACTCTATATCAATGACTTACTTTTCTCTACAGACCTATTTAAGAAGCTAAAGGGGGAAAAGTACCCTTGTTCTACTATCCCCTTTAAAAACACAGCTCTGAGTATTTTTACTAAAATACTGAATGGTGGGGTACCTGGGTGGCTCAGTGGATTAAGCCTCTGCCTTGGGCTCAGGTCATGATCTCAGGGTCCTGGGATCGAGCCCCGCATCGGGCTCTCTACTTGGCAGGGAGCCTGCTTCTCCCTCTTTCTCTGCCTGCCTCTCTGCCTACTTGTGGTCTCTGTCTGTCAAATAAATAAATAAATAAATAAATCTTAAAAAAAAATACTGAATGGTTAATGACCATGCAAAGTATTTCTCTTTTATCATGGAATCTTTGTAAAAGTGGCACAGCTATGAATGGATTCATTCTTAAAGACAAGAGTAACAACAGAAAAACAAAAATCTCTGACAAAAGAGGTACCTGGCAAAGGATGGTATGACAGAAGGAGGAGTCCCTAGTTCCAGATAGAATAACAACAGGGGTCTGGAAATAACAACTATTTTCATTCTTGTTTAGGAATAAGCCACAATAGCAAATAAAGGAGCTTCTGCTACAACTAGAAGTGTACTTTTTGGTAATAATGCCAGAGTTAACAGATGTGAGTGCCAAAATTTGGAGGGAAAAAGGAATCCGTGGCCAAGATAAACGGCTTCTATATAGCAACAGTGCTAAAGGAGCCACGACTTGGGTTAGGAAATTTGTTGGAGAAAATGGTAAGGCAAATGTGGGGAACACCCCAATAACAGAATGACTTAAAATTGTGTTCCTTTCCATTTACCTTAAAAATAATATTTTCAGTTCTTCATTTTGGAGATTAAAAAAATTAGGCAGATGTTCATGATTTTAAGGTAAGAAAACCCAAGGATAGATTTGTATCTCTTCCTCAATTACAATCAATGCAACGTAGTTTTCCAGGTGCTTATGGATGGACTATGCATTGCATATAAATAACTATAAACCAGGGTAGTTTCCCCAGCATTACAAATGTATCTTTAAGACACTTCTTGGGGCACCTGGGTGGCTCAGTCGTTAAGCGTCTGCCTTTGGCTCAGGTCCCTTGAGCCCCACATGGGCTCTCTGCTCAGCGGAAGCCTGCTTCTCCCTCTCCCACTCCTCTTGCTTGTGTTCCCTCTCTTGCTGTGTCTCTCTCTGTCAAATAAAGAAAATCTTTTAAAAAAAAAAAGACACTTCTTGAACTGAATTTCAATAGAAGAACATGTTTTAAAAAACAATAACTCTGAGTTGCTGGATGAAATAAATTTCCATTTCTGGCTTTTTAAATTGCAGCTGAAGGGTTTACTAATGCAGATGACATCTTATCAATTATAATGGCCTCCTTTCTGGTTTCCAATTTGCTGGGCTTCAATGAGTGCATCTAAAGTGAAATCAGTGGTTTCATGAGGGTCATTAATATTTGCATTTAATGACTTCTCTTTAAATATCAAATTTAATTTTTCCAAATGACTTTCAATTAGAAGCTCAGTGACTATGCTTGTAAAATTCCAAGGCCTTTGGGAGGACAATTGGCTCCAAAACTAACAAGATGTAGCAATTTTGGGTTGTGTTTGAGATGTCAGATGACCTCATACTCTCAGCTTATTCACAATGAATAAGATTTGGAACTGGAGAGGAAAAATCCTTAAAATCATTTCAAAACATGTGGTTTATCCTTACAGTTAGTTATCACCATGACTTTTCCTGCCTCTTACATAGACGAACACTGGAGTATGTGTTAAAAAGTGTGGGATCAGGCACCTAAGGGAACTGGTTAGATTCTCTGCAATGCATCGTGTATCTTATATGTCTTCTAACTTACCTTCACAAGCATAGTTAAAAGTAAATTGAATTATTCCCACTTTATGGATAAGCAAACTGACTTATAGAAGTTAAATAATTTGCTCCTAACCCTGTAATGGTCCCAAAACCCATTCACTCTCTACTATGTACCAGTGATAGTTTAATCCCACTCAAGAGTTTTATTTTATACGTTTGGCAAATAGACAAGATATTTTCATACTAATAGGTATGATCTTACTTTTTATGGTACTTTTAGAGCAATAATCCTTTCTCTTCTGGCTCATAATGAAGTAATCATATCAATGGCAAGCAGATGAAGTAAAGAAGATTACATTAGTAAGACAAAAGAGGCAAAATTACTAGAATCCCACCTTTAATTTCTTGTGTATTTTATATTACAACCCTGGTTTGGGAAGTCGTAAGTTCAAATTCAATAGAACAGCACCAAAGATTGCTAAACTATTGTGTTTTAGTAGAAGAAAAAATAAACACCAAACCAACTTTTGAAAATCAGTGATCCTTTTGTAAAGTCTTTTATCTACTGTCTTTGTTTTGTTTAAAGCTCTTATAAGTTTACATGAGTATGTGAATCAATTTAGGAACTAGAACTAGGTTATATTTGGGTAACTCATCAGCTTATTATAATAAACATATTCTAGTGTGAAGAGAAAGATTTTTCCCCCTATATTTGTAAGGAAATAGTGTAACTCTATCTTAATAAATGGGTCCTCTTGATCAAGACACCAGCAACAACTGATGAACAGCATCGTGGTTGAGGGAACTTAACCTCCCTGCCCCTGGAAGAATTACAGCAAAGACTAGTGAAATTATGAACAGCAGTGAGGAGAGGTTTATCAGGGTGACTTAGGGCAGCACAAGCTGGCAGAAAAAATGATCACTTAACATCTGACTACTGAACAGTGGAGGAAGAGGGGACCTGACATTCAGGAGAGTAAGGGCAGAGGGGAAGAGTTCCTTGAAGAGAAACTCCTGACAAGGTGTTTTATAAAAGATTCTGAAGACTTTTAACAGCACACTGAGAGCTGCTGGCAGTCTTCAAAAGGATCAGTAAATTTTGAATTTCCCAGGCCCAGGTGAAAATCTGATTCTTAAGATTTTACTTCTAATTGCATAAACACAAGCAACTCAGCAGGTATCAGAGATGGGGAGAGCACTTGACAAAGGCAGCCCCTTTGGATGTTAACCTATATTTCCGAAATGTTTGCTCAGTAAACATGGTCAGTTTTCCTCCTTACCACTATTTAAGGATGTCCCAAGTTTGATAGTCAACATGAAAAAGAGACTTATCTAAATAGTGAAAATGGGAACATTCTCAATTGCATGCAAGTTTTCCTGCAAGAATATCTTTGTAACTGCACCCTTCTAAGACATCTCTGTTGAGTCATTATTCATTTTGAGACTTAATCAGTAGGCAAACAACTTTTGGAATTGAGCCATCCTGATTGGAATTTAGGTCTTACCATTTAGATAAGTTACTTTCTCTGTCTCCAGTTTTTATTTCTAAAATGATATAATTCTTAGCTCATAAAATTGTGGGAATAATTTAAAGAAATATATGTATAATGCTTGGTACAGTGCTAGACATATCATTAAGCACTTGCTTCATGTAAATTGTAATTATTTCTCATATTATGGATTACTCCTCCACCCAAAGGAAGTGTGAAATGCAGTGGTAATTCTCTAAGGCTGTGGATTTTTGTAGATCTGGGCTCAAATTATGGCTCAATTGTCTAATAATTCAATGAATAGGGCAAGAACTTCACTTTTCTGATTACAGTTTTTCCTCATATATAAAGCAGTGATTATGGACCACCCATTTCACAGAGGTGTCAAAATGTTTGCATATGCTAATGTACTTGACCTATTTAGCACTGGCTTGTCAGGGAGTTAAGAGATCAAACTGGTGACAGTTACTGAGATCAGTATCTATTCTGGACAGACATCTTTCTTACCGACTTTAAAACACTTAAAAGTAGTAACTCTTTGCAGGGAAAGTTCGTTGGTCTTTTTAGCACTCTTAATATAATCTCTGTGGTTAGAAAAGAAAAAGAAAAGTTTAAAAATACTGCAGCCCTGAAGTTCTCTTATCTTCTTATGCTTTGGCTCATATTCTCTTTTTCTCACCGAGAACCCAAAGGAAGTTGAAAAACTCCTCTAGGTGTGATTTTGATGCAGGTGATGCTTAGGAGGGCATGGAATCCCTCTTCTTTATCTGCCATTTTTTTTTCTCTCTGAATAGATACCCCTTTATTTGTTCTTACCTTATGTTCTCAGTAATCTCATGTTCTCGCTTCCCATCCCTCATTAAATCCCATTCTCAGAGCTCCTTCCTCTGCCAACTTGAAATCAAACCTGATAAAACTACAAATGTTGGACCTCTCAAAGATGTATGCATTCAAACTGGGATTAAAATCTTCAGCCTAAGAAGGGAAAGTAATTGTCATTCAGCAAAAAGATAGAATTCAACTATACAGCTGCAGGTCAGAGGCAGCAGGACATTGTAGTCGTCCCTGAAAATTATGTATCTGACTAAAAGTGAACCTTCCCAGGAAAATAGGATGATAGGATCAGAAGTGTGTAATAGGAAGAGTGGAGATGGCCAGAAAAGATGCCAAATGGCTCTATGCCTTTTCTCATTTTCTCTCTTCCAGTCTTTTACTTTCCTTTCAGCCTGGGTCCTAGATTTGAATCCTATTTCCATCATCTATTAGATATTAAACATAAACAAGTGAAACAAATAATCTAATCTTCAATTTCTCAATTTTTAGTGTTTTTTTCTTTTCTTTCTCTTTTTTTTTGGCAAGTTAATTATTGAAGGCATATGAAAACTTTTCTCAAGTGTTAACCTGGAATTGTTTGAACAATGCTTTTCTTATCTGACTCATGTGCAACTAATTGTCCATCTAATTCTTAAATTTTTTTTTTTTAAGATTTTATTTATTTATTTATTTATTTGAGAGAACGAACATACAAATGAGGGAGGAGCAGAGAGAAAGGATCTCCATGCTGGGCATGGACACTAGTGCTGGCTTGATTCCATGACCCTGAGATCATGACCTGAACTGAAATCAAGAGTCTAGGATATTTAACCGACTGAGCCACCTAGGCTCCCCAATCTACTTCTTAAACTCTTACCTTTCATACTCTCTGATATAAAATTAAGAAAGCTCTTTTTTAAAGGCAATGTGTAAAAAATAATTTCAGACTTCAAAAATTAGACTAAGCACTATTAATAACTGAGTATAATATCCTATTTGAAAATATGTTGCTATGAAAGTTTGACCTGCTCTTTTTCTCATTTATGTTATAATATTTTTCAGTCATTCAAAAGTTATTGTTTTTTTTTTTTTACTCTTGTCCAAGAAACTCTAAAGGAGCTCTTGTGCTACTGTAGGGAGGCATGTGCTTAAAACTGCAAGGAGCTTCTCCAGATGGAGGTTTAGAAAAGGAGAGGTTCTTTTGCATTTAGCTTGCTCTGTACTATCAAGCCCTTTGTTAAAGTTTTCCCACCTGACTTTCACTGCTGATGTTTCGCTTAAGTTTAGGCCTTTGTGTTATTAAGGAAGAATAAGCAGATTCATGAATTATTCTCCATGTATTCATTTAATCAAGAGAGTGACTGTTTCCTTCACTCCTTACTAGATTTTGCCGTTTAAAGAATACTTGATTTTATATTTTACACAAAGGAGACAATTTTGAGTGGAAATGCCTTTGATCAAGGTATTAATTGAGGTTAAACTAGAATCAAGTTTAATGGAATTTCCTACTCCTTCTTTTCTTGTCATAAATAATAATTACCCATTGGTTATTAAGCATATCTAGCTTAATCTATTCAGGTCTATGTAAGACTATGAAGCCAGGCACGTAGTTCTGTCAGCGATCTGAAATTACCTGGTCATGCTCCATATTTAACAGAGGAGGGAGATGGTGCTCAGAAATCCTAAGAAGAGAAAGGTTTTGTCCAAGGTCACACTGATGTGTGTTTTTACAAAACCATTCAGCAATGCCTTATCAGTTTCTTTGGAGCATTTCCTGTGCCCTTTCTTATTTACAATTATGTCCTCTCCTTTTCAGCTGTTGTCTGGTGGTGTCCTCGAGCTCTCTGAGTGTTCCAGCACTCTCAGTGGTACATGTAGACACTTTCCTTCCTTGTTCTATATCAAGAAATACTTGTCCCTTGTTTCTGTGATATGTGATTTTATTATAAAGCACTGATGACTGATGTTGGATTGACATACTCTCATCTTTTCCAAATAGCATGGCTCAGTGTTTTAACTTTAAGGATGGATGGTCCATATATAATACCAAATGACTTGAAATATTGACTCTCAAGAGAGTTCTTCAGATAACTCTCAAATAACATCCTCTATTTTTCTGTGTCCTCCAGTCACATGTATATCTGCTGTATTCTCTCTGTGCTACAAAGAAAAATATCCTGCATCTACATCATCTTCAATGTTTAATAAAAATGTATGACGTTGGGGTGCCTGGGTGGCCCAGTCAGTTAAGTGTCCAGCTCTTGGTTTTGGCTCAAGTCATGATCCTAAAATCATGAGATCGAGCCCCTCATGGGTCTCTGCACTCAGAGTGGAGCCTGCTTAAGACTCTCCTTCTCCCTCTCCCCCCTCCCACTTGTGCTCTCTCTCTCTCTCAAATAAATAAATAATCTTTAAAAAATGTTATCACCCTATTCATAAATATTTTTTGTTTCTTTATTTGTAAGGCATAACCAGATCCTGAAAAAGCAAACGAACACTGAATTAATTAAAATGGATTCCATGTAGGCTGTTAGTGGTAAGGAGGGTTATTCAATAGCCATATTTTCTTATATAGCTTATATCTTTTAAGTATTTTCCAGAAGAAATCCATGAGAAAAATGGCTTGAGGTAGGGAGGAGAAATATTAAACATTCTTTAGTGAAAAAGAAGAGGAAGGGATACTATTCATACATATTAGTGAAGATAGAAGTAGTGCCCTTAAAGAAAGTTTTTTTACTCAATGTGAAGTTCAAGTTAATACAAGGCATGGAGTTATATTCAGGATAAATAACAGACAGTGGAGGCAATACAATTTTTAAAAAAGATTTTATTTATCTCTTTATTAAAGAAAGAGAGCCCCCACATGATTAAGGAGCTTAGGCTTGACCTTCATGAGAATGTAAGGAGGAATCTAACACTCACATAGATGTGGTATCAAGGAAGGCCAGGTATGGAGCTGGGTCTTTCATCTCTGCTGGCTCATAATGGAGCATCCCAACTCCTGATATTAGCAGACACTGGGTGCAGAACTGATTTCCACCCCAATCTGGAAGTAACAAGGTACCCTTTCACTTCTCTGTTGAGGTAGTGCCTGAGGTCCACTGAAGAATCAGGATTTTTCACCATTTCCCAGAAGTAATGAGCACATTACATTATGCTGTCAAGGGGGAAAGATCGCCTGAGTAGCTGGAAATCCTCCCCTCCCAACAGAAACAGTCTGCTTCTTTCCTAATGTGTCAGTGGAGGCCAAGTGGGGAACCTGGTCTTCTACCTTCCCTACACAGTAAGTAGGTAATTACCTCCTTCCCCTGCCAGAGAATATTAGAGAAAACTAGCTAAAGGACATAGTTTATATAAGAGTCTCATAATACACTACAAAAATGTAGGGGTAAAATGTAAAAATCACTGGTCATTCCAAGAAACAGAAGATTTCAAACTGTATGAATAAAGACAATCAATAGATGCCAATACCAAAATGACAGAGATGTTAGAATTGTGTGATGACGATTTGAAAGCAGCCATGATAAACTCAATATGTACTTATAAAGTTTTTAGAAAAATAGAAATTTCAGTAAAGAAACAGAAATTCCCAGTAAAAAATAGAAGATATCAAGGATAACCAAATGAAAGAAGAATTAGAAATAAAATGTTTAGTAGATGGGTTCAACAACAGAATGGACAGGTCAGAGGAAAGAATCAGTAAACTGTAAAGTGAACAATAGAAATTGTCCAATCTAAGCAACAAAGAGAAAATAGACTAAACAACGAACAGAGCCTTCTGGACCTATAGAACTATAACAAATGATGTAATATTTGTAAGTTAAAAATGTTTCCGTTTGCAAATTAAAACTACAAAGTGAATATCATCACACACCAAGTAGAAGGGCTAAAATATAAAATAGTCACATCGCCAGTGTTGGAGAGGATGCAGAGAAAGGGAATCATTTACATATTGCTGGTGGGAATAGAAGCTAGTATAGCCATTTTGAGAAACAGTTTGACAGTTTCTTAAAAACTAAACATATAACTACTATACTCAGCAATTGTAGTGCTGGGAACTTATCTCAGAGAAATGAGACTATGTTCAAACAAAAACCTGTATGTGAATGTTGATAGTAGCTTTTTTCTTAATAGCCCCAAACTGGAAGCAACATTAACGTCCTTCCACTGATGGATTAAACTATGGTATGTCCATACTGAGGATTACTGGTCAATAGTAAAAGAGAATAAAGTACTGACACATACAAGAACTTCGCTGACTCTCTAGAAAATCATGCTAAATGGAAAAGCCAGTAACAAATGTTTACATATTATATGTTTCTATTTATATAAAAGTCTTGAAATGATGAATTTATAGAAACAAAGAACATTTTAGTGGTTGCCAGGAATTAAGAAGGGGGAAGGAAATGGATGTGGCTATAAAAGGCAATATGAATAATACTCAAAGGAATGGAAATATTCTGTCTCTTGAGTGTATCAATGTCAATATCCTGGTTGTGATACTGCAGGATAGTTTTGCAAGGTTACCTTTGGGGGGAACTGGATAAAGGGTACACATGATCCCTCTGTGTCTTATTTCTTCTAGCTGCATGTGAACATACAACTATTTTTTACAAATAATTTTTAAAAATTCTATACCTTATATATTCTTTTAAAGTTTTCTGTCTAGGAGGAAAAAAATCAGTATTCTGTATATTTTCTTTTGAGGAAATCAAAACAGTATGAATAAATTTTAGATAGGTTATATATTTTCCTCTGGAAACTTGTACATGAGAACATATTGGCCTGACTGAGGCAGTTAATGACTAACAAGCCTTGGAAAACTGTTGTCCTACCTATTCGTTTCTATGAATTTCTTGGATTAAAATTAGCATTTCTATCATATATATGGAGGAATTGAAGAAATATATTCAAGATTGACCAGTGACTCTCAAAGCATGGTCCAAAGACCCCTGGAGGTCGCTGAGACTATTGTAGGTATCCTCTAGGCAAACACTATCTTTATAAACATGATTTGCCTTCTTCATTGTGTGAATTTTTCCTCTAATAGTGGGTAAAACTGTTGGCACTTTAGAAAGAATTAAGGAAGTAGTACTAAAGTTTATTAGCAGTCATTATATTCTCCACTACCATGAACCTACAGTAATAAAAGTGACAGTTAGACCTAAGAATGTCCTTAATGAAGCAGTAAAAATTATTAATTGTATTAAACTTCAACCTTTGAGTAGATGTTGTTTTAAATATTCTGTGTGATGAAACTGGGAGTATGCATAAGTCATTTCTGATACATACCAAAGTGTGATGCTTGTCTCTAACAAAAGCGCTTGTGAGACTCTGAATTCTGAGTTGAGCAAGCTGCTTTTTTCACGAAACATCATTTGACTCGAAGCAACAACTGACACAAACTATGGTTATTCACACTTGGGTAATTGGCAGACATTTTCTCAAAAACAAATAAGATAAGCCTGTCATTTCAGGGAAAACAACTGACAGTGTTTGTTACCAATGATAACATTTGTGACTTCAAGGAAAAAAACTAGAAATTTGCAACACTTGAATCTACCACAGTGGCAGCTTTCTCATACTTAAAAATTTTTCGATGAGAACGATGGTGATATTAACAAATGTGATTTTTAATATTATATAATGAAACATGTCAACATTTGGAAGATATGTGTAACTTAGTGAACTCCTATTTTATAAATGGCCAGTGGGTTATACAACAAAATTATGCATCAGTGAAAGGACATCTGAAATGCAAGAGAAACCAATGGATTTTCATATAATTGAGTAGGAAGAGTTAACTGATGTCATATTGTAACTAAATTTTAAGAAACTATGGCCTTGGCTGGTTTTGGTGTAGTATCATAGAAAGCCACCAGGCGCCTTGGTGGCTCAGTCGGGCAAGCATCTCACACTTGATTTCAGTTCAGTTCACTGTATCAGGCTCCACGCTCAGCACAGTCAGCTTGTTCCTGGTCTTTGCTATTCTGCCACTCATGCTCTTTCTCTTCAATCAGTTAATCAATCAATCAATCAATCAATCACCGAAATCCTTAAAAAAGAAAGATAGCCACAATTATCTCAAACTATCAAAATAACCTTTTTCCAAATATATATATGTGTGAAATTGAATTTTTGTTGACGTTTTAAATAGAATATACTCCAACAGATTGAATGCAATGACCAATATGATAATGCAGTCACGTTTAATTAGACCAGATATCGGGAAAACTGGAAAAAAATGAAAAGCGAGGCCACCCTTCTTACCAATTTTTTTGAAATATAGTTATTTTTTTTTTTATAAAATAGGTCTTTTATGGGAGCATGTAAGAGAATTTTTAAACAAAAATTGCCATAAATATAACCCACACTAAAAAATTCTTTGGGTTTTTCCACAATTTTTAAGACTTAAAAGGATCTGAAGACCAAAACTTTCAGAAGCACTGAGGCTGATCATATCATTGCTACCTATAGATAAAATAGAGTGGAATACAGACCTCAATATAACTGTGGTGACATCATTCTCTTAAAACATGGTAATCTTTCAAATAATTAAACTGTTGACACGGTATCTATATTGAATCCCACTTGGAGCAATACCGAGTATACATGTTTCCAAAGTTGCACAAAAACTAGAGAGAGGGGAAAGTTATATTTTTCCCAGCTGTACTTCCCGGTTGCACAGATAATAATTTATCTCTCCCTTTTATAACTCCTTTATATATGGAAATTTTCAAATGTATATTTATTTTCAAAAGTAAAGAGAATAGTACAATGAAACCTCATAGGCTTATCCCATTACAATAGGACATTATCAAAATGTCACCATTCTTGGTTCAATGATCACCCCTGCATTTTTTTTTTACTGTGATGTTTAAAAGAAAATTTAAGATATCATATTTTTTTCACTCCCAAATCCCTTAGTGCCCCTACCAGATAAAGATGCTAATAATATAACCAAACTTTAAATCCAGTAAAATTAAGAATAATTTTCTATTCATCTGATATCCCTGGTGGTCTAGTGGTTAGGATTCGGCATGCTCTCTCTCTCTCTATTCATCTGATAGCCAGTCTATATGATCAATACTCCCCGTTGCTCTCAAAATGTCTTTGTAGTTCATTAGCCAATAATGCAGTGTAAGCCATATACTCCCATATACTGACTATGGATTGTATGTTCTATAATCCATAACAACTCCCCTTTCCTTTTTAAAATGTCAGTTCTTTATGGGAGGAAACAGTCAATTTTCATATAAAATTTTCTACATTCTATATTTTGCCGATGGCAATTTATCTCATTTATTTCTTGTAAACTTAATAGATATAGAGGCTTGAATAGAGTCAGATTCAATTTCTTTTTCAGAGGGAGGAGCTAGAATAATTCATAGGTGGGGCAGTAAATTTATTGTTGCATTACACCAGAAGGTTTTAATAATGTGGAGATTGATACATGGGTCTGGTATTGCAAGCCTGATAACTTCATTTAAATTGTCCCAGATATCTATCTCTGAATGGTTTTGGCAGACATTGATAACTATTACCTATGCATAGAATTTTATTACAATTTTCAAAAATGGTGATTTTCTGATTCTATCATTATCTCTGCTCTTATTAGCTACTGTTCTTCCATAAAAAAGAATATTCTCTCATTGACTACTTATGGTCCACACTGGAAAGAGAAGATAAATGCATGCTTTTTTTGGACCTACTTGCCAAATTTTAGAATAATGAGGTGATGTCATGGTAACCTCCAAGAGTGAACAATAAGTAATTTTTTAAAAATATCATTCTGGCTTTGATGCATTTTATATATTTTAATCCATTTCTCCTGTTATTCTTTTTGGTGTCCAATTGTCTTATTTTTGGTCATTGATAGCCCTCTCTTGTCAGCTCCTGTATACTTTGACATTTCCGTGATTTGTCTGCTTTACTTAATAATATGTCTTGGAGATGTCTCAAGCATGTCTTTCATTACGTCCTTGCTTTCTGTGGTGTCAAGAAGTTCCACGTTTCCTTCCACAGTCATGAATTAGCCATTTCTCCAAGGAGCTGACACATTTTAGGGGGAAGTGATAGTATTTAGAGGTTGTAATCTAGGTACCAGGGTTTCTTATTAGTCTCAATTTATTGTTGTTTCTAGATCTTTATAGTGAACAGAGCTGGGGAGCATATACCTTTTTTTAAAAAAGAGAAAAATAAATCAAGAGATCATAAAATTCAATTCAAACTTAAGCTTATAGGCTTTATACTCATTTGATTTCATATTTTAATATTTTTTCTTATATAGAAAATGACTTCTAAAAATATTAATGTGAATAACTATTTATTTGAGCCTTCAATATATAAATGTATACACATATTTTTACATCTATTTTATAGATACATATCTAATATTTTAATATTCTTACTAATAATAATAACATTGTTTAATGCATACTTTCCTTTTAACACTGGAATGTACCCCAAGGTATTAATGAGTCAAGGGATAGATGGTCATGCAAATGACAGAAGTGGTTAGAGGAAAAAAGGGTGATGAAGAGAGTTGATAAAGAGTTATTGTTAAATAAGATAAACTGCATAACCTTTGAAAGGTCTATGAATAAAATTTGAAAGGAGATGTGAACAGAATGCACAAGGTTGGGTACAGCCCCAGATACGAAGAACATTTATTAAAGTGTTAGCTTTTACTTTCTCCAGACATTTGCATTTCAAGTCACTCTTGTCCTCTTCCTGTAGGTTTATTTCCAACTCAAATCCCAAACAATTTTTAGCCAGTATGGAAGAAATGAAGATAATATAATTTACATAATTGAGGAAATCTGGAATTGTGATTGTAGACATATATACAAACACGAAAACTGTGAAGAAATTTTTGTGTCATGTTCAACTATAATAGGTTGACTTTTGTTTTTTCTCTTTGTCAACAAGATGTTGCGCTATCTCACTTTAACATCTTACTAAGCAAAATGGTTATAGACAATGAATTTAGCTGTGGTTGGATAATTTATTCTTCAATGGTATCAGCAATACAAGGAGAAGTTATGTGTTTACAGTATTCCTGAAATCTCTCTCAGTCCTGTAATGCCTCATTATACATTTGGAGCTTTGTTGCAATTCCCTACCTAGAATTCAGTTTTCTACTGATACCTAGAATGCTTGATAAGCAGCTTCATTCTGCTAGAGGAGGGTGTGAAATCCTTCTCTTCTGTACCCTGTGTCAGGTGTTAACTTCTCTGTAAAGGGGAGATAACGAATATTTTAGGCTTTGTAGGCTATATTGTCTCTGTTGCAAAAGTGTGTAAAACAATGAGTATAGTGCTGTTCTGATAAAACTTTATTTATAAAATCCTGTGGTAACAAAACTCACCTCCTGGAAGTAATGTCTCAGCAAATAGAGCCCCTGGGTTATCATCAGATCATGAAGGGACCTGGAATTGAAAAGTAAAGTCAATATCAGGAGCTCTGGCTGATAGCTTCTTTCCCAGGAATTGAACTAAGAGAGAAGAGGGAGATGTGTTCCTTTCAGACCCATGCCTAGTCCCCTCAGGAAAGTCCCTTCTATTGGCTTTCACTCTCTTGCTGAAATGGTTTCTGGAAAAAGCCAGTCTGGACTTTCAAAGAGGACATTTCAGGTTAAAGCTGAGGAGAAATTATTAAGCTACTTAGCAGGAGTTTCAAGGCCCTTTCTGCATCTTCATTCAGACTCTTGGCTGGGTCCCCCTTTGGCCAGGATTTATGCCCCATTCCAAAATGCCATATTTCTTCATTTCATTTGAAGTACAATTTTTACAAAGAAAGAGAGTACACCAAACCAGGCAGCTGGCAGTCAAATACCCTTTGTCGTTCTTATTAGTGTCCCCATAACCTGCTTAGTTTCTTGTTCAGGAGGTACAAAAACCAACATGGAAGGGTTAGCCCATGTAGGCATGCCTTTGAGGGCCTCCCAGATGGTGTATTGTGTGGACATTGTTAACTATGAAGAGTCTGCTGAGCCATTTCAGGGACCTGGCTGCTGTATGTAGTTGGGTATGGGAGTAGGTTATGGGTGGGGTGGGCAGGTAGAGGGAATTTCTGCTTCTACCTAACTGTGCTTCTCCAGGTCCACTCACCCAACACCTTCAATGCCAATTTCGTCCTAGAGTTAGCATGTTGTCACAGGTTATTTTCTTCCAGAGAAAAATTTTCCTTGTAAAGAGCAAGGTCCTTTCCTCTAGGTCATGACATTGGTTAGAAAAAAATGGTTAGAATTTATAAGGAATAAAATATTGCTGCTGCTACTGCTACTACTAAGATAGTTGCCTACATTATAGGAACAGAAAAAAGAAAATAGTGAGTGCCAGGAGCTGGAGCTAGGGAGAGAGGCTGGATTTTTTAGGGTGATGGGATATTCTTTATTTTTATTTTGATGTTGATGGCACACTATATATATTTGTCAAAACCCATAGAATTTGTCAAAACCCAAAACACATGTGCGTGTTCACACGCACGTGTGCTTGTACACACACTTACACACACACACACACACACACACCAGATTTGGCCTGAAGGTTGACCCTTGCCTTACTTTAATATTTAAGATCTTTCTGGAAGCATATAACACGTAATATCGTCTATCTAGAGATTTCCCACTGCAAAATTAGACTATGTAATTACCAATACTTTCTTGAGCCATGACTGAGCCCTTTCAGTCAGGAAGTCTGCACTAATCTGTCTGACTGCCTCTTGGAGATCAATACTATGACTAAGTTAGTTTTCACAATCTATCCCCTCTTAGATTTTCATTTCCATTTCTTCACCGAATATTACCGAACCATACTTTACTCCTGAGGTTATACAAGTCTACATTCTTAAAACAAAGGAAGCCCTTTGTAAAAAGTCTTGAGCAGGACAGGAGTTTATTTCTTTCTCACCTAACCTTCTATTCTAGGATAGAAAATGCATCTTTACATACCACCTTACACAAGTTAGAATGGCCAAAATTAACAGCACAGGAAACAATGAGTGTTGGAAAGGATGTGGAGAAAGGGGAACCCTCTTACACTGCTTGTGGGAATGCAAGTTGGTGCAGCCACTTTGGAAAACAGTGTGGAGATTCCTCAAAAAATTAAAAATAGAGCTACCCTATGACCCTGAAATTGCACTACTAGCTATTTACCCCAAAGATACAGATGTAGTGAAGAGAAGGGCCACCTGTACCCCAATGTTCATAGCAGCAATGGCCACAGTTGCCAAACTGTGGAAAGAGCCAAGATGCCCTTCAACAGGCAAATGGTTAAGTAGGTATGGTCCATATATACAATGGAATATTACGTAGGCACCAGAAAGGATGAATACCCAACTTTTATATCAACATGGATGGGACTGGAGGAGATTATGCTGAGTGAAATAAGTCAAGAAGAGAAAGTCAATTATCGTATGGTTTTGCTTACTTGTGGAGCATAAGGAATAACATGGAGGGCATTAGGAAAAGAAAGAAAAAGTGAATTGGGGTAAATTGGAGGGGGAGATGAACAATGAGAGATTGTGGACTCTGGAAAACAAACTGAGGGTTTTGGAGGGGAGGTGGGTGGGGGAATGGGTGAAACTGGTGGTAGGTATTAAGGAGGGCATGTAATGCATGGAGCACTGGGTGTGGTGCATAAACAATGAATCTTGGAACACTGAAAAAATTAAATTAAAAAAAAAAAAAAAGAAAAGTCATCCCTAACATTCTTAACATGTGGCTTCCAATTCTACATCTAGTTGATAGTAGGGGTCTAGTTCTTCTAATCTCCCAGTCAGTAGGAAGGGGGAAAGAGACTAGGTGATCATAAGTACTTTCCTTTTTAGGTCCCAAAATAGAAGTGGCATGCATCATACCTGGTCACTTAGCATTGGCTAGTTCTTAATCACTGGTTATATCAAGTATCAAAGGAGGATGGAAAATACAGTTTCTAGCTGGTCATTCATGTATTCATCTAATACCTAGGAGTTCTATTATTAAAGAAGGGGAATAGATTTTGTAGGTCAACTAGAAGTCTTTATGGCATTATGTTAAAAAAGAATGAAGGCTTAATGAAAGAAAAGGACTTTCAGGAATGTGTTATGTATCTATAAAATGTGGAAATTTTTTGAGAGCCATAATAGATTGATGTTCTATACATTCCCACATTTTTAGGATATCATAAAAACATCCTGCAGTCTCTATTAGGACTTAATTCATGACCTAGAACTGTGTCAGAATATAACATTAAAATCCATAGAAATAACTCCCTAGTGAAAAACATATAAACCTAGCTTGAATGAAAACTAAAACTCCGGATGCCCAGAAATGAAGGGGAACTCAAAATAAGAAAAACAAATTTATGTTGAAGTGGTTTGGAGAATTATTACATCTGCATAAAGGCCCTTAGGGCTTAGGGTTTGAGTTGTGTAAACAAAATATATTTGGGTTGTAGTTTCTTTTAAATCCACCCTACAAATCTCTGTCTTTTGATTGGTGTATTTTACCATTGAATTTTAAGATAATTATTGATATGTTAGAGTTTAACATTGTCACTTTATTATTTGTTATTTATCTGTTTGTTTCCTCTGATACTCATGTCTCTTTCTCTTTTCCTACCTACTTTTAGGTTGCTTGAATGTTTTATTGTTCAATTTTACTTTATTTATACTGCTTTTGATTTTTCTCTATATAATTCTCTATGTGATGGAAGTATTATAGCATATTATGTGGCTTCTGGTTTACTGGTATCAACATTTTACCATTTTTTGTGAAGTATGGAAACTTCACTTCCATTTCAGTTCCTTTACCTTTCCCACTTTAAATACCATTGACTGGAGCATCGAATGGTATAATTTTCATTTCGATCATTAACGATAAAATTCACAAGAAAAACAATTGCCTATTATATGTACCCATACTTCTTTTTCCATTAATCTTTCTTCCTCAGGCTCCAAATTTTCTTTACATGTCTTTTCTTTGTTTCTTTCTTTCTTTCTTTCTATCCTTCCTTTCTTCCTTTCCTTTCCTTTCCTATCCTTCCCTTCCCTCTCCTCTCCTCTCCTCTCCTCTCCTCTCCTCTCCTCTCCTCTCCT